>NW_022900915.1:13267517-13339885 GCF_012274545.1 Fukomys damarensis
TATATATATGGAAAATAAATAACAGGAGGCAATAGAAAGTGCCTTTGAGTGGGGCCAGTTTGTGAACAAAAATATCAAAGCTGCTCTTATAAATATGTTAAAAGAAGCAAAGGAAAACACTAACAGAAGTAAAGAAAATAAGGCAACAGTGTCTGATCAAATAGAAGGTATCAAGATAAAGATTAAAAGTACTAAAAATGAAAAATCAAACAAAATTCTAGAATTTAAAGTACAAGAATCAAATGGAAAATTTACTGTGGAAACTCAACAATAAATTTGACCAAATGCAGAATGAGAAACCATGCAGATCAACAGTGAGTATGAAATCTGAAAAGCAGAGAAGGGTAAAATAAACAAAATTAGTTTGAATCTCAGAGAAGCATAAGCAGATCAAAATATATGTAACCCTGGATTTAGCTCAGTGGTTCTGGCACCTGCATCTTAAGTGCAAGGACCCAAGTTCAAACCCCAGTACCCACCCAAAAGAGCGAAATCCAAAGAACAAAAAAGAGAAAGTGAGAGAAAAATTTTCAAGTAATAACTCGTCACTTTACAAATTTGATTAAAAACATTAATTCAAGAACATGAATTCAAAGGAGGATAAATGCAAAAAGATTCCCCATCAAGATGTATTTTCATTAAAACTATTGAAAGACAAAGACATGAGAAACTCTTTTAAAAAATTATAAAAAATGTCATCACTTATAAAGAACTCCATTAAGGTTAATAGCTGACTTCTCTTCAGAAGCAATGGTGCCCAGAAGGCAATGGGAGGACATAAAGTACTAAAAGTTTAAAAATTAACTGTCAACAAAGAATCCTGCATCCTGCAAAATTATCTTTTACTAATAAGAGCAAAATAAAGAGATCCTCACCCCCAAACAGAGATTTTGTTGCTAATGTACCTATCTTACCAGAAAAATTAAGGAAGTTTTTTTTTAATGCTAAAAGCAAGTGGTACTAGATGGTAATCTGAATCCACACATCTCATTTCATTTATTCTCTTTACTGACTTAAAATGATTTCATAAAACTATTTGAATATAGTTATAATGTTGAGCCTATAACATATAGAAATGTAGTATATGTGGCAATAACAGCACAATGGAGACAAGATGGAACAAAGTTTTATCAAAGTAAGGAAATGAAATATATGGTAACTCAAATCAAAGTTAAGTAATGAAGAGCATTTTTAAAAAGGTAACAAAGGTTACTTAGCACAACAAACTTTGTAAATATATATTTGTTTCTTCTTTCTTTCAGTGCCTTTGAAAGATATAAGGTTATGAAAAGTAAAAATTACAATACAGTTTTGGTTTCGTAACATATAAATATAGATATGTTGCAGTAATTGCACAAAAAAAGGTGGGGGGAAATGAAGCCATCTGAAAGTAAAATTCTTATATATCTTCAAATCAAGTATAAATATAAAATAGATTTTGATAAGTTATATACAAACTATAAGACCTAAAATAAATGAAAATACATTTAAAAATTAATAATGGAATTAGAATGGCACATTAAATGTTACACTTAATAAAAAGAAAGCAACTAAAGTTTTTTTTCTATAAAAACATGTGCGACAGAAAAAAATTAGATGTAAATACAAATATTTCAGTAACATTAAAAATGAATAGTTTAAATGACCTGATCGAAAGGCAGAGACTGGGGTAGAAGATTTAGCTCAGTGGTGCCACTGCCTGCCTCATAAGTGCAAGGTCCTAAATTCAATTCCTGGTACCAAAGGGGAAAAAAAGGCAGAGACTGTAATATTGGAAATTTTATGTTTTCTACAGAAGACACATTATTGATGCAAAATATAAATGGCAAAAGTATCTAAAAGATTGATCACATAAACAGAGAACAAACAGCCAAGTAAGAACATGAAATTAGAGAAACACAAGTCAAAATCATGAGGTATTATCTAATAGCCTCGAGGATGTCTAAATTATCAAAAAGTCAGAAAATACTATTGGTGAAGATTTAGAGAAATTAGAATTCACATACATTGGAGGTACTTGTGTAAATATTAGCGTGGCAGTTACTCAAAAGTTTTAACATAGATTTACCATATGATATAGCAATTCCACTATTAGTTGGATCCCCAAGAAAATTAAAACATGTCCACACAAAAACTTGTGCATAAAGGTTTACAGTGATAGTAGTCCCTATAGTCAAAATGTGTAAACAACTCAAATAGCCACTAACTGATAAAGGAGTGAATACAACATGGAATATTTATACAATGGAATGATGTTCACTATTTAAAAAGGAATAATATATTTATACATGCTCAAACTTGGGTAAACATTAAAAACCTGAAGCTAAGTCAAATAAACCAATTGTAAATGACTACATATATTAATCCATTACATCAATTATCCAGAATAGGCAAATCTATAGAGAGACAGAAAAAAAGGTTAGTGATTGGCTGTGGCTTGGGAGCGGACTGGAGGAGCAATGTAAAATAACTCCCAATGGGTACAAGGGTTTTTCCTAGAGGGACAGTTCTGAAATCAGTACTTATGGCTACAAAACCATGTAGATATATTTTTAAGCTTTATATTGTATACTTCAAAGTAGGGACTTGCATATGTCAATTAATACCAAAAATGAGTAAAATAATATAATACCTAAAAATGACAATAGACTAAGTGCATTATCGTTTTGCAATTCACATTAGGTAGAAGCATTAAATATTAGTGAGTATTAATCACAGCAAGACATACAACTAGACATACGTTCCCAAAATCTAGCCAAGGGATCTATCCATCAGGTCACGTTTATGAGGCCAGCTGCTACTTGGCAGAGAGCACAGATACTGAAATGTACTATGCCTTTGAAAGAAGCCACATCCAAACTGCGAGAAACATCATGGCTCATATAACCTGCATTTTCTTTTCGTCCTTTTCTTTGTTTTCTTTCCTTCCTTCCTTCCATTCTTCCCTGACATCCTTTCTTCGGCTGAGGAATGAATCCAGGGCTACATGCATACTCGTCATGCACTTTACCACTGAGTTACACTCCCAGCCCAGCCTACATGGTAACACATAAACTGTGAGATGAAGAAAGAGACGCAAGGATAACTGTAAAAATGTCAAGGAAGTGCTTGGAGAACAAAGGGGTTGTACTTAGAATGGAGCATCTGGAAGGGGTTCCAGCCACTCTGGCAGTGTTCTTTTTCCTGATCTGGTTATGATTACATTACGAAATGTCTGTCCTAGAACAATTGTTTTGTGTAGTTTTCTGCATTTTTACTGCTTTGTTACAAAACTGTTTTAAAATAAATATTCTGACAGTAGTATAGAGAAGAGACTTTTGGATTTCAGCAGATGAGATAAGAATGAGGACTAACAGAGAGAAAGCACTGCAAGGCATGGGAGAATTTGGGAAAATTTATGAAACTGAGAGGCAAATGAATAGAATTTAGTCACCAACTCAATAAAATATGTAAGGAAGAGGCAGAAGAGGATGATTTATAGTTTTTTTCCCCTTAGGTAAGCATAAGATAAAGAACACAGGAAAAAGAACATTCTTTTTCCATCCTCTGACAGACTGTAGTTACCAATTTTTGCTGCCCAGCAGCTATTCTGCCTTAGTCTGGTAACCAAAAACATATTTCACTTGGTGACCCACATTCTCAGTCCATGGGCTATAAACAGCTGTCTCACCTGTGTGGTAGGGAGCAGCAGGTGACCCATGCCTGGCCGATCGAAGAGTCATACACTGTCACAGTGATCTGTGAAGGTGTGGGCACAGGACACAGGCTGGAGTTGTTCAATCTGAGGGGCTGGGGCTCTCTTCTTCTCTCAAACTGTGTATAAAGCTATTTAGACCTGTGACTGCTGTGGCTCCTATGGAGTGAGAATTTGCTAAGAGTGATGCCAACACAGCAGAAACAGGGCAAAGATGGACAATACAAAGTCCACACATATGCTCACAGAGTGATGATAATATCTGTTTGATTCCTGCATTCAGTCAAGCCTGAAGACAGGCTATTCCTGTATTTTTCAGCAGTGTGTGAAACATTATATTTCAATTACTCTTTTCTAAAGAAGCGGTGGGGGAGGATTTAT
Organism: Fukomys damarensis; assembly: GCF_012274545.1. NCBI lineage: Eukaryota > Metazoa > Chordata > Mammalia > Rodentia > Bathyergidae > Fukomys > Fukomys damarensis. The sequence goes on from NW_022900915.1 coordinate 13,271,593, forward strand.
ATTAGTTGGAAGTGAAAGTATCTTGCCGAAAGACAATGATGAAGGGAAGTTTTACTGCTTTCAGACTTCTCAGGCAAACAGATGCTAGATTGCTCAGATATCCTGTTGCTAGGACAAAATGATTGATTCTTGCAATTGAAAGGAATGGAGATTTATTTTGGCACATGGTTTCAGAAGTTACAGTTCATGGCTGGCTAGCACCAAGGCAGAGCTATTGCAGAAGGGCATGGTGGAAGAAAGCACATGGCAGGAGAGAAGCAAAGCACATTGGAAAGGAAAGAGCTAGAGAAGAAAGGGCCAGAGACCAGATATCAGCTCCAGGGTTATACCCCCATAACCTGTTTCATCCACGGCACTACCTCTTAATAAACTATCCACCGATGAACTCATCAACAGGTCAACCCATCGATGAGGTTAGTACTGCCACAAGGAAATCACCTCTCCAGGAGTCTCTCTGTCCAGACAGACTGACAATCAAGACTAACTGACACCAGTGCTCCAGCTTAGTCCTGGTCAATGGAAATATCTTCTGAGTGATACATATCATTTAAAATTGTCTAGCAGTCACATTAACAAGGTAAGAAATAGATGGTATTGATTAAATTTTGATTAGAAATTAAATTCTAATTTGTATGTATTATCTAGCCTAATATCTATAGAATCATCTCAAAATTATTATTGGAATACAGTACACTCTTTTTGAACTAATTATTTGAAATGGACTGTGTATTTTAAAAGTACAGAAGATTACAATTTGTAGTAGATTAATTTCAACAGCTCAATAGCCACTTTTGGCTGGTGGTTACTGAACTGGGCAACGAAGATCCAGGCTATTTCCTACCTTTTCCCAGCAGTGAGTCTTCTCCTGGGTCTCCTTCATAGAATCTTAAAATTGTTAGATACCTTAAAAGTCAAGTAGTGGTCCATGCTTTCATTTCACAGGTGAAGAAAACAATATCCTATACCAAGGAAAACAAATTACTTTCTGAGCTGCAATTCTGAGAAAAGCTGAAAGAAAAATGATCAGATATAAGGGCCTGGATTATGGCTCAGTGAGTGGTGACACTTGCTTAACATGCTTGAGGTCCTTGAGTTCAGTCCTAGTACAAAGACAAAGACAAAGAAGGCCGGGGATTTAGCTCAGTGGTTCTGCCATCTGCCTTGCAAGCACAAGGTCCCAAGTTCAATCCCTTGTACCAAAAAAAAAAAAAAAAAAAAAAAGGAAAAGAAAGACAAAGAAAAACTACCAGATACTGAATGTTTACAATGAATCAGTGTTAATATTGGTGACTGGATTTGTAGTCTTTATGTTTGACTCTCCGGCATGAAAGTCTTCCTCTCTGGGAAAATTATATTAACAAATGACATCTCTTGGCTTATTATAAGCCAGATACTGTTCTAAGAACTTTATACATGTCAACTCACTTAGACTTCAAAATAACCCTACTGAGCTAAGCCATCACCATTTTACCCATGGAAGCACAAAGCAGTGGGCCAAGATTTGAACTCAGGGAATCGGAATCCTGAATCCACACTAGTAATCATACTGCTTTTCTCCTTTGCACTGTTCTTGGAGGCCACATTATTTTTCCTACTGGAGAGTCCAGATGACATCATTACTCCTTCCCCTGTCCTGTGGTAGCTTGTTAAAGGTACTAACTCAGCCTTGGACAATTAATTACTCCCACTAAAAAATCCAAAGCTTATTGGAAATGGCGCGAATACAACGGGTATATGAAATGTACAGCCAGGACACTACAGCTGGTACAAGCCTGTGGCCTAGCCTTCTAAGGCCTTGAATTCCTGCTTGTTTCCCAAAATTGAATATACAGCCTCCTACTTATCTCTAAAGTCCTCGTGTTCGTCAAATAAATATCATTTTGCTTAAAATGATTAGACAATTTTTACTACTTGTAGTTAAGCATGTGATCCACACAATTCTAAAACACTATCACAACCATTTTATACAGGAAGAAACTAAAGCTTCAACAAGCTGCGTCCTTTTCTAAGTACTACCCTGGAGGTAGTTGGCTAAAACTGAAATTTGGATGCCAAACTCTAGTTTTTAACTATCTGCTCTCCAGACAGTAAGCTTATGTCTCTTGAGTAGGATTAGATTTCTTACCTTGATTCTAATCCCCTAAGCCACAAACAATAATCTTTTTTAATAAGAACAAAAGTTGAAGTAAAGTGCACAGTTTTTACGTAGTTTCTAAAAATTAAATCACTGGGTAAGAATGTTCAACACTATGGCAGAGCTGTGCAGATATATTTAGGGAAACACTCTCCTAATAGGGAGCTGGCTACCAGCCCATTTGCTGCCACATCATGTCTGCCTGTCCCAAAGGACAAACCTCCATTTAGTGTAAAGGACCTTAGCTTCAGCCTAACAGAGGAAGAAACGACTGGAGACTTGAGAGAGCTTCCACATTGTGGTCCCATCTGCACAACAGGTCATGTAGTTAAAACTCAAGTGGTTGCCCTGGAGAGCTTGACAGAGCAGCCCTATAAATACACTCTCAACAAACACAGATGCTTTTGTCCACTTGGTATATGGCCATCTGAAAGCAGTGCTGAGGAGATGGACTCAAGGCCAGTAAAATGCTAAAGCACTGGATATACGGGTGAGACGACTATATTTTTACAGAATAAAGTAAAGATAAAACTACACACACACACACACACACACACACACACACCTTGTACAACACTCAGGAGTACACAATATGAACAAAACAACCACTGCCAAAGTATATTAAATCCCATCAGTGCTCACAAAAATGTAAGGAGAATGGAAGTTTTTAAATATTATTAAGAGAAGTGAAAATTCATCTTCTTTGAAAGATAACTGGCAATGTTTATTAAATGTTTAAATACATGGATCCTTTTCCCTAGAAATCTCATTATAATAGTATATAGAACAGGTTATATACAAGGGAATTTATTGCAAAATTATGTTTGTAATATCTAATAATGTCCATAAAGTAAATGTCCATTAGAAGTAGACTAATAATTATAGCATTTCCACATACTGGAATATAAAACAGACTTTAGAGGAATAATATATTTGTCTTAGTTACTTTTCTCATTGCTCAGACAAAATACCCAACACCTACAAGTTAAAGGAGGAAAAGCTTATCTCGGTTCACATTCTGTAGAGGTTTCAGTCCAGAGTCAGTTGTCGCCAAGGTAGGGCAGTATTGGCAGAAAAGAAACAGTCCATAGCAGAACAGGCAGGAAGTGGCAAGCAGCAAGCAGCAAGCCTGACTTCTTTCTATGCCTTTATACTCCATTCAGGCTACGAGCCTATTGGTAGGTGCCGTGCACACCCAGGATTGGGCCTCCATTATCTACACCCATGACTATGCTAAACCAATTTAATTATCACATACCCTTAATTCAAGCATCTCACACCCATAATTCAGCCACCTCCCAAAAGCCCCAGGTATGAGCACATGAGGCTTTGGGGGGGACACCTAGATACAAGCTGTAACAATATTTCTGTCACCAAGGGTATAAAACGATATTTTTGATAAGTTGGCATGGGAAAAGCAAGTGATAGAACAATGTAATAGATTAGATAGACAGGTATATTGATCTGAGATGACACTGCTGAAAGTGCTTTCTCTGTATTAATTCACTTAAATCTCACAAACCTATAGGAGTAATATTACTGTTATCTTTCATTAATAGATGAACAGATGAAGCAAGTTGCAGGGAGGTAAATATTGTACCTTAACTACGTTCATATTTGTTCCATGAAATAGAGTCAGTAATAGTTCATTATGTGTCCTTTATATAATACTGCGTTGTTTTATTTTTCTTCATTTTTAATGAAGATAAAAAATCCATAAAACTATGGATTTACATTTACCACAAGCTGCTTCCCCACCTAACTGCACCCAACTCAGAATATTTCTTTACTTTCATCTTGTTCTTCCCTCTTTCTTTTTGCAATGAAGAATTTTGCTCCTCTTGAGAGAGAGAATTTTTCCCTTGAGAGACAGTTCTACCATGTAACAGTCTTCATCATTCGAAAATCTGTTTTAACATTCAGACTAAAGACTCCTTTGCTCAGTTGTATCCCATGATGCCACAATTATGATTTTATTATACTAGAAAAATAGAGAAAAAGAGTTTCATGTGAACCGTTGAATGATAACCACCATCACCACGACCCAACTTTGCTGGAAAACATTTTAGACATGAATCAAGCCAATATTCTAATCATTTCAACTAGAAAGAAAGAGTAGGCCTTGCGTGATTGTTTTAAAATAGTATCAGGTTTGTCCCATCGCAATCAATTCCTTGGATCATACCCAAAAGGGTGTAACGTATAACATCACATTAAACCTGATTAGAAAGCATGCTGTAAGTAAATGAGATGTGGTATAGGGCCAATGGGGCTTAATCTTTCCTCCCTCTAGCCTTTTAAGAGGATTACCATAATTCCTTTCAGCAGTAGTCTCCCAGGAGTTATACAGCCCTCCTCATTTAAGATCTACATACTGAATATTATGACGTTTATAAATATTATGCTATCCCTCTGTGGGATATTATCAATTTATCTATTAATTCCCACACCAACAATATACAAACAACTACTTCTGATATCAAGTAAAGGGAAATTACTTCTGAGCTGGGGAGTAGATTTCAGATTTTAAAACAAGAGACAAGATCACCCAGAAAGGTAAAGATTCTTATGTGGTCAGCTCAGTCTTGTAATTGTGTCCAAACAAAAAATATTTAACAACCCCAAAGATAAACTGGCTGTCACAGGTGAGTAATCTCCCAGTTTAACTGGCTCAATGGATAGTTTTGTTTCCGTGAAGAAGGCAATTTAGCTTTTAGTGTGCTGGAGAGTAAGAAACACTTTCACAGATTAATAGAGCTCTGTCTGTAGGTGAAGTTGGTGTGCGGCAAGAACCATTTCCCAGGTTCTCCCTGGTCCAGCATAATCAGCAGATGTTAACAGGGCAGCTCTCCCACTGACAGGCTCTTCACCACAGAACACTTTATCTGAAAAACCTGGTGACAGTGACTATCCTGGCACATTGTTTCTCCTAAGCAAAAGGTTGTGCTACAGGGTTTAGAGTAGGAAAGAGAAAGCTTTTAGAACAACAGACATCATTATTGTACCTATGTTAGCGATACCAAACATGCAAGAAGGAACAAAGAGATACAACAAAGCATATGGAAAAGGCTTATCCCAGTCTACCTGGGAAGTCAGAAAAGTGTATACTACTTCATATACTGTATATCTACCTTCATATCTATTTATCCGTCTGTCCGTCCGTCCATCCATCCATCTATTTTAGTATGGGGACGCGACGAAGGCCCTGGGCCAGAACCCTATCGATGCCAAAGTTCTCAAGGTCCTGAGGAACACCAAAAGTGATGAGATGAATGTGAAGGCACTGGTGATATATATTTGAATATGTATATAATTGAATAAATATATATATATTATATATATACACACATTTGAATATCAAGTATGTGATAATGATAGAGGTAGAAAACTAATGGATTAGTTCTTTTGGCCAGCAAATGTGTTTTATCTGGCTGATGCTTTTCAAAAATATAATTATGAAATAATTTTTTAAAAATTCTATGTTACATAAAAATTAAGAGTTCCAACAATCAGAAAATCTGATTCATGCAGCAGTTGTTATAAAGGGGGAAGTGGCTGTGCCTCTAAAAGACTGATTTTGCTGTAGTTTGCACCAGGCCCTATTGCCTTTTGACACAAGGGTTTGAGTTGCAATTTATCACTGCACTTGACTTGTTTATCTTCTAGTAGCAGAGAAAAATTTCTCCGTATTTAGGTCTCTCATCCAAATAAGAAAACAGAAGAATAAGTAAGACTACCAAATAGTTTTCTATTCTTGATCTATCACATCACTGCCATGCCTAGGCTCGCCTCTGTGACGAGTTTGGGATGCTGATTTTAGATGACAGGAGCCATGAGAACAGGCTTTCAAAGTTAGACAGACTTGAATGAAAATTCTGACACTGCCACTTAATATTGCTTGGCTTTGTGTAAATCATTTACTCTCTGTGAAAATCTTTTTTCCTCCTAAGTAAAATGGAATAATTATATTAATTATGTCTATTTAATATATTGATTGTGAGACTTGAGAGTGCGTATGTGTAACTGATAGCTAGCATGTAATAAGAAAAAATATAAAGTCCTATAGGAAACAGTCCTGGGACAATTTAAGAAAAACTTGGGCGTGACATAGAAAATGATAAAATTAGAGAGCAGTTTGTTTGGGTAAACTGAATGGTTTTATTATAACTCTAGTTTTCCCCTTCCAAATGTTTAGAATGTATAGCCCAATATCAGCAGGACTTTGTTTTATTCTTTGCCATTAAGGTATGAATCTGATCCAACATAAGTCATCTTCTATGGCAGTTGTATTAATCATGTTGATTAATCATTGATACCTGAAGTTTGTTCTCAAAGGTATTATTTCTGTAAGTCCCAATAATGTGTGTGCTATAAAAGGGGCTGTTAAAAATGCCAGGGAAGTCATTTTCCAGGTCTACTGGCTATTAACTAGGTGACTTTGAGAAATTTACTTCCCTGGGTCTGTTCTATCTTCTATAGAATTGGTATGACAATTGTTTTTTATAATCTGTTGTTTACAGGATTATTTAGCATGTCTTTAAGTTACTTTGTCAATGTTCCCAGCACATAACAGGAGCTGAACACTTGACAATTCCATTAACTTTTCCCCTAATGATTAGTTTGAAAAGCATCCTACTCAGATTAAAAGGAAAACGTGTTAGTTTTATTTTTAAATGATAACCTGCATAATTTCAACCAATGAAATGACATTAAATTGACCTAAATGGACATATTATCAAATAAGCTCTGGTTGAAAGACACATTTGAAAAATAAAAAGAACCCCACCGTCTATTTCATCTGCATTGAATTGTAGAGCACACATAGCTCCTTTCACCATATTAGAAAATGAGCAGCTTAAAATGATCAACATATTGAAAAAACATAGTATAGGAAAGTTAACTGTGATTCCAAAGACATATGGTTTGGTGTTAACTTCATCTATTATGCTGCATAAGTGCTCTGCAAAATGTTTCAAAGCCCAGCCAACTTTTCTGTGATTCGGTAAAGAAGGAAGAAAGAGTTCAAGTTATTGAAAGCACACACTAAGTATCTATTTTTTAAGAATATTGTATCAGGGTAGGGGAAGGGTAATAAGGGAAAAGAAAAAAATGTGAGATAATGAAAAGATGAAAATAAAGTGTTTGTAGATGGGGAGGGGAGGAGGGGGTGAAGGGAGGGCAGGGGTAAGGGGAAAAAATGAGAACCAAGACCTGTCATGTAGAGGTACAAGATCCCAACAATGAATGTAACTGTACTGTATCCCTAAAATGTACCAATAAACTCAATTAAAGCTGAAAAAAAAACAATATTGGATCAGAATAAAAATAAGCCACTACCAAATTCTCTAGTGAAATATTTTTCAAAGTGTAAACCTAGGACTTCCTGCATCAGAACCACTAGAGGTTTTAAAAATGCAGATTTCTTGGCTGGGGAACTAAAAAAAAACTTTCAACTTTGACCTGGAAATCTCCATTTGAATACATCCAGGCATTGTATATACACCCTTAGATTTAGAGCTTCTCACCTATTAAAACTGTTAAAAGAGTCAAACATGATTCCATTAGTAAGTGGTGCACTGATAAATTATTTAACTATTTACTAAAATATTAAAATCATTACAACTGACATAGACCTTCCAACCTCCTCATTGTATTTGGGAAGAAACTGAAGCAGGCATCTTCACCTCCCTATAGTGATTATATACATCAATTATTATCATCCCCCAGGGAAACTAACAATTCATTATTTAAGAAAAACTCCCTCATTTTCTTTCTAATGAATGAAGTAAACATGTTATGTTTATGCAAATGAGACGCTATCTAGTTTTAATAGAGGTGACTATAAATATAGAATGAAATTTTTTCTAGCTTCTCAGTTAAAAATTAGAAATGCTCTAACACACCACTAAAGTGATATTACACTTAATATGAAGGTTCTTAATTTTGAGTTCATGATCCTCAAGAGCTTCTTGAGGATATACGTTTGGCCTTCAAGAATTCTATGAAACTCCTGGCATTTTATGCAAAGTATTAAATATTTATGTTCTTTGGGATACAGGTCTGTGACTACTAGTATATTGTTGAGGAAGTTTACACAACAGAAACAGCTGCAAACACTATAAAACAAAAGAGTAGGAAAGCAAGAGGCACAAAACTCACCCCAGGATGTTGCCAGTGAAGACCGAAAGCTTCTGTCTGGCTGGAGAGATGGGAAGTTGGACCAGTTTTCCAATACTTCCCCTGGGGGAAAATGCCTCATGGAAAACTCCTGGTGTACCACTTCCCACTAAAGGACAGATGATGGTTTAACATTCTGCCTATCTCTCTGCTTGAAGCCTCCCATTGCATCCAGACTTGCTGCTCGCTTGCGGCTCTTACTGCTAACTGATAAGATTGGACACGAGATGAAACATTTGCTCAACTTCCTTTTCTCACTCTCCTCTCCCTCCTTCCCCGCCCCTCTCTCCCTGTCTCTCTGTTTCTCTCTTTCTCCTTCTCCCTCTCTCTCTCTCTCTCCCTCTCCAAGTACTAACATCCCTGGACCTTTCCTAAAATGTTTTATTTGGAGACAAGGTCTCACTAAGTCACAAAATAGTTACTAAGTTGCTCAAACTTGTAACCCTCCTACCTCAGTCTCCCAAAGTTCTGAGATTACTCCTGAGCACTACCAGGTCCAAGTCGAATCCTCTTATTTTAATGAGAAATTTTAGGTCCAGAGAGGTGAAATGGAGTCATCTGAACAAAGCAGTGTCACAGCCTGGTGTAGAACCCAGTAATGTGTATCTGCCACAACCCAAAGACCTCATTCTGCCTCCAGCTGCCTGAACCTCCCTTTTCTTTATCATTTGCTTCTGAGTGTTTTCTGCTGTCTTCTTTTTTTTTTTAATTTTATTGAGTTTATTGGTACATTTTAGGGATACAGTACAGTTACATTCATTGTTGGGATCATGTACCTCTACATGGCAAGTCTTGAGTCTCATTTTTTCCCCTTACCTCTGCCCTCCCCTCACCCCCTCCTCCCCTCCCCATCTACAAACGCTTTATTTTCATCTTTTCATTCTCTCACATTTTTTTCTTTTCCCTTTTTGTTCTTCCCCTACACATCACACCTTCCCTACACCTTTAGCTCCTTTCTTCAAATTTCTAAATGTCAGTAATCTTATTGGAATCTTATGCATTGTTGCAGAATATTCACACCAGGGAAACTATTTGGTATTTACATGTGTGTGACTTATTTATTTCACTTAGGAGTATATCTTCAATATGTATCCATTTTCCTATGAATGAATCTATTCTCTTGCTCTTTCTGCTGTCTTCTTTTAACAGTAATTCTTATTGTTACATTCAAACTTCTTATATTTTTATTTTAAAGAAATGGTGGATTGTTATTCTGGAATATAAAATAAAACTAGCAACTGGAAGATAAGCATATTTACAAAGTTACTTAGGAGTATATCTTCAATATGTATCCATTTTCCTATGAATGAATCTATTCTCTTGCTCTTTCTGCTGTCTTCTTTTAACAGTAATTCTTATTGTTACATTCAAACTTCTTATATTTTTATTTTAAAGAAATGGTGGATTGTTATTCTGGAATATAAAATAAAACTAGCAACTGGAAGATAAGCATATTTACAAAGTTAGAAGAGAAAAAGAGGCTTCTGGCGTTGATGAATACCTTTGACCAAAAAAGGACCATACAAGGAGCTTGTACAGGGACCATATTTCCTGAGATTTCCTGAGACTCAGCTGAGCTCACACATCTCATATTACATCTCTTACTCCTCTCTCATGGCTTTTGTTTTAGTCGCCGTACATCATGAATTTAATATCCTATGAAAGCTAGATCTATCTTAACAGCCCATTTACTTCTTTTCCTTTTTTCCCCCATATTTTCTTCTTTCTATCTTGCCCACGAAAAAAAAAGTTTCTACTTTGATCTCATGTCTTAGTTCCTTGACAGGCTGCAGGTTTCTCAAGGGCTCTGCATATCCCTGTCTGACTCGTTCATCTTTGCATTCATCATTTCAGTTCCCTTTAGCTGTTATTACTTCCCATCAGTTCTGCCCGTTTTTCTGGTTATAGCTTCTTTCCTTGGGAAAGAGCTTGCTCAAGATCGATTTTTGACACTTGCAACCAAAAACATCCTGACAAATAAACATAATTCCTTGCCCCAAATCAGTGCTTAATAAATGATTATTGAAGGGTTTTTCTTCCCCAAGTCAATCTGTTCCATCTTTCTCATCTCTGCTTCCTCAGATTTTACCCTACTTTCTGCCCTGCCCTGACTTTTCTTTCCTGTTTTCCCCTCCAGGAATAGCTGTTAGTGCCACCTGCTGCAAATGTTTTTATGCAAGGTGTCAGTGGTGGTAGTAAGCAGCAGAATACACAATTCTGATATAACATTTTAGAGAAAGAAAAAAAGAAATATCACTGATGTCAACTAATGTTGGCTTAAAAATAAAGGTTGTTGGGCAAGGATACATTGTGTTCAGATGAAAAACACCCAAAGGAATCATTTTGGAAACAGCATCTGTTCTTTTCACTGGTTGTGTCTTTTCTTCCCAATTTGAATGTTGTTAACTTTTCACTGCATTCATTCACTGTTGCACTTATTCCAACTCCAGCAACACTGGGAAATTATTTCCATTTGGAGAGTGACTGCTTTTTGGCTTTGGCCTCTTGGACCAATTACTTCCTAAGCTGTATCCTAATAATGGAGCAGTAGAGCTTGAAAACAATATTGTTTATTATTCACAAAGTACATAAGAATGGCTTGCCTTGAAGTTTAGAGATAAAATAACCCTTGTAAAATAACAATTTGATTTAAGTCATTCAGGAAAACATGGTTCCTAGAAAACCCTGCCAAATCTGCACAAAAATTAAAGGACTTGTGATGGATGAGGGAACAGGATCTAAGTGGTGTTTTAATAAATGTATTCTGACTTGGAAATCTACCTAGATTTATCAACACAAAATGCTCCTGTCTAAATCAAATTACCAAGTTATGGTTTTAAAAAATGACAAATGCTTTGTAATTGGCTGTTATACAAGTGTTGGCATCAGAGAGACAAACAGGATACTGGTGTCTAGAAATGTTTTCAATATGTTAAGTAAAAGATAAGCAACAGAAAAGGGTTGGGCCACCATTTTGTCTACTTTAAATAGTCTTGGGTCAGAACATGTAGCAATGCAGACTCTGACACAGTTGTGCCTGAGATACACAGCTCCAAGGAATGCTGCCAATCCAGCTGTCACCCTCCATCCAGTGTAAGGAAGGGAAAAGTAACTTTTTTGTTGTGAGAGGCCATCCTGTGCATTATTAAATGCTTGGGAGTGTCACCCATTTCCACCTATTAAGTGATATCAGAGACTCCTTTCTTATTATGACAACAACAACAAAAAATCTACAGACATCGGAAGGCAATGAGAGATGGAAGAAAAATGTCCTGGTAAAGACCACCAACCTGGATCAAAGAAACACTGTGTCCCTCACTGTCACATCTTCTAACAGGTCTGATTGCCTCTACACCTCTTCTCTACAGTCCATTCCAAACATAGTAGCCAGAGTCCCCCCAAAAGCTGGCTGTTTACATAATAGAATCCTAGCTCTACTATACCTTGCAGGATCTTAAATGACCAAACACCTAGATTCCTTTTTACCTTTTCTTCTATCACTTTCCTTTTTGATGGCTTCAGGTCTGCAACACGAGCTTCTTTCTGTTCTTCAAGCATACTGTGTTCATTTCCACCTCAGGGTAACTGTACCTGCTGTTCTCTCTGCTGAGGATTCTATTGTCTCTCATTTGTCAGAGCTGGCTTCATTTTGTCCTTTAGGTGACTCAAATGTCACAATCTTAGGCAAATGACTCATTATTGGCTTCCTTATATGTCTGTCACTCAAAAGACTTAAGAAAAAAGGTTTCTTTTTTCAGTCTTTACCTTGTAGGTGCTCATTAGACACTTGAACTATGGGATAAGGTTACTACAACCTTCCAACAGCTTGAATAGAAGCTTATATTTGTAATTTACTGTTTTCACTTAGCATTCTACTATGAGTATTTTTCTCCATATAATGAAATATTCTCTCTAAATTTTTTGATCTTAAGTGGCAACATATTCTTTTATGGAATACTATAGCCCATGTGTTAGTTACTTTTCTCATTGCTGAGACAAAATACTTGATACACAAATTAAAGGGGAAATGGTTTATTTGGCTTACAATTTGTAGAGGTTTCAGTCCTTAGTAGGCTGGCTTCAAGGCAGAGAGGCACATAGCAGAAGGGTAACACTTGAAGGTGGAAGACAGCAAGGGATTTAACAGCATCTTTCTGACCCTTGTATCTTATCCAGACTACTTAGGGCAGGTAGCAATCACACCCTTAATCCTAGTGCCCTTGAGCCTAGCATTGTACCATGAATCATTTCCAGTGTCACACACTCTAGATCCAGCCACCTCTGAAAAAGCCCCACCTGTGACACATGAGGTTTTGTGGGGACATCTAGACCCAAACCCTAACAATGCACTTAATAAATTATTACTGAATATGAAACTACTTGTTTACTCTCCCTTTATATACATTCCTTTTACATCTATTCAATATACAAAGAAGGTAGGAAAATTTGACTCGATGTTGATAATAGTATCAGACATTTCCTCAACTAGACATCCAAACCAAACATATAAAGCTGTATTATTTCAAGACAGTTGCAATGGATCTGCACCAAGCAATAAGAATAAATAGCACTTGCTGAAAATTTTCAGTACAGCATGTTGTATTTTTCACAGAAATAGGGGAGCATAAATACTTCCACTTGTGGATCTGTTTGAAATTTAAAAAATGTGGATGTTCTAACTTTCAAGCTGCTTAAGTAAGTGGGAAGATGAGTACATGGCACACCACTCCAATTCCCAAATCTACACACAATCACACAGAAACATTCAGATGGAAGTCAATGGCTCAGAAAGCCTGGTCCTGGCTTCTCTTTCATTAACACTAGACCACAGCACGGATGAATATCAGCTCAGCAAAGTTAATGGCACTCTCAGATTTTCACATATTAAGAAGACCAGACTTTAGTCAGACAGTTTGTCTCCAGTTTCACATTTTCTGCTTTATTACTCAAAAAGCAGAGATTTTAAATGATATTTAGGAGGGAGAGAAGGAAGCAGATGAGGCACATTGATTGAAATTCTACCAGCGGACCAACTCCAGGTTTTTGATGAAAATTCTACCACACATATAGACAAATATTTCCCCATCAGGCCCTTCATGGCTAATGTGACATCCTAAGCACCACATCCTAGGCCTCTCAGGACCAGTCAGACAAGAAGATATAATTTCTATTCAAGTTTTACCCACTTATTTTGGAATCTTTCGGATTCTTTTCATCAGAGTGTCTTCCAGCTTCTTCCCGGGTTTTCCACCGTTGCTCAGGAGTAACCCTACTTACATCCCTCCTCTTTATCATCATCACTTCTAAAATGTGCATGGCATGGCCAGGCTGAGTATGCTAACTATGCACGCATCCAAACCGCAGTCCTAGAGTGACCAGTGCAAATGTAACGCCTGTGCAACAGTGGAAGCAGAGGCCATCTCGCTATCTCTACCACATTCTCTCCCCTAAACCTTTGAAAGACAAATGCCTTCCGCTCTGACTCACACTCTTGACTCCACTGGCATTTACTCCCAGGTGGGATACTGAGAGCATGCCATCCAATCTTCTTTCAGGCCATAAACACATAGAAAATAATTTTTTCCACTCCTTATCCAACACATAGCGACTGCTAAAAGTCAACCCACGCAAATAGATGCCAGAGTGGCTCCCCAAGCCAACAGATGCACACTGTAAATACCCAGCCCAAATGGAATACACGTTTAAACACAAAGCAACATCTACTTCATGCAAATCATAAATCATTTCTTTGCAGGGAGAACTGGGGCTTGACAAACTCATTTGATTTCATTTTGAAATTCTTTTCTTCTTTTTAAAATACTTTTTGGTATGGCTTTGAGAACCTTGGTCAGGAAATATCCACCTTAAACCATTCAAAGTTAAGGCTAAAATAATTTTCCCTGTGTATTCTGGAAAAGATTTTCCAATTAAAAACAAGCAGCCAAGACATGCCTGTACTTGCCCCGTCATGGCCTGTCACACCACAGCTGGGGAAAGGTCCCAAAAGGAAAATAACAAAGTGGAGTTTAAAATCCACAAGGTGGATAGGGAAGGAACAGAGAGCTGCTTGAGATGCTGGAATAGAAAAGAGGCCAGAGAAGATTACACTAATCTTTTTCCTCTGCCCAAAGTCTTTCCATGGGTTTTGAAATGACTTACATCAAGCGTGAAATTCCCATTCAGGTTGCAATCCAAACCAATGGCATGACTGAAGTTACTGTGAGGGTTATCTATAAGCACAACACAGCACTTTTTGCTGCAATCTCCCTTCTTTTACAGGGCTTCTAAGAATGTCACTGCCACCATCCACGATACATTAGGGTTGCTCTAACAGGACAGCTTCTCTTTAGTTTCACTAGTCTTCCCACAAAGGCACAGTCCACAGATACACATGCACATATGTTGCATCGGTCTCCTAAACTAAAGCCATGCCCTGATATAAAAGTGAAAGGCGGTTCCTCCTTTTGAGATCACCCAAATACGATTTGGTTCTCAATTCAAAGAAAACTACACCTATCTTATTTTAGTCTAGGCCTCTTAGGAAGTGGAGGAGAGAGAGAGAGAGAGAGAGAGAGAGAGAGAGAGGGAGGGAGGGAGGGAGGGAGGAAGGGAGAGAGAAACACACAGACACACATAAATACACATATGCACTTTAAGAAATCATTTTAGAGCTATTTTTGATTCCTCAGTCTTCCTTGCCCCCTAGATCCAATAACTCACCAAGTCTTGTCAGTGTCATTTACCAAATGTCTAAATAGCTTTCTAGGTTGCTTCATACCGGACGCTTCTCACTTATCATACATCCTGATTACCTTGATCTATTTGTTGTACAACTCCATTCCTACTTTTTGTTTAGCTCAGGGATCATAACTGCAAAAAGTTAGAACTTCTTTGGTTAACATGGTAGTCACTAGACACATATTTCATCTACTTTATATTTAAATTTTTGAAAATTGAATTAATTCAAAACTGCAGGCAGTCCTAGCTATGGCTTATCCAATTTTCATCACATTCCTCAGAGCCTCAGAATAACAATGTAACTTGTCCAGGGTTGGACAGAATCCAGACTGACTGTTGGGAAGCTGCTCTTTGCCTTTCCATCTTCCAACTTAACCGTAATACATCATTTAGGAGAACAATTCAACAGAATAATGAGGAAAGCTGACCTGTACTTTATTTCTCTCTAAACATTTGGGTTAAGAAAGAAGCTAAATATTTTGGAGGTGGATGGACTGCTTGTGTTCTACTAATATTGCCTATTCCCTGTACAACACTGTGGAAGTTTTTCCATTTCTTCAATCTCAGTTAAACAGAAGTAACTGCACCTCTCTCATGGAGATGTTGTGAAGACTGAAAGGATGAAATATGTATAACGAAGCACAGAACACTTGCTTAATGAACGAGTGATGTTATTTAACTTTTCTCACTTATTCTACATTATGGGAATATCTATAAATAAGGAACTTTCTCTAAGCAAATTCAAATACACTCAGCACCCAACTGTTTTACATTGCATGGACTCCTTTTGGTCTGGGGCATAAAATAATTAAAATATGTATCCATATATAATGAAGTTGGCCATATCCAATTAAAACTCTTTGGCATAATTTTCAGTGTCCACTGTCAAAATTTTAATAGGTAAAAGCAGTAGGAGGGTTTTATATTTTATGAAACACTTCAAAAATATATTTTCAAGTTTGGCCATCTTAAAAACCATAGGAAATAGGAAAGCCCATGATAATTGGCCTCATATTTCAAAGTGGAACTTGTCTACAGTCAAGTAGTCAAGAGTTTGTCCGTGGATCAGGATTCTTCCCACAATGACTCAAATCTTGTTGTGGGTATATTTTCTGTGGATATATTTTATTGTCTTAAATAGTAAGAGCTTGCTGGCTTACAAAGTTGGTGAGTCCAGAGGAAGGCCTGTCTTCAGGAGGGACTCAAACAATGCTACCAGGGCGTGGTCACTTCCCATTCCTTCACTCTGCTCTGTTTCACAGTGACCTCAGGTTCCAGTGATGGTTACAACAGACCAATAAATGTTCATATTTAAAATCAGTCAAATAGGAGTATGAACTCTATCAGTAGTGGGTCTCCATTTAACTGATTTATATGTCTATCCTTGAACAAATTATTGTGGTCACAGAAAGGTAAGGCTCTCATCAGTCAGTCTTGTGACACATGTTCACTTCTATATCTGGGTATAAGTGACTTCAAATGAAACCCACTGACAAAGAGTTGGAGAAACTCAGAAGGAAATTAAGATGTATGGGGATACTGGCTAGCAAAAGTGACAAATATACTATGATAACTAAAGTACTGTGATAAATAAAACTTTTTCAAAGCAAATTAGTTAAGTGTTATGCTAGAGGTCACGTATATGCAACATATATTCTGGCCCTTATTCATGTATGCAAAATTATCTGTAATGGCCCTCCTTTAATCAAACACGTAGGAATGATTTAGAAGACATTATTCCTGCCTGAAGTAAATCTATAACATGAGGATTCAAGTTGGGTGACCTCCTACCTTCACAACATTATTGGCCATGCTTTCTCACAATAAAAATAACAGGAAATAGTTTTCAGGGACACACAGACTGTGTACTCCTAATATATTGTGCAGGATAGAAATGTCATCAGTTGCCATGACAATCTATTTAAATTCTAGGAGTATGTGGCATTTTTCATGTTATCAATCAGAAGCTAGATCTTTTTACAATAATATACAATGTGGACACCATGGAGAAGAAAATGTGGATAAAGTAATTAGAGGAGAACTTCATTTTATAATGCCTCCACTAATACCTTGAAAGTTTGGAGGTAGAGCTAAGTTCTTTTTAATATTGAATTCTAAAATATGTACTTGTATAGATGTCTTTAAAACCCACCAAAAAGTCTTATGAGTATGAAATGCTTTTCAAACACATTTACCCACTGGGAACACTGTTAACTTTAATGATAGAATGTATCTACAAAGTCCTGTAGACTAGTGCACTCCCTCAGCTCACAGGTGAGGAGTAAAAATGGAGTACCGTAGGTTCCATAGGTGCGGGGACCTCAACAAACCTAGATTCTCAGACTCCTAGATCAAGGCTCATTCTACACCTACCAGTTAAACCTCTGATGACCCGTCAATTCAGAATTTACATAATTTTGCAAATTATGAACTGTATGTTTATTCCAAAATGTGGTATGATTTGAGCTCAATTAACTATGCCCTAGAGATACGATGACTGACTAGGGTTTGTTTATTTATTTAATCTATGCTAGTGTGGATTGGACCCACTGAAACACACCTCTAGAGTCAGAGTCTCTAAATTGCTAAATTCTCCAGGCTGGGTTCATATTATAATCTTCCTGCCTCAAGCCTCCTAAAGTGCTGGGATTACAGACATGCACCACTACATCTGGCTGACTAGTATTTTTATATTAAGCACTACAATTCATAAAAACCAATCCTTATATTTCCTAACTTAATTTCCCCTTCAATCAGATCTTGCAGTCTTTTAAGAGAAAACTTATATAACATTCTTGATAGCAAACTCTGGTAATACATTCCTGAAAAATACATATAAATATTTTGTCCTAAATCAACAAAGAATGCACTGGCTTAGTTTGTAAATGAATGATGTATAAATATATGCAATCTTCAGTTTATGCATTAAAGAAATATACATTATCTTGTACTAATATTCTAGGGTTGCAGTAATAGAGTATCACAGTGTGGATGGCTTAAACAACAGAAATTTGTTTTGTTATGATTCTAGAGGTTGAAATCTAAGATCAAGGTGTCAGGAGGTTTGTATATTCCAAAGATCTTTCTCTAGCTTGTTGATGGATGTCTTTTCTGTCTTCTCTTGGTGCTTCCTCTATGTGTCTGTGTCCTAACCTCCTTTTATTATAAGGACACCAATCTTATTAGATTAAAACCCACCTTAATAGTCTCATTTAACTTAATTATTATTTAGAAAACACTATCTCCTAATACAGTCACAGTCAGAGAAACTTGCAATTAAGACTTCAACATATAAATTTGGGATGAACACAGCCCACAAATATTGAGTCCACAACACTCATATATTTGGATATATTAAGAACTGCTTAATCTTAGTAGAATAACTTCTTTTCCCTGTTTGTAGGTCTGGTCAAGGCTTTGGGAAAAAGAAAATCTCTGAAATGTCATTTTCTCAATAGTATATTGCCTAGTGCTCAATCTCTAGTACCATGACAACATGGGCTGAGAACCTGAGGAATTTGACACATCAAATCAAGTGGGACTAAAAACCAAATGTCACAGAACTAATGCACAAGACCAGAATGAATAACAGAATACGTTCAACTTTGGAACGCACATAAGGTTGTTATTGGCAAAGTTTGAAAATCCACTGTATTATCTAGTGTTACTTTATGTGTCCCACCAGGGGGAAAACTGAACTTCTCTACAAATATTCCTTTGTAATTATTCCTGTTAAATATATGGTTATGGCTAGGATGCTGTGAAAGTCAATTGAAATAGCAAGGCAGTACTAATACTGGCTGATTCTTTTATAGAAATAGATATTAGAGGTAATGTCAAGGAAGATAAATAATTGCATAGCTGTATACACTCAACAATTTTCCTTAATCTGGATCTTATTCTGGGAAGACACTATTCAAAGCCTCCTGCTTCAGGAATCATATAGCCGAACCTTACTTGGCCAGTGCATTGTGCTCAGCAAAGCTCGGGCACTTTTCTGTTATCTCCTCCTTCTAGTTTAGGACCCAGCCACTCTGACCCAAATCTTACAGACACTTATGTACTCCTTCTCACTTAAGTCTTCAGAATACCGTACTGCCTCTTCCTGGAGCTCAAAGTCATAAACTTCACTTTGCAATGGTTACTCGGGGACCTTTCTGTCAGCTGTGACAAAAGCCTTCTTCCTTTTTATTCACCTAAATCCAAGGCCAAGGGAACCAATTTCTAAGTGATAATTGCTAATTTTCCTTGCCTTGAGATGGCTGCTACATAAAACAGCCTTCTCCTTCCCATAATGCCCTACTTCTCATTTAGAATATGGCTTCTTCCACCAAAAGGACAACCTTCTTCTTCCCAAAATGCCCCTCTTCCCACCAAAAGAGTAACATGATACTTGCTACTTCCCTAGCAACTAGTAACATCACAGGCTCCTCCAATCCCTACTGCTACATCACTAGGCCCCATCCCACTCCTAAAGCCCTACCCTAGCTCCTATAAGTAGCACTCCCTGTCTAGGCCATTTTGCTTTGTCTCCTTTGTTCAGAGACAGCCCAGCAGATCCTTCCCACAACAAAGGCTTGTTATGGTCCTGGTCTGGTTCTGGTTTTCGGCTCTTTTTACCTAACACAAATATCAGCTAAAAATCATTTCCTTTCACTCTATATTAAGGTGGATCTGGAATAATATAATTTTGTCCTTCAAATCTTGGGAAATAGTAAGTTTGAGAATGACCAATACATTTTCTTGCCATGTACTTTCTTTAAGATTGTGGCAGGTAAGGGAAAGCATATAGAAGCTTGTCTTAAATTACACTTTACTGACTCAGTGAGAATAAACCCATCTCTCTGCTGTTAGCTGTATCACAACTCTACCTTCTCATTTTGTATAAATAACAATTATGCTTACTTCTTCATTGGTTGGTGTTGAGTGACTGCTATTGGCAAGGCTTTGTGAAGCAGGTGCCCACAAATGTGATATATGTGTTACTGCGAAATAAGATGAACCATAACTAGTGCTTCTCGACCATAGGATAATGGGGAGATTTTATCTTTTGACAGCAGGAGAAAAGCTATCACTTATAAATGGAGAATTCAAGAGCAGATTGAAGCATTCAAAAGATTCCCTACTACAAAGCTGACTTTTAATTTCTCTCTTTAGTTCACATTATTAATAACTACCTGACCTTTAAGGATATTTTTCTAATTGGCATACTGTAATAATTGATATCCTTCAATGATAGTAAATGCTAGCCAAAGTAATGAACTAACTAGCTGTCTCAGGATAAAAACAATCACTGTCTCTTGGCTACGGTATAGAGACAGAACAGCCTTGTTCAAATGAAAACACTGTGCGCGTGGTGTGAATTTCTTATCATTAAACTAAAATAGCTTCAAGAATTTTTAAGGTACTTCTGAGTTATCTAAGCTATGGCCATTGTGGTATACAAATAGTTTGCCTTTGTTTACAAGCTCTGTATTTCATCAGAATTAAATAGCATGTCATACATTTTTTCCTATGTTTTAGCAAATCTAACCTATAAAAAGACAGGCTCAGCTTTGTTTTTTTATCAATTACATTGGAAACTCAAAATTAACGACAATTTTCAATAGTGGATAACACCACCATGGGCTTCCAAATGGTCACTTGGGAGAAATAATACTCACAGCCTGTCCAGAGAGACCTATTGTCTTGGGTCTTTCCAGTCCCTCTATTGGAGATCCCCACTGGTTCCCTCTTCCATCCCAATCAATTGCATAAAAAAGCAGACCTATTTGCCAACAAAAGCCCAGCCAAACTAGCACCTTCAGGGAAGCAGCTTCCCGCAGACTTGATGCTAGCTAGACTGCTTGGCCCAGGCGCCACAAGTTCAGAGCTACATGGTGAGCTGTGGAAAACAAAGAATCCTAGTCCATATCTTAGCAGGATGAGGCTTCTCATGCTTTACAGAGCAACAAAACTAAGACAGGGGTCTTAAAAAGAGTCTTCAAGTACAATAAAGGTTCATTTTACAGAAACAGTAACTGGCAGGTCTCCATCTCTACTGAAGATAGAAACAAGAAGAATGAGAGATGCATGCTGTGACAGCAAGGATTAAGGCATCCTGAAAAGTAATTTTCTAAACATCACAGGGTCCTAGAAAAGTCTTTTCAGCTCCTAACATCCTCATCGGCCTGAATTCACCCCAATTTTCACCAAAACATGGCCTATAGGAAACCCCATGCTTCAGGTTTCTCTTGATTTTACCATAATTCTCATGCGTCATTTTACAGAGGATGTATCAAAACTAATTATGTTTTATTTAACACAGACTATTAATTCCCAGAGACAACCATAGTAAGACAGTGTACATCTTACTCTTTGGAGTTAGAATGTATTAGGATGAAATCAGGCTTTGATATTTATTATCATGATCTTGGGCAAAGTCCCTGGCTTCAGTCTTCCTTTAAGGAAAATAGTATGTGTAAAGCACTACAGAGAATACCTGTTACTCTAAGCCACTCCAAAATATAAACCAAGTGCAAATTTTACAATTACTGTTCATTGATAAGCTCTATACATGGCCGAGAAAAGCTCTGGCTTACTGCCTTTGTGACAGAGAATGGAAGCCAAAGCTTGAATTCCCTGATGGTACCATGTAGTCGGGACAGCTCTGCATCTGCTGAGGTAGGGAGTAGTTCAGCTATGTCCAGCTGGGAGGACGGGGGCCAGTGATCAGGAGGGCACCCTACACTGGCCTCCGGCACAAAGCTTCTACGAACATAATGCCTACCAAAGAATCTGCCACATCTCCGCACTGTAAGGTTTGTTACAGAATGTTCCCACAGTGCTATGATGCCAAATTCCCTGTTCTTATTTCTCAAAAAATAAAAAATAAAATAAAATAAGGCCCGTTGGTTTTGCCCACTCAATTTTCCTTTATACATTTCTGTTTTCATTTTCCAAAGCACACTGACCTCTACCAATGCATACGTATCATGATCTTAGTATTCCTGTGACCATGAAGAGAAAGGAGATTTCACAGGTGCATTGTTTGAGGTATATTCTCCATGATCAAAATGTCTTTTTCCCAAATTAACAGGGAAAAATATTCATTGAATATGAAGGATCACTGGATAGTGAAGCATCCAGAGGATAGAGAAAGACATAATACAGATCACAGCATGACAGTAATTGTATCAGTATTAATTGGGATTTATTAAGAGTGTTGTGTGCATGCATGGGTGTGTGCATGTGTGCATGTATGTGGTTGTACGTGTGGTGCTGAGGATGGAACCCGAGGCCATGATCATGCTAGGGAAGTGCTCCACCACTGAGCCCCATCTCTCATTCCCATTAATACTAACAAAGGAGTTGTAGATTCTTGTATTTTTGCTCTGTTTTTATATCACTCCCCAGGATATAGCAGATTTTTGTCTTCTCTCAATAGGTCAGGGAGCTGCTTTATAGGAAGTTTCCAAATGCATTCCCATCCTTTTAGTATCTTTTCCCCAAGAGAAGTGTTTTTATTAAATGGATTGTGTACTGGCAGACATACTCTTAAACCCTTTTTTCTTAACTAGAACATCAGAGTGCTGTACACTAATGATGACATCTTACTCTCTGCCCTTTCAGGGCACATCCTATGCAGAAAGGTTGCAGGAGTGTCCAGGTGTAGCTCTCTGCTATTCGTACTATTTTCTGCTCCTCACAGATGTACATGGTGGAACTGGTTACACTAATTTAGAGCGAAGGTGATGTGTTAGGATTCCTCACTATCTTCACTTCTACAATTGTAGATTTTGTTCTGGTACAACTTAGCCTTTTTATCTTCTTTTTTTTCCCCCAGTATGGGGAATGGAACTCAGGATCCCAGGGAGGCATGGTGCCGCGGAGCTACATCCCCAGCCTGGTACAGCTTATCAGAGTCCTGCTCTGCAGGAGAGTCATGAAAGGAGGACAGAGCATTGCCTATATGTGGCAGTTCAACTGAATAATGCTCCCCTAAAGATATTTATTTCCTAATTCCTAGAATCTAGAAATGTGCGCTATTATATGGCATATTTCCTAGACTTATCATAACAATTTGCCACAAAGTGGTAGCATAAGACAATAGACATTTATTCTCTTACATTTGTGGACACAAAATTAAGGTGTCTTCAGGGTAATTCCTCCTCTGAACCAGGGGGAATATCCATTGCACACCTCTACTTTAGCTTCTGGGTAGTTATTGACATCCCTTGGCCTTTCTTGACAAGAAGACACATCATTTCAATCTCTACCTCCTCTGTCCTTTGTGTCATTTCTGTCTACCTGTCTGCACATCATATTTTGTGATTTTTATGTCTGTGACCACATTTCCTTTGACTACTCATTAGATTATAGATGCTCGGTACAACCTTCCTTTAACTCAATCACCTTATACTCTATTTTCAAGTAAGGTCATATTTACCAGTGGCTAAGACCAGGCATGCACAATTTAACCCATAACACGTGGTAAAGAGAGCTTCTCAAATGTGAGTAAGTTAAAGATCTCGAGGTGGAGAGATTAGCCTGGATTACCCATGTGTCCAGTGTAATCCCAGATACCTATGTAAGAGGAGTACGTCAAGATTAGAAGTCAGAGAAAAGGTGGTTACAATATATGACCAGGAAGGCAGATACGGAATGATAGACTCATGATCCAAAATACCCTGGTAGTCCCCAAACCTGCAATAAGTAAAACACATATTCTTCCCTTGAAACTCTAGAAAGAATTATCCCTTTGGCACCTTACTTTCACTCTCTTAAAACTAGAATCTAGATCAGTCTAACCCAAAGAGTTCTATTTTTCCTTATTAGTGAGCCATGTTTTTCTCTCACCCACTTGCAGTCAGTGAGGTGACCTCATTGGACTCTGGGCAGAAAGATAGGTCTATAAATGATGCAAAGTGCTACACTTGCCATTATCTTCACACAAAATAAACAAGCACTGTTTACCTGGACACCTACAGGGAGACGGTGAAAGAGAGGACAAGTAAACACCTTCCTGCCACAGATGCTACTGTGATATCATCAATCAGTCCAGAAAAGCCTTTTCTAAAGCCAATGACTGGTTACTGGTGCCAAAAGTCTTCAGTTGGCAGGAGTAACAGCTTTGGCCACAGAATATTCCAGAGGATCTTGGCTTATGCAAAAATTTGACTTAGTCTTCCAGAAACCGAATATAGCACAATGTGTCTATCTTCCTTTGTTCTTTGGGCTATTTCTGAGTGGCTGGAAGATAAGTTAAATTCCCTGATGGCACAATATCTGTTGTCTCAATTTTGCTCCCAAAGCCCAATACCCTCCTGGGATACACATGCTCCACAAATACTTAATAAGTGGATACGAGTCAAATACGCTGAGATCCATAGAACCTCATCAGTTACATATCTCTAAGCTTGTTTCTGCATATGATATGCAAGTTTAATATCCAGACAGCAATGACTTTCTCTTATGAAATGAGGACTTAAATAGCAAGATATTCTATAAAGAAGTTACCTGTTTTTTAAATTATATTTTAAGCTTAATTGATAAATAAGGATTATATATACTTATGCAGTACAACATGATATTTCAATAAATACATACAACCTAGAATGATCAAATAGGCTAATTAACATATTTCTTTGTGTTGAGAACACAGCAGTGTAGGCGATGATATATTCAACATCCTGAATGAAAAAAAATTGCCAACCAAAATGAGTATACTTAGCAATCCTGCCTTTTGATAATGGAAGGGAAATAAAAGATATCAAATAAAGTCTGTGGGAGTTTATCACCACCTGACATCTAAAGTATTGTAAGATATTACAAGGAATGCTACAGGAAATTCTTCAAAATGATGGAAGAGGATGCTATTAGTAATGGAAATTATTTCCTAATAAAAGTCCACAATTGAAAAAATGGATGAAGAGATGGTCACATATTTTTTATGGAAAAGTAAAGCTACTATTGCAAATATCTATTCATCTGTTGCAAAGTGGCCAGAAAATACCTCTTACTCCTTATTGCTGTTAGTGGACTCTTAATGGCATATGGAACATTTCCCCCACTGGTCACTAACTATGTCAAAGTTAGGTGGCAACACAATTAAAATTTAAATTGAAAGATTTCACCTCCTTTTTATACGTATTGACTTGTGTGTCTGCTTTTGTGTTTGTGGCTTCTGTGTATTCCTGGTCTAACATATGAAGAGATATGCATAATCCTCCATCACTTGGAATTAAGAAGACAATGCCAATTTCCAGTGTTGCCCTGACCTATGGGAGTGCTTCCACTTAGTTTTTTATTAATATTTCTGTTAACAGTTTTGAACGGTGATGTAATTCCCCATAATGATATTGAAATCAATATGCCATGTAAGACTTTAAGTGTGTGTGATGGCAGGAATGTGTCTGATCCTTAGCAAGAAAGTGTAACACAGAGGTCAGCATGGCATTTAGAGCTGTCACTGATGGCCACATTCAAGATATTTTGCCTGAGTTTCAACATTTTTTTGTCTTTAAAAGAACAGATTCATATTTAATCCTTACTTTGACCTGCAAGGTCTCCTACTGCCTTTCTTTCCAACCTGTGGCCAACTACTCTTCCTTTTGCCTGCTCTGCCCCAGTCGCACTGGCCTTTTCTCTGCTCCTAAACACATAAAACTTTTCCATGGCTCCGGGTCATTGAACTTGTCCCTCTTCTGCCCAGAAATGCTCTTCCCACAGATTTTCCCATCACTGGTTTCTTTTCTTTCTCAGCTCATGTGGCTTGTCCTTAGGTTTTTCTAATTGCCCAGTTTAAAGTTGCTACCTAATTGCTATCATGGGATCTTATTTTATTTTTAAAGCATTTATGATAACTAATATTTTCTTAATTTTTAAAATCATTGGCCTACTTTCCTTAGACTGTAAGATTCATGTAGATAGGGACTGTAAATGAGGCAAATTAGTTGCCTTATCAATGAAAACCCTGCACCTTAATCAGTGCCTGTTTTGAATGATTTGAAGTCTTTCCATGTTATAATCTACTACAACTCATATTCCAAATCCCTATTATTGGGGATTTGGCTCATTGGTTCCAGCGCCCGCCTCGCAAGCACAAGGACCGGAGTTCAATCCCCAGTACCAAAAAAAAAAAAACAAAAAAACAAAAAACAAAAAAACAAAACAAACCTCCAAATCCCTATTATCCTCAAACACCAGCAGTAAAACTACACAAACACTGAGGGTCCTGTGGTAAAAAGGTCCCTGCAGCTGAGCCCTAGGCAAGAGGTTCTCACAGAAGTTCTGTGCTTTAAAACTTTTCCTGATTGGCTACCACAGAGCCCCCAGTTGGCCATCTCTTTCCTCCCTGCCAGGCTTTGGATTCCTGCTGTGCCCTGAGACAGAAGAGGTGCGTCACTTGTGTGAGTCAGAAGTGTGTGAATATCTCTCAGAGAAGCCTCCCAGATGTTCTCCCTTTCCCCCTGCAAGGTCTTTCCCTAACCTTAACCTGCCTCCAAAGGGAGCTCTGTTCTGGTTGAGCCAAACTCAAACCTCTCAAACCTTTCCCTGACCTAAAGAGAAATCAGAGAAACTCTTCTTCTTATAAACCAAGGATTAATTTGTGCCATCACAGAACAATATATTTGCAAAAATGTTTAAAGTAAAAAGGCACAGAGACCATATCTGTATCCACCTCAAAGCTGTAGTTTTATGAATGAGGAAAATAGGAGCATAAATTAAAGGAAAATCGGAAAAACTGAGGATCTGAATTCAAATTTACAGATTCTCAAAAGGAGCAGTTCCTTTTTCTACTACCAGAGGTAAAATCATTACAGAGCTGCAGTACTGCTTTGCCTCCAGAAGGAGGGCCGGGGATGAGAAAGTAAGATGAATGTAAGAAGAGCACAATAATTTTTGCTATATTCATAAGAAACTCATTTCTATGTATGAAATTCTATTCGTTCATCTGATTTATCAATCAGAGTAGTGTTGATTACAATGACTCTATTTCATGGATTGGACTGGCTGTCAATGAAATATATTTTAACATTTAAATCAGATTTCTGGAATGAGAAAATGTTCGTATATTTTCATTATCTGTTCAAATGGTTGTACTTCAAAAAATATTCTTGTAATTGATATGGCAGCTGAAAAAAAATAAATCACAACCACTTTGCTCATGGAAAACTAAAGCTATTTAGAAATGAACAGAAAGAACAAATTACAAAAGCCAGAAAAGCCTCATTACAGTCTATATTTTTAAAGAAGTAATGCTCTGGTTTTGTACTGATATTAGATTCTGCCAGAAAAAAAAAAAAATCCTAATGAAAGTCTTGCACTTAATGGTGGGCTGCTTATAATTCAGGGAGTGAAGGAGATAGAAATGACCTAGATAACTCCGGAGCAAAACATAATTTCGTGTGACTTATCTTGTATGTTAGATAACGGAGATAAAACAACACAATCTAGGTCATATGAGTTCCTCAGGCTCAATATGCACAGTTATGGTTCTGCTTTAATCTTCAGATAGCCTCTAGCATCAAGAATTATGCTTTACACATAGTAGGAGTTCTGTTAACATTTGCTTCAAGATAAGACAAATCATCACTCTGCTCTTCTGTATGAGCAAATGTGCTGTCATTTTGCTCTGGTTTTTAGAGATTCACTTTGGAGATTTTTAATCACAAGAACCAACTGAGATTCTTGTATTTTACCTTTCCAGTGAAGATGTTAAAAATCATAGAATATAGGGTTTAAATGAAAGTAATTACTGAAATACAACAACAAAACACAGCTGTTTATATATTGCAGAAACTTCCTAAACCATGAAGAATTAAAAATATTCTTTAAAAAGGATTAGGAACGCATAGTTAAAACAGGAAAATCTGTAGCAGAGTCTTCCTCTGGGGTAAATTTATATGAATGTGTGCAAAAGTGCATGTCTCGCTGTATGTGTGTGCATATGTATAATATATTCTAAAGTATTTGTATGAGGAGATTTGTATAACTATTATAAACCCTGTCATAGATGGAAGCATTTTCATATCTAGCAAAGCTTCAAAACTTGTGAATAAATGTTAAAAACAACCTAAGGGCATAAGGCAACTAGTATTTCTACATTAATATTGGAGTGGCTTAGTGGGGAATTAGCAAAGTATATAAAATTTTGACTTTTGCTTAACAATATGCCTTGTGCCTGAATTATGTAAGTTAACATGAGCTCATAATCTTATTGATCTAAAATAAATGAGACTGGATGTTAGCACAAGTAGAATGAGGAAAAGCAGGATTTAATAAAAATGTTAAACATATAAAATAACATATGAAGGCAGTTCTTTTACTACTTGATATACATATCAATGGCATTCCACTACTAAATATGAAAAATGGTAATGAATGCCACTGCTGAAAATTTTTTAAAACAATAAATTAGCAAAATACTTTGTTATTGTTAGAAAATTAAAAGCTGCGCAAAATATCATTAGGTGAGTTTTGCTGCAAGATTTCCACTTCTGGTAAGGTAATAAACTCACCATATAGTCCCATATGTTTTATTATTAAAAATACAAAATGAACCCATGGTTTCATGAGTCAGCCTCTTCAATTACTACTTGTTCATCAAACCATGATGAAGCAAACCAGTTGCTAGAGAGTGGGCTGGGATTTTTAGACTTTACATGATATGTTCTATCTAACAGTTTGTTTTTATTTTATTTTTGGATCATCTCAAAGGGAATTTGAGATATGTTTTCCCAATTAGCATGGGGGAAAGACTCCTTTTCATGAATATTAGTCTGTGTCACTATCATTTTCAAAATAATAAACAACAAATACTTCTATAAAGTGAATCAGACAATGATAAAAATGATGCATGAATAATACATGAAGTACTTGATTAGAAGATGTTCCAGGTCAGTTTATAGCTCAGAGATCAATGCACTGATTCTTTCTTGACATATTGGAATACCGATCAGAAAGAGACCTATCTTGAACCTGTTTGAAGGAGGCAGAACAGTGCTTGGATTTTTTGATTTTCCATGTTTTAGTACAGGAGTGATCAGAAGATCTGATATGGATTATGAATTGACTACAGTGTATTATTTGAGCAAGTCACCTATGACAATCTTAGAAAGCTTTTATCTTTTTAAATTTGAGCTGTGCTCTCAATTACCATCTAAGTAAGAAAACAATTAGCTCTGTGTTAATTTAGTACAAAAGTAGTTGTCCTACACCCAAATCACGAGCCAGGTACATTATCTGAGATTTACTTAACCATCTAAAATCTCACTGGATACTGTACTGGTCAGGATTCTCTAGAGGGACAGAACCAGTAAAGTATATATAATTATTACAGGGAGTTTATTAGACTGCTTACACATTCAAAGGCTCAAGAGTCCCACAGTGGCGGTCTGCATGCTGGTGAGTCAGAGAATCCAAGAGCTGCTCAGTCAAAGCTGGAAGCCTCAAAACAAGAGGGACCAATGATACAAGCTCAGTTTCAAGTGGAAGGTCTGGGAAATCTGGGGAGAGTCTGCTGTGGTCCATATTGAAAGGCTGAAGACATCGGATGGAGGCTGATGTCCATGGGTGATAACACAAAAGACACACCCCGACTCAGGCAGAATCAATCTTGCAAGCACTGGGGGGCTTCTTCCTCCTTCCACTTTTGTTCTGTTTGTGCCCCATGCTATTGGACTATGCCTTCCACATCCAGGGCAGGTCTTCCCC
The DNA here is from genome assembly GCF_012274545.1 of Fukomys damarensis. NCBI lineage: Eukaryota > Metazoa > Chordata > Mammalia > Rodentia > Bathyergidae > Fukomys > Fukomys damarensis. Next base: position 13,301,339 of record NW_022900915.1, read on the forward strand.
ACTCACTCCCCTGAAACATATGTCAATTATCTCTGGAAATCCCCTCACATCTAGCCACACCCAGAAATTTGCTTTACTAACCTCCCAGGTGTCTCTCAATCCAATCAAGTTTAAAATCAAAATTAACTATCATAGATATAAATCATGCTTTTTGGCCAAAGACTTAAGGTGATGAATATTAGACAACAAAATGGGGTATGGATCAAAATTGTGTGATTTCAAAATGAGTTGCCAAGACTGGTTATGACTCTTGGTCACTTCACTTACATCAAGAGAACAAGGGTATTAAGGGCAGGAAAGTGAGGAAATGAACTGTTTCTTAGAGTCTGTGATCACCTCCTTTCCTGAAGAGTAAGGGGGCTGGGGATTTAGATCAGTGGTTCCTCCACCTGCCTTGCAAAAGGTCCGAGTTTGATCCCTGGTACCAAAAAAAGAAAAAAAAAAAATCAGTGAAGAGTAAGGAAGACACTAGGGTGCTGCAAAGAGAACACCTCAGAAAACTTTATAAATTCCTGGAGTTTGAGAGACAAAGTGGATTTGGGTCTGATTACCTATTTCCTCCTTTCTAACCTCTTTTTGCACTGCACTCCAACATACCACACCCCACTCTCTGATATCCAAAGGAGAGTTTAAAACTTTTTCTGCAGAGCCAATTAGTAAATATTTGAGGCTTTGCAATCAATACAGTCTCTTGCCCACTTTAATGCAAAGCAACACTACAATACACATAATCTAATGGATATGGCTGTGTTGCAGTGAAACTTGATTCACACAAGCAGCCAGAAGGCCAGTTAGCCCACAGACCAGTCTGCAAAGAGACATCCATGGCACCAGAGCCTGGAGAATATCTGCTGAGTTGCTGTCAGTCTATGTGATCACAGTTGTTAGGCAAAGACACATGAAGTTTTCCCCATGGTCCAGATTAGCACCACACTGTAAAGAGAGAGCCAGCCAGGAACTGCTTTTCCAAAAGGACTTCCTAGGAGGAGGATGGAACTCAAACAGGGAGACTGTCGCGGAGGAAATTGCCAGAATAAGAAGATACCAAGTGCTGAATAGAGGACAGTGTCAGTGAGGAAGAACAAAAAAGGTTACTGTAGGTTCCCATATGCAGCCAGCCCAGTGATTCAGAAGAGAAAACCAAACAATTGCGTTGAGACATATTTGCTCTTAAAGTGTCCATAAGATTTATGTTACATTAGAATGTCCAGTGAGGGCCTCTAGGGCCTTTGTATACATGGTAAAGAAGATCACCATTGAGTGGCTGTATTTTAAAGGAAGCTTGGAAAGTAAAAATAAATGTGTCTTTTTATTGAATTATATTAAATATTTATTCATTGTACATCCGATATAGAAACTTCACCTTTTCCCCACTTACATGAAAAAATAAATAAATACTGAAACAACTGTCAGGATTATTGTTACCCAATTGGGTAACTCTCTCAGGACTGCACCATTTCTCCAATTCCTATTTTAGTTCTGCACTGATTCTCAAACTTTAGTAAGCATTCAAATATAAATAGCTTCTTTAAAATGCATATTGTTGGCCCCAACCCCAGGGCTTCTGGGTTGGTAATATGGGGGTGATGCCTGGGATCTTGCATTTCTAACAGGGTCTCTGATGGTATGAATTCTTCTAATCTGTGCTTTCAGAACCCCTGGCATAAGCCTAGCCTAGTGTCAGCAATGACTTGTTATCTCACCAAGAATAGGCACCTTGTAACATTAGTTGGGGATAGTTTAGTTGTTCACATGGGTCATTAGTCACATCTAGTTCAGTTTTCAGAGAGCAACTATCATTATAAAATGACTTATTTATGTTGCCAACACTATTCATCTCTTTTATTTCTTCCTTTCTTTTTTTATTTTGCTTTCAGGGATTGAACTCAGGACCTTGGGCTTGCAAGGCAGGTGTGGCACCACTGAGCTAAATCCCTGGCTATTCATCTCCTTTCATATCATAGAAAACTTTTCTCAAGGAAGATGAACTCTCTGGCCTTGCTTTTCCTTTTCTCATGTATGACATGAAGGTATTTACCTGCCAATACCAAAAATTTTATATAATGCCACCAGTCTAATGCAAAAAAAAAAAAATAGAATATCGAAGGGAATTTACTGACATATTGTCTGACATTGTCATGATCCATGAGTGGCAGAAAATAGACACCCAGTGAGTAGGCAGATTTCCATCTGGCAAGAAGATGGCTGTAATGAGCACCAATGTAAAATGACAGATAGTAATGGAAACTAGAAAGTCGATTGGAAAATTAGCTTTCCTCCTTTCACATCTGTACGACAGGGGGAGCTGCCAATCATAGTCTCCAGAGAGGGAGACTTATCTGGGTTCCCAACCACGTGCAAAGCCATGTTCTCCTAAGTTAAAAAAAATACATAAAAAGGAAGAAAAACCAGCATGGAAAAAAAATAGAATCAGTCTGTTAGAGAGCTTTAAACAAATGTGGAGCTGCGAAACAAGCTGTCACAAATTGGCACAGAAAATGCAGAAAATCAATGTGAAATGAAAGCTGCCTTTTCCAACAAAATAAAGCCAGCACTTAACTCTTCGCATTCTTGCTGCAGCATTCAAGTCACTTAAACTCCAGAATGCACGTTACTAGGGGATGGGTTAATACTTAATACACAGCCCATTCTCTCCTGTACAATGGATGAGTGGGTAAGACACAGACATGCAGGTGGCACAGAAGAATCAACTTGGCTTTCTAGATAGATAAAAAGATATATGATAGATAGGTCTGCATACACGCACACATTCATATATAAACACATACCTATCCAAGTGCATGCATATACATATGGTATATATGTCCTCATACACACATACAATGCATTGGCACATGAAACTATGAACACATATTTGAACCTCCCAAATGACACCTTTCACCTACCTGTGTAGGAATGACACAAAAATAGATAAGAATATTACAAATTCTTAATATTTATAATGAGAATCATATGAATTCATTACCACTTTACAAAACAAATTAGAGAATATAGCAATTCAAATTTGCTATATGCTCAGCCTTTTGACATTATCTCTGCTCTGAATAATATGTAACAATGAATAAAACAACTGCAAAAGTCCTGGAAAGATCCTTGTGTAAAAGCCCAGAATTCTGATAATTCATCAATTAATACCACAATAATAGTGTTATGAATCAGTACATAAAAAAGGTGCAACAAAGATGAGTCATAATTCCAATAACAGAATTCAGAAGCGTTAAGTGCTATAAAAATGTAATAGTGAGACCAGGGATTTAGCTCAGTGGTTCCTCCCCCTGCCTTGAAAGCACAAGGACTCCTTTGATTCCCCAGGACCAAAAAAAAAAAAAAAAAGAGAGAGAGAGAAAGAGGGAGAATGCTATAGTGAAAATTACACATTAATTATAGTATATTATCAACTACATTTATAAAAATAGTTTATTTGAAAATTAATTAGTATGAATACATGTAAGCACAGTAGCAATCAAGATGACTTCCTCTGTAATAACAAAGAGCCTCGAGATCTCAATGGCACAGTGGATCCACTGTGAGTCAGCAGAGGAACTCTGTTAATCATAGTTATTCAAGGGCTCACACTGAAGGAAGCTCTGTTTAAGCATGTATTTTCCTGCACATTAAGAGAGACAATAGGCAACACAGCAAATCACATACAGAATTTTTTATTCGGCTTTCTCTCCAGACACAGGTTACTTCTCACAGTTTCACTAACCAGCATAAAGACTGAAAATTTTATGCCTATCCTTAAAACAAACTAAAAAATAAAACCCCACTGTACTCCAACAAAGAAGTAAGGTAAAAAGATTTGGAGAGCAATAACAATGTCAGCCAGAAGCACCCTCATTTCTGCCTGGGCCACTGCAGTAATCTCTTAGCCACCAACCTACTGTACCTGTTTCTAGCCTATTCATGTAGAACCCAGAGCATGAAAAGTTTTCCACTTTAACATAACTGTAGGGGTTATATAAGTCTCATACCTCCATATCCTTTAGGCTAATTGTGACTTACAAGGATGCACACAGACCTAACCCTTACCTCCCACCAGGACCTCACCTTTGTACCCACTTTTTGACCTATGAAAGCATGTTCATTACTCACCTCATGCACAGCCATGTTTTTGTCTTCCTACATTTTCTTCATCCCCTGTGCTGCAATGGCTGCATCTACTGCTCATTCACTTCCCCATATATCCCCCTAACAGGCCATTTTTTCTTCCTTCCTAGCAGCTAGAATGCTTTTCATGATAAATTTATAATTTTATAATTATTCCTATGTTTATGCAATCTCTTTCTTCCTTTGTAGATTCACCAGGGAGCAGACAATGTGGGGGTTTTCCACCTTGGACACCAGAGAGTAGTCTCACTTAGGACACAGCCTTCCACAGAGCAGCCGCAATAGCACAGGAATAAATAAACTCAGCACAATTCTATTGTTAGTGTCTACAAAGATCAACAAACTAGTTAAAACTGGTGTGGCAGAAATCTAGTAATCTGAGATTTGAAATGAAAATCCAAATGTTAGAATCAAACATGCCTTTCTGTCTTTGCCTTTACTTCACAGTTTAAAAAGAATGTTCACATCCCTTATGTCAGATGAGCCTTCAAATCCATAGTAGGTAGGTCTGGTTGTGCAGTTACTGTTTACAAGGAAACAACGGAAGCTGTGAGAAATGAGGAGACTTGTTTGATTCCGTATCGCAGGTAAGAGGTAATGTCAGAGGCTGAATCGGAGACTTCTGACTGAGCATCTGTTTCTCCTTTCTCCCGCCAGCCTATTTCTTGATTCAAGAAGGTCAGCCTTGGAAGAATTCATGTGGGGACAGTGTTAATGAAAGGAAAATTATTAACACAACACCTGGGCCAGATTCCAAATAGATATTCAAAGGATGACCTTCAATCTCGCTGTTGAGTTAAGAATTTCTGCCCAAAGGAACTGATCAGGTAAAAGAAGAACTTCATCAAGGGCTCAGCTTCAAAATTGTAACTCTTCCCAATATCTCTAAGGATATTTTAGTCTCCACCATTAGTTCATAACAAAGCAAGTTTCAAAGAAGCCTTTTTTAATACTTGTGGTGCTTGATAGGGGTTAGGTATTAAACTATGAATTCATTTATCTGAGATGTATTTGGAGCACCTTTTCTATGTGAGCTGCTGTGCATTATGCAGTCTGCCCAGTTAGCTGTCAATGGAGTCAGAACGCTTCTCGTTAAGTGAGAGTATAGAGTAAATCTATGGGGTAGAATCTCATAGGGAAAGATGGAAGGAGGAAATTAGCAGCAACTGAGGAAGTGTAGGCTTCTTTATAAAGACACCTACCTTGAAGGGAGGGCAGGGGCAGGGAAAAAATGAGAACCAAGACCTGTCATGTAGAGGTACAAGCTCCCCATGATGAATGTAACTGTACTGTACACCTAAAATGTACCAATAAACTAAATGAGGAAAAAAAAAAGATGCCTACCACCATGGACAATAAAAAAAAAAAAAAAAAAAAAAAAAAAAAAAAAAAAAACAAAAGAAGGAGGGGGGAGGGAGATGAGAACACAGAAACTACATACGCATCTCAACTGTGCCTTGGATGACACTAATCAACTCCACTGCTTGAAAAGAACTCTTCTTACAGCCTGTTTGAGTTCTTCTGAAAATCCCAGCTTAAAGTCTGAATTTTCTGCCACTGTGAAAATGATCTATCCCCTGGCCCCAAACACATACATTTCAAACAGCTATGGAAGATGGACTCAACTTTCTCCCTCTCCCTGACATTCCAATTTTACCCTTTCCTTTGACACAACACTATTTCCAGTACCTGCCACAAGGTGCCCCCAGTGTTAGGTTGGCCTAAACTCAAAGAAATCCGCTGGACTGGGTAGACAGCTCTAACACACACAGGAAAGGATTCTAAATAGGTAGATTGGCTCCAGTTCTATGCAAATTTACATAAAATATGTACATAAAATATTAAATGTGTGTATCCCCTTGCTTTAGAGATAAATGATAAGACTCACTAGTCATCACAAAAGAATTTTTGAAATACTGTATGAATGTAAACATATCGTATACCTAATATGTCCCAATAAATTTAATAGAGATTAAAGAAAGAAAAAAAAGAAATACTGTATGAGATTGGGTAACAAATATCCCCAAGAGGTGCCCTAGAGACAGTGGATATTCAGAGATAGTCTGCATGCTACAGTCTAATTTTAATTAGGTTATTGTTCCAGCAATAACCAAGACCTTTAGAAGAAAGAGGAACTAACTTTTCCTAAGCAAGATAAGGACCAAATCACTTTTGAACCTAAAACCTTCATGACCAACAGAAAGCAGTACAATCAAGAAAATCTCTTCCAGCATGTCTAAACATCACTCTATCTCTTTGGTCCTAATGATTCTTCTCGTGGCTCCTTACATGATGATGTCTTCCTTTGGCAGTAACTTATTTCTTATTCCTTGTTCACAGAGAAGGTATTTGGCTACTTGGGTCTCATTTCCTCTGCTATAATAGGCAACCTCAGAAGGAAATTTTCTGATGGGAGGAAAGGAAGTCCAGTACACTACCCTCAGATGCTAACCTTCCTCAGTTTTCAGGCAGGTTCTACAAGACTACCTTTCCTAGAAAACTCTTGTAACCAACACTTTACCAACTTTTATTTTTCTCTATGGCATATACTACCCCTCATATACACAAATACACATATATGAACATGTGGTTTTTATCTACTTTATCCACCAGAATGAAAGTTTCAAGAGAATAAAGTCCTTGTCCACTGATATATTGTCTGCGTCTTGAACAGTATGCTCCAAACATTATAGGTTTCTAATAATTATTCATTTGATGGATAAATGTTCCCCCATGTTGCTGTCTTTTAGAAAAGCTGAGACAAAAATACAAAGAATATAAGACTGCATCATATTTCCTAAAACAGGTACTTGTCTATAACCAATCACAAAGGCTGAAAATGCAATAGTACCTGAGGTTTGCACAGACAGCCAACACTACCTAAATTACATATCTATGGTTACAAGAAGGTGGCTTTTGTACCAAATGGTAGATACTCCACGGTACTAACTTTCAAAAGGCCTAAGTTGAGGATAAACAAAAAGCTTCCTGAAGAGGGGTTAATCCATGAAAATATTCAGAGTAAATTAATAAAGAAAAAGATTAGTAATGAAAGGAAAGCAATAATACAAATGTTTATTTTAAAAGCTTATTCTAAAATTGAAATCTGCTTTCTTATTTCTGGTTAATAAATAATGTGTTCTATATATTATTTGACCTTAAAAATGAGAAAATTAATGGAGTGGCCAGAAATGCTTGCTATGCTGCCCATTAGTGTACATCCTTAGGCAAATTACTGAACATCTCTAGCACCAGAACTTCTGATTAGATAAAAGGAAAAAGGGGAAAAAATCTAATATATTTCTAATTTATATGACTGTTGCTAAAGTACCCGCTCCATATAAGCTGACAAAACTCTTCCTGGGTCATGTTCCATGTAGTAGAGAAATCAATTTTGAAAATTACAAATATAAAGTCAATCTTGTCACACTTCTGAGCCTTTAATCCCACACCACTAATTAAAGCCCCTCATGCCCATATCAGGGCTTATGCACAACTCTAAGGTCTATAGGTTTTTTGATTTTCTCTCCAAACAAATAAGCACCTGATTCTTTCTCTATACTTCAAATAAATTCAAAGCACCATCACTCCTTAAAATGGAAAGTTATTATTATGAGATATTTATTCTGGTGTGGAGGAAGGAATTCAGATTTAGATTCAGAAAACCATATCTTGAACCTTAACTTCATCATTAAATAATGTGACCTCAAATCAATTATCTTCTCTCAATGAAACTGTTCCTTCATCTGTAAAATGGAAATAACAAAAATAGCACTCTCATGAGGCTATTGAAAAAACAACAGAAAACTATATCTACGAAGGGCTTCGCAATTGGTAAGGGCTCTACAGATATTTTTTGCTCAGGTGAGCTTGGAGTTTTCTTCTGTGATAAGAATATATCCATAACAGCTTAGCAAGTACTCTCTTGTGTATATAACTCATTCAAACTGATGTGGTCTGACTTCTCAGGATTAGTTCTAATTATTTGAGGAATAGCTAGGGTTTTTTCCCCCAAATAAAGCCTCAAAAGCATTTTAGAATATTCATCTTTAGCCCGGCATGGTGGCACATGCCTGTAATCCCAGCACTCAGGAGGCTGAGGGAGGAGGATCGAGGATCGCTGTGAGTTCGAGACCAGTCTGGGCCACATAGTGAGTTCCAGGTCAGTCTCAATTACATAGTGAGACCCTGACTCAAAAAACAAAAACAAAAAAACAAAACAAAACACAAAGAATATTCCTCTTTACTTCTTTCCTTTGTCCACATGCACTAATTGAGCATTCTTAGAAAAACTGCACTAAGCTAAGAATTGCAAGAAATATAAAAAGATGGAACTATGTTCCCTGTCACTTTAAACATACATGTTCACTCATTCAGTAAATGAATGTGTTGAGCACTTATAAAGACAGAGAAAGAGGGAACAAATATGATCACAGCACTATATATAGCATTATCCAGAGTTATCAATACCTCCCTAAGATTAAGAATTACACCAGTCTTGAGCAACCGATCACCAGTATTTTTATAATACTCAGAAATCTTAAAGAGATATTCTCAAGAAATTCTTCTTGAAAAGAAGAAAATAGAAGAAGAAAAGAAAAAGAAAAATACCCTTTGGGGTTGGATATGGGGGTGCATGCCTATAGGCCCAGCTGCTTGTAGGGCTGAGGCCAGAAGACTCATATGCCCACAAGATTGAGACCAATTTGAGCAACAGGAGACCCTGTCATGGAAGGAAGAAAAAAGAAGAGGAGAGGAGAGGAGAGTAAAAAAGAAAAGAAAAGAAAAGGGGAGAGGGAGGAAGGAAGGAGGGAAAGAAAGAAGGGATAGAAATTCCTCGTCACTAACTTCACAAAGGCATTTAGAGTTCCTAGGAATTGGTCATTGTACAGTCAGGATGCTTTAGTGATGGAACTGATACTCAGAGTATGTGAGGCTCCTACCCTGGACATACACTCCATTCACCACCGAGGGTCTTTTACAATTAACAGAGAGGAACAGTCGATAGTTATTCAGCTCTGTAGCACAGAAGAGATTAAGGGTTATTTGCCTTGCTCTTAACCAAGTTTTCCTGACAATCCAGTAGATATACTCATTTTATCACGTTCTATCTATATAAATTTCCAGAGATACTATCTCTCAGTGGCAGTAAGATTATATGAAAACATTATAAGGACAATATTTAAAACCCCAAACAATGATTACTAGCTGGCTCAGCATCATGCTACATCACAGCATTTTTAAATGAAAAGTAGACGACCTATGAAACTTTTTAAAAGCAACCTTGATGCCTTAAAAACTGAAGTTAATATTAGGTCCTATTATGCCCATATAATAAATAGCAAATACTAACTTCCACGGAAACATTTTCCCTCATGGTGACCTCTTCGTCTCAGGCAAACACACACATTCTCATAGCAGTGTGAGTAGTCCTGTACAATACAAGCACTACTCATGGAACAGCGTTGGAGGTAGCCCATATACATTCTTGCAAATTTGGAATTGGAGTTAAAAGCTGATTCATTCTCTCTCGGTGGCTAGCATTTTCTATTGTGTGACTGGGAAGCAGAAAATAATTGCTCTGTAATGACAGAGTGGCACGAAGCAGTTGAGAAAAACAGAAAATGAATAGGAGAAAAATACACTATTAGATCTATTCCACTTATCGCCAGTTATGGAGGAGTAACATTCTAAATAAGAGCGTGAGGTGTACGCCGAAGAAGTGGAAATGGATGTGAAGAAAGCAAAAACAAATCTCCATGGTGTGGCCCTTATATATTACTGAAGACTATTTAAAACTAAATAAGGAAAAATAAACAATTACTTATATCTGATCCTGATGGTATTTCTGCTATCAATGATTTGTAAACAGTAGGCAATAATTCTATTGTCTGGAGATATTTTTCTGAATTTGTGCACCTTATATTTTATTGAAAGGTTATAGCCTCAATCAACAATTCATTTAGTGACAACTATCATTAAGGAAAATAGTTTTATGCCCATATATTATTATCCTACAATGAGCAGAGAAGGAAATCATGATCTATGAATTACTGATTGTTTATTCCCAGCTCAGACATCATCCCCACTTGCCAAAATACAAAACTGTAACACCCACTTATCTGAACGGCACAATTCCAACAGAGAGTCCCAAAGGAAATGAGCTTCTCAACAGACAAAATAGCGATTAGGAACTGTCTGTGCTTTGTCCACGAAAGGCATCATCCTACAACCTCAGAATCTCTTTCTTTACCTGTCATTATACACTTGGATGTCCACCTTTCCATTCTAAGATCTGAAAGAATAATGTGGCTATCACTTAAAAAGGCAAAAAACTAGAAGACAGAAGTAAGAATCTAAAAACTGGCCACAAATACCACAAAGCACCGTAAATTTAGTAGCATTAATATTCTCTATACTAAGTAAATAACACTTCAAACAATGATGTCTGCAGAACTGCAACCACTACTGTTATTATATTCTTTTGGTGCTGAAGATCAGATGCAGGACCTTGGGCATGCTAGGCTAGCACTCTACCAGTTATGTAGACTCAGATACCAGAATAATTGACTTCATAAAACTCATCAGAATATGTTCCATATATGGGCCAGGGATTTAGCTCAGTGGTTCTGTCACCTGCCTTGCAAGCACAAGAACCAGAGTTCGATCCCTGGCACGTCCCCCAAAAAAACCCCAAAACAAGAATATTCCATATATATTTTATTAAAATGGTAGCAAAGTAGGTAACACATTGGGAAGAGTTATACTCCAAAGGGAATTTTATTTTAAAGTTTCTCTAAAGTGTACTTATCTTGAAATTTCATTTTGAGATATTAGCATATTTCAGCAGGAGTGCAGTTAGTGCTTGCCTTTGCCAAAGGATGTTTGGAGACAACAGAAAGGATTCAAAGCATACACTGACCAACTGTCACCCTATTCTTTAGCCTCCATTTCTGCCTTCTTATCTGCTTTTCACACTTACAAGGATCCCAAAAGAACACCTGAAATTTGTTTTTCCTTTACAAGCAAATAATGGGCAAACCGTTTTGAAAAAAAAAAAAAAAAAAAAAGAAGAATACATTCAGAAATGAACCTCATGTGTTTCCTGATCTGCACGAGGTAGCATGAGACAGGAGAGGTTAGGAAACAAATAAACTCTCCATCATAAACCCTCTCTCACTTCAATGGCTTCTGCTCATCTTGAAAATCAAACTCAGCTTTCCCTTGAAAAAATGAGTGCTATTTATTTCACCAGACAAAAATCTAATATTTCACTGGGAGAAACCATCTTTTCATGATTGTCAGTTCATAGCTGCCACATTTACTCATTTGGTTTCCCTGATCAAAGAGATGCCATTTTAAATGAATACAGTTTTACATATGTACCATAATTTTTTTTTCAACTAAGTAATTCAGATCCATTAGAATTACTTCAAGTCCTCAGGCTCAGATGGCATGAAGGAAGATGACATAACTGGAACCAAATAAAGGATGAACAAGATAAACCTATGGCTGGTCACAATCATGCCTTTTAAAACTTCAATATATGGCTCTCATTCAACCCTATAATGAAAAACTACTAGTTGCCATTTGCTTTGCAAGTACAAGTCCAGGAGCCTTGTGGGCTATGGTTTAAAAAAAAAATAAATTGCCAGAGAAAAAAACTGCAGTTTTAGGAAAGCAGTGTTTTTGGCTGCTATAATCATTCTAATTACTTCAGAATGTTTCCTTTCTTCCCCCTTCACCCTCTAGGGCCTTTTTGCCTTCAAATAAGCTACAGAGACAAAGCAATTTAACACAGCAAAAAGCTTATTAACACATGATGCAGTTCAGTGGCATGAGAAAATGTTGGGAAGAAAACAAGGAATCCATCCCCTGAAAAAAGGTGCATCTGAATATTTCAAATAAAGAAGCTGAGCTGAGGAGTGAATAACTCAACAAAATGTGAAAAGAAAGCTCAAAATGGGAGCTCTGAGCACAGGGAAAACTCAGTTCTATGGCATGAAAGATGCCAGCTTAATTCTTCAACTTGACCAGCAGGTACAATTTACAGGTAAGATGCCAATTTTCTAAACTCTCATTTACCCTTCAAGAGACCCCCAAGTTCTCTTCAACTAGGGTTTCTTGTGATTTTTTCTGACTTACCTCTGAGTCATCAGGAAAGGTGAAATGGCCCCATTTTTCAGGGGCAAATAAATGTGAGGGCTTCTGCTTTGTTACAGGGGCAAGAGGAAGAAAGACTGAAGATAAAATTACCAAAGCTATTTTCTCAGAGGATCAGAAGAAAAAACAACCTGAAACTCCCCCCGGTGATTTGGAGTGTTTGAACAGAAAAGAAACCTTATACAGAATACATGAGGACCTAAAATGGGTTAAGCAATGTGAGAATTTAATGGTGACTAATTGCCACAGTCTTATTTTCTAAATTCAAGAAGAATGCACCTTGAATGATTCAATGTGTTTCCACAAAAAAGCATAAGCATATCCCAAAATAAAAGACGTGAATATCAAGGGCCTTGCTGTGAATCCAGGGATGCTTTGAATATAGACTTTTTCTTCTCAAAAGCAAATATTCATTCACCGCTTGTTGCCTGAACGTCTGCTGTATGTTGGAGGTGAGGTGAGCTGCTGGATATGTAGATAAATAGGTAAGTAAAATAAACTTCTAGCTTACGAAAGGAAGAATGACCACAAATCCATTCAATGAGCATTCACTTAATACAATATATTCATGTTCAGGAACTAAATATAATAAGCTCCATAGGATGACAAATCTAAGTTTGATGTCACAGGAAAGGAGCAGGGGATCCAGCGAGCTTCTTAGAAGTGCTAATAATGTCTGAGTTGGGTTCTAAAGATGAATTCTAGATCACAGAACATTTCAGGCAGAGGAAACCAAAACAGTGCTTACAATTGCATGTGGGCTTTAAACTGGCACATTGTAGGGTCACTGGGCTTGTCTAGGAAAAAAATAAGAAAGTAAATATGTAGACTGTTATGATATAGTTAATGTAAGAATTGGAAATACCTAGATGGTTGATTTATTAATATAGACTTTGCTTGATTTGAATACAACTTCCTTTGCATATATCTTAAGGCAGTGACAATGATTTAAAAGTATAACAACTTAGAAAAGAAAAAAATGTGAGATAATGAAAAGATGGAAATAAAGTGGTTGTAGATGGGGAGGGGAGGAGGGAATGAAGGTAGGGCAGGGACAAGGGGACAAAATGAGAACCAAGACCTGTCATGTAGAGGTACAAGATCCCAACAATGAATGTAACTGTACTGTATCCCTAAAATGTACCAATAAACTCAATTAAAGCTGAAAAAAAAAGTATAACAACTTATTTATCCTATTTATCCAACTTATTTATCCTAATATTCTCAATATCAGACACCAACCAATAGGAAAAGGCATAGGTCATCTTATTGAATGCATTTGTAGGGATGCTCTTTGTGCAGACTCAGTTTAAAGAAAGGATGAAGTTCAGAGTCATGGTGCCAACCTGAAATCCCAGCACCCTGGGAAGTTGAGGTAGGAGGATTCCAAGTTCAAAGCCAGCCTGGGAAACTACGAATTAGTGAAACCCTGTCTCAAAAAAAAAGGCTGGGTATGTAGCTCAATGTTATAATACTGTCGGGGTGGGGGGACCAAGGAAGAAGGAGGAAGAAGAAGAAAAAGAGGAGAAGAAGGATAAAAGAATGAAAAGTTTGAATAGTCACACATTGATATTTTCTAACACAGCCATTCAAAGAGATCTCTCTGAAATGAAATTGTTGAAAGCAAAATAACTACAACTAGCACTGCAGCATGCTCCAAATGGTCCTAATGAATTCCTTGTCTCTTATCTACCTTTATGATGTCTATACACACAGCCCCCCAAAGTATCTTCCAAAGCCTCCCTCAGCAATATATTCTGTTCTCTCACAACCCTGTGGTCAGAAAGCTTATGAATAGAATATCTAAATACATCTTACTACAATTCTAACCCCACCTTAGTTCAGTCCTTCCTCTTCCAGAGCATGAACTCTTTATAAGTGATCAAATCTTTATTCAAAGTCCAAGGCAATGTGTAAACACTGCATAAATAATGAAAGAGCCTCCTTCCTATATCTTTCTTGTCATTAGTGGAAACATCTGAGGAGTTTGTCCACAGAGCAGTCCTAAAAATGGAAAACCATAAAGAGTAGGAGACAACGGAGAAGTGCTTAGCCCTGAAAGTCATATACCTGTCTTGAACCTCTCGTGATAACCAGAGTCTTCTATGGAACACTCAATCGTAGTGGTAGAATGTTCATCCAGAAATACCCAAAGGTCAATATTCTAGTATGCATTCCTCTTTTCATGGGTGATAAATAAATATTCACTCTGAAGCCAGAGCATCTAAGGGAAAGATTATGATTAATACAGCAAAATCCCATTTCATGGATGCTTGCATTCTCTCCTATGACAAGTGTTAGCATAAGATCAATGCATTGTACAAAATCATTTAAGGGGAAGCCATCATCTGTCTCTGTGCAGTGAAATGGAGAGAATAGGGCAAAGAATACACAGGTCCAGCTCAGTCTGTGCCTGGCAGACTACCTGTTTACTTGAATAATTTAACAACACAAGTCTGTTCTACTGCCTCGATCGGCAGCTCTCTCCCTAATGACGTTAGCCTGTGACACATGTGAAATGATTTTAGGGCACCCAAAACATCTTCGTTAAATTATTTGAGAAAGTAACAAAGGCACAGAAATGACACAAACAGTAAAGTTGGACTCAAAAAATTTTAAGATTGTCTTCCTGTATGCATCTGAAATTAGGAAAGTATTTCTCTAACTTTATGATACAAATGGGAGCTATAGTGTGACTAACTAGATACAAGATTTCAGTAGACTCACAACATATAATTTTCAAATCTAGTATCTTTAGAAAAAATAAAAATAAAATTGACTTACATCTTCGGAAGCACTTATCAATGAAGTGACAAAGGAATGAACTGGATCTGATGTATTTTGTACTTGACAATATATACTGATTTATTCATATATGTACAAAAGTCTTGTTTCACCTCTATGTCAAGAAATTCCTCCGCCTGTGCTTTTATTACTTTCACTGCACATTTTTCCTACACCTCTAAGCATCCCCCTACCCTATCTTTATGTTTACTTGCATTCCTTCCTCACCTGGGGAAGAATAGAGACACCAAAGAAGGAAGGAAGGCTACATCCTTCGAAATTCATGGAAACATCTTTAAAATCCTGTCACACATAGATATCTCGATAAATTGTATTTAAATTCTTTATTTTAAATCTTTTTCTGTTTACTTTAGTGCTGAGGATTTGCATTCAAGGCCTTATGTATGCTAAGCACAAGTTCTAACTAATGAGCTACACCCCCAGTACCAAGCTCTTTTTCTTTTTCCAAATCAATGCACGCCTCCAACAGAGCACAAGTCACGGCATGTATGTATTGCAGATGAGTACACACCTCCTCCTTCTTGCGACAGAAGGAATTAACATAAAAACAAACCCTGTAGAAGTTGAAAGAAATAGAAAAACAATTACCCAGTTAACTGCACAACATCTCAGCAGTGTGGAAAGACGATTACTGGTGTGAAGGGATGAAGGATTTGTTATCATTGCTTCTTTTCCATGTTTCTATTTATTCCTGGGTCTGGGAACTAAGTGAACCTGTGATAACCCTTTAGGCTGCAGAAGGGTTGTCAGCAAGATATGTTTCTTGGAACTACGACCACACTGATATTTAGATAAGCTTCCCAGAGCCCTAAATTTAGGGAAAGCTTCTCCAACCTATAAATTTTAAGTGTGTACTGCAGGTTTAGTGAGTTTGAAAAAAGAAAGCATTAAAGCAAAGATGAACTATGGGCTGACTCTGGTACCAGAGATGCATGTTCTTTGCACGTACAGTGTTAAGAAAATTAGTAAATATGATGAACAATTCCTAATTTCTGGGCTCTGTTAGAAGTGAGAGAATTTGGCCAACTTTTTTCTCTGGTAGCAGTGAACTAGAACTGAGTCATCAATTGCCACCTTTACCCAGAACATAATTCACCAGTTTGCCACAGACCTTTCCATTCCTAATGGTTGGATACTGGGCCACTCACTCATGTCTGTTGTAGCTAGGACCTCCATAAACACTTTATTTGGTATGCTATTGCTGAAGTAAGCAAGGAACCCCAGAGAAGGTAGAAAAAGTTCAGTAGAGGTTTCTCTTCTTCAGCAGAGAATGAATGGGTCCATGAAAGTTATCAGACATTGAAGAACTCACTGCAAGCATGTTAGAAAGGATGGGGTAGGAAACAGGTTTATTAAAACAGGGATACGAAAACCCAAACTCCATAATTGCATCTAATGTTATGTCAGATCTAAATGAGCAAACACAAGTATCCAGGCCTGAAATAAAGGATATTCTGCTAGATTTGTTCTGTGATCTTGAATGGCTCCAGGAGAGACAGCTCAGTTATGGATGCCACAGAGGCAAAGCGCTATCATCACACCAAAGCATTAATCATTTCTCATCTTTACTTTGTTAATGACAACAAGCACTCGCAGGTTGATTCCCAGTGTGTAACCTGCAATATATCCCACTATCCCTAACAGAAAATTCAGCCCTTTATTCAGCTTCTCTAAAAAGCCAGACCAAGAACATTGTGGGATTATCTTTAACTGATAAAATACGACTCACAGGAAACACTTGTATGCTACTCTGCACTGCATTTCACTTGGGAAATATCTATGATACATGATTCTTCTCTCCAGAGTCCCTTATAGTTCTTTAACATTTCTCACCCCCGTCCTTTCCTCTGAACAAACTAGGACCCTTTCTTTCTTTCTTGCATCCCTTTATCACACAGAATAGTTTCTTCCTTTTGCATGAAACCTGGGTTTCTGATTCATAGCTGGAACCCAGAAAATAATTTCCCTGTGCAGGAGTCCTTTTGAATATGTTCCCCCAAATTCCTGTGTTGGGAACTTAATCCTCAATGAACATGCCAGGAGCTGGAACCTTTAAGAGGAAACGAGGATAGGAGGGCTCTGCCTTCAGCAATGAGATGAATACTGTTTTCACAAGAATGGGTTTGTTACAGCAGGAGTAGATTCTAGGCAAGTGGATGACTTCAGCTCCCCTCCCAGCCCCCTCTCCGCCCTCTCTTCCCCCTTCCCGCGCTCCCCCTATCCCCTCTCTACCCCGGCTCCCTCTCTTCTCCTCCTTCCTTCCATCCCTTCCTCCCTCCTCTGCTCTGCCACAGACTGACTAGCAAAGAAGGGTGTTGCCAGATGCTGGCACCTTGATGTGGATATGGGATTTCCTAGATTCCAAAGCTTCTCCAATGGGAACTAAATGTCTTTTCTAATTACCCAGTTTGTGGAATTTAGCTGTAGCAACACTGAATGGACAAAAGATAAGAGGTCTTTTCAAATTATTTTCTTAGCAAAGCTCATCTCTTGCTATAAGAAAATTACTAGACCAACTACCGAGATTATAACATGCACTTGGTATATTTCTTTTTGATAAAGACTAGATCTTATGTGTGTGTGTGTATGTGTGTGTATATATATAAATATGCATGTGCATATATACGTATATGTATGTATGTACATATATATACATGTATATATATACATATAAATATATATCATATGAAATAAAAGCCCTTGGAAACATATCTATAAGAAGTCAGCTATCAACCAGCAGGGAATGAAATCATAAATGAAAAGCATTGGGACCCAGACATCCCAAAAGAAGCCTGAAGAATATATAATAAGAGAATTTTAAAAAGTAGAGATTAGTCAGAATGCAGATGGTTTCACTAAGGAAAGAGTTGTGATATGACGATCTTAGAACATTGGTCCTAGAGAGCATCTCATAAGAGTCTTACCTCCCCTAAAACGTCCCCATTCAAATGCCCAAAATGTCTGAATGTGTTATTATATGGCAAACAAGCAAACAAACAAACAAAACTTTGCAGGTGTAATTAAGTAAGGATATGGAGATGGGGAGAGTCTCCTGGATTATACATATAAGCCTTAAATATAATTATAAGAGGCTGTATGAGGAGGTAACTGGTCCAAAAGGGAGAATGTGATGTGCTGAGTAAATTGGAAACTGACGTGATGCAATTAACTAGAGTTTTGCAACATCTCCAGAAGCTGGAAGAAACAAGCAGAGGATTCTTCCGTGCAGGCGCCAGAACGAAATAACTAATTTTAGTTCGTTAACACAGTTTGGACTTCTGACCTCCAGTGCTCTAAGAGAAGAAATTTGTGCTGTTTTAATCCACTAAGTTTTTGGCTAAGTTGTACGGCAGGAGCAAGAAACTAATACATGTATCTTCTCAATTAGCAATTGCTTCAAATCTGTCCACCCCACGTCTCTTTCATACAGTTCCCTGGCCATGCTGCTTGGATTCAGGGTTATAATAACACGGGATAGCTCCTCCCATCGTCAAGCCCTTACACATTCAGCTCTCAGCCTGATACTCCCACTTTGTCTATCTAGAACATCTTTACCCTTCAAAACTGGTCCATGTGTCACCCCTTCTATGAAGACTCAGTTGAATTAGGTTTCTTCATCTCCAAATTCTCATAGTACCTTGCAAAACATTATGGGTGTAGCTCTAAACTAGAATATTTGCTATTCAACTATAATTAACTGCTTGAGGAATCTGCAGCCCCACCCCTGTCCAAACAACAAACCCCTGAAGAAAATACTATGTATGTTGTATTTATTTTTGTGTCCCTTTGCATACAGTGAATAACACAAACAGACAATTAATAAATTGTTGTTAAATCAACAAACAAATGAATAACTAACTTTTATGGGAGGCTTATTTTGTAGCAGTCACGATCCTTTTTGCAGCTGGGTCCCTACAAAGGTCAGAGAGATGGGTAATACTATTATTCACACTTCCTAGATGAAAAAACTAAAGCACAGAAGGATTAAACACCTTTCCTAAGTTTACCCATTAAAAAATTGTATATAAACAGACTTTCTAACTCTGGGTCCTTAATTGTACACACGATAGCAAATGAATGAATGAAAACACAACTTTCAGATGCTTCCTAATACTTTTCTTGCTTTTATTTATTTATTTATTTATTTTGTACTGGGGATCGAACTCAGGTCCTTGCACTTGAGAGGCAGGCAGTGAAACCACTGAGCTAAATCCCAGGCCCTCTTACTTTCCACTATGCAAGACTATGTTGTAACCCTCACCTTGTCAATGGCACAGGTATGTCTCTGATCCACTGCTCTTTATGTATTCTTGCTTTGATAGTGGAGTGAGAAAGTGAGAAGGAGTATGGTTAAACAGCCCATGGTGAGAATTCTCCAACAGCTACTGAGGGAAGAAGAGGGAAGAACCTTTGGGCCATGAAGTAGAGTGTTTATTTATTGGTAGTAAGTTGTTCTCTTGTCTAGCAGCTATCTCATATATAACATAATAGGACAAAAGAAAGGTTTTAGGCCAAATATGTCACAGATCAAAATTATCATTTCTATTTGGAGACACAAAGAAACAGCAGCGTTTGGTTGTATGCTTGGTATTAGGGAACATGAAACATTCACAAATATTCCCTGGTGGATGTGCAGGGAAATAGTTACTATACACTCATCTTAGAAGAGGGACAGAAAACCTGAATGGTTGTCACTAGAGCAAAGTTTCACAGTAATTAGTGTTTGACTCTGAAATCTCAAAACAGCCTGAAACTACATGCCTATTGGTCATAATAAAAATGATTAAATGGGTCACTTTTCATTATGCCGTACTACAAAAACATTTCAGGTGAGATGTGATACAAAAACATTTCAATAACTTAAAGCTATTGTACAATATAAAGAGAATTTGAGTAAAGGAGTAAATATAAGGTTTGCATACCTATCTTTACCAAAGCAGAATGGGGCAGAAAATCTTGGCTGCAGACAAAACACCAAGCTTTAAGACCTTAGACACCAAAGGAAAGTTAGAAGCACTCATTACCAAAGTCAAGGGAGGGAAGGGCAGGGGGAGCTTGAAGACAGAGCATCAGCTCTAGGAGAAGCCTTTCCATCTTTGTGTCTCATATGACAATATCCACAAGGAAATGGAACGCTCATATTTTTATTACCAGAGTGTAACAGATTGTTGACAGATTAATGAACTCTCCCGTGGAACCTAAGGAATAGTTGCATTCTTTAGAAGGTATCTGTTCCTGATATATAGTGGAGATGATAATAGTAAGCAAGGGAGCTGTTACAGGTCATTGCCCAGATCACCTTCGATCTTTACTGCCATATAAATACAAAATGTATATAAATAAGAAATATGTATAATAGTTATACTCCAGTTAGATGCCTAAGGAATTTCAGTGTGCTCTCCTTTCTAGCTTTTCCTGTAAGATGCAGGATCCCAAGCATCTTGTATATAGAAAAGGGAACCATGTGGAACAGTGCACCAGAGAGACTATTTCTAACAAGACTCTTAGTCATACACTAATTCAGGCTTCCTGGCTTATGTCATTTAAAAAATCCGTAACAAAAGTCATGTCAAAAACACTTTGAACAAAGTTTTACTAGGGCAGATACTCAGAATAGTAGGAAGAACAGCTACCCACTCTGGGCATATTCTCTGCAAGTATCTTTTCAGCTGTTTGAAAATTTAAAATATGTAACATTTATAATCGTTTTTTAAGACCAGGGTGATCAAAAGGCTGGGTTGTAGCTCAGCCATGGGTACAATTTCTAATGCTAAAATGTAATAACAGTATTAGAGACTAAGGTAATGAAATATAAGAGCAACTAACATAAAAGCAAAAAGCATAATACTGACAGAAAAGAATCTAGATTTGTACATTTCTCTGGTTTGTTTTCTATCATACATTAATCTAGATCTCAACTCATCCCTCAACTAAGGTTAAATTCTTTCACTGCATCTGACACAGGATCAAAAGACATGAACAGTGATCCATGTCTTGTTATTAGTTATCCGTGAGACCTTGCATAAATAATTTAACTTCTCTATGTTCCAAGGCTCTTGTCTGTAGAACAATGAAGTTGATCTGGTCCCTTCTGGAACTAACTTTCTGCAAAGACAATTTTTTTTTTAATGTGAAGCCAAAGTAAATTCTGCCATCAAAAATAAATCAATCTCTCAATGGACAGCTTGCTTTTTGGATTAAAAAAAAAATGGATGCTAACAGTGCTCTTTTTAGGTCAAAAGTAACCAGGTATCCTCCAGTCCCAGCATAAGTAGGGAAAATTTCATAGGCAGACACATTTTACATGAGTGATCTCAAATTGCTCTGACAGGGGCTTATTCTTACCTTTGCCCCTTAGCTGCCTTGACATGTGTCTCTAGTAATTTTTATTTTATTCCTCAAGGGACCAGATCTTTTTCTCTTTACTCTTCTTCCAATGTCTTCTTTGGAACTAACCTGACAAACTGAAGAGAAGTCACATCAAAGCACAGTCTCAGATTTCCCATAATCTGCCTTCATACTGTCTCCCTATCTTTATGTTCCCTATACATTATCATCTGCTTACTATTTTCCCTTCAACGGATACAGTTTTTACTTCCTACCAACTTTACTCTCATTAAAAATCATGCACTTAAAGTGCTACATATTTTCTTATAATTCATATCAAAAGGCATAACTATTATACTGCAAATGTGTGATAATAAAAATAAATAAAAGATAAAAATAAAGGGCATCAAAGGAAAACTCAGAAGCAATATGGAAAAAGAAAGAAATTAAATGTTCATCTATGAATCACCGCAAATTATCTCACATACGCCTTCTCATGGAATGAATACATCTTTCATCTGGGAAATGCTGTACTAGAGTATGGATGACAAATTCTTCTTACCAAGGATATTAGACTTAGACTGAATGAAAATCCCCAACATCTTTTATGCGACTTGCTATTTTCTTATAAAGATGTGTATTTTAGAGGTGTCAGAGGAATGATCATAAAAGTAAAACACACACACACACACACACACACATATATTACAGAAGATTAATCTTACATCACATCAAAAGAATGGAAAGGTCCCCTAATTGTGACAAGAGGAGCCGTTTTGCAGGCAGGAGGCTGTGTCCATGCCCCTGAAATAATCATATCATGAAAGCTGTGGCAACAATCACAAGAATGGCTGTTGCACGTTAAGTATGTATCGGGGTTCAGAGAGTTGCACTCCCGCCCCTTTTTGTATTCCTGTCTGTACCAGTGGCTGCTGTCTCATACAGAGTACCTGAGAGACCTCTTTCATGCCTGCCCTCATCTCATCTCTAAAAACAAACAGTAGGGGAGCAAATAGCCAAACCAAACTCCACGCACCGTGTCTCTCAGGCTTCAGTGCAAAACCCCATTTCATGCTTCAAAGCCTGGACTGCGACTTGCTCCTCAAGCTGCCAAGCAGGACAGGAGCCAGGCCCCAGATGAGCTCCTGCGACAGACTGACTGAGGCTAAATTGGCCCTCAGGGCAGCACAGACACTTCCTGCAGGTGCAGAACTCTGCCTGGCTCTTTTTCTGTCTCAGATTAAGTAAGCAGAGAGGGGATAAGACAAGTTATATATGGCATAATGGTCCGGGAACTCACTGTATCTCCCAAGTTGGAGCAGCCCTCATTTCCAGGTGGCCAAAGTTTGACATCTTATTTGGTAAACAGTGTTAGTTTGAGCCCTTTACTGACAAGCCTGGGTTCAAGTCATGGCTCTGCCAATTACTAAACTCTATTATTTTGAAACATTTGCTTAACCTGAGAAGCAAAACTAGTCTCTTGACAATAATGTTGGAATGATTATAAAGGTCTTGGCACCATTCCTGGGACACACTTGTATTAGTTTCCTTTCCATGTTATAACTAATTATCAGAAATTTAGTAACTTCAAACAATAACCACTTATTATTGCTCAGTTTGCATGGGTCAGAAGTCCAGGAACAGTGGGGTTTAGCTGGGTTCCCTGCTGCAGTTCTCAGGAAACTGAAGTAAAGGAGTTGGCTGGATTGAACTATTGTCTGAAATCTTGGGGCAAAATCTGTTTCCAATTTCATCTGTGTAGATGGAAGAATTCTTTTCCTTGGGGCTATAGGTCTCAGGTCCCTGGTTTCTCTTCTGCCCATCAAGATAGAGGCTACCCTCTACTCCCAAAGAAAACACAAGTTCTTTCTTCCCTGCCTCTCAAATCCAGGTACCAGCAGTGCCACACTCTCACCTTTTGAATATCTGAGCATCTACACTGCCCTTGTCTTCTGCTTTTAAAGGTTTCTATAACTACAGTGGGCCCACCTGAAAGATCCAACATCACCTCCCTATTTAAAGGCCAACTGATTAATACCTTTTATTTTACCTTCAAATTACGAGAAACAATAGTCACAGGGAACTCAAATTATGTCTATCATGTAATATAAGCAACTTCTATTAATTATTATTGACAGGTCAGCTCTACAAAAGAGCACAACTTATTTACTATGACTGTCTAGTATGAATAGGAATTCAAAAAAGATGAATAATCATTTTCTTTGACCTTTATAATAGTTCCTGTGTAGGGGAGGCAGCATTATAACTTCCTTTCTGCAGACACTAGAACATATTGTAAGCACGCAATAGTTTAGAATTTGAAATGATTTCAGGGTACAGTAAAAATATTTTGATTGCTTTCCTCAGTGGGATTTGTGGCTAGGAATAGTGGGTGCTATGAGTTGTGGCCTACTTGAGGCCAGACAGGGGCACACTGGGACTCAGACTTCAAGCAAACAAAAAAAAAGAAAACATGTTTTAAGATTTAATGTTAAGGTGGTAAGGAATTTCGCATAACCTATATTTAGGTCCTGGAATCAGTAATAAGAATGAAAGCCTGACAAACCATGTGGACCCTTTTGGGCCACTTCTTTGCATATATGCTTTATTCTTTATTCCTGGCAGACCTGCTTTTTTTCACAGTCCTATACCTATCCTTCCTATAAATCTAGAGTTTTTCAGTCTGAAGTTCAGGTGACCAGCTTGACTAGGGTTCTGTCTTAGTTACTTTTTCTCATTTTGGAGACAAAATACCCAACACCCAAAGTTAAAGTAGGAAAGGTTTATTTCACCCACAGTTCATGGAGTTTCAATTCATAGCTGGCTGGCTCCAAGGCAGGGAGCCATGGAAGAGGGACAATGCAGAGGAGAAACAGTCCTTGGCAGGCAGAAGTCAACAGAGTAAAGAAGCAAAGCAGCAAGTGACAAATGACCCCAGCAGCCCTCTTTCTGTCCCTTGTATTTCCAAGGAGGCCCTTTCCATTATACACTCCTACAAATGTGTCAAACTAATCAGTGGACTAATGTAGTAATCACAAAACTTTAATCCCAGCATCACACGTGAGACTTTTTAGAAGGGCATCTAGATACTAGCAACAACAGGTTCTAAATTCCAAATTGAAATTCAAGGGAGAGAGTTGAGATAATTTATCCTTCTCTTGACTCTTCAGTATGACCAGAGGAGCAAGGCCACACAGGATGGAAGTGGCCATCAGGACCAAGAGTAAATGAATTCAGAGGATGAGGAACAATTTCTAAGGAAGCAGAGGCTACGAACTGGATAGACATTGCCAGATTTTCTCAGCCTTCTCAGTATAGACAAGAGTTCAAAGAATCTATCCTTTCCATATATTTGGGAACAATTCCACTTACTTTAAGAGAGAATCTGATTACTTCTGGCTGCCACCACTGAGTGACCCTATTAGGCCAGAAACTTGTGCCTGGCAGCCTTAGAAGTGACTGGTATCTAATGAGCCCACACGTGGCCATTCTTGACTTGTACTCCTGCTCAGTCACTTGTGACTACAGTAGCAGGATTAGATTTTTCTGGCTCTACAGTATGGTTCTCAGAGATTATATTTAATTTTTTATTTTAATTTTTTTCAGCTTTGAGTTTATTGGTACATTTTAGGGATATAGTACAGTTAATTTCATTGTTGAGATCTTGTACCTCTACATGACAGGTCTTGGTTCTCATTTTTTCCCCTTGTCCCTACCCTCCCTTCATCCCCTCCTCCACTCCCCATCTACAAACACTTTATTTCCATCTTTTCATTAACTCACATTTTTTTCTTTTCCCTTATTACCCTTCCCCTACCTGTCCCACCTTCCCTACACCTTTAGCCCCTTTCTTCCCATTTCACAATGTCAGTAATTTTATTAGGATCTTATGTACCATTACAGTTTATTCACACCAGAGAAACTATTTGGTATTTATACATGTGTGACTTATTTATTTCACTTAGGAATATATTTTCAATATGTATTCATTTTCCTATGAACGAATCTATTTTCTCGTTCTTTATGGCTGAGTAATATTCCATTTTATAGAAAAACCACATCTTCTTTATCCAGTTTCCAACTGATGGGCAAATGGGCTGTTTCCAAGTTTTAGCTATTATAAACTGTGCCACTATAAACATAGGTGAGCATACATACATCACTGTGATATGATTCTTTTAGTTCTTTTGGAAAGATACCCAGCAGAGGGATGGCTGGGTCAAATGGAACCTCCAGTCCAATCTCTTTGAGGTATCTCCATATTGATTTCCACAGTGGTTGCACCAGTCTGCACTCCCACCGACAATGGAGAAGGGTTCCTTTCTCCCCAAAACCCCGCCAACATTTGTTATTGTGTGATTTCTTGATAGCAGTCATTGTTTGTGGGGTGAGGTGGAATCTCAGTGTTGTTTTCATGTACATCTCTCGAATGACCAGTGATGTAGAGTGTAAGTTAGGCAGAACTCTGGAAGACATTGGCATAGGAAAAGACTTTATGAACAAATCCTCAGTAGCACGGGAACTAGCAGAAAGAATCAACAACTGGGATCTCATCTTATTAAAAATCTTCTGTACTGCAAAAGAAACCATCAGCAGAACTAAGAGGCAACCTACAATGTGGGAAAAATTTTTACCAGCTGCTCCTCAGACAAAGGACTATTATCTAGAATATATAAAGAACTCAAAACAATCACCCCCCCAAATATAAAGACCGGATTCAAAAATGGGCATTCAAAATGAACAGACATTTCTTAGACAAAGAAGTAAAAGCAGCAAGTAAATATATGAAAAAATGCTCAGAGATTATATTTAAAAGACCTCATCCAGGCTCTCTGAAACAGGATGCTAGGCACAGGAACATCTTGAAGTTTCATAGATTGCCCACAGATACAGAGCTAGTGAGTGGCTGAGATGGGTCTTTATTCAAAATTTCAAATTTTTTACAATTCCAATTCATTCTCCTAGAAAAGTTAGTGAGATGTATTAGAACTTCTTATAAACACATGCCATTTGCAGCAAAAATGACAGCAATGTGTCAGGAGCGAGAAGACTTTCTTAAGTAATATCTGGCACAAAGATTGGTGTTCTTTTCATCTAATTTCATTACATCCCTCTTTGAGATCTGCAGCTCAACAAGACAGGACGAATCTTCCAAGCATCAGTGATTTCTAGCAGGCACATCTTTGACAGTGTACTTGGGATTTTAGATGTTAACAGTTTCTATGATGGACCAGATTTTAGATGTCCTCTCCACTGAGCATTAATTGGTATCAGGTATTCCTCCAATATAAATATCTGTCTATATAAATACATGTGTATATGTACATACTTTCAAGCAGGTAAAAAATACCTATGTAAAAATAAATTAATAGATAAATAAAATAGTAAAAAGTATACCATTTGCCATCCTAAACCCATGACTCATTCACAAGGGCAAACTTTGCTACCAGTGTCTTGGGTATCTTTCCAACAATAAGACTGGTATAAATAATAAGAGACTGGTACAAATACATGATTCATACATTTTTTTCAGACATTTCCCTTCCAGCAAATCTGAAAACGGCTTCACGTGAGTACATGTAGATATGTTTTTCTTTATAACAAATAGAAAATCAATAAATGTTGTAATGGGCCTTCACCAGCTCCACAAACCGTAATGCTTTACTGAGCTGTCCATGGATGGTAACTTGGTACAGATGAACACATTCATTTGTATCCTGAGAAACTCCAAGATTCTGTCTAATTATAAAAAAAGCAGTGGCTTTTTATATTACCAGCAATCCAATGAGTTTTTAAGAAAAGAACAGACTAAAGTAACCTCAAGCAACTAATAAAGCATATTGATCTCTATTGGTTTTGTTCCTGAAGATCCATGCAGTTGTGCTACCTGAATTCCAAATGAGATTAGGAAACAAGTAAGGGGAAAATATCCAGCCTACAGGACCTTAATTAGTTTACAACTGTCTTTTTAAAAAAACTAGCTTGAGAGCAACAAAAACAACCACAAAAGCGAAAACCTCGCTGCTGATCTAATTAGAAGTAGTGGTTAAATAAATTAAGTATTTAATAAGTAAGGTGCACTGTCATAGAACATAAATCAGCTTAGGGGACCTTACTTGTGTAAATGAATTATCTTTCTCTACTCTCCTATTTCAGTAGCAAATAAATTAGTAGCTATAGAAAATCAAAATATCTCCAAGGAAAATACTTTAAATCTTTTTCGAGAAAGAACATCTCACAACAAAACCTTTGAACATAAAAAAGTTACCTTAGCAATTACAAAAAATAGCAAACAGAAATGCTTCTAGGACTGACAAAGTCACTGCTGAGTTTGTGATAATGACAATTTTTTCTTTAAGGAAACAACTTAAGGGAGACAAAAAGACCAAAAAATGTGATTTTGCTCTGTTCTAAATTAACTTGCACCCTATTTTGAAAGCAATCTCTAATGAAAACTACTAAAACAGCTACAAGTAAGATTTCTTCTATGGAAATTAGTCTGCTTCCCAGATTGTTAAAAACAAACAAACAAACAAACAAACCAGCAGAGTCTGTCTTAGTATGACTGTAAGGCTCATAAACAGTGAATATGACCTGTCAAATAAAAAATGCACCTGTGGACAGCCAGTTGTTTTGCTTGAAACAATTCCTGTCCTCAAATAATTACAAAGCAATTACTTGCCAGTTTTCACTTTATTGGCTACTACTTTTACTCAAAGAAGAGCAATTACTACATAATTATAGTACATGGTTATCTGAACAGTCTTACCTGTACCTACTGACAATAAATTCTACAGTTAATATAGCTCTAATTATGTATTCCATAGAGCATAAATATGTAATGACTGTGTGGTTAATAAATCCCTCTTCCACTTTCAGAGCCTACTACAATACAATGTCGTTGGCTTTACTCCATGTGGTAACCTGTGCGCAGTCATGACAATTGTTCTTCTTGGCTCTCTGGAGGCCAACAGACTCCACTGGCATGCTCCACCTACTTTCACTTTCATTCAAGTACCCCCACTAGGGCAGAGAGAAAACAAAGAATGGAAAGTAAAAGTGCTTTTCTAACCCTCCTTAGCATGTGTCCTTTTGGATGGGGGACCAGAGGCTATGGCTTAGATTCAAGAATTGCAGGTGCAGAAGTTTGACTGTGTCCTCACAGCTTCACTTTTAAATAATCACTTCACACAGAATGCCCAGATTCAGTAGGCAGGGTGGCTTGAACTTGGTTTTGATTTTGTTGTTGTGTTCTTAGAATGCATCTGTGATTCCAAAGGTGACCACAGGAATCAAGTATCAGAGAACAAGAGATTTAACAATAAAATCTTATAACAACCCTGAAAAAAATTCTCCTTCATTATCTAACCACATTTCAAAAAATATGAACTATATTAAATAATCATGTCTTCGCCAATCTAAAAGAAAAGTCTAGCAACCTGCCTTACACCTGGGCTACTGTACAAAATTGGAGAGCAAGAGTAGTACTATATCATTCCAGTACAAATAATTCTTGCAGAAAATGGCAAGAAAAAATGACAAAGAGGAACAAGACAAAGGATAAGAAAACAGTTCTCTATAGAAGTTACTGATGATCTCTGGGAATTAACACACTGGAGATGCAGACCATGACATAGACTGGTAAGGCAAGAATGAAATGAACAGGCAACTTTGCAACATGTCTTCCTACCCTGGAGTATATGAACTTTCCAGGGGAAATTGACCCACGAAAACTGCTCCTTTCTTTTTTGACCCTAGTGTTCCTGTGGTTTTATTCAGCTCATACTGGAGAGGTGGACACAAAGAAGTGGTAAGAGGCAAAAGCAGAGAAAGCTGCAGCCACTACTAGTAGAGTCCCTATGCAGAAAGATGATGATAGGATGTGTCTGCTAATATACCTGTACCATTATTAGTCATCAGAGACACCAGTGATTCAGGTTAACACACAATAACTCTACAGAAGTTTTTCAGCCAATGAAAAATGTAAGACAAGCAAACTGAAAGTATTCTAAGGCAAGGCAAAAGACTTTTAAACTATTACTATCCACCAATCCCTTGACATACACCTTTTTCTTCAATTTTTGCAGAAACTCTACATGGTCTATACTGTTGTTTTATTTAACTGACAAGGAAGCTAGTCTTGGAAAGAATAATTAACTTGCTTATGGTAATCATTGGGGCTTGAGTTTGAGCCCAAGTTTATTTTACTAGTATCTATGCTGTTTCAGCTATGGTTCCCATTTCCATCACCAGAGCTACCTTGTCATGAGTACTTACTAGACACTAGGTGCTTCATATACATAATTTTATTCAATTCTATTAATTAGTGTCTTACCAAGTGAACTCTCTTGCCCAAGATGGTATATATTAAGTCCTGGAGGTGGGATTTCAACATAGAGCTAGTAGCAAAGTCTATGCTCTTAAATATCACACTCTACAACTCTTACACAAGAGACCCAAATTGAAGATGTGATTTTCTGTCTGAAAATAGTACATAGTCTAGTAGAGGAGCTACAGCCTTCCCACAGTATCATACTTTCCCACTGGAATTCATTGCTGAATTATATTCAAATAGTAAATGAACTCTTCCTGTCTAGGTCACCTTTCTTCTCTTTTTCTCTTGGCTGCATTAAGGGACTCAACTCTACACACCCCAAGCGCCCTGGATGTTGATTTTACCTACTGAGCCCTGAGATCCCTGGGGTCTGAAAGGCCAATTTGCATTTCTGTTGCATAGGTAAGATTTGCAATGAGTGAATGAATGAATGAGTTAACAGTTAGGAAATTTTAGACTGTAAAGGCTTTAGAGAAAAAATAATTCTAACTTCCTCATTTCACAGAATTCTTTTCCTACATTCAGAAAAAGGATGTGACTTGCACACACAGACACACACAGACACACACACACACACACACACACACACACACACACACACACACACACACACATCCCACACACAAAATCTAGCCTCATAACTACAGAGTTAAATACATAAAATGTGCCTCTCTTGGGACAAAAGTTTTTTTATGGACTTCGAATGTTTTCGAGATTTTTAGTTATATAGGCCACAGATTGTGATGAGAACACACCCTAATTTGACAAGTGTTGTGTATCCATAATGAGAACCCTAAATGTTATCTGTTTTTAGTGCATAAAGATAAATCCTGAGCAAAATATTTAACATAACTGTGGAACTTGTCATATCATCTTTCCCCCTTCTATACCCTAAGAGGATTATGTAGCCTGAGGGGTAGACAGGAATGAAGGGGTTCTACATATTTGCACATTTTTCATGCATGGATTTTTAAAAAACATATAATATATGCCTCAGTTGTAAGGAATTCCTGAAAGCATGGAGAGAGTTGAAATGAACACAATACGTCACTAACAGTGACCTTGTGACTAGCATTCAAACCAGGACCAGCACACATCTGAGAGTGCAGAGGGATGTTAATAATAATTAGGTCTGGCGTGTCACAGGCAGACCTGGACAGGTAGTCACGCAATACATCTGGATACGTTCACACACAAAATAAATGTTTAATAAAGATAAGATGAATAGTTTTAAAAAAGTAGTGGAGAGAACATGCAATAGGACATGACAGCGACAGAAATTCTGTGGTTTGCCACCTTTGATGGATATGAGAAGCTGATGAAAATCATAGCATTGTTCTACCAGATGATGAGCACACATATGCGATTTTGCACATATTTTCAAAGCCCACAAATTCCTTAAAGTCCATCCACAGAGCCCCAAACTGTGAATGACATCTCTAGGTGAAGAATCCAGTTCTAGAACAGGGACTCCCAATCTTACTACTACTAACACTTTGGGCCAAGCAATGCTTTGGAATTATGGGGCTGTCCTAGGCACAACACTAGATGTTAATAGCACCCATCCCCAGTTGTGACTCTAAGAATTTCACCAGAGATTGCCAAATGTTCCCTAGATTGAGACCACTGTTCTAGAAGAAGAAGCATGAAAATCTTACACAAGGGATTAAAAGCAGCTATAACTCACTCATGTGCAACACATAACAAATTGGAGCTTAATAAAAAGCAAAGGCAGTGCAGTATAAAAACTTCAAAACTTCCCTTTCAATCTCTTTAAGCTCTTAACACATGACAGATATGACTGTTCTCTTCACAATAGAGGGTTAATGATGACCTACTTAGGAGAATCTGGTTTCATTGAAGACTTCCTACCTCCTCGAGCCATCTTCCGACAGGTGTTGAGCAGAAATAAGTCTGCAAAGAACATTCTGAAGTGTTTGTAATGAAAGGAACTTGTAACCTAAACTGTGAGAAACATTCTGGGAGGATGTTCCATTTATAATCAGCCCTGCCGATATGGGGCATTTTAGGCACCTGGAGAAGTCTAGTTTCCAAATCAGTATTTACTATGCATCAGGGCATCAGCCTATTCTGCTCATTTGAAAAACAAGGGAGTGGTCACTTTTTAAACAGTCTGAGCCTCACCTTTCTCTGTGCAATGAGAATGGACAACTATACAGCAAGTCCCAAGTGTGGGTCTGTATATTAGTACTTGGTAAATTGCACCAGATGCCTGCTGCAACCTGAGTGTTGGCCTGAGCCCCTACTCAATTCATTTCTTGAAATCCTAACCCTCAAGGCCATAGAATAGAGAGGTGAGGCCTTTACAAGACAGAGCTCTCATGAATGAGATCAATGCCCTTGTTTAGAAAAAACAAAGGCCCAGAGGAACTCATTAGTCATTTTTTTTTTGTACTGAAGATCGAACTCAGGACCTTGCACTTGCAAAGCAGGCGGCAGCATCACTGAGCTAAATCCCTAGCCCCTCATTAGTCATTTCTAATGACTTCCAAAATGACTATCTATCAAGAAGGACACAAGATACACCAGACACCAAATCTGCCAGCACCTTGATCTTGGATTTTTAACATCCAGAACTATGAGGAATAATTTCCTGTTCTTTATAAGCCACGCAATTTATATTTTGTCCCAGCAGCCTGAAGATGGCCTCAGGATGCCATCTACACTGGAGTCCCACATTTCTAAAGGCCTTGAATGTTAATTCATTTTATTAGCACCAAGCAAGGCTGTAGATACATTCTAGTTTAATCACGTGTGGAAATAGTGAGTTTAATAAAGATAAGAATATTAAAAGTCACAATGTTTCAAGTCACCCTTTTGGACGCAGTCCTTCAATTTTAATAAGCCCCAAGATTAAACATTTAAAGTAGATTAAATCTCTCATAACTGCTGGGTCTTTACTTTTTAGGTCTAGCATGTCTCAAGCATCCAAGAACAGATGGTCCCCCTGAATACCTGAGGCATTTAGAGAAAAGGTACTAAGTTTTCATTGAAGTTATGTTTGCTCAGCCAAAGTAGTAAGGGAAAAACAGTTTTGGTATGATCCATGACATAAATAAATGCCTATGTCCAACCCTATAGATTCCATTTCAATAGGTCTAGAAAGAAACTAAAAGTGCATTTAACCCACATTCTCAGGATTCTGAGCAAGTGCCCTGGGAGCACACTAAACAAAGAATAAAAGGGTATATTCTTAGAACATTAGGCAAAGGGGATGCAGAGAATTGTGAGTGGCTTGTAAATCTAAGGCAAAATAATTTTCCTCACTTTATTCTACAGCTAGTAAACTCCTGCTTATTCTTCACTGCCCACCGCAAATGTTAGCCCCTCGGGGAAGTCCCTGAGAGACTCCCTTGTTCCATCAGTTACTGCAACAACCATTGAGCTGTGGGAGCTTTGGATACAGAATATTCCTTGGTTATATCTTATTATCTTTGTCTCCCAGACTCTGATAACAGTGCCTGGTACCAGACATATTCAATAACCTTGATGGCCACAGTGTTTTTATATTATGGTCTCCTTCCCTTTCAAATCTGTCCCAGAAGATTCCAAATTTTAAGAAAGGGCCATAGATTCTGATTCCACACCTCTGAAGATTACATTTTGGAGCAAAACTTGAAAGGAGAAGGAATGCTCCAGAGCTCAGGGTGGGTAAAGAAAACCCTCACACTCTACCTTGGCTACTAATGTCTCTATCTCCTTACCTGGGGAAGCAGTCCCGGACTTCCTCCCTTTTAACACTTTAGTTAAGTGCCATGAAGCAGAGGATACCATGCAAAATAGAAGGGACTGAGCCTGTGATATACTTTTTTTTTTCATTACATGGACATGACTAGAGTTCACATTTCCAACTTGATGTTGAATTAATACAAAGGATTCCAATTTAGTTATCTATTCTTCCTATAAGTGAAAACTCCTATAACTTTATTTCACAAAATCAGCTGTATCATAGCTTTGCTGGTTATGATTGAGTTGACTTATAGGATACCTCACAATGCCAAATTTGACCATTACTTCTAATAACAACAGCCAGAATTTATTGAGTGTTGAATAGAAGCCAGAGATTATGTTTAACAACTAGTATGCTCTATCTCATTTAATCATTGTGACATTTCTATGAATCGATACCAGTCTATAAATCTGTATTTGTCACTACTTTACAGATGAACATATCAAGGCTTAGGTTTAAGTAACTCATCCAGAGTCATAAATGGGAGAGCCAGATACTGAAGAACACAGGTCCATCTTATCAATTTAATTACTACTCCATATGCAACTGTCATATTCAATCTTTAGTTCAAAGCATCCATTTACATTTTGAGTTAGTAAAAGTCTCAAAAATTCACATAGATATCCAGTTAGCAAAAAGAACCTTGAATCTGAAACACGTGATTCTGGAGTTTGATCAAGTCATCCACATTGTAAAATCCCACTGAGAGAATGTAATAATTTATCTCAAAGTTGTGAGAAAATACAATTTACTTATTTATTTGTTTGTTTATTTATTTTTTGGTTCCAGGGAATCAAACTTGGGACTTTGCACTTGTAAGGCAGGCAGTGGAACCACTGAAAATGCATTTCACATTCTTTACATCCTCTTCAGTCCAATTGAGCAAATGTTTTCTTTGACTTTGTTCACAGCATTTACAAGGGTGTGAGTCTAACCTCACAAAATTCAACATCCCAATTTTAGTAAAAAGGTAGGCTGGGCAGTCACAGTGTGGTCATAGAGCAAGTCATCTCCAAAGCCAAGGACCTTTCCTTTTAGTTCAAGGAGCTAAAGGTCACTAAAATGTAGGGAACTTCTAGATGCTACTGATGAAATGAGAAAGTTCTTGGAGCTTAAATCAAATGCCAACTGATGTTACCTAATCTCTTTGATCTGTATTCTTCAATGTGCACCGAGTAGGAATGTATGCCCTATTAATTAAAGAAAGAAAGGAAAGGAAAGACAAAAGAGAAGGAAAAGAAAGGTAAGAGATAGATAAGGAAGAATAGGAAAGGGAGAGAGAAAAGCAGAGGAGCTCATTTTCTTCTTGATTGCTTTCGGTACTGAGTTGGGGGTGAAAGCATATTTTCTGTTTCCCAGACTTTCTCTCCTCAAATAAAAATGAATAAAAGAAGTAATTTACATCTCAAGTCTGTCTCCATGGACTTAATGACAGAACTGGCTAAAGGAATCAGCATTCGCAGAGAAGGCAACCTACCCAAATAAAATTTTCAAGGATGCAAACACATATTAGGAAACAGAGCCCTTCTTTTAGTGGGGAACAAACAAAGCACTAAAATTCAAAAGGAAAATCTTGAAACTGTCTTTTGATTTGCTGTCAAGCAAATGGGTCCAGCTGAGCACTCGCTTGTCACGGAGTTAACTGTAAAGATTCTCCTGCAGGATTTGGCCTCTTTATCATCCAATCAGAACACTCCATTACAACAAGCTTGTCAATTACCCATCTGGGCAGCATAATCTTTCCAAGTGGATAACAAGGATGTTCCCTGGCACAAGGAAATTTTCAACAGCTTGCTCTTTATAGCACCTTTCTGACATGACCCTATCCTCAACTTGTCTAGATTCAAGTCTCAGCTCCTGAGAAGTCCTTGTCAGTCCTCTGTCCACCTGCTTTAACACAAAATTTTAGTGCCTAGCGGGATGCTACTCAAATAGTACAGGTTTAGTGAATACTGCTAAATAAATGCCTGGATAACTGATTGCTACAGTAAATGAAATCTGTTGACTTTGCGAAGAGGTTAACAAGTCGATCTATTCTTAAAAGCATTTTGATTTGTTTGGGCTACATCAGAAGAGACTCTTAACTTTGTTTGGTGGCACACGTGTGCTTTTAAAGAACCTTTTGTAAAAGGGCTTAAAATGCCTGCTAGACCAGGATGCTTGAATACTGCTCCAACCCTTCTTTCTCTCCTTAAAAACACAAAGAATCTTGGTGGGTCTTGTGGAAGAAACAGAAAATATTTTGTCTCATATATGCAAAGGTAATTAAAGGTTTCTACATATGTACAATTCATAGGCATAGATATACTCAAAGAAAAAGTATATTCCTTAAAACCTCCTGCGTTTCATATTCACAGAGATTTGTAAGACCCCCATGAGCAAGGTATAAGTGCTAAAAATGGACAATGTAAATTGAGAAGCACTTTTTTTTTCATTAAGACCACAGTAGGTTCTGTTAAATTATGTGAACCTTTGCCTTTAAAAATCTTATAATCTTCTTTGGGAAAAGACAATCACATGTGAAACAAGAAGGCATTGAACTCAGCAAGAATCAGAAGTTAAACTGTGTACTACAAGCTAAACTTCTCCTTTTAAAGTCTCAGTAGCTACAGAGATATTTCTCCCGTAAGGAGACGTCCTTACCTCAGTAAGGGCTGACCACACTAACTTTAAGCTGATTTAGAAAAGACAGGCTCTTTATGGAGAGCACAGCAGAAGGAACATAGTGAGCAGGAGAACGAGGAAGCTGGAAAGCCACTTGGTGTGCTCCTAATACGTGCCCGAAACCGGCCGGAACAAATGTGGAGGGAAAAGGGGGAAAGCAGAGTGAAGCACGGTGAACAAAGGAGCAAGTCTCAGAAACTATATATAAAATAACACATTAAAAAAGAAAAGAAAAAATGGAGGTAGGAGGCATAGGAATTTGAGAGCCCCAGGTCGATCTGAGAGTACATCCCCACCTACCCATTTGCAGAAGGAATGCAAGGCCCATTGTGGTGAGAGAAACTGAGATCCTCAGAAGTCCAGCCTGCCCTCCATATTTCCACTGCCTGTCGCTTCTCAGAGAGTGGCATTTCCTCCAAAGTCTCACACTCAGAAATATCAAAGTGCAGTTCGAGAGAGTCTGGAGAGGTGATATTCCTTAAATGTAAATGGCCATCTTCTGAAAATTCCTTCCACAAGCTTTCTAACTAAAACATGAACACATGAGTCTAGAAGTTCTAATTTGGTTTTTTTTTCTCTCTTTTTAGATCAGATCTCACTCTGTACTTCAAGCTGCCTTGAATTCACTATGTAACCCCAGGCTGGCCTTGAACTCCCAGGGATCCTCCTGCCTCAGTCTCCTGAGTTCTCTGATTATAGACACGCACCATCTCATCCATCTCTCTTTTTCCTTTTTTGATGCTATTTATATTTCAGCTTTAATAGACAAAATTAAGGCCAGAGAGCATCTAGCCAGAGAATTTGATCTCCAAATCTCAGTGTTCCATATTGATTGTTATTTGGAAAAACGATCTCTATGAAATGGCCAGAGGGCAGGCCACAGACATGGAAGTAAAAGGTTTGTTTCTGACTTCAAAGTTTTCTAAATGTGTAACTTTAGGCAACTCAATTTCCATAAGAGTCAATTCCTCCATCTGTAAACTTAGGTTGATAAAATCAACCACCGCATGAGCATGTTGTGGGGACTAAATAAAACAAAGCTTGCAAGGTACTAAATATACAGCCTAGCAATGTTGAGTTTGCAATAAATGTTATTTAGTTATTATTAGTTAATAATACATTCAGATAAATGTTAGCTGTTATTGATCATAACTTCAGATACATAGTGTTGTAAAAGACAATTTGAAAGTCATGCTCTAGAAGAGCAGACTCTGTACAGATTTGCACATCTTATATGAAATTCACTTAGCAACTTACAGTTTTCCTGGTTAACATGTGAACTTATTTTTATATAATCAATAGGCTAAATACATGCATTGGACCCAGCAGAGAAGAAATGGTCACAGACAACATATTATTCTATCAAATGAATTTATTTAAAAGTTTTTCTATCGGAATATCTAAAACAGATATTTTAACTCCAACATGTATATTTTTATATGTGGCTACCTGGGAAAAGTAAACTTTAGGGCTCCAACAACCTCAAACTGAATATAGGTGGGGTGGAAGGCTCTGGAGGTGAACTCCAGGGTACCATGAATTACTCAAAAATGGATGTGAATCTTGAATTTTTGAAAATGTTCTGGGAATGGGTTCATAGCTATCATCAGATTCTTAAAGAAGTCCATGATAATAAAAGATTAAGGTATGTACTGAATAATATCAATGAGGGAATGATCACAATAATGTATTACCTATATATAGTAGATTTATCAGCACCAGTTCTTACACTGGGTAAATCTATATATATTAACACTGAAACAAAAATACTCTATGATACATTTACAATAAAAGCAAGTTATAGTTGCTTTTTAACTTGCAGAATAGTGTTTAAGGTTACATATAAATGTAGACAGACAGATACCAAGTACTTGAGTATTTCTAGGCAGACATATGTTATTTAGGTATTACCTCTTTATATAAAAGCAAATTGGGTATATACCTATGTGTGTATGTATGTATAAATAGCCCAGAAAACATATTTTAATGAGTTATAATGTTGATTTGTAAGTAGTAAAACTAATGTATGAAGGCTTCATTTTCTTTCTCCCTCTCTCTCCCTTTCCTTCTTTCTTTCTTTCTTGCTTGCTTTTTGAGACAGTGTCTCCTTCGTAGTTTAGGCTGGCCTTGAACTACTATGTAGCCCAGGCTGGCCTTGATATCATGGGAATCCTCCTGCCTCGGACTCCCAAATTCTGGGATTACAGGTGTGTGCTACCACACCCAGCAAAGGGATTCATTTTCAATTTTCATATTTTCTGAAGTTGCTTTCTCTCTGCATTTTAACATTTATGAAACCAGAATTCACTTAATTATAATATGCATTCGATGAAGTGCTTCTTTGTTCTCCTAAAATACTATATATATATAT
>NW_022900915.1:13340262-13378196 GCF_012274545.1 Fukomys damarensis
TATAACCATAAGTTATATATATGACCATGAGTCCAAATAAAAATGATAAGGAATGTACGTATTTCTCACTTGCTTAAATTCTTTTTAAGAAGTATTGCTTTTACTTTTTTTCTAAAACTACTAGGGGAGTAAATAAGTTTTTAGACCCTATTTCTGTTCCATGCTTTATTCAAATAGAGTAGGTCACAGGAATATGTGTCTACCTATAAAAATTCATTGCTTGTCTATTACATCAGTCAGTGTCACTGAATGCTGGACCCTTAAGTCTAGGAAAGCTCGCTGTGAGTAAAACTGCACTACCACAAAATGCTGGGATTAGAAGGCCCCTTCCATTGTCTTTTAGATACAAACACGTGACAGTAAGTAGATTATTCCAGAGTTCTTAAAGTCTTTTAACTGAATGCTTTAATATGCTGCATCTGAATTTTCACAACAACATTGTAAGATAAATTCAGAATAGTCAGCCTAATTTACAAGTGAAGAAACTAAGGCTGAGAGAATGAAAATTATGGTGAGTTCCACAGCTCATGAGAAGCAGTGGCAGGAATTCGACCTATGTCTGCCAATCTCTCAAGCTTCCTTCTTAACCTTTGCAGTGCTCCACCACCTGTTCTAGTGCCACCCCTTTGGCCAGAGAAACAGTATAAATGCACCTGAAAATTATCATTTGTATCCACCTGTGACTAAGCTGGAATGTTCCCAGAATAGAAGAATGAACAACAAAAAAGGCAGACCCAAGATCTCTCAGATGCAATTGTGCTCACCAGGCTCCCTCCCCTTGGCCGCATCAGCATCTGAGAGCGCCCCCTAGGGATGACACAATGTCCAGGGTTTCCTATGGGGCTCAGCAGAAGCAGGTGGTAAATACTAGCCCCGGAACACATCTAATTAAGACTTTGTCAGGTTTCTTCCTATTTAGGTTACCTGGGTTTATGTGGCTTAAAGGCCACGTTGTTTTCTCAGAAGCTCTGTGGAATGTACACAGTCTAATTAAATGTTATTTGCTGTTTGATTCAGTATTTATAAGCAGACAGCTCGCTGGCACGGAAAGTGAGTGTTAGAAGCAGCAGAGTAGAGGGTATCTGGAGAGGTTAAAAATAAATGGCTGAAAGATGAGGCTCAAAAAACTGTTAGCACCTAGTCAGATGATGTATTTCTGTAAGTCATTCCAATATTCCGATTTCACACATTAAAATAACTCAAAATAACTTTGCATTGCCTTTTGATCTGAAATCATAGTACGTACTGCAATTGAAGCAGATGTGTCTCCATTTCTCCTTTTCTTCCAAAACGGCACAACCAAATTGTGCTATGGTAAATTTTAACATCCAAATTCAGGGCTCCATAGGGATTGTGCTCAAATTGCTAAGTTGTGTCACCACAGAAACCAAAAAGCAGTTAAATACAGGGCAGAAAAGCTGGAATGAAAGCCTTGGGACAGAAAGGGCACTCAGAAGAATTTTGCAGGTAGTCTCAATTTCAGGGGAGAAACAGAGAGTATGTGTGTCACGGCGACCGGGGTGGGAGGAAAATCAGCCGACAGCATCGACTCCATATTAGCTCAGGTGTCGGGCTCCTCTGCACCTTTTTGGTTCTCTGTACAAACCTCACAGCTTCCTACCATCTCTAGTTCATTCACATGTTCATCCTGATTACCTTCTCCTGTCCTTGGTATACCAGTCCCCAAGCACAGACAGAATCAGAAGCCCTAGTTTTTTATTTGTCATTGACATGATTGTATTTCTAAGAGATGGAGATGACCATATTATGCCCTTGCTTTCTTTTATTGATTTATTTTTTAATTTATTAATTGACTAAGTAAAGCTGTAAGTATTTATGATGTATAATGTTTTCATGAATGTATGCCTTGTGGGATGGCTAAATCAAGCAATTTCACATATTATCTCACATACTCATTTTTGTGATGAAAACATTT
Source organism: Fukomys damarensis (assembly GCF_012274545.1). Taxonomy (NCBI): domain Eukaryota; kingdom Metazoa; phylum Chordata; class Mammalia; order Rodentia; family Bathyergidae; genus Fukomys; species Fukomys damarensis. Next base: position 13,342,199 of record NW_022900915.1, read on the forward strand.
AAAATCTGTCATAGCAATGTTCACATACACAATATAGAGCTATTAGCTGTAGTAAGCATTTTGTGCAACAAATATCTTGAACTTATTCTTCCTTCTTATCAAAATTTTGCATGCTTTGACCATTGTCTCCTTAACTCCCCAACACTCTGCCTTGCCTCTGGTAAACACCATTTTACTGTTTCAACTCTGCATGTAAATGGAAAATGCAGTACTTGTCTTGTGTGTGGCTTATTTCATTGAATATGCATTCTGGGTTCATCTATGTTGCTGCAAAACTGGCAGCATTTCCATCTTCAAGACTGAATAGCATTCTAATGTGCATGTACATCGTATTTTCTTCATCCATTCATCTGTTGGGGGCAATTTAGGTTGATTCCATATTGCAGCTACTGTGAGTAATGCTGTAAGAAACCGAGAAGTATACCCATCTCTTCAACTCACTGATCTCATACCCTTTGAATACATGCCAAGTAACAGGATTGCTGGATCATATGGTAGTTTGTGCTTCTGATTTCTTGAGGAACCTCGTTTCGTTTCCACAATGGCTGTACTAATGTACATTAGCATGAACAGTGTGAAGTGCTTCCCTTCCCCACACCCTCACCAGCACATTCTCTCCCTCTTGACTGTTTGACCATAGCCATTCTAACAGGTGTGAGTTGATATGTCACAGTGATTTCAATTTACATTTCCCTGATCATGACTGATGTTGTATGATCCTGCTTTCAAACACTTGCTGGGTTTTTATTACCTATAGAGTCAAGTTCAAATCCATTAGCATAGCATAAACAGCCCTTTACATTTAGTTCCTTTCCAAAGTCATTACCCACAATATAAAACTATCCATTATCCAAACATAATGTGCACTTTCACATCTCTCCATCATTTATGCAACTCTCTGTGCCTGGGCAACTCTGTTCCTGACCTCTCGTTCTAGGTCTAGTGGAGGTTCTGGGACCAGGTTCAACGTCAACTCTTTGAAAAGACTTCTGGAGAATTAAATATTTTGGGGGTTTTGAGTTTTTTTTTCTTTGTTGTTGTTGTTTTCCCAAATGGCACATTAAACATATAGCTACAGTGTGTGTGGTACGTTACAGTGTTTTTAAGCCTGTTGGTATAGTACCATTGTTCACAATAGTAACCATCTGAGGACAGGACCCCAGAGCTGACCTACATCTATACTTTGCACAGTATGATCAAAAAAATACTTCTAGAGTGAATGCAAAAGAAAGAGATGAGGACAAGGACAGAGAGCAAAGGACAGGATCAAAGAGTTCTATAAAGTGACCCGAATGGAAGAAACAGGTGTCTGACCATAGTGTGAATGCGCCCCCTGGAGGATCATGTGTTAGAAGCTTGCTCCCCGTTATGGTAGTGTGGGAGGTGGAAGAACGGTTAAGAGCGAGGCTGGGGTGGGGGTTTAGGAAGGTTCTTAGTTCATTAAGGGTGCTGCTCTTGAAAGGAACTAATGTAGGCTGCACGGAACCTTGGTTAGTTTCCCATGTTAATATAACAAAAGGACTGGAGATTCAGCTCAGTGGTTCTATCACTTGCCTAGTAAGCACAAGGTCCTGAGTTCGATCCCTGGTACAAAAAAAAAAGAAAAAGAAAAAGAAAAAGAAAGAAAGAGAGAGAGCGCAAGCCTAGTCTTTGAGTCCCTCTTGCTTCCTGTCTCACTACGACTGTACCCTCTCCATACACTTTGACCATGTTGTGATGTAGCCAGACAGCCTTCTTTAGAGGCCAAATTGATGGAGTCATCCAATGTTAAATGTTCAGTCTCCAAAACTGTGAGCTAAATAGATCCCTTTTCTTTATACATTATTTAGCTTTAGGTATTTTGTTATAGCAATAGAAAATGGACAATATAGGTATGGCAGGAAGAGGGTGGATGGCACATTGTACTGTAGAGAAACCATTCTCTAGGCCTTTACTGAGGCCAGTGTTTAAAAACTATAAGGATCATTATATACATGTGTAAAGTTTTCTGAGTGTCAAACAAAAAAATCTATGTAAGCCCTGTGGTCAAACTGGAGAATCTAAACTCTATTTTAAGGTATTCAAGTTCAAACTTTAAAAAATAGCCTTCTTAATAAAATATGTAGAAAGTGGCATTCTACTTTCTAAATGAAGTATGTTTGTGCTGAATCTTATCAAAGAGATAAAGCTGATGTGGAAAAAGTGGAAAGAAAGTGTGAGACTTTGCGATTAAAGAAGTTCATACATGGTGCTATTCATATAGGTTTCCTATGAGGCTGGGGCCCAGGAGCAGGGTTTCAGGACTCCAAAGTGAGATCGATCATGACCTTAATTGGACGCTGTACAGTGTGATGACAAGATGTTTGCTCAGGTCCCTAAGAGCCTTGGATGAGATGAGAGCACCTCAGAGTGGGGCAACAGACAACAGACGGTAAAGGACTGGTTCTCAGCATGGCAGGCATCACGGTGGGGACGTTGGTGACCAGCACAGACTGGCCCCTCCTCATCTTTTGTACTAAGCCTTGGAGTAGTTATAGGACATAAAGGAGTAATGAGATCAATACAATTATGTAATATTTTTGCAATATTAGCGGCAATCAGTTGTCAACCACTTATATATTTTTATATGTTACTCAAGTCAATATGGAATAATCCTATCTGGTAAATACCACTACTTTCCATATGTTACAAATGAGGAAAATGAGACATAGAGAAATAAGCTTACCTAACATCATACAGCTGATCAGGAAACAGATTTCAAATCCAAGCAGTCAAAGTTTCAGAAACAGCACATGTAAGCAATATAATGCAGCATCCCATTAAGGATTGCTAAGAGTTTCAATATTTATAAAAGAATTGGGGGAAAAGAAAGATGAGAATGGAATTAACATGAGAAAAAGAAAGAATGGAAACAAAGTCTTTGTAGATAAGGAGGGGTGGAGGTATTGAAGGGAGGGCAGGGGAATGGGGAAAAAATAAGAACCACGATGGCTTATGTAAAGGTCCAAATTTACAATGATGAATGCCATTATATTATATACCTTAAATGTACCAATAAAAATAATTTTAAAAATAACATAGATCTATAGAAATATCCATTAGATTTATTCATAAATAAGACTACAGTCTGAGCCCATGTATCCCAGACTGACATGATGATTTTATAAATTTTCTTTTTATGGACCAGAGACTCCTAACAGAAGAAAGAGCAGTCACAACCCAGCACTGACTGCAAAATTCTGAGAAGCCCTAACCTCTGCAGATCTCTGTTTCAGCCTCCTTCCCAGGATTTCATTCCTCTCGTACATTTGGACTATTCTCTTTCTGACCTCTGGATACTGCATTAAATAGGAGACAGGATTAATGGGCGAAGGGTCTACTTTCTTTCAGTAAGATTGTAAACTAGAATAAGCAACACAAATCAGTATTTCGTAAGCTCAAGTGATCTATAAAAGGTTTTTTTAGACTCTATAGTACCCCTATACAAGAATTTTTTAATTTAGTGTTTTAATTTCAGTTAAAAATGTTACAACAATAAAGCACGCTCCAAATTATTCAGAATACCACATCTCTGTAACTATAACTATAATGACGATAATTACCGATGGCCACATAAGTTAACGTGGAAAATGTCAAAGATACACACCTCAAACTGGGAGAAGCGACAAATTATTGAGGTTCTTCAAGCTCTCAAACTTGAGAAGCTGTTCAATGACTCAATAGTTCCATAGGCTGAAGTAATAAGATGGGGGTCAGACAGGTAGGATATATGGGAAAAGCACTGAATTCTAATTAGACATCTTGGCTGCGCCCATTTATTTACCATTGGAGTGATCTGGACCAAGATACTGCATTTCCCTGGGACTCTCTTTTTTTTTCTTACTTGTAAAAATGGAAACGATAATGGTACTAATAACTACTATAATACTTTTAATAGTAATAATATTACCAGCCAAACCTCAAGCATCACATTTTTCCTGTATGTGCAAGTGCTTTTTGGTGCTATGGACGGTAACACTGGAAACACAAACAGATATGTCTTGTGGGAAATGTGATAGGGAGAGGAGTCAGTGAGCTGGTGAACAGGGAAAATAAGAAAAATACAAGTTGGGTGGAAAGAGAAAAGTTACTGGCATGGGAATGTGGATAATGAAATGAGTCAGAAAAAGGAATAAAGTTCTCTCTCCAGAGAAATCAGTAAAGTCTGAGATGCAGAAAGTAGGTTAGGCAGCAAATATCTCCTGTGCTGCCTCTGAATGGTGGAGTGTGAGAAGCTAACGGAAGGAGGCCGTGACCACAGCACAGGGTCTGCTTCATTTCCCATACAGTAGACAGCAAATCATTTTCTAATCTAATCTAATCACATTCAAACCTATCATCACAGAAACTTCTGCTGGACCAAGCGTTGATCAAAAATGTAAGCTCCCAATCAGAAAAACAATGCCACTCATAATAGTTTAAAAAAAAACAAACACTTAGGAATCAACCTAACCAAGGGAGTGAAAGATCTAGTGAAAGTTAAAGAACTCTGAAGAAAGAGATGAAACAGGCCATTAGAAAACAGAAAGGCATCCCTTGTGCTTGGATTGGCAGGATTAGCTTTGTTAAATTGGCTATGTTACTAAAAATGATGTACAGATTCAATGCAATCCATATTAAAATACTAACAGAGCTAGAAAAAGCCATCCTGAACTTTATTTGGAATCTGAGAAGACCCAGAATAGCTAAAACAACACTAAGGAAAAAAAAAAGCAATGCTGGAGGCATCACTACACTGGACTTCATGTTACTGGCACAAAAGCAGAAATGTAAACAAATTAAATAGAAGACACAGATATAAACCCAAACACCTATAGCCATCTGAGTTTTCACAAAGGGGCAAAAACCACATACTGGACAAAAGATAGTCTTTTAAACAAATGGTGCTAGGAAAATTGGAGTGCCACATTCAGAAAATTAAAGCTAGATCTTTATCTCTCACCCTGAACTAAAACCACATCAAAGTGAATCAAATACCTACATATAAATCTATAAATATCAAAACTGCTGGAAAACAACATAACGGAAACACTTGAAGCAACAGACGCAGGCAAAGACTTCTGCAACAGGAAGCTTCTACAATGCAAAGAAACAAGAGTGAAGAGACAACCTCTGAATAGAAGAAAATCTTTGCTAGCTACTCACCGCTCTGAGAGGATTAGTATTTTGAACATATAAATAACTTAAAAACTTAATTCCCAGAAAATGAATCAAATTTCTAAAAGTGGACAAATTAACTGAATAGATACTTCTCAAAAGAATAAGATCAAATGGGTAAGAAGTATATGAAAAATATTCAACATCACTAACTATCAGAGAAATGTCAACTGAAACACTGAAATTCTGTCCCACCACAGAAATAATGTAGAAAACAGTGAATGCTGGTGCGGAGTATGCAGAAAAGGAGCCCTCCTTCATTGTCTGTGGGAGTGCAAACTAATACAACCACAATGAAAATCAGAACAGAGATTCCTCAAAAGCTTAAACATAAAAATACTATTTGGCCAAGCCGGCATGGTGGTACACTCCTGTGATGCCAGCACTCGGGAGGCTGAGGCAGGAGGCTCACTGTGAGTTCGAGACCAACCTGGGCTAGTGAGTTCCAGGTCAGTCTCAACTAGATAGTGAGACCCCATCTCAAAAAAAAATAATAATAATAACATTTGGCCTAGCTATACCACTGCTGGACATATTCCGGAAGAATTAAGAACTGCATGCAACAGTGATACATGCAAACTTTAGTCTACAGCAGCGTAATTCACAACATTTAAAGTATAGAAAAAGCCTGGATGCCCATCAACAGATGAATGGATAAAGATAATTTGGCATATGTACACAGTGGAATATTATTCAGCCATAAAGAAGAATAAAATCATGTCATTTACTGGGAAATGGATGAAATTAGAACCCATCATGTTAACTGAAGTCAGCCAGAAAGCTAAATATAACATGTTTTCTCTCACAGAAGAGACCAAATTAATGAATGAATGAAAGGAAACAAGACACAAAACCAAGAGGTAGACATCTGGAGATGAGGAAAGGAGACAAGTAAGAGCAGGGTAGAGAAGGAAGAAAAGGTTAATGGGTTTGAAACCGATTGAGTTATATTAAATGTCTGTAGCAACTACCCAAAATAAACTTCATTATCATGCAATATTAAATGCATTAATAAAATATATTTTAAAATAACGCAAGTCCTCCAAGAGCAGAACTTTTACCTGTCTTGCTCACAGCTATATTCCTGTTACTGCAGACAATGCCTAGCGTGGGCAGGTGTTCAGTAGATATTTTTTGAGTAAACAAAAGAATGACAGGAAGGATAAACCAAGGCTTTATATCCTTCTTACATAAGAATAAAGTATAAATAGTTTGGTTGAGGAAAATGGACTTGCAGACTGAGATAATACAGGAAATCTCAATAACTAATCTGTATGCAGCCTATTAATGTGTGACATATGTTATATTGCATTTTCTGCTAATTAAACTTTTTAACATAACTTTGCGGTGAATTCCCCTATTTCAAAAATCCCCAGGAGATCTCTGAAAGAAAAATGACAGCAATAATATACTACTAAAAAATTTCCATAAAATGACTTACATAAGTGACTTCATGAAACTAATTCACTGATCCCATTGTTACACAAATGTGAACTAACGGGTGACAAGAATGAAAGACTAGCATTTATATTTCCTGTGGGGCCAGGCATACTCTGCTTGTTCATTTAATAAATATATGAGCATCTGCCGCAGGAAACGGGGAATACCCTGGTCTCTAAAATCCAACCTCTATATCCTGCTGTGGTTAAGAAATATGAGTTCAGAGTGGCTGAGGTCCCCTATCATAATCTTTTAAATCAACCAGTTAGGAGGCAAACTTATACAAACTGTTCTGCTTTTTGAAATCAAAGATCAAACATGTAAACATGCTTTTTAAGGAGGTTTTGTTTGCAAAGAAATTAACCCCCTCTGTCTACTATAGAAGCCTGCTCATTGCAGATGTCCAGATCTCTATTAAGAAAATAGGTCATTCATTGTGCCATCAAATTCACAACAGAAAGGGGTTCACAGAACTAAAGACAGGCCACAGGAAGATCTTTCTGTGACAGTTCATTACCCAATTTCTATTGCAACTCCTCCTGATGCATATGTCTGATTTGCAACACACTTTTTCCCCAAATGAGTAAGAGGGATAGTATCACCCCACCTGGAAAAGCAAAAGGATGCTTCTCGATCCTTTCCTTTATTCTGGAAAGGTCATATTGTTAGAGAAAAGTGATGTCTTAGGTAGCTCAGGTTGGTGTACCAAAATATTATAGACTATGATAGGTGGCTTAAACAACAAAATTTTATTTCTTACATTTCTTAAGGCTGCAAGCGCAAGATCAAAGTGCTGGCCTTTGAAAGATTCCTTTCTTAGTGAGGTCTCCTCCTAGCTTGCAGATAGCCATCCTTTCCTTGTACCTTCAGACAGTGGAAAGATAAATTCTGCTGTCTTTTCTTTTAAGGTATTAATTCCCTCAGGGGCTCCGACTTATGACCTCAACTGTAAAAAGGGAAGGAAACAGACAAGAGTAGTCTCAACCCTGGAAGTCTAAGCTAAATTATCCTGAACATATTCAATTCCTCGATGGCCTGAACCATACCTAACACGGTTATGGACTTTTCCATTATGAAGAAATAAAAACAGAAACAATTACTCAGCAGAGTGCTTGGTATACTTGTCTGTATTTCATAAATATTGTATATATTAAATGCACAAGTGAAAAACTAGGAAAAGTGCTAGGGGGGCAAGGAAGAGAGAAAGGGAGTGCAATGTATAAGTGAGATAAAAAGGAGAGAAGATGATATTTGAACAGTGAATCTGCAAAGAAAATGTAGAGGCAGCATCAGAGAAAGGAGTGGTTTTGGAGACAAGTATTTCTTAGTTCACATTTAGCCAGCACCTTCTAGCTATGCAAGATCTCCAAGCTTTAATTTCCTCCTTTTGAAAATGAGAATAAATATGTCACTTGCTTTGGGGGTTACTAGGAGTATTAAACAAGGTAATGTACATAATGCACTTAGGCAAAATACCTGGTACTGATAAGTGCTTGATAAGTGATAGATACTTTTGCTGATCCAATATGACACTTATTTCGGAGGCTCAAATAATTGGTACCAGAGATGTGTTAAAGCATTTCTCTGGAACAATTCTGGCTTCAAGCTCCAAGGAATGAATAAATGGAGATAACTGTTCTTCTATGCATCACAGAGCACAATGCTAGCATCCTTCTTGTTAGCCACCAGCAAACTGTTCTGTACTTTCAAGTGCCTCTCACTCTGCTTTCAAGGACCCTAACTAAAGTGAAGGGAATCAGAATCATCTCAATACATCTCAGAGAGCAGTCCTTTAGCCTCCTATCATCAGAACTCAGGTCTGATTTTTCAGCTCATTATCCATCACTCCTAGACCTCAGCCAGGCACTTCACTGACTGGCTTAGCATTGCATTGGATCAGCAGAAGCATTGACCATTTATCAAGACTTACTCAGTACCAGGTATTCTGCCTAGTGCATTATGCACATCTTAATAATCTTAATAATTAAGCATCTTAATAATCCCCACAGCAAGTGACAAAGTTATTTGGCATATTTCTTTAATGAAATATTGGTTGATTTCATACTATTCCAGCTGAAGGTCTCTGTAACACTTAAAACTGTCACATACAGATAAGTTTGAACTCATCTATTCTCTGAACCCATAGGTTTTTTCCTCTCTTCAGGCAGGAACAGAAATCTCACACGAAAAAGAATACTCCGTATTTATTACAACCTTTTGAATATCTATTATGTTCCAAGCACATTATATAGCTACTTCAACTCATTTACCCTTCAGAGCAGCTTGACAAGCCCTGGGATGAGTGTCAGAATAGTAAAACAACTTGCGTGAGGTTGCACAAGTTTATTATGGAAGTAGGATTTGAACACGGGCCAACCAGTCTCCAAAGCTCATGCTTCATCCGTTATGACACATTACTGTTTAATACGCATGTTTACTTTTATTTTTCGTAACTTAATGCACCCACAGGAGTAATTGCTTGGGACTTTTTATGCCAGATAAAATAATATATCTCTATGGAATCTTAATTAATATTTTGTGAAGCATCAAGAAGGGCCAGGAGGGTCAGAAATTTAGCTCAGTGGCACAGCAGCTGCCTCACAAGGGCAAGGTCCTGAGTTTGATTTCTGGGAATAAAAAAAAAAAAAAAAAAAAAGCCAGGATAAAAAAGAGAAAAAACAATAGTGGACAATGTATCTAAAAGTTGAGTTAGTACAACTGTCCTATGTGTTTTATATGTTCTTTGGCCTATTCGTCTGGTTTATAATCTATCTGTCTATCCGTCCATCTATCTATATATGATAACTAACTTTACAAGGTCTTATAGGATAAATAAATGAATCTGATGCTAGAAAAATAAAGGGAGGGATAGGGAAGGGGAAAGAAAGAACTGAAATGTGTTATGTACCTGTACCAATCCCACACAGTGAATGTCATCATTATACATCGCAAACATGTACTAATGAAAGTAACAGATACAAAAGATCGGGGCATGTAATCAGCAGGGCTAAGAAAAGGAAAAATGATGGAGAGGGACCACATTTTCTTCTCCACCCATTAAAACCTTACTTCACTCTGTTACTCACATCCCTAATATAATAATAACTCTACTTACATATTACTCCAGTGGGGAAAACACAGTTATACATATTTTACTTATATTAATTCTCTTAGCATTCATGATAGTTCTACCAAGTAGATATTTGCATTGTTCCTAAATTGTCCAAAGCTACACACTATGTGGCAGAGCTAAGATCCGGACCCAAAAAATCTGGCTCTAGAGCTGTTGTTGACACTCAGTTCCCCCGGAGGCTGTACAGGGAGGTTAGGACGCAGTCTCTAAGAAGTTGGCAGCAGAGAAAGGGCTACGTGATGATGGAAGAAGTGATTCCTGTTGAGTTGGTGACAAATATTTCAAAATGTAAGTTATTAGTATCTATAATGGTTAATATTGCATATAAGTAAGTAATATCTATATTATTCAAAAGAATCATTAAACATTGTAAGGATAACTCAAGACACCAAAAACATAAAAGCTATAAAACAATGTGTATAAGAAAAATACAGACACTAAGTAAGTGCCTGAGAAAATGTTTGTTCTTTGTACTAATCATGAAATTTCAAACTAAGGCAAATTTTGCTGAATTGCTGTTTACCTAAGATATTAGTAAAATAAACAGGCAAAACACATTTAAGTCATAGAATACTCCTGGGAAAATTCTGGTGATACTGGCACAGTCACAGAACTAGTGACATAAAAGTTGGCACGACTATGTTGGAAAGCAACATGAAAATAATTATCAGGAGTTGTAAATTTCCTCATAGTTTTTTCTCCAGTAACTCTATTTTAGCACACTCATCCTGGAGAAATAATGATATAAAGACGTTATACTTGCAAATATTCAAAATTGAAATTTCCAAAATTGGAACACAAGTAAAATGAATATGATACGTGAACTTAATGCATTATCATGTAGTAGTTACTGAGACAGTGATTACAAAGAGAATAAAGAAACTCAGGAAGACAAATATTATATGAATAAAGCAAAACATAAAATGATACAATACATAGTACCATTATGTATTAATATGAGTGACACCCACCCGTGTAGATGTGGCTCTTTTGTATTGAATTTCAAATCATTTTTAATTCCTCAGATCTCAGTAACTTCCAAGTAGTATTTTTGAAGTTTATGGGGAGGAAGGGAGAGTTGCAAGAGGTTATGATGAGTGTATCAAAATGAATGAGCAGGTTTCAAAGGGAGGAACAGAGCATATGGGTGAAAGGGATTCATAACATGTGGAAAATCGCTTTCTTTCTGGAGACTACTCTGATACAATAGTCTGTCTTTTTCATCTAGAAGCAATCAGAGAAACAGGCTTACCAAGTTCCTATTGTTGAAATCTGGCAATTTCTTTAAAATAAAAAGGTGAGAAACATCCAGGGTTTTAAATAATGCCCTGGAAGTAACCAGAGCACAGCAGTGATGGCCTCAGGTTATCCACCAGGCATGGGACCAGGGGCAAAGAGGTTTCTGAAATAGTTTCAGGCTGATCAAAGCAAGAGACCTTAAAGGAAGCCACAGTAGCAACTTGCTCACTAATTCAGAGCATACAAATGCAGCTGCTCCTCTAGGCTTCCAAGGTGCCTCACTCTTGCAAACCTGTTACAGTCTCAGAGTAGCAGAGTTGTACACAATTATAGACTAAGTTCAGGTGTCCACAGACTTCACACTTGGCTCACTGCCGATACTGGTATTATGGGTACTAAAACACAGTCATCAGATGTGCCGGGGGTTTGCTCCATTAGCATCCTGGCTGGTCCAGCATTAGCAAAGAGGAAGAGCTTCTAGGCAACAGATTTTATGGCAACTTTGCTTCTGCAAGGGGAAGTGCACAGACCCTCTCTACCTGGATTCTGTCAGAGTGAAGGCGTCTTTGGTCTCAAAGTTCCTTTAAACTACAGGGATGGCATTGGACATGGAGCATCTCTGTTCTGTGCCTCTGTTATTCCTGTGGGGAAAAAAGAGCCAAATCCAGCCCACCAAGGATTTGGAAGCATGTTGCCATTTTTACTTTCACTCACTGACTAATTTCCAGATGCTTAAAATCGAGAGCTCCCATTTTCTAAGCTGCAGCTCCATTTCCTCAGCAAGACTCTTCACTATCTGGTTCCTGCTTGCTTCTTGATCCTCCTTGTCTCCCCATGCCCTCACCTCTTATGCCCTCCATGTCTGCTCACCTCTTAGCAGTACACCTCCTTTCCTGCAAATAGCCTTTCTTACATTTCTGCTTATTTATTAGCTCTCATTCTGAGGAGTCCCTCTTCATCTTCATGCCTCAGTTAATTGTCACTTCCTCTACAATGCCTTCTCTGGATTCAATTCCTCTCCCCAACCCCTGCATCCAAACCAAAGTCAGTTTTATCAAAGGCTTCACCATGCTGCATCACTGTTGCGTGTGCAGGGTGTGAGGCTGTCTTTCCCTAGGATCTGAGCTCCATTAGGGTAAGGAAAGCCTTACTCAGTGCTCTATCCCCTAAAGATATTTAATGCCATAGTTCCAATATATGATTGGCAAATGAAGAAATAAAAGTCATTTTTTTATAAATAATTCTTCGCTCCCCTCTCAGCCCTACTGTCTCCTGTCTTCCACTGATTCCGGCTGTAAGTTATTTACTTGGTTTAGTTATTAACCACATTATTTGTGAGTCTTCTTTCTCTTATTCTTAGCCTCTAGTTTGGAGGAGTATGCTTTACACAGAAGGTGATTAATAATGATTAATAATGGCAACATGCCTGCTATAAAATGCAACCTGCCCATCATGGGAATTAATTGTAAAAGTGCGGAAGGTTCACAGCCACAAAACACTGCCACCAAGTACAGCCTGAGAAGGGTACTAAGACAGGTTCTGTACTCTGTCAAATTCTCTTCATTACACTTCTTGTGTTACCACACGGCATCGGATTATCCTTTCTAAAGCTCAGGTTTTTGTAAAACAGTAATAATAGTAACTTTAGTATCTTTATCATGAGGATTCAATAAAGTCATGGAAGTTTTTTTAACATAGTGCATGGCGCATAGTACACACTCAGCAAATGAGCTCTATCGTTATACTGTTGCTGCCATCACAAGGGTGGCTTTCTGCCCTAATGACGATTTCATAAAAAGTTTTCGTTGTTCTGGAATTTGACACATTTAGATCAACACCATCACCTATTTGCTTCACTTAAACATTCAGACTATGAGACAGTTTTTTTTAAAGCAGCACAACCACCATACTTTTTAAGAAAGGGAAGCATAAGCCAAGTGATCTGTCTAGGTTACGCCCCATACTCCCTGAAACCAACTACTGAGATACCTGGTCCACCAGGACACCACCTTAAATGTAGTCCTTGTGTATGGACTTTGAAGATATAAGAGAGAGTTCCAGAGTGATCACATCACTTCCACCCTGAATGGAGATTTGTGACTTCATGAAATCTTCATAAACGGACTTCAAAACACAGGGAGTCTGCTGTATAAACTGATTTCCGGTAACATAAGAAATTTCTTTTTAGGTCAGTGGATTTCTAAGGCAAATGTATTCTTCTTTCAATCTTAATTGTGTTTACATACACTGAAAAAATATGCAGTGTAGGATCCTTTCAACTGAGAACATTGGTTTGGGTAAAGATAACAAAAAAAAAAAAAATCGACTTTCCCTAAATTATAGGTTGTGTCCCAGATACACCACGAGAGTGGTCTTGGGTATGGTAGGTGATGGTACTGATGGACCCAATTCTATACCTACTCTTGCTGTTAGGCTCAGCCATGCAACATGCTTTGGCCACTGGGACACCAGTAAATATAATGAAAGCAAAGGCATGAAAACAATTCACTATTTAGGCTTTCTCCTGTGTCTGTGTCACGAACATGTCTACAGTACATGCCGGAGAATGAGACAGGAAGTAGAAGTGAGTTGCTTCTGATTTTCCCAGCCTGGACAATGTTAAACTGGCCAATATTTGACTAATCCCCAAGACACAGAAAGCCTCACAGAGAGAGCATGAGCAGAATCAGGATAGCCACTGGATGCATCTGTAGCTGTCCAAACAAACTTTAGCTGATTGAGTTCAGCCAGCATCAGAGTAATGACCAAGCCAGCCTGCAGTCTTGAGATAAATAAAAGTTTACTATTCTAGGCCACTGAAATCTAGGGTGTTTTCTTCTCTACCATGGTTATGGTAATACATAATTGATACACCAGAGCCCAAGTGACAAAAACAAGAGAAACACCACATAATGTAAACAATATGTAATACTTTCGAAGAGCTTTTAAATGAAGAACTCCACACGGAAGCTCCTACTTCAACTGCCCCATGATTCCAATTCTGCAGAGCAGACTACAGAAATGTTCTTGTATTAGCTATTGCAACCTAGAGGTCCTAAAGTATATAATGATACTGCTTTTTTTAAAAAATGGTGTTTAGGGGTAGAGGGATGAATAGCATTACAACATGTAACGGATAGTTCTTACAATAGCAGGATATCCAGTGGAGATGTGCTTGTTTCTCTGGAGGATGCCATATGTTAGCATTTTTGAAGTCCTCCTCATCTCTCCTTTGGCAAATTAGTTTTCATAAAGAGGAACCCTCTAGTTTTTTCCTGAGCTATTTACAGTTCTGGGACATATGCAAAGGACAGAAATTGAGGGTCTTGTGAGCCTATGTGTAGTTTTGACTCAATTGCTGTATTTTCCTATAGTATCTCAAAGTTTCCCTCTGCTGGGCTTATTGTCCCTAAGTCCAAAATCTTCCTTGTTAAGTTATCTGAAAAATTTCTCCTTGATCCTTCCACATAGAGAAGGTCAATGACTTAGCTACCCAGATTTCTGCTCCTTCTGGGCTATTTTTAAATATTCCTCAGTTTCCAGATATTTTCTCTTCCAATGTAACTGACAAACTAGAATTTCCAGCCTCTCTGGACTGATCACAGTCTTAATCTATTTTGTTTTTTCCTCTCGAATTAGGTTTGGTTTTCTCTTCTCTACTAAGTCAGTTATTACCTGTTCATCCATTTTCTAACTTCCAAGATGTTGACATTTCTCACCTGATATCTTCTAGACTGTTCTCTTTGTCCTCGTAGTTTCATGACATTTTATTTCTTTTTTGTTGTTTTTTGGGGGGCGTTAATAGGGACCAGAGCAGGAAGAGCAAAAAGCTTATATATTTAATGCTCTGTCCTTTACACCAAGGCCCTCTTCTTTGTTTTCCAATATATAGGGTCTTCCTCTAAGAATTCCTGTCATTTCCCTATAATCTTAGTGGTCTGAAGGTCATAAACTGTGGGTATAAAATTAGTTTTAAACACGGAATGGCATAAAGGATCTCAGCAAAATTCCCGTTTGCAAATAAGAATAAAATTCAACTACACCAAAGTATTTTCTGTATAATTACATTCAGTGCATTCCTCTTACTTCTCCAGTAATCTCCGAAACCTTTCTACTGCTCCTTAAAGATGGAGAGTACTCTAAGGATACTGTTAAGATTTCCTAAGGTTCTTAATGAGATGATACCAATATTGATGAGTGACAGCAACACGGTATCTTAAATTAGAAGACCTCGAAGATTTCAAGTCTGGAGAGAAATGGACAGATCCTTATCCCTCACCCATAAGTATGCTTCTCATCTAGGGTAGCATATTGTTTGACAGCTGACAATTCTCCTTCCTCCTCCTCCTGGGTAATTACATACTCCTGCTTTTCAGCCAGTCTCCCGTGTGAGTTGAGTGATCATGTGAAGTCTTTTTGAATACTGAAGTAGCAAACACATTGTGGAGAGCAAGCACACTGTGAAGAGCTAATGCCAAGGTGCTGAAATACAGAAACAGGATACTTTTCTGCTTACTGGGTTACTCAAGCAGTCCAGCGTGTTACTGAAAGGACCATTCTGGTTGGTGCTGTGCTCTGAGGTCTGATGATTATAAAACTTTGAACAGCTCTTTCTAGTTTAATTAGGAAAGACCATACCTACTCCACAGCCACAACTACCCACAACTGATACAGTGCCATGAACTTGATGCGAACTTAACAAACACTGGTAATCAATACATATTCTCTATATGACCTAAAGCAGAAGTCTTAGATGTGACTTTCTATTTTTACCCGTAATTTCATTTCTTCCTATAATAACTTTCTCCTTCTTTGCCAAGAAAATCTCTATGGCTATTTTAAGACCAAAGCCTAGTTCCACCTAGTAAATAAAGATTTTTTTTTTATTTTCTTCACTTTGTGTTCCTACACCAATTGTCGCTTTGTTATTAAACTCTTCCAAGCTTATGACAAGGTTATCTGTTTCTGTATCTGTCCACCTCCGGTCATGAACAGAGGATAAGGAACAAGAGTTACAGAAAGATCAAAAGCCTGAGGATCACACCAGACTGGAATGGAGTTTAGGTCTGCACACATTAGTTTACCCTCCTATGTGAGTTTGAACTGTTTCATTGGAGAAATACGGATGGTAGGAAAACCTATATCATAAGGGGATGTTGAGAATAGTGTTATGTATCTGAAGTGATTAGCACACTACCTAACATATCATAAAGCAATCATCAATATTATTTAATACAGTTATTATTCTTAAATGCAGGGGGAATTATGTGTTATTCATCTTCTATGGTGCAGTGTCTGGTAACAAAAACCAGTAAATTTCTAAATGAATAAATGAAGGGAGGGATAGATTATCTTATCATAGCCAGATTATTTTTACAATCCCAATAAGCAAAGCCCGAGATGTCTTTTGTTTTAATTGCTGTCTATCCACATAGATTTTTCATATTATTTCAGTAAGGTACACAGCTTACAAATGGTGACTTTAATTTGTGCTGTAGATACTCAGCTTATTTCTGTGGACACGGTGGATTTAGAGCCAAAGCACCTACAGGGTTTTTGTTCATTTGGAGGTCATAAATTGTAATACACACAAGACATTATAATCATTCATGAGAAAACTAACATTACATCACTCAATGTCTTTTAGTCCAAAATATACCCTTATGTCTCAAATGAAATGCCTATAAATCATACCTGCTCCGTGCTTGTCCTAGAGCTGAGGGATTGAACATATGATACGTACAAACGTATTGTGCAAACTTGTAAGACCTATGCAAATACTCCTGTCTATGTGTTGTTTGGTTGATTGACTGTTTATTTGTAGAAGCTTATTTCTTGGCACCACCTGAAAATTCCTATCCAACTTCACATTCCTTCAAATATATTCAACAGATTGATTCAAGTCCACCAACAAAATCTGTTGCTGTTTTGGTACAAAATAGAGCTCTGTGCTTTCCTGTAGTAAAACCCAAGAGGACCAATAAAATGTTTTCATTGATTGCAGTGTCAGTTTTAGATGCAGCAATGGCTTTGAGCAAGAGCCATCTTTTAGCACTCTGCTGTGGATTTACTTTTTATGGTCCTGGGATCTAGTGGGTAAATAAGGCTTCTGCATTAACACTAACCTGAAGAGACAAACCTCTCAGGAGGACCATCTCATTTTTATGCTTTTCTAACCCTGGGACCATAAATCCTATCAGCCTGCAGAGAAGAAGCATCTTAAAGATTATAGGGGCACAGAGGTGCTTTTGAGTGAACCTAGCTAATAAAAATTAAAGTTCAAAGTCAATCAGTAATCTAGGATAGTCACTATTCCTCCACTGAACCAGTCAGGGGTGATTGACCAAGTTAAGTGTCAAGCCTATGAGCACGCATGAAAAAGTAAATACATCTAAGATTCATCTGGCCTCCATCACCAGGAGTGTGAGCATTGTGTGATGCAAACAGTATTCAAAATAAATGTGTCCTGAAAAGCAATGGAGATCTCAAAAAAGTTACTCTGAATCTCTAGGCTGGAATACAGACAAGTGGCATACTTATAGTTCATTCAATAAATAATCAGATTAAAAATCACTATGGCAGCCGATATGAACTAAGAATAATAGGTATAAATGAACCATATACGAAATCAGATGCTGATTTTATATTATATATAATTATATAAAATAAATATATATTTGCAAATTATATATTGCATATATATACACACACACACACACACACAAACACACACACACACATATATATTAAAGAGCCTTTCAGAGATGAAATCCAGTAAGATAAGAAATCTCTTCACAATGGAACAGGGTAGAATGATTCCAGAAAGCAGGTCAGGAAAGTCCACAACTAGGTCGCCAGCTATCTGGAGTAGTTGAGAGCAGCACGGCACCTACTTGGGGCTGGATGATGGAATGCTTTGATGGTCAGGCTGAAGAGCTGAGAGGCTATGCATTGGGCCCTTCAGAGCCACAGTCAGTTTTTGTGTGGATGATGCAATGCAGATGAAAAATGACAAGACGAAGTTAATGTTTCAGCACTCAATCCAGAAGCGCTCGGAGCAAAGAAGAGCCCATTCACCCCTATCTTTCCGTCCCTTTCCACACACTCAGACCGTCAGGCCGAGCATCTGTTGGCCCTGTGGAATGGCCCACTCTGAAAGAAAGGAGATATAGACTGATAGTACGAATCTCTCTTCTCCTTCTCCTCCTCCCCCTCCTTCTCCTTCTTCTTCCGGGGCCTTTAAATAGGATTACCGAGTGGATTCTTTGTACTTGCCTGGTGAATGCACAACCACACATGCACCTTTCCATGAATTGTCAAATTTGTCCATGTGTCATATTAATACGTGACTTTAATATTCCTCTGACATGACTCTGATGGTGTAACAGAGGGTAAAATATGAGCAGACCTTTTCATTCTTCATTTCTTCCTTCTGCAAATATTTACTGTGCACTATGCTAGCAGCGGCGAGGATCAAGAGATAAAAAGCACTGCTGTGCACTCAATTTTCTCACCTGCTAGTTGGAGGACAGAGGAAAGTAAACCAATTTGTTATGTATAGTGTGATGCTGTTGCTGGCAGACTAATTGATGTAACTTTTTTGTAGAGTAAACCTACCAATATCCCACAGGCCCCTAGATCCTACTGTTGGGGATGTATTCCGAAGTACTTGCAGAAATTCAACAGATTCTTCAGTGCAATGCTCATAGAAACAGAGAGGGGCAAATAGTCAAAATGTTTATAATTTGGAATGTGGATAATTATAAAATATAAGAAAAAATTATCAGATAGTTGTTTAAAATAATAAGGTAGGCTTGTATGTATTAACATAAATATATGCAACGTATAGTAAATAATAGGTACAGTAAAATAAATTATCCAAACTAAGACATTTTGGTGAGTGATTTTTTTAAAAATTCATGTTTATATTCAGGTACATGTACATTAAAAATATGAAAAATTTTGTTTTATGAGAAGAAATACAAGAAACTGTCAACAGTGATTATTTGAAGGATGAGGGACTCATTTTTTTCAAAATATGTTTTCAGTATTTTTACAAATACTATGTGGTGGGACTGGGGATTTAACTCATTGGTTCTGCTGCCTGCCTTGCAAGCACAAGGTCCTGAGTTTGATCCCCAGCACAAAAACAAAAACAAAAAAAAAAAGTGTGCTAAGTGTATGTAGCTTTATATTGGGTGTTATAGAAACAGAAAGATTTGTAACTTCCAATGGAAAAAGAGAAAAGATGGGGAAAGCTGTCCAAAAAAGACAAGAGTAGTCAGGAAAATCAATGTTCCTTGGAGGAAGAGGCAGAAAGGCACACAGGTATTTTAAAGGGTCGGTTTGAGAAGCTATGAAACCTTTAACTACAGTAGCTTAATGCCACTCAGAGTGGGGAACACACTCAATTTGAAACTTCCACATTTCCTACATCACTGGAACGTGTGCTCTTAATTACAGGTCACCGACGCGCTTCAGCTTTAGGCAGCACCATGCTCTCTGTCTCCAGGAGTCAAAACCGCCACCACAGCTTCCTGCTCACAATACTGTGCTTCAACGACAGTTCAGAAGCAATGCTTTAATTCCCTTTCTCTATTGAACGCTGTTTTTCAAAAATTCTAACATCTCTCAAAATCTTAGAATTTTTCAACAATATCAAACATAACCATGCCTAAAGCACTTCAAAAACAATTGAGTACTGAACATTAACATTACACAACGAGTCTAGAAGAGCTCTGAATTATCATCATTACGTATATGTTTTGTGGGTTATTATTAAAGTTAGTTTTTAAAACCATTTTGTTAACTCTTCTTTTTTAAAAGTCTTTCTTGGAATAATTCATTCCTCAAGAGACAAAGAATTAGATCTGGGAGATACCGAAAGAAAACTAAGTTTCTTTTTCTTCTCTGAGTGAATCCACACTGACTCTCAAACTAGGTGGTGAAAATATAGCTCAGGAAACCATTTAAAAACCTCCTTGCAGTCATCTTCAGTCAGGAAGACAACAGTGGGAAGCAGTGAAATTAGGAGGCAGGATTAGTTAGAAGGTCCAATTTTATGTGTGACACAACGTTTCCATTTCAATTTAATGCTTGAGCTTAATGTATTGAGCGGAGGTTGATAAACTGGATGGGAAAATATTTCAACTCATCATAAAATAGTGCAGTTGATGGAAAAGGCTGTAAACATTTTTTAAAAACTTACACTATAGATTTGTTTGTTCCTCTACCAGATAATTGTTTTCTATTTTTCCCTGCGACTGACATTCATCATCTCTGATCACATTGATATTCTATATTTACTGTTAGTCTCTCAAAGTCTATTTGCTCCATGGACATTACTATCACAGACTTACTCATCCATCTTAGGATGTTTCTGAAGGGAATCACAGTCACAGTCACAGATCTGTACCATTTTGATGTCTTCCTTTCAACAATTGCAGAACATTTTGTAAGACATAATTGCTTTCATGGGTGAACTCACTAAACATATCATTAAAATACCTATGTTATACATAACTTTGACTGAAGCTTTTATTGTCAATACTCTCCTGATAAGGTTTTTGTATGAAAATGAAACGAATACACATGAAAACACATACTACATGAAATATGTTATTAATTGAACAATATTTTGTTATTGAATTCCTACTGTGTGACACTGTTTAGACACTGGAGATTCAGCAATCACCAAGGCATGATTCTAAATTCACCATCTTCCCAGTTGAGGGGAAAGGGGAAACTGGCAAGTCAAGAGGCAGTTATAACTCAGTGTACTGAGAGCTTTGACAAAGATAGTACTTGGTGTTCTGGAAGCTCATGGACAGGGTGTCTCCCCAGAGCAAACTGTCAACAGATGCTTCACCAAAGTCGTCACGGCCAAGATGAAACTTGAAAAAGAAGTAATAAATAGGCTTACAGGAGAAAAGAGCATGCAAAAAGGAGGTAGAGAATTCCAAAGAGAAGGCCCAGAATTGGGAGAGTACAGGATATGTAACTCAGTTTCAACTGAGCCTAGAACTGTAGAAGAGGGGAAGACAGATGAAGAACAGAGGGAGGGAAGGCAGGGAGGGAAGGCAGGGAAAGAGAGACAGAGAATGTGAAGAGACATTTAAATCTGTTGAAGGTTTCAGACATCCTGAAGGTAGTGAAGGTCACCAGAGAGGTATACCCAGAATTAATGTGATGTGATCAGATTTCCTGTGAGACGGGGACATTCTCTTTGAGCCAGAGGTTAGACTAGTTCATCACAGCCAGCTCAAGATAATGCCTGCCTGAATTATTGTAGTGTAAGGCGTAGAAGGAACCCTGTGCCTGCTTGTGTGTGTATATGTGTGTGGTATTATAGCCACGTTTTTGTCCAAATAATCAGAGGGAAGAGATCTGGTCTATAAAATATGGTCATCTTAGCCATCGATAGTACCCACATAGTCCCTTTAAAAACATTCCCTTTTGGTGAATTCTTAAGAGCTTATTTGACTGGTCCCTGATAGTAAATGGAATAATTGTATTGATTCATAGGTGGAAATTAAACATGTACACTGTATCTCAGGCTGTACAGAAATACTTGGCTGGAACTGGGATGCAATTTAGTTACATTGTGGTAAATGTAGAAGAGAGAAAGGGACAATTGATAGAAGAGATAATGTGTTATCTATGACCATTTTTCTATAATCCGTTCTAAATTTCAACCAATGTAAAGAGACTGACTTTGGAAGCAGGTGAAAAACATATCACATGGACATACCAAGAGTTTGGTTTTAGATATGTTTCGTCTGGGATGTCTGTTAGTTATCAAAATGAAGATTTTAAGCAGGCAGTTGGATAGAAGCTGGGGCTAAAATTTATTTTAAATTGCAAAGTTAATTTACACATATACCTCCTTCTACTTCCCTCTCTCTCACCCTTCCCAGACTCTAATAACCACTCTTCAACTCTCTACTTGTATTAAACCAACTTTTTAGCCTTTACATAAGAGTGAGAACACACATGGTCTTGCTGTGCCTGGCATCGCCACAATTTGAAAACAGAACACCATTGTCAATGTGCCAAAATATTTACTGAGTGTGACCTCTTCAAGTATAGTGCTAAGTCCTAGTGACAGTCTCTGCCTTCAAAGAGTCTACTATCTTTTGGGAGAGTGTTATCAGTATTGTCTGAACTAGTGTCATTATTGACTTCAGTTACAATAACTACTCTGTTAATTTTCCTTCTTATCAATGTATATCATTGTATTCTGATGTGGTACAGAAATACAAATTTTAATACATAGACATTGGGACTATGGTTTTCAAATAGTAGACTTCAATTTGTGACTAGTGTATATATTAAATGAAAGCCTTTACTAAATTGTGGAGTCAGGGTAGAAACTGGAAGGAGTAAGAAACTAGATAAAGAAGAGAAGGGGAAAGAATGATCCAGAGGGGGAATTCTGAAGAGATAGGTGCCTCTAAGTTCCCCAAAGTAAATGAGACAGACCTGGAAGACTGGGCCCAAATTCTTTAATGACATTACAGTAGCCATTTCCAATAGTTAAAGGTCTGTAAATTCACCTATTCATGAAATCTTCATGTCTGTTACCATTATCATCATCACTAACATCAACATTACTGACAATTATTAAGCATTTGTTAGAGACCAGGCATTCTTCTAAGCACTATGTATAGTTTATTACATTTAATTTTCACAATGCAAAATAAGGACTATTGTTAGAGCAACTGAAGTTAAGATATTTATTTGGTCACATCACTAAGCAGTGAAGATAAAATTTAACAGGGCCATTGTAATTTCTCAATCCATTTTTTAAATCACTGTGCAACCCTGACTGATACTGTTCAGAAGAAAGTCTTGGTAAATGTGGTGGCTGTGAAGATATACATTACAGACCTCCAACTACAGGGAACAGAATTAACTACAGGCTTCGGTGCTGTACGTTGTACTAACTGCTGTTTGTGCAGTGAGACCACACTTCCCATGGAGTGCTCCCAGTCCAGGACTGATGGCATCCTGCCCTTTCAGCACAGGCTGATTTTTAGGGGATATTAGGACTCTCCCACTTGACTTTGGCTTGACTTCATGACAGCCTTGCAAAACCTAAGACACTTCTATCCATTTTCCCTAACTCTCTCCTTCCCTGAGAATCAGTCTAGCAATCTCCTCTAATTGTCCTCTTAGCCTTTTCTGTCTTCCTACCAATTTTAATACATGACTGTATTTCTCTAAGAATACTCTTGCACATTTATTTCTATTTTGACATCTGCTTCATGGAGGACTCAAACTAGCATAGTATTCAGTAAAACACACATATAACCAAAAAAAAAAAAAACTGATAGAAAAGAAAATGTCTCATGGCTTTTTATGGCTATTGGTCCACTGACTCAGTTGGTGAAAGTATAGTGCTTAGATTATGGATTCTCCTAAACCACTCATTTTTAATCTATTCCATATTATCAGCCACAGTCTCTCTGGAGCACTATTAGTTTGCACCTGTTGGCCTGCCACAACAGTGCCTCCCTCCCCTCTCAAATTTTGATGTCTGAACTGATGAAATGATGTCTGAGATTTATTTCAAAATAATATTGAGGGTAGAAAAATTGATGGACTGTGAATGAGTCAGTGTTGGCCAATGAAGGAAACTTGACGATGAGTTTATAGGATTTTTATGGTACTATTCTGTTTACATTTGTGTAGATTTAAAATTCTCCATGATAAAAGGATAAGGAGAAGTGCTTTGGTTTGGATGATGTAGTACGGTCGCCCTACCTTTAACCAAGGCTGGCTGCCACTCTGTTCCACTGGTACAATGAAGATTCAGAAGACTATAAGCAAAGCTCAATGCAAACCCATTCCTATCTTTGGAAGCTTATGAATTCTGAAAGGTTTGTATTTTTCAATGTCTTTGTGATGTTGGTGCACGTGATCAAAGTACCACTGTAACAGCTTAATCAAAAAAGAAAAAAGGTGCATAATTAAATAAAGCAATAGTACTTGACTATAGGCATGGATGGATTGGATTCAGGAACTTAAATTTTGTCAGGGAAACTTAGTCTTACATCTCCTTCTACCAGCCTTCTTCTTTTCCTGTGAAGGCAGACTTCTCTTTCATAATGGCAAAGTGGGTGTCAGTTATCCTCAATTTATTCCCCTTGTTCTTGGAATATATCTTTCCCAACTGCGCTAGAAAGTTCTATAAACAGCCTGGATTGGAACAATTCCTATCACTTATATTTTATATCATCTAAAACAATTCCCAGAAGAATGGAATAAGTTGAATGGTCAATTTTGGCTATCCAATTACGGACAGGAAAGAGTGTTCGTATAAAGACAGAGCTTGCCAGGCAGGTAGACAGAGCAGATGCCTATTCTCCTTCCCCTCTATCCAGGTATCAATGGCTTAATCATGATGTAAGTGAAGAACAAACATACTTCTTCTAAGCAATAAAGTGTGATTTTACTCAGAAATTCAGGCTATTAAAAATTCTACTTATAAAGTTATTATCACTTGAGTTTCATTATAAGGAACACAATTGCAGAAAATTTATATTCCCTCTATTTTTCTCTTTCCTTTATCTGCAAAGACTTTGTTTTGATTTACTTGTATCTGTAAAAAATAAAATGAAATCGGATTTTTCTTCACTAATTAGGTATAATATACAGCTAATTGTGATAGCAAGGATAGAGTTAAGAGCAGAATAAAGGGAAGGTTTTTCAATACATGTATTATTCTTATTTCCTCTGAGAAGACATGCTTGAAACTGAATTTTAAACACTTCAGCACTGGTGAAACAAATTAATAATGGCTCAGACACAGAGGTTTGCATATTATTCATGATCTTGAAATTATTAATGTTACACTGAACCATTATTACCACATATTGCCATCAGAGTAATTAACACATCTTATCTAATAGAATAAGGCCATCAAATCAAACTAAGAAGTAATTAAGTTGCATAATTACACAGCTGAGGTAGAAAGATGCATGTCAAATGAATTCAAAAACTGCAGCTCACCTATGTGGTTTTGATAGCCAAGCAGAGGTGTCTGTTATGCACCACCTAGCTAACCACTGATAAGTTACTTCACTGTGTGTGTCAAACTTCCCACGTAGCCTGTGGACACTAAAGGTATTACCAAAGCCTGGTGCGCACAGGAATCAACTGGGGAGCTCCTGATAAATGTATATTTCTTAGTCTTCCAGTCTCACTTTGAGATACTGTCATCTACAGTGGAGACCAAGAAACTTTCACTTTTGTATTTTGTGGCAACATAGATCAAACCCAAGGCCTTGTATATGCTAGACAAGCATGACACCTCCAAGGTATATCCGCAGCCCTTTTTATTACTTTTGAGACTTGATCTTGCTAAGTTGCCCAAGCTGGCCTCAAATTTGTAATCCTTCCTTAACTTCTGGAATGCTGGGTGATTATAGGAGTGAACTACCATACCTGGCAGGAATCTCCATTTTTAATATTCCCATAGATTTTTTTTTTCTTTTATTGAGTTTATTGGTACATTTTAGGTATACAGTACAGTTACGTTCATTATTGGGATCTTGTACCTTACATGACAGGTCTTGGTTCTCATACATTTTGAAACAGATGAGTCATGACTTACATTGTGAGAAATTCTGGAAAGGTTTTCAAATGTCCTTTCCAGTTTCACTTATCAAGGATGAGACCGTTGGCTCTCCCCAATAAGTAGAATAGTTTTGTCACAGATCGGAATTTATCATATATGAAATTCCCATAATCCCCATCATCCATTAAGATCTGGTCTCTCTCTTCATGGGAAGAAACTTATAGAAAAAGTATGGAAAAAGCAAAAAGTAAATAAAGAGAAAAATAATCATTTTAATCATTTAAGAAATACCACTCAGCTCCAAAATTATTTTAAACTCTAACACTCATATTTTATCACAGTTAGCAAATGAACCGCACCAAGAAATAAATGGGAGGAACAATTTATAATCTTAATGAAACTAAGAAAATTCTATAATGTATTCTTCCAAATGCCTTTTCCCTTTAGGCACAGATTTTACAGAAGGGGACTAGGCATAGAGAAGGCACACAGCATAAAATGTTGAAAGATTATAACTAGAGCAAAATAGAAGTACTGTTACCCTGAGACACTCCAAGATCCAAGGAAAGGCTTCTGAAACTGATACCAAGTTTTATTTATTAGTTCTGAAACTTAGTCAATATTTAGCTCATTCCTACTGTCCTGATGAATGAATGGATCATTATGCCTGGCACTGAACAGATATTTCATAAATATAAAGGAAACTGAGGAGGGCAGTTTTCATTTAATGTAAATGTATAACTCTTAGGCAATATAAATGAAATAGACAAGTATCAGTTTATAATATTTATTAGTGTATCTACACAATCATGTATAAAATCATCAACATAAAATAATATAATCGTTCTTGGAAAATTCTCCCATTTCACTTGCAGCCAGAATTTTCATATTCACCTTTGACATTAGTGCCTTACAATCATTGTAGCCACTATTTTTAAGTTGAGCAGCATAGGTTTTCACAGTAAAGTGTCATCACTGCTATGAGAATCGTGTGATGAACTATTGTTTGAGTCAGCATATGCGGTCGTCTTCGGAAATCTTAGCTTAAACCATAACATAACATTTTCATTGTATTTATAATGAAGCTGAAGAAAAGCTTCTAACAAGAGGAACAATGATGGAACTGAAGATTAGGCTTGTACAGAGATTTATAAAATTTCACAAAATACATGTTGCTTACACAGGCTCCACCATAAGCTCCAATATTATTTACTACATGTTCAATATTGGCAGCATATTCAATACAGCAGAGCTAAATGACCTAACCTTTAATGTGTTTGTACATTTTTAACACCTTAGGGAACCCAGGTGGCAATGAAATGTAAAAAACTTTATTCTAACATTTAATATCTGCAGATATATAGAAGTATAGGTGGGTGCATGGGATTTGGTAGCAGAGAGGAAATAGAACACTATTAGCTGGATGTTCCTGCCTGAGTTATTTTCTATGACTCAGTTCCTTCATCTATAAAATGAAGAAAAAATGTCATGATTATAAATCAGAACCAAATAAAACATTGCATTCAAGACTTCTCAAACAGTAACCCGACATAAGACAAGTATATAACACGTTTTAATTACTGTTACTATTTTGTTTATTCATTCCAATAAACATCTACTAAGCATCAACTAAGTATCAGAAACTAGACCAGATCAGAGTATCACAGTTGCTGGCATACCACCTTAATTATTGTACCCAGTCCTCACAGAACTTTTAACACTATTTTCTTAAATTTTCCTTTAAATTATGTCATTATTAAAATTGAACAAACACTTCCACTTGCCTACAAACATCAAACCTGCTAAATCCCGTGTTTTGTGTGATAGTTTTATTTTTCCTAACAAAATTTCTAAATGTTTCTCTGTGAACCACTTGCAATCATCAGTGGTATGCACATCTCACTTTGGGGGACACAACACTGAGGAAAATAAAGGCAGATCCTGCCCTCAAATGGCTTTTCCATTTTGGGCAATCCATCCTATAGCCACAAAGGACAGGCCAAGGCATTTCTAAGAAGTATTTTAGGTCCAGCTGTCAGGCAGGGCCAGCGAGATGAATGATCTAATGGAAAGATGATCCCAAGATAATGGTACTGAATGTAAGCAGGACTCGCAAATCTGATTGGAGAATTCAGGCGCCCTTTAATAAGTCTGAAAGGGGCAAAGTATTACAATTACCTTGCTCTATGACAGCATCAGCTGTGGAACCCCAAGAATCACATTATATACACAGACCAGTATCTGCTGAGAATACATTATGTATAATGAAATAAACCCATACATCTCTTCAGCATCACTAGGCTGTCACACAGAAGTCCCCTTACTGCATTATTTGATAGTCTCTGGCAACATACAGTGAACAAGGTATCATCCACATCAACCAAGTCAGATCAAAGTCTGTGGTAATACATACATAAAATCTTTCTTTTAGTCCCCAGATGCAAAGGGAAAGTATAACAAAGGTCTGAGCCAGCAACTCAGAGCTGTGCCTTTGATCCCTCTTTCAAGTACAGAGAGAGATTCACAAGGATGGTCACTAAAAAACCTCCTCTCCTTCAATCTCCCCCACCCAGGATTGCAGGACCAGAGATTGCCTCACAGCTAGACAACATTCATGCTCCGAGCCTCAGCATAGTGAGAAAACGAATGGAAAGTATATTTCCCAGATGATTTGTTCACTCATTCAGAAAATGTTGAGCATATTACTTGCCAAGCATGGGAGGAAATGCTGAGGAAATACAGATGAATAACACCCCATCTCTGTGCTCCTGGATTTCATAGTGTAGTAAGAGTATCACACAAGTAAGCTTATAATTGCAAATCTAGGTAATGAAACTAAGAAGTACAATGTAGAGCAGAGGGATGAGGGAACAATGAAGTCAGACTGAAGGAACTGCTGGGCTCCACCTTAAGAGACAATCAGTCCCAGGAATAGATCAGATAAGAGCACAAGCAAGAATTTGGAGATATTATTTTCAGTAACTTAGGAAAAGAAACAGTAAAGATATAAATTCCAAAAGAAACAGAAGAAGCTGAAGCCATAAACAATATAGCATTGCAAAGCACAATCTGATATATACTTGGATAAATGATGGGGTAGGGTCATATTGTACAAGGCCTTAGAGGCCACACTAATAAGTTAAGACTTCTCCGATTGATTAATAGTTTCAAACTTCAGTGTGTCCACATTATTATACTGATTTCTAAGACCCTTTCTTGGAGACTAGGGTCCTGAGATTTGCAATTTACAAGCAACCAAGATGGCTTCTCATAGTGGGTGATCTATAGGCCATACTTGAGAAAAACCTCTATTGGCAAAACCAGTGAAAACAATAGTGCTTTCCTTTAAAAGCAGTTTTTATTCAATTATTTCATTTTTCCACTGTAACCCAGTCTTAAGAAATTGACATAGAAGCTTTTCTACTTGGGGAATTTACTGCATTCCTTAATGTTCATGTTTACATTTTACATTACAATTAAAAAGATATGCATGATTCACCTTTCATTATTTCTTTTTCTTAACTCCTTGAATAGTGCTCCCAGTGATCAGCCTTGATCCAACTAAATATAGTAATTAAAGTATAGACTTTGTTATTTTAATATATTAATGAATTAAAAGTCCAGTTTCTCTACTTACAACCTATATGGCATTGTAGGGGTAACTTACCTTTCTATTCCTCAGATCTCTCATGCACTAAATTAGTAAATAATGATACTTACTTCATGGAACAATGGAGAAATATATGTTAATATGTATAAGAAGCTTAGCTTGGTACATAACACTTAAATGTTACTTTTATTACCATAATTTAAAATGAGAGTACAGGGAACTTCCATTTTCTAAGTCCATAAGCAGTATGTAATTTATGCTTAGAGGAAATAATGATATTCCTGTTTTATAAATAGATAACAGAAAGGACTCTACAGCATAAATAAATAAAAATGTTATGAGTACACCAGGGAATGTTTAAAATTGAAAATTAGTTGGAAAATTTAATAGATTTGTTATATGTACACAATTGGATTTGTTTGAGATGATTAGCCATTGTGAGATTTCCGAGAAGAAAGGTCCAGAAGAAGTTTAAGTGAAACTCTAACACTCCAAAGTCAATCATATAATGTTAGAGGCAGCCTGTGGTCTTTGAAAAACATGGGTTTTCCCTCCTTAGCATGTCATAGTGTACAGATGTTTGCATGTTAAACATTCTTTTGAATATCAGAGATTGTGAAAGATGACCCCAAAATGCAGAATAATTCGTCTAATAAAGCTAATAGTTGAACCTTTCAATTAGACCCAAAGAATATCATGTTCTTTACAAAAATAAATCCATCCTGAGACATCCTACATTTTACGACAAATCTCTAGTGAAACTTCAGTAGAAATCTGGGCAGGAAGATGGGACTGAGGATTAAATATGGGCAGAGGAATGGTACAGCCCTTCTGGTTAGCCAATCAGGGTTTTTTTTGGGGTGGGGATGGCTTGCATAAAATTTTCAGTTTAAACCAATTATCTATTTTTCAATGAGTGTATATGCTTCTGCACATATATTAAGAACAGTTAAGCAGATTAGTACAACAGCAACAAAAACTCACATTTTCAAGTAAAATAATGAAGTTTCTACTTTTAAAGGAAGTACAGTTGTTTCTCAGTATTCACAAAGGATGAGTTCCAGGACCAACACTCCCCTGTTGCAGACATCAAAATCCACAGATACTCAAATCTTTATATAATATAAAGTGGAATATACTATTTTCATAGAATCTATGTACATCCTCCTATATATTCTCAATAATCTCTAGGTTACTTACAATGCCTAATGTGATGTAAATGCTATGTAAATAGTTATTATATTGTATTGATAAGGGAATGATGAGAAGAAAAAGTCTGCATGTGTTCAAAATAATTTTTTATAGTTTTGATCCATGGCTGGTTGATCTTTTAATATGCATGTAGAGGATTACACATGTAACTAAGGGAAGAACACAGTCAGATTCCTTACAGGCACAATCCTGACATCCTTTCTTCCTCCAGTCTTCCTTTCCCTACTCTTACATAAAAAATTAAGTGCTGGAAAAGAAACAAAGATCTGAGCGCAGGGTACTGTCTGAGTTTGTGTTTCAGGATTTAGCAAGAATTCTGTTAACAGACTCTCTGATCAAGCTCTCCCAAACTAGAGCACAATGCAAGTTTTGTAGTCCTTAACCAATCATGCAGATTTCAAGAACAGCAGATGAGACAGCCGAGGAACTCATCACGTGAGAAATTTGCCTTGCTTGAGCTTTTATTACTCCCAAGACAGTTATACTTTATCTCAATTTGCTGTAGTTGAGCATCCCCTAACGTTCCAAAGAATTCATATTGCTCAGTCACAAAATCAAACTTGAAAAAGAAATTATTTCCATTATCATCCAAATACTTTGGCATCTAACTGTAATATTTATATTAATTTCCTACTTTCATGGATAAAACCTGCTAATTGCCAAATCTTTTGTTGCAAGTGAAATGAAAAAATAAATTATTCAGAAAGTTCCACCCTTTTATATGATTCTTTTAAGTAACAGTCTAGCTACTTAGCGTCTAATGTTAAATTTCTTAAGTCAAATCTACTATTGTGGCATAGTCCTAAGTTAATGACCTCTTTATTCTGGTCAGATTCTGGTCAGTAGAATGCAGAAATAATAATAGCAACTAAAAACTAATAATAATAGCGACTACCTCAATACTTGACATAAAACTAAACAATATACAACAAGTAGTAATTGCAGAGCTTTTCAGTGTGAAACTAGTTGACAGTACCTGACATACTGTGAACTCAATAAATATTCCCATTACTGTTATTTCTACCACTGATACTGACATTACTACTATAACACCACTAGGACAAAAAATTAAGAGATTCTGAATATTCTAGATTGTTTACCCATGTGGATCAATTTTGCCATACAAATTTTATCACTATAAGTATATTGTAATTGTAAAGAAGATAAACATCACCCCCTGGCTTCCAAACAGAGGAGAGTAGAACTTTTTACAAAATTTAACTAAATCTCAGGTCCCATTTAAGTAAAATAAAAGCATCAGTAAAAGTGAATCATTTGTTCTTCTATTATAATTCTTTAAAAATTTGAACAATACTTTCTAAATTCTGATCTATTCCTTATAAAACCTCACAATCAATGTACGATTTACATGTTTGATCACAGATGACAGTCTAGGCCTCGTTGATAGAACAAGGGCCCCAAGATCATCAAGTAAAACTGATCATCTATAGCTTACAACATTGCAAACAGGTTGTTTGGCACATGACTCCTACTGGCAAACGTTTAAACTGTATGAGTGCTGGTTATGTCTAGTAGCAGATGGACGCTACACGGATCTGACCCATCAATGCTACTGCACCTTTTCATTTTAGCATATTTTATGTTTCAGCATTTGGCTTTATATTGATCTCTCATCTCATTACAGTCACATAAAACAAAGCCAAAAACATTCCCTCTCACTTTCACTACACATTCAAAATCATGTTTTGTCAACCATTCTCCAAATCTTAACAAGGCCTGAATAAAAGTTATAACTACACGGCTGTGACTTTTATAACCTTTTTCTTAACTTTTCTTCCATTTTTCCAGCCTTCTACTATCATTACAACACTTGCTTCCTATCCATATTTTTAAGTTAAGAGAATTAGAGGAAGTATTGTTATTAAATCTTCTTTTAAAGACTGATTAGGCGAGATATCTCTGATAGTTTTTCTTGAGAATCAAAAAGTTTCTTTTGCTTTGTCACTTTCCCTTGCAGAATGTTAGAATTACATTTTACAATGCAATTCAACTCCACTCTAAATACCATGAGGTGACCTAGGGAAACAGATAAGAGGAAACCCTTTACATCCCCTTGCAAAGAGTTTTCTCTAGCACTTTGCCAAAAGCATATTATCTTATGTTGTCCTTTGTGGTAGACACCTTCTTATTTGAAAAAGAACACAATCAAGAAAGAGGATCTCTTCTCCAAGCATCAGACCACAAGTACTATTCAATTGTAACACTGCATCAGTGCAGTGAACAAACTGAACTTAATCATTTGACCATTTCACTGATGTGACTATGCACTTGTCAGGAAGCCATGGGCTCAGTCGCTGTCCACAGGTGGAGTGCCATATGGAGATAGAATCCTCAGTTCCCACTCCTGTCACAAGAGACAACCAAGTCAAAAGCATTTTCCTTTTCCATGACTTGGGATGATTTGATGTAGTCTACACTAAGAGAGGATTTCTGCAAACCATCTAGCAAAGTTCCTTGCACCTAGTCATTCTCATATAAATGCTTGTTGAATGGACTTGAATGAGAATCTCAGCTTAGAACTCTAATGCCGTAATTTACTTTAACTATATTCATTTAGTAGATTTAAAAGTTATTCAAAGCAATGTATTTTCATGGAGGAAATACTTTGAAATGTTTATTAAGAAGTAAAAGAAAATAGAAATTACATTTTAAGATTTATAAGTTTTTCCCCTCCAGATATTCATTAACATTTTAGCAAGATTAAGTGATTTTTTCTCTAGTATTTTCATGGATTAATAAAATGAAATTGGCTGTGTATTATTTGTACAATATTTTTAAAGTCCATAATTTTTAAAACACCTCTGCTACTTCCATATGCTTGTTTCACATTTATATTCAAATACCTAGATGAATCTATCTCTATCTTTGGGAAACAACCTGCTTTTTTGGCATATTATACCCTAAAGTTCTTTTAGTTTCACAAAATATAATTCTACCACACCATTTTAATGGTTTCAGAGTATTCCCTGAGGTAGGGACTTACTTCACTGTTAATCATTCCTATATTCTTGAATAATTAGGATCCCAATGAAAAGTAATACTGTAGTTCGCGTCAGCACTAGGAGGGCTGCCTGGGCCCTGATCCACTGAGGGAAGGATAGCCACGCCTTCCCCCACCGGGAGCCAACATCACTCCTGCACCAGGAAAGTAGCCGTGTGGGTGCCCCCAAACCCACAAAACTCCCTTACAGCCCCCCCCACACTCTCAGACCTCCTGATTGAGCCAGTCTTTGGGCCCACTTTGCATAGGCAGAGGTGGTCATAGAGGGTATTTTTCTGGGTTCCCAACGTTGAATTATCTTTAAAGAAAGGGTGTGGGAAACCTGTAGTAGAACGGTGTGGAGCTCAACCATTCAGAAGGTTGGGGAACTTAATCTGGGCCTTGCAGCCCAGGGTCAGTCTGCGTCATGGGGTTCAGCCATCAGCTAACTGAGATCAGGGGTCTTGAGTCCTAGCTCTGTCTGAGCACCCTTCCTAAATGGTAAATATACTATATTGAAAAGTTTGTTCACTGCAGACATGTTTTGGATTGCTTCTTGATTTCAATTTAATTCAAATGGTTTAAGGGTGATAGACTAGTGACTACCACACGTGGTCAGTTTACAAATTGTGCTTGATTATATTGTGTTGCTGGTTGGGATAAAGGATTGTGGTTGATTTGATAAGCTTTTTTCTCTGATGTTATGGAGATGAGAATGTCTGTGGGTCATTAGAGACTCAGAAGCTAGGGTGCAACTATATCAGGAAGATTTGGGTGATAATCCAGAGATTAAACCAAGGGCAGCTGGGCAACAAAAATAAAAATGAGAAAACACTTAAGCAAGACAAAAAGACAGACTTCCAGTTCACCAATGGCAAACAGTAGGACAAATGAGGAAGAAAAGGCTGATAGTGAACCACCAGGACACCCTGAATTCAAAGCAAGGAAAGTAACAAAACAGATCAATCAGGCTCTAGAAAAATTCAAAACAGAAATAATTTCCCAGATAACCATAGAGATGGTGAACAAAATGAAAGTCGTGATTCGAGACTCTAGAACAGAAAATGACAAAAAAATAGATGAGCTCAGCACCACGATAGAAGCCATGAAGGCCCAGCATAAGAATGAAATGGTAACAATAAACACCCAATATAGGAAAGAAATAGAATCCATAAAACAGATTCAAACAGATATCCAGGAGATTAAACACTCCACTGAAAGTGTGCGCAACAGAATAAAAGAATGCGAAGATAGAATCTCAGATATAGAAGATAAGATTACAGCCATGACCTTGAAAAGAGAGGTCTCTTAAAAACAGTAGGGGATCATGAGAAATCGATCCAACAACTCCTAGATGATGTAAAGAAGAATAACTTAAGACTTATAGGAATCCATGAAGTAGCAGGAGAAAATACAAATGACTTTAAAAAGCTGTTCACAGAATTAATGACAGAAAACTTCCCAAACAGAGGGAAAGAATTTGACATACAGGTAAGTGAGGCATATAGGACCCCAACTAGCCACAATCAAAAAAATCTACAACTATACATATAATAATCAAGATCCCAGAAACCCAACAGAAGAACAAAATACTACAAGCAGTAAGAGAAAAGAAACAAATCACATGCAAAGGAAAGCCCATCAGAATCACAGCAGACTTTAACACAAACCCTTAGGGCAAGGAGAGCCTGGAATGAGATATTTCAAGTACTAAAAGAGAACAACCTCCAACCTAGACTGATGTATCCTGCAAAACTCTCTTTCAAAATGGATGGGGAAATAAGATACTTCCAAGACAAAGAACACCTGAGAAACTACACAAATACCAAACCAGCACTAAAGCAATTCTAAACAATATCCTAGAAAAAGACAATGAAGGTAACAACACCATGAGGCCCAACAGAGGAAATCAAATAGGCAAGGCAAGAAACTAAAAGGAGAAGGTGAAAAAGTAAAAAGAGTCAACAAAAGGCCATAACAGGACAATAATAAGTCAGTACATATCAGTTATAAGCATCAATGTCAATGGCCTCAACTCACCAATCAAGAGAAATAGACTGGCAGAATGGATTACGAAGCAAAATCCAACAATATGCTGTATACAAGAAACACACCTAGTGCAAAAAGAAGCCCATAGACTGAAAGTGAAAAGATGGAAAACAATTCTCCATGTGACAGGAGCCCAGAAAAAAGGCAGGGGTAGTAATCTTATTTGCAGACAAAGTAAACTTCAAACCAAAACTGATTCTAGTATTATAGATGTAGGACAGTACCGTATCATACCTCTGTGAATGTAAAATATCTTGTACCTGTTTTATGATATGTAGTAGTGACCGTGCTTTATCAGAGCTATTTTTAATGTACTCTAGAATGTTCTCTCTCCAGATGATGATTAAGATGCTAATTAAAAAAAATGGTGCCAGGTACCACAACAGCAACAGAACTTTGCTGTTTTCTGGGTATTATTCTTCTCTTTGTTTTGTTTTTGTTTTTGTTTTTTTTAATGGAGTGTGCTGAATGTCTATAATTTTGTTCAGATGACTGCACAACCTGGAAAAGCTGTTGCTGCTATTGATGCATAACATACTGCTATTATTTGTCTTTATA
>NW_022900915.1:13378251-13404259 GCF_012274545.1 Fukomys damarensis
TATATATAATTTGAATTTTTGGAAACTTTAACTGTGCTGTCAACTTTAGAAAAAGTTAACCCAATTTACTGTGTTGAGTTGGCATTGTACAGAAATTAACAGCCATATTGGTCTAGAAATGTTAATTTTTTTTCCATTTCTACAGGAGTAATGAACTGTATTAAATATATAAGGTCATATCTACAGGGGTTTGATTACAGTAACTAATAATGTATTCTCTAAATAATGAAAAAAAAGTAATACTGTAATGAGCGCAATCTTTGACTATACATCTTTGCATGCATCTCCCAATTATGTGTCAAGCATACTTCCACATCAAGTTTTAGGCAAATTTTAAACAACAATAATAAGCTTTCACTAAGTGCTTACTATGTGCCAGGTATATGCCAAGTAATAACTTACATAATCTTTACAACAATAAATGTATTAGATACGATTACTTTCTTCATTTTGTAAGTGCAGAAATGGAGAGACTGGCATCTCCAGAGCTTCAAGCAAATCTCAGAAATTCAAATTGGTCCAGCATGCCTATATCTAATCACTGCATGCCAAAGGAGATGGAATCACCATGACTGGTTTGAGTGGTAGAGGTCAGCCTGCAATGGACATTGAGGGATCCTTCACATCCTGCACTAGTCTCTAAAAAGACGTAACTATGCAGTTTTACGAGGGAAATATAACATGGTACTGTGGATTCTCAGTTCCTAGACCTGCCTAGTGGGGAACAGTATTAAGTAGAAGCAGGACCAAAGCAAGGAGGGAGGGAATGGTGTGCTGAGGTCTTTCAATGCATTTCAGCTGGAGAATTTTCAACTCTAAACATCCAATGAGCCCCTTATGGTCACAAAAATAAGTGAGAAGAAAAACATACAGCCAATGAGCTTGTCTCCAGCTTTTAGGGAAGTGTGTCATAAATCAGACCTCAATATGATTTTAAACATGAGAACAAGTGTTTAAAAAATAAACTTGTGTTTCTTCTGGCTTAAAACAAAGCATACTTGGAAAGAAGGAAAAAAATCATGAAAAATCAAAAAATATTTCACGAATTTTACATATACACAATGACACCATGAAGAACCAAAAATAAACTGCACTGTATACAAATTTTCCTGCCCTCCTCTCTCCTCCTACCCTTGTCCTACTTTCATGTTGCTCAATTATATCCTAAGGCTATTTAAGCCTTCAAATAACTGTATCTCTGCATCTTCTACTAATCATACCGCAATGTGCCTCATCTGTTTTAGTACTTTCAGGGAGTCACTTGAACTTAGGGCCAGCATGTGAGTTAAGAAGATAAGGCTTTGTGGACTGGTAAGCAGATGCACAGCATCTTTGTTATTCCTTTGAGGTCTGTTCTACCACCTGCACCTAGAACTCCAGGGGACTGAGTACTAACACTTTGGTCAAAGGCAGTAAGAAAATTTGTCTGGTCTTGGGACTACTCTATCATCAGAAATATAACTTGTCCTGGTCCATTTCCAAATCTTGCAATTGGCAAAATATTAACAACCAGTGAAGACTGCATCCAAAACATGGCAAGAATTTGTCAACTCAATTGTACCCCTTGGGTTTTACAACGAATTGGCTTGACTTTGAACCGCTATTGTCTTTTCTGCCTGAAGAGATGTAGAGGAAATAGGAATGCTCTAAGTCGCCAGTCAAGATGATGGCACACTGGCTACATATGTATCCTTCTGGAGTTGTAGGATGT
This sequence comes from Fukomys damarensis, assembly GCF_012274545.1. Taxonomy (NCBI): domain Eukaryota; kingdom Metazoa; phylum Chordata; class Mammalia; order Rodentia; family Bathyergidae; genus Fukomys; species Fukomys damarensis. The sequence goes on from NW_022900915.1 coordinate 13,379,963, forward strand.
ATCAATTGTGTTTTGAATCTGGGAATTCTAAGAGTGCTTGAAGTGCTTGAGCAGTTTGACACAGAACTGTGCATTAACAGAGGAGGGAAGGAGACAGTATCAATTCCTTCCAATATTTCACCTCCTCTTGCTACTAATGGGTTTATTTTAGAGAAGAGGCAATGTGAAATACATTGAGAAATGTTACAGTTCGTCATAGCAGGCAGAGGTGGGCATTCGAATTAGATCATCATGTGTTAGATTGCAACTCCACCATCTACAGTCTGTATGACTTTGGTGATGTTACGTACTCTGGCTCTCAGCCTTCTCTTCTCTGTATTAGGGACTATGAAATTAAACTCAAAGGCTTAGTATGAGAATTCAGTGGGACCCCCATGTGTAAACCTGTTTTAACACTGAATAGGTGCCTGATACCAAAGGTGGAAGGGAAACTGACGCTTTGTCCCCCATTTTTTCTTTATCAAGGTTTTTTAACTTCACCATACCCAACCCCACAATTTGAGGATGGAGGCATGTTTATGTATATTTGTGTCTGACTAGGTTTGCTCACTGGGTTTAGTGGACCTCTGCCCGACAGAGAGGAAGAGATGGAGATATATATACAAATGACATGTTGGGGCAGTGTCAGCCAGACAGTGAAGGACAGGATTCACCTAAACTCCAGAACACCTACAACAGAGCTTGACTTTCCTACTAAGGTGATGCCGCAGTGATGTTAGCCTGCAATATCTGGATGGCCTAGCAATTCAAGCAGGCTAGTCACAAAAATCAGCACCTCCCCGCCAGCCTCAGGCAGGCTAAATTTTGTCTAGACCAAATTAGAATCTTCCTACTGAGCTTACAAAAATTAAGCCAAGGGGACAGCAAATTCCCTCAGAATGAATGCTTACCTGACTGGTTGGTGGTGGCCATTTTCAGTGCTATGTGTCAAAATGTAACAGGGAACCATTCTGGATGTGGAACCAGAATGTTAAAACATATTTTCAATATACTAATGGGGGTGGGCTGCTATGACAAAAGGGCTGGTATCCTGGGCACCAAAATAAAGGCAATTAAAATTTCAGAGACCCTAACCTTTTCTTCTTTCTATCTTATCATATGTTTGTTTGGTTGGTTCTGGAGATTGAACTCAGGACCACTGTGCTTGTGAGGCAGGCAGCAGCACCACTGAGCTAAATCCCTGGTCCTTCTTCTATCTATTGATAAGGGTGCCCTGGTTACCCTTCTAAGACTATATCTTATGTTAGTCCCTTCAAACTAATAGGTACACAGATGAGAGTTTGTGAGATAGGAAGAGTTTGTTAAAGAGCCCAAGCCAGGCAGACCATCTGTCAGCATGATTAATGTGCTGGTTAACATTCAGCTGTTGTTTCCTTAGCATGGCAAATGCACCCAGAACGTCACCTTTGTTCTGCTACTGCCTGGCTGGGTGGAGATCAGCTATGTACCTTGTTCCTTAATGACATTCTGGGGCTCTGAAACTCTCTGAACCTCTATTAGGTAAACCTCTTGGCTAGGAATTTTAAAAACAAGTTAGAAGCAGCAGAGGCAGCTGAAGCCACATTTCTCATTACAGGACCATTTCATGAGCTCACCTTAATGTAAATAGATTCTTAGAGTGGACAGGCCACTTACTCTAAATCAAATCAATTCAGCATTCACATTCCGAGTGCCAAGCAGTGGCATTTTAGAGTAGTAGGAGAAGCACTGGCTTTGAAGTCAGAGAGAAGTGGGTGAAAACTGAGCTTCCAATGTTTACAAACTGTATAATCTTGAGAAATTTATTTAACCTATAAATCTTAGTTACTTATTTCAAAAATATTGACTATTAAATGAAACAATTAATGCTGAGCATTTAGCGCACATCCTAGCACATAAGTGCTTAATAAATAATCGTTATTCTTAAAGCACTAGATGGATATTAAGAAGATACAGAGGCAGTGAGACGTTCCTCCAGACATCACAGAGTTCAGTGGAAGATGCTGAGGTAAATACTTTTGATGGTGATAATGTACATGTGAGCAAGGACCATGCTCTAATGGATTATACAGACTACACAGTGGGAACTCATAGAGAAGGGACTCCACTCCAGGTTGTGGGGTTGAGCATATATTTCTATAGAGCAGATCTTAATTGATTAGGATTGCAAAGACAGACAGACTTTAAAGAGATGGTAAGGAAAAGAAAAATGAGACAAGCAAAGGCATGGGAAGTACAGAAATAACTGAGCAAGACCAACCAGAACTCTGAGGCTAGCAAGTGATTATTGGTAAGGCCAGAAAGGTGGGCTGGTTAGAGAATAGAAAACTCTAAGTAACTCACAAAGAAACAATGGCTTTATTCTATAGGTTCAGGTGGAGTATCTCTAATCTAAATATCCGAAATCCAAAATGTTCCAAAACTCAAAACTCTTTGGGTTTTGACATGATACCACAAGTATAAAATTCTATACTATGAACTTTTATTTTATACACAGAAATATTTAAAATATTGTGTAAAGTTGCCTTTGGGCTATATGTATAATGTATATATGAAACATAAATAAATTTTTCATCCCTAAATGTATTATGTAAATGCAAATATTCCAAAATTTCCCCAACCTGAAATCTAATGCAGTTGTGAGCCCAAGCATTTAGAATAAGAGATATTCAACCTGTAATAGAAAGTTATGAACCATTTCAGAATAAAAGAATTACTTGTCCAGATGAGATCAGAGGAGAGTTGGGTTTTGTTGTTGTTATTGTTGTTGTTGTTGTTCTGGTATGCTAAGAATAACTGTGGAATTGAATGGGTTTGCCCACAATACAACAAAGTAATTCCCAGGAAAGAGAAACTCTGACCTCCATAAATAACAGCTGGAATATCCAATTCTGTTTTCAAACCTTCAGAAAGATTGTTAGAAATGGATGAGATCCTGAGGGGCAGTGGAGTTAGCAGGAGAGATCCATCAGTGTTAGCAGCCCTACACTACCAGGCAATCCCGGGGTAGGTCCTCCCAGCCCAGGGCAAACAGGCAATTGAGGAAGCAAGGTGAGCAAATAAGAGTAACATGAAAGTCACTTAGTCCAGTGGCAATCACTAGCATAAAGTGCTTTGTAGATGTACAGCATAGCTCCACTAGTGGTTGTCAGAGATGGCAAAGCAGAGTCTGTAATGCTGGGCTGCTGGAGGTAGGGATGGGAGGTCAGTGGAGAGGGTTCTATCACACTAGCTGGAGTTGCAAAAGCACAACACGTTTACTTCCTCCTTCCCTGAAATTTCTGCACCAACCAAATACACAGCAGATAATATTCAGAATAATTGAGCAGCAAGGCTCAATTGTATTTTTGTTGTTGTTATATTTTATATTTGAGTTGCTTTATTTTTGGCTCCAGTCCTAGAAAAGTATAAGACGTGGGTCCAGTTACCAACTCCTATGAAGGGGAGACCTATAGCTACATTAGTCTCTGTATAATCAACACCTACAGTTGCCATAGGTAATGAAAGTGATGATTGAGATTATAGTGATATAGTAACTTATTGGGGTGTCAGCTCAGCTCACAATAAACCCCACTGCTCTGAGAGCTACTCTGACCATCTGTATTAACTTTCTAGAATGGTAATAGATTATCATCCTAGTTTTCTAAAATGTGGTAACAAAATATCACAGACTAGATAGTTTCAACAAGATAATTTATTTTCTCACAGTCCCAAGTTTAGCAAGGTTGGTTTCTCCTTAAATATTACTTTGGCCTATAGAAAACTCTTTATTTTGTCCTCACAAAATCTTTCCCTGATGTATGTGCATTCCTAGTTTCTCTCTGTCCAAATTTCTTCTTATAAAAACACTGGTCAGATTGGATTAGAATCCACCCTAACAACCTTATTTTAACTTAATCACTTCTTCAAAAGCCTGATCTCCAAATACAGCCAGCCATATTCTGAGGTATTTGGTGTTAGGGCTCAAACATATCAATTTTGGAGAAAAATTATTCAACTCACAATACCATGATGGATGAAAGATCCTCCTACCAACCTTGAATCAAATAACTCCTATCCCACACTAAGGTTCACTTGATTGGATGGAGGCAGACATTTGACCCAAGCAACACATGATAAAGTCTCTCTCTTGGGAATTTGGGACTGGAGTTAAGAGATGGTCCATCAACTTGATCTTTTGCTCCAAGGAGCTCTAAATGTATAGCTCTCCCTATTTCATGTAAATCAGACAAAGCAAGCAGCCAGGGAATAAAAATGAGGCCTAGTAACTCAGGAAAGCAAAGTTCAGAGAGAAAAAGTAATTCTGATATTCTCAGTATACTGAAGTTTCTGTTTATAGCTCCTCAGAAGGACCTGTGGCTCTAGCTTTCTGTGAGATCTGCCTGTGGTGCTTAAAGGAGGCAATCAAAAGTGGTAGTGATGAGAATGTTGCTATCAGTTAGTCACAACCTAAGCTGCCGGACACTCCCATCTTACCTTTGGGATGACCAGAGCAATCACTTGCCTTTCTCTGTTTCCTCATCACCCGGGACCAAAGCATCTCAATATTACTCAGTAGGTCTTTCTAGCATGTTACCACCCTGCTGTTCTTTCTAAAACCTGATCACATTCTCACTGTTTTCAATTAAACTCACTTACTCCAGCTGTCTTCACTCATAGAGAATAAACTGCTTCTCACTTTCCACATGGCAATACATTCTGTCCTTAAGGAATAATCAAATCAAATTCCTCTTCTTTCCTCTTTTCCAGGCTGATCAACTCACACTGTTCCAGCTTCTCCTCAAAATAAACAATCTTCTGTTCTGTTAAGCTCTGGGTGCCTCACAGAATTCTTGCATCTATATCACAAGGGTCAGAGACCACATCTGGACCCCTTCATTATGAGGCCCCAACTGAAGCTGAGTAGCAAGGAAAGAGGACTTGCAGATGTTGCCCAGCATATCCTTCCACTGCATTTGGAGATTACGTCACCCTTTTTCTCTTCCCACAACAATACTGCCCACACCAGCTATTCATATCTAGCCTATATTTAACTATGACACCCTGGTCTTTTTTTGTTTTACCTAAATTAAGTCCATTTTATCTTTATATTATTGCTTTGCTCCTTCTTTTCTTTACTATAAAGGATTTCATTTGGTATTAAATTCCCCCTTTCTTTCCCAAATACTTTGCAGTGTCAAAAAATTTAGATCCAAGGTGGCAGGGAGGTTGATCATATGTGCTGGGAGTGGTAAACTGGCAGTTTTGGGCCCAATAGGGTCATATATGTATTTTTTGTGTCAGTAATTTGTAAAGTGTGCTTAAATCTATGTTACTCTAAGGCTGAGTGGACACACACTCTCTGAATTGCCACAGACCTAATTCCTATCTTTTGTGTTTTACTCTTTTCACAAATCTTTAATGGCGTTTCAGTTTAAACTTCTACATCCACTAGCTCATATGAAACAGAGGGTGAGAACTGGAAAGAAAGGACTGCTCGTGTCAAGGAGCTGGGTACTAGAAAGTCTGTTCCCTAACTTGTCACTTATTTCCCACCCCGCCTAGTTCTCCCACTACTGTCTACAGGCAGGAAGAAGAAAAATGAATAATGAAAAGTCTTAAAAGTCTTGAACATTTGAAATAATATTTCCAATGATGACCAAACAAATACACATCACTCTGGATAATGAGCATAAAATGTCAATGATGTTAAAAATTTTTAAAAAGAGGTTCAACCTTTGGCTGTTCCCACACAAAGGCCAAAAGTTTTATTTCCATCTCTGAACACCCCAACCCCACCTGGAGGTCTCAGAGAATCTTATAGGTGCTATAAATGATTTTTAAACAAATCACAATAGGTTTAATAGGAATCTTACAGATCTTTACTACCACTCTAGAGAAAGAATCATTTTAAGGCTTGGGCAACTTGACAGTCATTTGATGCATAAAGGGGCTGCAGTTGAAGTATCATACTTCCAATGACATTTTCAAACAAAAAAGGGCAAATTAGAGAGGAAAAAAAACCCACCCTTGTGCAGAGAAAGTCTGCTTGCATTCTTAGGTCTGCCATGCTTGATATGTCTATCGGGCTGCTAATGACCAGCAAATTACATGCCTTCTGATGGGAGAAATTATGCTCTGTTGATGCCAATTACATAACAAAATAGTACACAAAACAAAGTAAGAGAGAGGAAAGACCAGCTGAGAGATCAATAGAGGTAATTAGATTTCTCCTCTACAATATAGAAAAAATTCCCATACTCCACAATATCCTGCTGCTCATTCTACACACTGTACTTTGTCTCTACCAGTTAAATCCAGCCCAATGGGAGCTAAATTTAAAAAGAATCATAAAGAAGGAAGAGACAAGTGGGATTTTCAATCATTTTTCTGTATCAAACTACAAAAAGCACTCCGTCCTTCATGTACAACCTGTGGTGTAATCTTTCATGTTATTTTAAAACATTTTATGCACTACAGCAATTGCTTTTACTGAATATGTGAATCTCAGACCTAGAATCAGAAACAGGCTGTTTTACAGTTAAGTCATTCTTTCTTTGATACTGCATTTAAAGTGCAATAATAAGTGCTCAGGGAACTAGAAGTCATTTGAGCTGATTCTAATCAGAAAGAAAAACCAGTGAGTAAAGATTTATGAATTTGTTAACAGGTTCACAAATAGCCTGGGGGTAAGTGAAGCTGCAATCCACAGAAACAGTTCATGCTGCGTGTTATCACTCTTCTGTAGGAAGGATAGGCCCCAAAGCCATGGCTGAGGGTCCATTTTCACTCCTTGCCACAAAAGCTTCCTGTTTTCTGTCTTCTGTATTTCATTTCATTCAGAAGTATTTATTACATACCTAGTGCTACAGTATATGATCTTTTTTTCAAACACATTTTTCTGTTTTTTAATCCATTTTTTTCTCCTTTCTGAAGTCTGCCAAGAGGTCCTCAAAATCCATGAAGTCACCACAAGCTTGTCTAAGATGGCTGACTACTGTGCTGTGCTAACACTGCTTACATATTACATTACAAAATGCTCTGTGGATTACAAACTGCTCTCTATACATTATCTTAGTGGAAAGGTACAGAATACTTTGTGTATAATTAAATAATTTAACTGGCAAGTTCTAAAAATGGGTACACAGAACTAGCAGCCACATTCAAAGCAGGTTGCAAGAATGTGGGAGAAGAGATAATGGAATGAGAATTTAAGAACTTAAAGGATAACAGTGAAGCAGAGATGTTTTGTGATGCTGAAAGCAAAATATCTAAATTTATTTTTGCAAAGGAGTACCTGGCTAGGTTAGGAACCTAAGAGACTTACTTCCCTACATTTTCCTGAATATGATACATCTTTGATTCCATGCTATTCCATCTGAGAAGTAGAAAATTATTTTGTTAATAATATAGGCATGTGCCAGTTCTGTTATGTGGCAGAAAGACTCCATTAGTATCAACCACAGCCACTGGGCTAAACTGATTTAAAAACAATGCAGTTGTGTTGATTATGAAACAATCTGTATTGATTTCTAAGATATCCAGACATAAGTGATTATGTATAAATTTTTGCGGGCTGCAATCACTCCATCTCTTGATGTACCAACAAACATAATATTGTGCCAGCAATGCCAGCATTACAAATTTTACTTTATGTTTATCTTAAGACAGATGAATCATTATACATTTTTGTTGTTAGAAATGAAATCCTAATTTTGTATTATGCATAGCTGTAAATATATTTCTTATCTATTTAAATTCTTTTATCAGTATTCCTTTCTTTCTTTCTATTCTAATGCCCAGCATACACATAATCCAAGGGGTTCACCAAAGTATGTGGCTGTAAAAACAAATCCCAAAAACAGCTTTCTATTTTTAAAACTTTTGAAATTGACAATAAAATAGGACTCTTTTTACTTTTCCACACAGGACTTTAGTAAATCACATAATCCACTGGCATGTAAATGCTGTGGCCCTAGACCATGGATTTATGGAAATGAGAACATTCCTCTTTGATTATAGGTTTTCCAATATCTTTCACTATAAAGATGTTGGGATATCATAACAGCATGTTATAAAGGCTCTATAATGTCATAGTGACTATCAGGCTGTGTGAGTTTCATTAAAATGCATGCATAATTCACTAAACCCTTTAACTAGACAATAAAATGATATTAATGCCAATGTCAGAGACTTGTATGATGATTATATAATTTGTGAAATTTTTAGCGAACCAAATCTTTTGATTATTTTTACCACTTTTCGTACACTCAGAATAAAACAAAAATTCCAATCATGAAGAAGTATGTTTTATTTTTGGATGAATAAAAGTCCTCAAGTCCTCCTCTGTCTCCCTGGTACTCCTTCATCCTCATACCCCCTAGACTTTGGGACCCCTGGTCTCTTAATGTCTCTCAGAAATGAGAAATGAGTTCAGACCTCTCCCCTGGGCCATTTTAATGCTGAACTCTAGTCAGAAATGGGATTCTCCTTCTAACTTATTCGCCTTTGAAAAGCAAATAAAATCCATTCTCCTTGCCATTCAGCGGGACCAGATAGCTGAGCCCTCCCCTACCTGCACGCCACCAGGTCCACCAAGGAAGGTAAACTCTGAACCCCACCCCACCCCCATGCTCAGACCTCCTGATTGGGCCAGTCCTTCAACCCACTCTGCAGGGCCACAGGTGGTCATAAAGGGTATTTTTTTGACCCAACTTTGAACATCTTTAAAGAAGGGTTGGGGGACCTGTAATAGAACTGTGTGGAGTTCAACCCTGCAGGTCCGGAAACTCAATCTCGGCCTTGTGGCCTGAGGGTAGTCTGAATCATGGGGATCACCCATTGGCTAGCTGATATCAGGGGACTTGGATCTGCACATGGCTGTGCAGATGGTATGTTATGACAGCAGAGAAATAGTCTGAAAGAGGCCCTTCAAATTCATTTTTTTACTTTCTTTTCTTCATTCCACTCTGCAAATTCTTTCTTTTTTCTGTCTTCATTCTCCAACTCAAGTCTCTTGCTCAACCATATTATCCCACATCTCTATTTCTGTTCCTGATCCTGTTCTAACTCAGACTTCTTCTTTTATCATTTTTTTCTTTTTTCTTTATGCTCTTTTCTTCTGTAATTTTATATCACTCAGGGGGCAATAGTTTCAAGAGAAACTGAGCCCCTATTATGATTAAGGGAATATATTCTTGTCCTTATTCTTGCACTCTATTCCTTTTGAATTTAATAGTTTCATAAAGATTGTATGGTCATTCTATGTCCTCTGGCTTCACTTGAAACCTTCTCCAATTCTTCCAGTTATCTACTTCTCTCATCCTAACTCTGTCTAAGCCCCCATCCTAACTGGTAAAGATGCTATACTGAAAAGTGTATTCACTGCAAACATATTTTGGGCTGCTTCTTGATTTTAATTTAATTCACATGGTTTAAAGGTGATAGAGTAATGACTACCACAAGTCATCAATTTGCAAGTTGTGTTTGATCCTATTGTGCTGCAGAGTGTATCAATTGGGATAAAGGATTGTGATTGAATTAATAGTTGTTTTCTAAAATATTATGAAAATGAGAATTTCTATGAGTCATTAGAGACTCTAAAGCTAAAGCGCAACTATATCAGGAAGATTTAAGTAATAACCCAGAAATTAAACCAAGGACAACCCAACAACAAAAATAAAAATGAGAACACACTTAAGCAAGACACAAAGACAGACTTCCAGTTCACCAATGGCAAAAAGTAGGGCAAATGAGTGTGACAAGTCTGAGAGTGAAACAGCAGGACACCCTACACCCAAAGCACAGGAAGTAACAAAACAGATCAATCAGGTTTTAGAAAAATTCAAAACAGAAATAATTTCCCAGATAACCATAGAGATTGTGAGCAAAATGGAAGTCATGACTCCAGACTCCAGAACAGAAACTGAGAAAAAAACAGATGAGCTCAGGACCATGATAGAAGCCATGAAGACTCAGCATAAGAAAGAAATGGAAACAATGAATGCCCAACAGAGGAAAGAAATGGAATCCATAAGACAGATTCAGATATCCAGGAGATTAAACACACCACTGAAAGTGTATGCAACAGAATAAAAGAATGTGAAGATAAAATATCACATTTAGCAGATAGGATTGCAGTCAGTGACCATGAAAAGAGAGGTCTCTTAAAAACAATAAGGGATCATGAGTAATCGATCCAACAACTTCTACATGATGCAAAGAAGAACAACATAAGACTGACAGGAATTCCATGAAGTAGCAGGAGAAAATGCAAATGATTTTAAAAAGCTGTTCACAGAATTAACGACAGAAAACTTCCCAAACAGAGGAGAAGAATTTGACATATAGATAAGTGAGGCATATAAGACTCCAACTAGCCACAATCAAAAAAAAAAAATCTACACCTAGACATATAATAATCAAGATCCCAGAAACCCACCAGAACAACAAAATACTACAAGCAGTAAGAGAAAAGAAACAAATCACATGCAAAGGAAAGCCCATCAGAATCACAGCAGACTTATCAACACAAACACTTAGGTCGAGGAGAGCCTGGAGTGAGGTATTTCAAGTCCTAAAAGAAAACAACCTCCAACCTAGACTGCTGTATCCTGCAAAGCTCTCTTTCAAAATAGACTGGGAAATAAGATAACTCCATGACAAAGAACACCTGAGAAATTTCATGAACACCAAACCAGCACTACAAGGAATTCTAAGCAATATCCTAGAAAAAGACAATGAAGGTCACAACACCATGAGGCCCAAAGGATCAAATCAAACAGGCAAGGCAATAAACTAAAAGGAGGGGGGGAGGTTAAAAAGAGTCAACAAAAGGATAATAACATGATAATAATGTCAGTACCTATCAGTTATAACCATCAATATCAATGGCTTCAATTCACCAATGAAGAGAAATAGACTGGCAGAATGGATTAAGAAGCAAAATCCAACTATATGTTGTATACAAGAAACACACTTAGTGCAAAAAGAAGCCCATAGACTGAAAATGAAAGGATGGAAAGCAATTCTCCAGGCGATAGGAGCTGAGAAAAAAGCAGGGATAGCAATCCTATTTGCAGACAAAGTAAATTTCAAACCAAAGCTCATTGAGAGACCAAAAAGGCCACTACATCCTTGTAAAGGGAATATTCAAGAGGAAGAGATGACAATCATAAACACATATGCACCAAATATTAATGCCCCCAATTATATAAAACAAATATTAAGAAACAGGAAAAACCAAATAAGCACTAATACAATTGTAGTGGGAGATCTAAATACCTCACTTTCACAAGTAGACAGATAATCTAGGGAAAAAATCAACAACAAAATACTAGAACTGAACCAAGCTTTTGAACGCATGGACTTAATAGATGTCTATAGAGTGTTCCACACCACAAAATCAGAATATACGTTATTTTCAGCTGCACATGGGTCATTCTTCAACGTAGACCACATACTAGCTCACATAACAGGTTTGAATAAATGCAAAAGAATTGAAGTTATTCCCTGTATATTATCAGATCATAGTGCAATCAAGCTGGAGATCAACAGCACAAGAAACCGAAGGAACTTCACAAACACATGGAAATTGAACAACACTCTCCTGAACAATCAATGGATCACAGAGGAAATTAAAGAACAAATTAGACAGTTTTTACAAATAAATGAAAATAGCAATACAACATACAGGAATCTATGGGAAACAATGCAAGCAGTTATATGTGGAAAATTCATAGCACTGAATGCCCACGCTACAAAAACAGAGCGAGCTCAGATAAACAACCTAATGATGAATCTTAGACTCCTAGAAAAACAAGAGCAAGAAAAACCCAAAGCTCAAACAAGAGAGGAAATTATAAAGATTAGAGCAGAAATCGATGCAATGGAAACTAAGAAAATACAAAAAATAAATGTATCTAAGATACGGTTTTTTTGAAAGAATAAATAAAAGCAATAAACCCTTAGCTAACCTTATCAAAAAAAGGAAAGGCTCAGATCCATGTAATCAGGAATGAAAAAGCTGAAGTCACAACAGATGCAACAGAAATCCAGAGGACAGTCAATACATCCTTCGATAACCTGTATTCTAACAAAATGGAAAACACAGAAGAAATGGACAGATTTCTAGATACCTATGAATTGCCAAAGTTGAACAAAGAAGATAAAAACATTTTAAAAACACCAATTACAATCAGTGAAATTGAAAATGTAATTAAAAATTTAGCAACAAAGAAAAGCCCAGGTCCTGATGGATTCACTGCTGAATTTTACAAGACATCTAGAAAAGAAATACTGCCATTACTCTTCAAACTTTTCCATGAAAAGACACAACTAAAAAAGAGAACTACAGGCCAATCTCCTTAATGAATATAGATGCAAAAATCCTTAATAAGATACTAGTGAACAGAATACAGAGGATCATCAAAAAGATCATACATCCTGACCAAGTTGGATTTCTTCCAGGGATGCAAGGATGGTTCAACATACATCAGTCAACTAATGTAATACATAATATTAACAGAGTCAAGGACAAAAACCATTATGATCCTTTTGATAGATGCAGAAAAAGCGTTTGACAAAATTCAACACCCATTCATGATAAAAAAAAAAAACCTGCAAAAATTGGAATACCTGGTCTATATCTCAACTTAATAAAGGCTATCTATGAAAAACCAACAGTCAATATCATATTAAATGGCCAAAAATTGAAAACCTTCACGTTAAAATCAGGAACAAGACAAGGATGCCTACTATCATCACTCCTCTTCAATATAGTTCTGGAAACATTAGCCATAGCAATTAGACAAGAGAAAGAAATTAAAGCAATAAAGATAGGAAAGGAAGATGTTAAAATGGCATTATTTGCTGATGATATGATACTCTACATTGAAGACCCAAAAATCTCCACCAAAAGACTTCTTGACTTAATTGACATTTTCAGCAGAGTAGCTGGATATAAGATCAACACCCAAAAATCACTAGCCTTTTTATACACAAATAACAGACTCACTGAGCGAGAAATTAGGGAAACAATTCCTTTCACAATAGCATCCACAGAATTAAAGTATCTAGAAATCAATCTAACAAAAGAAGCAAAAAACCTCTACACTGAAAACTACAGCACTCTGAAAAAAGATATCGAAGAGGATATAAGAAAATGGAAAGATATCCCCTGCTCCTGGGTAGGAAGAATCAACATAGTGAAAATGGCCATACTACCAAAACTGCTATACAGATTGAATGCAATACCAATTGAAACTCCAACACATTGTATTTCACAGAACTAGAAAAAAGAATCCAAAAATTCATTTGGAACCAGAAGAGACCTAGAATAGCAAAAGCCATCCTAAGCAACAGACACGTGGAATCGGGTATAACAATTCCCAATTAGAAACTATACTACAAAGCCACTGTGATAAAAAAAAAAACAGCATGGTACTGGCAAAGAAACAGACCTGAGGATCAGTGCAACACAAAAACAACTTCAGATGTACTCAGCTACCTCATCTTTTACAAAGGAGCTGACCATCCCCATTGGAGGAAGGATGGCCTCTGTAATAAATGGTGCTGGATAAACTGGATCTCAACCTGACAAAGATTAAAACTAGACCCTTATCTTTCACCATGCACCAAATTAAAATCCAAGTGGATTAAAGATCTAAATATTAAAGCAGAAACACTAAATTTGCTGGAAGATAAGTTAGGCAGAACTCTTGAAGACATTGGCATAGGAAAAGGCTTTTTGAACAAATCCTCAGTAGCATAGGAACTAGTAGAAAGAATAAACAACTGGGATCTCATCTTATTACAAAGCTTCTGCACTGCAAAAGAAACCATCAACAGAACTAAGAGACAACCTACAATGTGGGAAAAAAAATTTTATCAGCCACTCTTCAGACAAAGGACTATTATCTGGAATATATAAAGATCTCAAAACAATCAGCCCCCCAAATATAAAGACCACATGTCCAAAGATGGACATTTGAAATGAACAGACATTTCTCAGACAAAGAAGTAAAAGCAGCAAGTAAATATATGAAAAAATGTTCCACATTACTGGTCATTCAAGAGATGCAGATGAAAGCAACACTGAGACTCCACCTCACCCACAAAGATGGCTGCTATCAAGAAATCACACAATAGCCGGGAGTGGTGGCGCTCCCCTGTAATCCCAGCACTCCAAAGGCTGAGGCAGAAGGATTGTGAGTTCGAGACCAGTCTGGGCTACAAAGTGAGTTCCAGGTCAGTCTCCACTAAATAGTGAGACCCTGCCTCAACCCCCCCCAAAAAATTTGCTTTAAAAAAAAGAAATCACACAATAACAAATGTTGGTGTGGTTGTGGGGAGAAAGGACCCTTCTCCATTGTTGGTGGGAGTGCAGACTGGTGCAACCACTATGAATATCAACATGGAGATACCTCAAAGAGCTGGGACTAGAGGTTCCATTTGACCCAGTCATCCCTCTGCTGGGTATCTTTCCAAAAGAATCATACCAGAGTGATATATGCACACCCATGTTTATAGCGGCACAATTTGTAATAGCTAAAATTTGGAAACAGTCCGTTTGCCCATCAGTGGAGATTGGATAAAGAATATGTGGTTTTTCTATAAAATAGAATACTACTTAACCATAAAGAATGAGAAATTAGACTCATTCATGGGAAAATGGATACATATTGAGGATATACTCCTGAGTGAAATAAATAAGTCACACGTGTAAACACCAAATAGTTTCTCTGGTGTGAATAAACTGTAATAGTACATAAGATCCTAATGAGATAAATGACATTGTGAAATGGGAAGAAAAGTGCTAAAGGTATAGGGAAAGTGGGATGGGTAGGGGAAAGGTAATAAGGGAAAAAAATATGGGAAAATGAAAAAATGGAAATAAAGTGTTTGTAAATGGGGAGGGGAGGAGGGCATGAAGGTAGGGCAGGGACAAGGGGAAAAAATGAGAACCAAGACCACCTGTCATGTAAAGGTACAAGATCCCGATAATGAATGTAACTGTACTGTATACCTAAAATGTACCAATAAACTCAATAAAAGAAAAAAAAATCCACTCTCCTTCCTCTTATATGCTGACTGCCTTCCTATGAACCAATGTCTAGCTCTAAATTTCAGTCCTGGCCTTCAGAGGAAGTCAGTGGAGAACTGAAACTAGACTTATTCAAGTGCATATCTCTCTGCTTAAGATCTAATTATCCTAAGATCTGGATGGAGATGTTTTCACATTTTTTTAAAAAAGTTATATAATGTACTTGACATAAAGGGACCTTGATTTTTTAAAATTAGCCTCTAGTGTTATTAATTAGAATAACCCTCAAAAACATAATCAACAATATTGTCCCCAAAGTATAGGGTACTAGCTGATGTGCTTCTTCAATTAAATGTCTATCTGAGCACTTTATTTCAGATAAGATACACACAAAAAAACTAGAGTGATAAAATTAATGGTGGATGTAACTAATTCTCTTTTTAAACCTAGAGGGCAGCTGCTACAGTTAGGCAAATGGCAAAAGAAAAATGGAATTCAAATGGAGTGCCCATTTATATTTATAACTTTAAAATTGAGTATAAAATTATAAAACAATGAGAAATTCAGGTCTGTGTAGTCACCATTATCCATGGGGAGGAGGAAATTAAAACCTTGATAAAGACAGAAAATAGAAAATATGCTTACGATCAGTGGAACCTCCTTCTTCCCTGAAATTTTGTCAAATTATTTTTATATAGGACACAAGGTATTATTTCATTAGAGCAATGCTGTCAGCAAGCAGCTTTGAACTTTACAATAAACAGCAAAATCACTTTCTTCCTTCCTTTCTTGGTCCTTGATGGGGAAGGGATTTTTAAAACTTTTTAAGATTTTTGCCAATATATTAGTGGTACAAAATTTATTCTAGGTTTACCTAGCTGGGGATTTAGCTCAGTGTTTCCACTGCCTGCTCGCAAGTCCAAGGACCAGAGTTCAACCCCCAGTACCAAAAAAAAAAAAGACAATTCATTTAGGATTCTTGTCCAGGCATAAATGGTTAAAAAAAAGAGAAAGAGAGAAAGCGTGAGGAAGGATAACCATCAAAAAATGGGAAGTATTCCTTTAGCCTACTTTTTTCTTTAACTCAGTCTCGCAAAACATTTGCTTCTGAATGATGCTCTTTTTCCATTTCTAGTTACTTTTGTTTTGTTTTTCTGCCAAGCAAAATAAATGCTTCAGAGGATGATGAATTCTCCAGCTGGTTAGTTAAGCAGAATGCAGTGAAATTCTCCAAAGAATTGCTGAATTTTCTGGAGAATTCCTATAGCATAGATATAGCTTTAAAGTTTGCTTACCTTTAAACAAGAGTATCTATCGAATAGTCTTACTTTTCTAATCTACTAACCTTTGGAGACCCTAAAAATAAGTGGGAAGCAATTGAGTATAGAAGACAGCTTTGATTGCCAAATACTTTGAATGAGAACTGCCAACATGCTGACTTGTGACAATAAGTAATTTTTTACACAATGTCAGTGCGCTAGAAGTTCATGTGTATTTATTTATTAATTCATTCATTCATTCACTCAGCCACAAGGCTTACCGAACGCTATAATGGATAGCATTAGTGAATCCTCGGATCTCTGTCTACCTTTTCTGAGTTCTTTCTACTTTCATGTACTTTTGCTTCCAATTTCCATACCTGCAACTGTTCTTTGGAGAAGTTTCCACAGCCTTCTAAAGTGAATTTGCACACAGAGCGAGAGCAGAGACTCAGAGTGCCTAGGAGGTCATGTTCCCAATACCGCTGCCACAAGTGACTACCACAAAGCCTAATGGCTTTAAAGAACACCATTTATAATTCTCTTGGTCAGATGTCAGATACATGTCTCACCAGGTGTGTTGCCAGGTTATATTCTTATCTGGAGGTAACAGAGGATGTTTGCTTCCTTCTCTTGTCCACATTGTCAAGGCCTCCAATAATCCTTGATTCAGAGCATCCTTCTTCCATTTCAAAGTTAGCAGTGCCATTTCTCTTTATCCTATCTTCTACGTGAAAAATTCTATATGCTTCTGAGAAGATTTTCCACATTTAAGAACTTATGTGACTAGATTGGGACATCTAGATAATTAAGATAATCTCCCTGTCTAAAAATCCCTACACCTAGTTATATCTGCAAAGTTCTTTGTGTCGTATAAAGGAATATGCTCACAGGTTCTGGGGATCAGGGCACGGTCATATTTAAGGGTCACTATTCTACCCACCATAGTCCCCCTTGGTAATCCTACTCAGTCACTGACAGGTACACAAGTGAAAACCCACAACTCCTATCTTGTGTTGAGACTGTTCTGAGGGATATTTTAACCCTGCAGTTTCCTGAATGAGTAGGTTGCCTTCACTGGAGTTTGCCTAAATTTGAATCTTGCTTGGTTGCTTCTGAATTTTTTCTCTAATCCTTTACCAGATTTTTTTTTAATTTGGAGAACTTCCTTATAATTTGTACACAAATTCTTATCTGGGAGTTTACTTATACAGAACCTAAGCCAAGAGCCTTATATTTAACAGGTAGTCTGCTAGGCCTTGAACAGTGGCTGCTTGGAGACTCATATATTATTATTAGTAGTAATAAAACATGTATCCTTTATTGAGTCCTTACTATAGAGCTGGCACTTTGCTTATGACTTTACTTAACCAATGTCAATTCATTTGCATAAATTTATATGATAGCTACTATTATTATCCACCATTTACATGTAAACTACAAGTCAAAGATTACATCTATCCCTAGCAGTTTACATATTGCCTTCCAAGGCCAGGGATTTAGCTCAGTGGTTCAGCCGCCTGCCTTGCAAGTGCAAGGACCTGAGTTCAAACCTCCATAATAAAAAAACAAAAAACAAAACAAAACAAAAAAATTGCCTTCCAATTAGAAAATGGTCAGCAAACTGTACCTGAATGAGGAAACTAATATTACAAATAAAGCAACTGAGGTATTGAAAGTTTAAACTATCATATGCATATTGTGAATTCTAGAAGGCTAACTGCTCTGTGTTATTTTTGCCACCTAAATCTAGTTGTGAAATGTAAAGGAACACTAGGACAAGGATTCTATATAGAAAGAATGAGGACAGGTTTCAGTCTCTTTCCTCAACTCCCTAGCCTGAAGTCAAAGTATTTATGAAAGGATTCCTCTACAGTTACAGTCCTTAAGACTGATTGGAAACAAGCCTACTTATGAGAAATTCTATGAATTATTGATTGATATGCAAACTATAAGTCAGATAATATTATAAAGTAATAGAGAAAAATGTTGCCTGTAAGAAGAAATAAAGCCGCTATGCAGACATGCGCATGTGTGCCCAGAGAGTCAGGTGTCGTCAAACATCTCTGTGCATCTAAGGAAAGATTTACTTTAGATGTCAAGTTTAAAAACAAGTGACACTGAATTATAGAGCTATCAGCATATCTTTGATGGGTATCAAATGAAAGTGACTCAATAACTGTTTAAAAATTCATTATATCTGTTTTGGCGAGTCTGTCACTATTTGCATTTTAGTGTCAGCAAAAGTAAAATAAGATATGACTTATTAGTGTTCATTCAAAAGCACTGCAGTTTTAATTTAAAGGAATTCAGAACCTAGAATCTAGTTGAATCACTTTATGATAGTCTAAAAACATTCAACATTATATGCAAATGTAATTGGCTTCTTGTTTGATTACATAAAAATTGACTAATGAAATGAAATGGGTATTCTGTTTTATTAAACTAAGCTTTGGTGGTTAGTTTCATCATTGAAACTGGCATGGTCCTAAGAGGTTTTTAAATTCCAGATGCAGCCTACTAAGTAGTTACTGTCTTTCCTACTTAATATGAATACCCCGGAAGGTCTCTACAGAAAGATCAAATTTCAGTCAAAATTATGATACTTCAAAATAAAATTTTAGTAAAGACTGGGTCAGAGAAAGTAATGATATTTAAGAATAAAGCCTCCTTGTATCTTTATAAAAGTACACCTTTATAAATAAAGATTTAAATTTCCAGAAAAAACACAATTTAAAAAAATTATAGAAGCAAGGGCTACTCAGAAAATGTGAAATGGTTGGCATCTGTATGGTTCCTTACAGATGTCCCCAAAAGGGACAAATTAGGGGTGCAGCTAATTACACAGGTTTGAGGACTTTCACACTATATTAAAAAAATTTTAAAGCCTGAAAGAAATAGGATAATTTTGCTAAACTGGAAATCAGTCAGAAGACATAAAACAGAGAGGATAACATCAGAGAGAAGAAGAAACCATGGATGAGAAAACAGACCATGAGTGATCAATCAGACAGCAGCCATAGTAGAAAGAAGAGTCAGATGTGGATTCTGTGAGAGTGACGGGGGAATGAGGCCCAGTAGGGGCATAACCAAGATTCTGGTGAGTCAAGTAATGATGTGGACAAGACTTGTCCTTCAGTGTCCCTAAGCCCCTATGCAAAGAGACAGAAGATGCTAGAATATTTCCTTAACATGCAGTGCTCTGGGTTCAATCTCCATCACTGGGGTGGGGGAGGTTAGACCTTGAGCTTTACAGTGTGAGGAACCTGGATCCTTTGTCATTGCTAAACATTAACCCTTCCTGGGTACTGTAGCTTTCACAAAAGTATGTTCAACCCAGATGCCCAGCTGTCCCCTAGGATCCTCACTCCACAGAAGGTAAAAGGCTGGGCAAAGAACACTAGTCATTCCTGAGAGATGGGAACTTAAGAATTTTCTATTGATTCAAGCCTTTCTACCTATCAGCCTCTTTCCTTGTTCTGCTCTTTTCATTAAATAAACAACTCTGTTCTTTTGATTTTGCCTCTTTTCTCTGTACGGATGGTTTCTAAATCCCTAGATTCACACTGAATCTCCAAACCTGTATGTAAATGGACAAAATTTTAATTTTACTCAGAATAGAACTCCTTTTTTCTACCACCAACATCACTTCTGGGGCCAAATTTTATTTTGCTAACTCACTGTGTGTCTCTCAGGCTGTATCTCCACAGGGCATCTGAGTGGCTCTGCCTGACCTGCTCTCCTCATCTCATACTCGGGTGAGCTGTCTCTTCATCTTGCCCACACAGACCACCCAGACACATTTCCATAAAGGACAGTTTCAACCAACTGTGTCCTACCTAGCAGTACTCTGGATGACCCTAAATTCATTAAATAGCAACCGCCATCACCATGTCCCTGAGCTGGGCTCACCTCCTTGTGAGTTTACAAGGAAAACAATAATTTTTGTGCCAAATATCCCTTCAGCAAGAAGGGGGAGAGTCCATGAACCTTTTCTCATAATAAGGTTTTTAAATGCATAAAGAAAAATACAAAGATTATACAGAAAACCAATTGTATTAAAAATAGTTGAAATATTTTAAAATCTATATAGAAATATATGAGTTTCTTTATTAATGCATTAAGTAGCAAGATCTAGCAACAGTCAAATAATTATCTTAATTTTGAACAAGTGAATTAATTAATTAATTAATTTCTTTATTTATTCATTTATTTTGGTTTTTTGAGACAGGGCCTCACTATGTAGTTGAGACTGAACTGGAACTCACTATGTAGCCCGGGCTGGTCTCGAACTCACAATGATCCTCCTGCCTCAGCCTCCCGAGTGCTGGGATTACAGGTGTACACCACCACGCCCCGCATGAACAAGTGATTTTAAACAATACTTTAAGAATCTGAAATAAGTGATATGATGTAAAAAATTTATACTTCTTATTAATGAAAAAGTCAGAGATACTATTGATATTAGGATTGTCTCGTGGCTGTCATTCATAATTCAAATACATGTGAAATTTAAGATAGCAGTTAACAAAAATAAAGATGATTTTTTTTTTATCCATGTTCTCAGACTCCCAGAATGTTTTCTCATTTTTATAAACCCTGCTTCAGTAATTTTTAGGTGTAACTCACTGGAGGCCCTTCAGAGAGACAAAACTTTCTTCTTGAAAATAATATACAGTATCTAATTTTTGAATATGTTGGGCTCAATGCAATTCAATTGAAATTGTCCTGAGCAAATAATCACACGTCTATGAGATATGATAGTAAAGACATAAAGCCTGTCTTTAAATGGAACAAAGGCTACTGAGCATAGTAGATCTTTAAGTCACAGAAAAATATGTTGTATATCCAATTAGTGATATATGCGTGAGTTCTAAAGAAGTACAGAGGAAAGAACCATCAATTCTTGCAAAGCAGGGGAAGATACTACAAAGAATTAATGATTAGAACCAAAGGTCAGGGCGCGCAATGAAGTGGGTAGAGGCTGATGACATCGGCAAGGCAAGAGTTCAGAGGACTGAAAAGGACAGGGGAGGAAGGTGGGACCTTGGTACATGACAGGTGTTAGTAGAAGAGCCATCAAAGGGTTTCGGTACTCTGTGCTTAATTCCATGTCTGTGGGTGTTCTACTCCATCCGCCTAGAATAACATTCTTCTTTGCTTACTCACAGTTTGGCATTTTCTGCTTTTAGACACAACACTTTCCTTATCAACAAACTATCCGTTGATCACCTCACTTCAGATTGCTACTTTTCTCTTTCTCTTATTCTGAGTTATTTCAATATACTACTGTTATAGTATAGTTTTATAGCCTATATTTTGAAACAAGATATGAAAATATCTTCAAAACCTTTGTGGCTCTGTCTGAATGCAAAAATAATTGTTTGTCTTGGGGTCAAAGCTCAACTGAAGCTGCATGGAATAATTCAATCACTTTAATGATGATTTCCAAGAACATTAGCTAAAACTATTTGAAGTTGAAAACTTCCATTAAGAGAAAATAAAAACAAACTTTTATTGGAAGGAAATGTCTTGGTAATGATACATTTCCAAAAGAGAAAAATTTGACATATCTATAGGTATATCATGCTGCCAGGGGAGGTGTTGTACACCTGTAATCCCAGCACTCAGGAGGCTGAGGCAAAAGGATCACTGTAAGTTTCAGACCAGCCTGGGCTACATAGTGAGTTCAGAGCCAGCCTGAAAGACAAAGCAAGATTCTGTCTCAAACAAACAAACAAGTAAACAAACAAAAATGCCTATAAGTTACATCACGGTGTATACTCAGAAGTACAAAATTCATCAAAATAGAAGAGCAACTAATTGTTTAAAGAAGTCATTGTGGAAACTGTTTCTCTCTGGACATTTACTCTTCTAGTAATTGGGGGGCAGTCAGGTGTATGTACCCAATAACAAATATGCTTAAAATAAATAACCTGCATCAGTCTGTATATCCATCAACAGACAACTGGATAAAGAAAATGTGGTATCTATACATAATGGAATATTACTCAGCTACAAAAAGGACAAATTTGAGACATTTGTAGAAAAATGGATGCACCTGGAAAATATAATATTGAGTGAAATATATCAGATATGCAAGCTTAAACACTATATAGTATCTTTCATATGAGTGAGGCAAAATAAAAACAGAGCACAATAAAAGATGAATAGGAGGCATGGGGATGGATCCCTTGTAAATGGGAAGGAGTCCAAGAGAACATGGGTAAGAGAGGTTGGGGGAGAGAAATATATATAATATGTAAGGAATCCAACAACTTTAATGAGTGTTTATATGTCATAAACATGAGATAAGATTAATAACATCAACAAGAACGAAATGGGGAAATGGGATTTATAGGAGGGAGGGAGGTGAGAGGAGAGGGGAAAGGGATTAAACAAAAGAACAAGCTGTGTTATGCATGTGTACCCACTCTCCAAAATGACTGTAAACTGCAGTGGACTGCAAACAGGTATTAATGACAAAAATTATAATGTGAAGATATCTATGATTGACACGTAAGATTACAGTACAAAAATAATAATTTATTTTTCAGTGCTTGGGATACAACCCAGGGCCTTATATGTGCTAGGCAAATATTTTACCATTGAACTACATTCCCAGCCCAAAAATAATGGTGCTAGACATATTTTAGTTAGTTTAGTCTATTCAGAAAATGTTCCAAAAAGGACAGATACTTTTACTGTTTGGTTTTACATATTTAATAAATGTTTATTTAAAGTTTCACTTGGACTTATTCATTTTATTTATTTTTGATAGCTCTTTTGATTTCATCCTATAAAATGCACTTCCACAAACAAAAATTGAACTTATAATACTTTGTTAGTTGGAAGTTGAGATCAATATAAAAAATAGCCTAATGTGTAACTATAATCTAGTAACCAGTTAAGTCTTAAGAAAGAAATTTTCTGTATCTTATCCTCATGGAAATAGGACATGTATTATTAGCTTTAATTTACAAATAAGCAGACTGAAGTTCAGGGAAGCTAAGCAGCCTTCTTCCTTGCTAAGATCCTTGGCTCAAGAAGACAAGATATAGGAGAGAAATGTGAGTATGGAGTCAGCAGAGGAGTGGGGTGGTAGAGTCCTCTGTGTAGGTAACCATCTCCTACCACAGTTTCCCAGGCAGACAAAAGAAGGGTAAGTAATGCAAGACCCATTATAAGCAATCTGTGCAGGCAGGTAAAACATTAATGACAGGCACATCACTGTTTTAAACTTCAGTTCTCCTAAATCCACAGAAGAAGGCAGTTTAGTAGATCCGTATGATTTACTTTCATGAGATGTCAGAACATCAGATGTCCCAGGGTAAAATGCAGTAGGCTGCAAGTTCTGGACATATCCTGGTTCCCTTAGGAAAATGGAAGAAGGAACAAGCAATAAAGGAAAATTGTCTTCATCTTCCATAGCACCTTGATTTATTGTTACTGTCAGTTTTAAAGGGTACCAGTAGTTATGCCACGAAGAAAATAAAAGCACACCAGTGAAACACCTTTTCACGGATTCTATTTCCAAGTCTCCCACCTAACCAGGATGCTCCCTGAAGACTTACCATGACTTACTGCAGAAATAAAGGAGAAATCCATTCTTTGATTTACTGACTACCGAAAAGACATTCCTCTTTTTCTCACTTGGATTTAAGGCACCAAATATTCCCAAAGATGAAGTATATGACATAGAATAAACAGCCAGACACTGTCAAAGAAGGAAGCTATTGGTGAAGGCACTGCTGTGAGTGAGGGTCATTGTCACCACATTTATACAACACCCCACTACCCAAAGTAGTACACAGTGATTTCACATTTAGTCACCTGGTAACTTTTGTGTTGTTAATTATTGTTGCTATTACATCACTATTTATAAGTTTGTAAATTATGCTTCAAGAACTTAACTTCTCCAAGGTCTTATAACTAGAAATTACCACAACCAGAATTTAATTCTACCTCCAAACCAAGTATTCTTTCTTTCTTTCTTTCTTTCTTTCTTTCTTTTCTTTTTTTTTTTTTTTTTTTTTT
>NW_022900915.1:13404751-13446077 GCF_012274545.1 Fukomys damarensis
TTTGAGACAGGGTCTCACTATGTAGTTGAGACTGACCTGGAACTCACTATGTAGCCCAGGCTGGTCTCGAACTCGCAGCGATCCTCCTGCCTCAGCCTCCCCAGTGCTGGGATTATAGGCGTGAACCACCACACCCGGCCCCCAAGTATTCTTTCTCTAGAACAATGTTTGTAAAAGTCTGATTCAAGGAGCATTTGCAAAGGATCACCAGAGATGACCCTGAAAAATATAGATCTTGAAGCCCCACCCTAGATCTACTGAGCAGAAATCTGTAGAACAGCCAGAAGCCATTCTGCATCTATAGTGAGGACCTGGGGGTGAAGTTAGGCAAACTAATACTTAAAAGTTACTGCTCTATATCTTTATACAGTGTGTCATAGTTTGTAAATTATTATAAAGATTTTTGTTTTCACAGTATCGAAGACTATTACCTTGTATAAAGTCTCAAAGTATAAGCTTGAGAGTTGATCCAATGACTAAAAGCATAGAAAATGACACTGAACTGCATAGGTTGGAATTCTGTCTCTGTCACTTACCTACTGAATCTTCAGAAGATCACTTAATGTTTCTGTTGCCTTAGTTTTTGCTTCCGTAAAATGGAGTGGTTGTAAGAGCTGGTGGCTGCAAGAATGCTTCTACAGACTCCAAGCACTGAGCATAACTGATCAATGGTCCAAAGCCCCGGCACTTGTGCTCTGGAATCCATAGCAGCTTTTGCACCAGTGCCCACCCTTGTACAGCCTTCTCCTCAACTGTGACAGACACAGGAAGCATGTCAAAGCAGGACTATTTCTGGAAGGCGTGACACCGCTTGGTTGGTCCATTTGACTCGGAAACTCCCTGACCATCTTTCCGAATCTTGCTGAGACCAACGGCAATACAGGTTGCTTTCATTTAACCTTCCTTCCCTCTCACCTTCATTTGAGGGAGAACTTCGATTACGACCTGACAGACCATCCAGCCTCTCAGCTTCTCCCATTTCCCAATCACAAACATTCTACCTAACAAAACATTTGCATATTTAATTTTGTCTCAGCATCTGTTTCTTAATTCTGAATCCTCAAGGTTTAAGTGAAGTAAATCATAAAATAGATTTCGAATTATACATTGTACCTAATAAAGTTCAATAGACATATTATCATTATTCTTACTGTTACTGCTGCTGTTATCAATTATCATAGAAGACTGACTGTTCCTCACCAGTCAAGCTAAGTAAGTTATTATAATATTCATGAACCTAATTCAAGGTAACTCAAGATATATAGAACAACTGCAGATATCTTTAAAATTGAGAATAAAGACACAGGTATAATTCCTCCTCATAAAACTGTACTTTAGAGTAAAATTAAATGACAAGTGCACTACAGAATATGAGTAAGTGATGGCATCTGCTTCCCTGCTCAGTCCCCATGCTAAAGCAACATCTTATTTGTCTTCACAAAACCAGCATCTCTCACAGTAGCTGCATCACGGTGTGTATTTATAACTATGTGTTAGATTAAATTGTTAAATTATGCAACTTAATCTAAGTCTTATAACATAAAACATAGAAGAATATATTATTTCAAGTGATTTATTTTTCCACCACAAATTTCAAGAGCTCTTCGGAAAATGGACATATGCTTTTGTGGATTAATAAAAATCAGGATAATTCTAAAAAGTGACAGTAGCAATCACAGTGATGCTTTCATGAGAGATTTCATAGGGCCGCCCACATCTACAACTCAAGTTGGAAAGTATATAAAATAAAGTTATATTTTAGAAGACAAGGAGATATCACTCTTCAAACACTTATGTTCACATGAGGTTTGACTTTCATCTCAAAGTGCTCAGAGACATAAAGAAAGTGCTCTAACTAAGCATAAGAGAAAACAATAAAAAACATTATCCCTAAACCTGCAGGTTTTATCTCAAATTGTTCCTGCCTGGAAATTTGCAATGATTTAAAAAAAATTTTAATTGTTATATCAATGATTTAAATGTTTTATCAGGAAAAAAAAACTGAGGGGCTGGGGATTTAGTTCAGTGTTTTTGGCAAGTACAAGGACCCAAGTTCAATCTCCAGTACCAAAAAACAAAAACAAAACTGAGTATGACAACCACTATAATCATCTGTTTTACAAAGGCTCAGGCCTATGATTTGAAGAAAACATTTTATGCATGTGAACTTACAAACGGTTTGGTGCTTTCCCACAAGATGTGCTCTCAGGACAGATGATCGGAATACCAACTACAAAATACTATCATTTGAGAGTACAATTCTACATTTTCAAAATAGACAGCAAAACAGAAGGTACTTTTTAAATTAAACTAGAAATGCTTATGTCACAACTTATCAGAATTACATTATGAAGCAAAGTGACACAGATGCATCATAAAAGTGTTTTGGGTAAACCCTGGAGAAAGACCCATAGTATAGCTATGTTTTGCTAAGAAAAACAAAAAACTCAGTGTTGCTCATTTTCAAAGTAGTTATATGGAGGACACAAATCAAAATAAGGTCGTCTGCCTCTGCACAAGCCAGAGATGAGGAAAGAAAGGTCACTGCAGGAGGGACTGGCAGAGAGAGAAATGAGAAACTGAAGGTGCTAAGTAGAAGTCACAATTTGAGATACCTTTAGATAGTTAAAGATACCTATACCAACTACTCTGTGTGTCATACTTTGAATAAAATGTTAAAGCACTTGTTTCATTGTTATCTTGCCTTTTCTTCTTCTAGCAAAGATGTTTAGGACTAATTTGAGGCTCTCAAATTTTCTCGAATGCTAAACAGTCACCCTAGCATTTGCAACAGGAGCAGGAAATGTACAAACTCTGGTCTCTTTCCTAGTTTCCAGGAGTGTGTGTGTGTGTGTGTGTGTGTGTGTGTGTGTGTGATGCCTCACTACCAAACATATGTGACTCCTTGCTGAGACCTTCTCCACATCATCCTACAAACAATGTCCACATGGATGCATAGAGACTCAAACTTTTGTGAAGTATTTTGTTGCAAAATTTCTCACCTCCATGCGTCTCCTGGCAGCTGAATAGTGCTGGTTTACCTGAGCTATTTCTGTGATGCTGTACTTGAGATCATTTTGGGATTCTGGCTATAGCCCTCAACTCTGAATACTGAATAAACTAGATTACAGTGAGAGCTATGGAAGACAGAGAGGCATCCATAACTTTCGAAATGCCTGTGCTCTTCCACTTCCAAATTATTTTCTTCAGTCAATGTTCTGTTTTTAATTCCTACTGTTTATTCCATAGTAATAAAGATTTAATAAAAAGAATATCTTATATACCTTGTAACTTGAAAAGGAATCTTTTAAAACTGGAAATCTGTTTCTTATAATTTTTTATAACTAGCAAAATACAGCAGGTAGCAATTACTGAAAAAAGGTGTGGTCTGTCTTTTTTATATGCTGTTCAATATTAGTGGAGAACAGCATTTGGTACATATGTCAGTGCTAAAATCAGTGACTACAAAAACTCAGCATATTCACTTTCTCTCCTGAATTGAATTAACTGTTCGTCTTAGAAAAGCAGCCTTTGAGTTTTCCTTGTGACATAAAATAGGCCTCTATGCCACACTGTGAAGTAAGAAAAATTTCTTTTCGTAGCTTTCCATCCTTCTTTCACTATTACCTGTATAAAGGATAGCTGTAATTTTGCCTTTCTAGAATCAGTGTCCCTTCTTATGTTCACAGGGCCTCAAATGTCTTAGAGTCTTTGCTTTTTCCTCACAGTATCCATAGTGTTTTCAGGGCAGAGTCCACTTTCTGGCTTCTGATGGAGGCCTGGCCAGTAGGAATGTAGCTTAATGTATGCCAGTCAATGTGAACTTTCAGATTTCAATTACTATTTTGAGAAAGATTTTGTTTTGGGGTTTTTTTCTGAGTGAAGATTATAAATCTGAAATTACTATGACCTTGTCATATTATTGTAATAATTTTCCCAAGAATTAAGCCAAGAGAAAGCTATACAAACCATAAAAAAGACAGATATCTTGCTGCATAATTTGGATAACTGGATCCAGCCATTGTTGAAGCCATATTATCTCTGTATTTTTAAATACATTTCTAGTTTAGGTTAAATATCATTAAATTTATGTGATCACAATTGGAAGGATATATGTTAATATAACATATAATATATAATATAATAATAATATAATATATAATATAACATGTAATATAACCTATTGATTTACCTAACTCTGGTAATCAAAGTTCTTATTTGCCTCCATTTACTCAGAAACATATATTCATGTTCTATCATGATGTTCTTCAGAAAACCTGTCTCTAGAATTCTCTACTCATTTGAATCAAGGACTTTCAGGTCCCTGTATTTTGTGTTTTTTTTGTTTTCTTGTTGTCTCTGGGTTATGATCTATGCAAGTGATTACCTATTAAACTAATTAAAATTACTGTATAATTGGTTGTAAATAGTTGGATGCTATACTTTCTTACATTGCTTAACAGTGATGTGGGGATGTCATATCTTCTAACAAAATAAGAATGTGTTTTTGATCAGGGGGACAGAGAGTAAGGGAAAGTCCATTGAGCTATCCACAGCGTGGAATAAAATGAAGATCAAACTTGGGTAAGAGGTGATGTTTCTGACTCAGATTTAGTGAGCTTACTTTGTACTTTCTCTTGCTTGATTACAGCTGAAACTATCAGAGAGTACACATAAAATAACTATCTGATCCCACTAAAAGTAAATAAATGATTTGGGAATGTGACCAATATGGCAGAGACACTCTTACTTTTCTTCCTCATACCTTCCCACCTGAACTTCAAAACAGCTTGAATTCCAAGATTATTCAGCAGAGGTCACTAGAAAACATTGCAAGAAAAATCCTCTTCCTTCTCTATGTGGTCAGAGGACCAGGAAAGGGGACTTCTGTGGGGTGGACACTATATGAGGAATATAATTTGGGTTAATTTTTCCTTATCTTTTTTCTCTATTGCTGCACCCAGTTAAGCCTCAGTCATGTGCCTGTACCTCTACAGATTTTCAGTTAATTTAAGATAATATACTTCTATACTGCTACAGGAACTGATAAAAGGGGCCTCTGGTTTAAAGAGTCAATCCTCTTGCTCCTTTGTCAACAAGTCAGAACCTGTCAGAGGAACACGCTATATAAGTGTATGATAAAGCAGGCATTAGGGCAAAAAAAAATTATACGATATGGTAAAATCCAAGCTGTTTTCCCTCATTCTCCATTCTCCACCTAACACATTTGATTCTCCTCTTAGTCCCAGGAGATTATCCCCATTTCATCGCCATTCATAGTTCTGTTACTACTACAGAAATAATAAAGGCTATGAACAGCCAGACAAAGAGTAGATAAAACAAAGTATAAGAGAAGGGGCTGAGGAGCTGCTATGTCCTCACTGGTGAGCCACCTTCCAGTCCTCCACATGTTCACTTACATGGAAGCTCTCTGAACTTTTAAGGTCATTACAGAGATTTTATTATGCAGGCATGAATTATTAAATCATTGGCCACTAGTGACCAATTCAACCTTCAGCCTTCAGCTCCTCTCTCTCTCCAGTGGTTGGAGGAGCAAGGCTGACATCCTCATCCTTTAATCCTGCTTGAGCCCATGAGCAGTCTCCATCCTGAAGTGATCTAGGAACTCCCAGCCACCTGTCATCTTATTGGCATACAAAAGACACTCATCATTCCGGAGATGCTAAGATGTAGATTTAGAGATGTATGCAGGAAACTAGGAGGAAGACCAAGTGTATATTTCACAGTATTACATCAGAGATAGAGAGGGACATGACAGAATGATAAAAAGGATCAATTAGTCAAGAAGACATAATGCTTGTAAGTATATATTCACCTAGTAAGAGATATTCAAAATACATGAAGCAAAACAAACAAGAACAGTAACAAAAAACAGATATGACAGAAAGGAAAAATAGGGAAAACTAAAATTATACTTGGAGACTTCAATATACTCATCTCTCAATAATCAAAAGATCAAGTAGAGAGAATCTTAACAAGGATGTAGAAGTTCTGAACAACACTATCAATCAACTTGACCTAATTAACATTTACAAAGAGCTCCACTCAACAATAACATAATGGGCTCTTTCCAAGTACTTATGAACATCCAATGAAATACACCATATGTTGTGTCATAAAAATAAACTTTAAAATATTTTAATTAAAATAATTCAAGGTATTATGTATTCTCACATTATAACAAAACTGAGCTGGGAATCAATAACAGAAGGATATCTGCAAAATCCTCAAATACTTGAACGTTAAACAACATACTTCTAAATTCATGAGAGAAAAGAGAAAGTCTCAAAAGAAAGGAGAAATATTCTAATCTGAATCTAAAGCAATGCTATGAAGAAAATATTCAACATTTAATTTAACCTTATATTAGAAATTAAGAACATTCTCAAATCTATAATTAAAATTTGTGCCCTAACTAAAAAAGCTAGAGAGAGAAGACTACATGGAACTTATAAAAAAAGAAGTAAATAAAAAAAATAGAAATAGAAAGCATACAATAGTTTAAGAACAAAACTAAAAAAGTTTCTTTGATAAGATCAAACAAATTGATATACATCTAGCCAGACTAACAAAGAAAAAGAGTTTAAACATAAATTACTAATATCAGAATATATTACTAATTGATATACATCTAGCCAGACTAACAAAGAAAAAAAGAGTTTAAACATAAATTACTAATATCAGAATATATTACTATAGACTCCACAGACATTAGAAGAGTTACAGTAGAGTACTGAGAATAACTTTATGGGCATAAATTCAACAAGTTAGATAAAAAAGACAAAGTGAAAGACATTATCAAAATTCATTTGAGAAAAAAGAGATGACTTGATTAGTTTTATATCTACTAAAAGCTTTAATTCATAATTTATAAATTTCCATAAAAGAACACTCTAGACCCAGATGACTTTACTTGTAAAATCTGTCAATCCACGGAGATATAAATAAATTAAAGTTCTCACAATATTTTTTAGAAACCAAAAACAGAGGGAGCACTACTCAACCCATTTTATGATGTCAACATTAACCTAATGTGAAAACCAGACAGGGGTAGCACAAGAAATGAAAACTTCATATTATTTCTCCTGAACACATACACAAAAGTCCTCCACAAAATATTAGCAAGTCCAGTTGAGTGTAAAGGTAGCATAGACTGAGACAAACTCAAAATTCTTCTAGAAAGTAAGGCTGGTTAATTGTTAGAAATGCATGCCATGGTATTAACAAACCAAAAAAGGAAATTATATCAACAGATGAATAAAAATATTTTAAAATTAAGCATATATATATATAATTTAAAAAAGAAAAAACAAGTTCTGAGTAGTTCAGTGGGAGACTGCATACTTATATGCACAAGGCCCTGGGTCTTTCTTAATCTGATTAAGAATCACTACAAAAACATGCTGCTAACATCATAATTGGCGATCAAAGAAGGAATGCTTCCCCCTACCATGGAGACCAAAACAAGCATAGGTGCTTCCACCACTCCTGTTCCCCATCATCAAAGCCCTCGTCACTGCAATAAGCATACAAGAAATACAATACATTCCTATTGGAAAAGGATAAATAAAACTGTCCCTAGTCAAAATCATCATAATCATCTACATAGAAAATTTCAAAACTTCTACAAAAGTCTCCTTGACCTAGGAAGTACTGGTCACACGTCACAGGATTCATGGTCACCATGGTCATAGGATTCAAGACCAATGCACAAAAATCAGTTATCTTTTCTTAATATGAGCAACAAAAAATTGGAAACCAAAATATTTAAGAGATTTCTAAAAATGGAATATAAGGATAAATCTAACAAAATATGTGCAAAATTTATTGCTGAAAAGTACAGAATGCTGATAAAAATATAAAGTAGAACTTAAATAAGTAAAGCAATATCCTAAGTATTCAGACTTTAATCTTTAATATTTAAAATTATAATTTTCATCAAATTGCTTCCAAATTGATTTCTAGCTATAATACAATCCCAATCAATATTCCAGCAGGATTTTTTAAAGATATTTTTTAGGTCTTTTAAATTTGTAATAAAAAGGCAAAGGGGAAAAAAAAGGCAAAGACACTAAACTAGTCAAAACGACTTGGAAAAATAAGAACACAGTTGGAAGACTCAGCCTATTTTTTAACACTTATTATAAAGCTAAAATAAACACACCCATATGGTATATCGACCAGTGGGACAAAATGGAGACTACAGAAACAGACTTGCACAAATTGTTTTTTGACAACAGTACAAAAGCAAGATGATAGAGAAAAAACAGCATTTCAACAAATGGGGCTGGACTGAACAAACACATGAACACATGCATTGTGTGTGTACACACACACACACACACACACACACATCAACCTACACAAAATATATCTCATACAGTACATGAAAAAAGTCTCAAAGTGGATCCTATACTTTCACAGAAAATATAGAACCTTTGTAAACGATAATATCAAAGAAGGTCTTCAAAACCTTTGGATAGGCAGAATTCTTTAGATATACCATGAAAAGCACCATTGTTAAATCAAACTTAAATCTGGTTTACCTTTCTATGGAAACCCTTACCTAAAAAATTGAAATTTAATACAAAACTAATAGAAAGCATAATTTAGGAATAACAAGCAGCTAAGTCTCTCCCAATCACAGCAGACAAACTTTAGGAAATCGCAGGTACCATATTCTTTAGATCACATTCAAATTAGAGAAACACAAAGCTACATAGCCCATCACCTGTCTCTGGACCTCACTTCTATTTCTATACCTCATGTCTATTTTCTGTTCATATATTTTTTTAAAAAAACAAATTACAGTTCCAGAGCTCACTGAACTCCTGGTTCTGAGGACTACTGAGTCCTACAATTGTAAAATTAAAATATTCATTGCAATTTTGCTTTTAGCATTCTATTAAAAAACAATGGATAAATATGACTTCATAAAAATTAAAAACTTTTCTTCTGCACTGCAAGAGAAATGACCAACAGAGCTAAGAGACAACCTACAACATGGGAAAAAATTTTACCAGCTCTTCCTCAAACAAAGGTCTACTATCCAGAAAAAAATCAGACATCCCCCCCAAATTTATAAACCCAGTCCAAAATTGGGCATCTGAAATGAACAGACATTTCTTAAACAAAGACGTAAAAGCAGCAAATAAACCTATGAAAAAATGTTCAACATCACTGGTCTCGAGAGATGTAAGCAGCAAATAAACCTATGAAAAAATGTTCAACATCACTGGTCATTCGAGAGATGCAGATGAAAACAACACTGAGCTGGGGATTTAGCTCAGCAGTTCGGTAGCCTGCCTTACAAGTGCAAGGACCTGAGTTCAATCTCCGGTACCAAAAAAGAATAGCACTGAGCTTCCACCTTACCCCAGAAAGAATGGCTGCTATCAAGAAATCAACCAATAACAAATGTTGGTGGGGCTGTGGGAAGAAAGGAACCCTTCTCCATTGTTGGTGGGAGTACAGACTGGTGCAACCACTGTGGAAAACAATATGGAGATACATTAAACAACTAGGATTAGAAGTCCCATTTGACCCAGCTATTCCCCTGCTGGATATCTTCCCCAAAGAATAAAAGAATTATATTACAACGATATATGCTCACCCATGTTTATAGTGGCACAGTTTTTAATAGCTAAGGCTTGGAAACAGCCTAATTGTCCATCAACTGGACACTGGATAAAGAAGATGTGGGTTTTCTATAAAATGGAATACTACTCAGCCATAAAGAATAAGAAACTAGAAACATTTACAGCTAAGTGGATGCACATCAAGGATATACTTTTAAGTGAAATTAATAGGACACATGTGTAAATATTGAATAATTTCTCTGGTGTGACAAACTAAAAGTGTAAATAAAAATCAAAAAATATATATTTATATATTAAATTATTTATATATTAAAATATATATATATCAAAAAATATATATGATATTGTGTAATGGGGGCAAAGGTCTAAAGGTGTAGGGGAAATGGGAGAGGGAGCAGAAAGGTTCAAATGGAAAAGAAAAATAAGAGAAAAGGAAAAAAATAGAAACAAAGTCTTTGTAAATAGGGAAGAGTAGACTGGGTGAAGGGAGGCCAGGGGAATGGGGAAAAAACAAGAATCAAGATACATCATATAAAAGTACAAGATCCCAATGATGAATGTAACTGTATTGTATACCAAAAACGTACCAATAAAGAAAAAAATTTACATTTTTCTTTGAGAAAAATAGCAAATGAAACTAACAAAAAAAGAAACAAATAGCTAAATCACATAACCTGTAAAGTAGTATTTCATTTTATAAGACTTCAGAGATCAGTAGTTATTAGGGGTTAAGGAATGGGGTAGAATTTGAGTACAAAGAAGTATCAGGTAATTTTTTGGAGTGTTCTGTATCCTGGTTGTGTTGGAGAATTTGTCAAAACTCAGAAAACTGCATACAAAACAAGAAAAAAAGTAATTTCACTGTACATAAATTTTTAAAAATAGATTTTTAAAAATCTGGTTGGTAATTCTGGCCTTGCCACTTAATATGTTGGTAAGAGGTCTTAGGATATAGCACTTCCTTAAATTACTTTTTCTTAGCTGTTACATTCAGATGTTCATCTAGATAGTTTTTCAAGTTCAGCAGTCAATGACTGAAATTATTCTGTGCAAGTGCCTGTCTATTCTATGCTTTCCCTGCTCTCAACAAAAGTTATTCAGCAGTTTATGGGATAGCAATCAATTCAGTGGAGTATCATCATCTTCATCATCATCAACATTAAGCTATCTACATTGCAAGAATTCACCAGACAATTCAGTACTTCCACACTATAAAACCTACCAAAGAACACAAAGAACTACACAGTAGCAAATTGTTATTCCTGCCCTAAGCAAACTTTCCAAAGAGAAATAAAACACTTATGGGGAAAATATATAATGAGTTGTTCACCCCAAGGAAGAATAGAGAATCTTGGATATGCAGCAACACTGAAAAAATTATATTAGCCAAACACTCAGAACTCTGCTTCACACCCTGTCATTACACTGGGGATAAAACATAGGATACGAGTGTCATTATGATATAATTTCTTGCAATGCTGTTATTTTTAATTACACAGATTGTGAATAGAATTTCACTAGGGAGGAAGATCTCCCCTTTCAGGAAATCAAACTCTAGTGGTCAAAAAGGAATGCTATTGGCTCTCTGCCACAACTTGTAGGCTGGAAAACAGAAGGAAATTCCTTGAAAAATTAGGATCATAGTAATTCCATTTCAAAGTATGTACTGTTAGGGCTCAGAATATAATACTCCAAAGTATGGCGACATCCCCTCCTCTGCCATCATGCACATAAAACCTGGAAGAGCACTCTCTCCTTTCTCCCTTAAAAAGGGCCTCATTCCAGAGGTTTCCTGCCCACACTAGATAGAAAGCAATAATTCCCAGGGAGGCCATGAAGGTTCTGAACAGCCACACCTTTCAGGGACCCACCCCAGCCTACTTCCTTTAGGTCTTTGTCTGTCATACTTCTGTATGGCTGTCTGTTCTTCACTGGGCCTAAATCAAAATACAGAGTTTCCTCTGAGGCCTGGGATCTTCATTTCTGAAGTTGCAGGTGTCATGTAAAACTCAGAATAAATAAATTTGCTTTACTAATCCCTTGTTAACCTGTCTTTTGTTATAGGAGCATCAGCTGTGACTTCTAAGCGTGAGGAAAAGTATCAGAACATCATACCTCATATTACCCTAGTATGAGCTGTGGGAGAAATATTTCTTGTAGCTCTAGTGTAATAATGAAATATTATTAATAAATATTAATATTATTAAAATGTTCACATTAATGAATTGGCTAAACAAGCTATAATTATATGATATTAAAGCTAAATATATGACTTAAATCTATAGACATCAAAACTGATGAACTCCTAAGAAATATTATTGAAAGACACAAATATTGTGGAATGGTTCATCTTTCATTCAAAAAAATCACACAATAGTCACACACAATACATAGACATACATTCTGGAATTTTCTTAAATGGTACATACCAAATTTATAAGGGTTGACTCTTGGGAGACAAAAATAAAGGAATTAAGGCAAAAGAAACAAAGTGAAAATGAAGTTATATATTACTAGTATAATTACAAATTACTATTTTAAACAAAAATTCCAATGAAGGGCACTAAAGAGACCTATTTCATCAGGAAATTTTCACAGGGTCACTCAGAAAGATCCCAAAGGCAAGTCACCTGGACAGACAATCTCAGAAGACAGAATGCTCAGCCTTACAAGAAAGGTCTTCCTCACAGTAGAACCTGTTATAACAATGATAACTTGAGACCTATGTTTTAGGAATCAAGGGTCCATTCCATCTATTAGTAAGAAACCACACAGTTCTGAAGTGATTTTAACCTGAAATTTTCAAGTCTATTTTGAAGGCCCTCATTTCATTATTTAATTTTACTCCTACCTCCACCCTCATTACCCACAACCCATTCCCTTCCCCACCTAGTGACTCCAAACCAGAATGACACATATTTATTTTTAAACTTAGAGTGAATTAAAACTAATTTTGTTTCGAAACTCCTGCGATACTCTTTGGAATAATTAGAAAAACCCTGCAGTGTCACAGAAGCAGAATTGGGAAAGTATCAGCTTGTACTGTTACCATGGGGATCTGTCTCCTGTGACAATCCAGTTCTAGAGACAGCAGGAGGAACGGAAGGAATCTCCAGCAGGCTGTAGATAGGGTAAGGCGGCTTCACACGTTCACTATACCACAAAGTCCAGAGCTTTCCCTGAATGTTCAGGAAGCTTGACATGTGGGGAAAAAAAGAGAAGCTGCTCTGGTTATGAGTATACTCTGTTCAGGACCATTTTGAAAAATACGTGCACGGAAGGAGGCGCAGCCGGGAGGAAGGCCCGTAGTCCTGGGAAGCTGTCCAGGCCTAGTCGCTGTCCACCTGAGTGATTAAAATTCAGGGGGCCTGAGCCCTGAGCTAGGCTCTCCTCTCCGCCTTGAAGTGCATCCACCCCTTCATGGAAGTATATTATGTTTCCCCATTTTAATTTTAGCATCTACACTTCAGCAATTTGCATTTAAATGTGTTGTCAGAGAACTTCCAGAAATCTTTAATAGGAAGACCGATTTGCATTTTAATATGCTGTTAAAGAATTTCAAAATATCTTTTTTTAGTGTGAATACATATTACCAGAGGAATGGCCACCCTGAAAGAAATTATAATTACCTAGCTACGATTTAAACAGCTAGTTTTCAGAAGCACTGTGGCTTTGTTGGACTTTGTTAAAAGTTACTTGTAAAATAGAAAGTCCAAAAGAAAAAGGAAATCTTCTCATCTAGTTGGCCTTAAAGGTTAGAACTGATAGCTTCAGTACAAAAATTCAAGCAGAGAAGCACATGAGTACACAATGGTTGGGTGGTTAGTTATATTAAAGGAAGAAAAATCCCAGGGACTAAAAAGAAGGTAGAATTTTCTCTCCCATTCCTTGCCAGGACCTCACTCTACCCTTTCTTATGTGCTAAAATTTAAAGGCTTCATTTAAAGATAGGTAAATGCAGAGTGAATATTACTGAACACCATTTTCATTCCATATTTTCACAAGAGTAATCATGATCCTGAATGAACATATGAGTTTTCATAGATTTTGGAGAAATACTAATTGGGTCATAAACTCACATTCAGAAAAAAAGTACTGTATATTTTAACCCTCTGCCTGAATAACAAGGACTCCAAGTTACTATACTTTAGCGTGTCACTTCAAATCCTCTTAAATCCATCCCTTCCTACTTTTCCATTTTCCATTATCCCATAATAACCTTTAACCCAACCAAGCTACCTCCTTCCTGCATACCTTGGTTCACTGACAACTTCTTACCATGAATGTCACACTCTGAGTTGTGTTGGAAGTGTGGAAAAAAAGAAATAAAAAGCAGCAAAAAAAGGAAAGAAGAGAATGTAAAAGACCAGCAGAAAAAGAGAGCAGGAAGAAGAGGAGAATTTTTTTTTTCAGTTTTTATTTTTCATCAGTACATAATGATTACATTCTGTGTAGGGAGTTGGTACCTGTATATAACACATCTCAATTATTTTTTCAACTCTTTTTTCCTCTACTCTGGCCATCTTTGATCTCCTTTCCACTTAAAAAAGATCTATCTACTTCCTATTATCAGTTTAAAAACTTTTTTTGGCATACTGGAGACATACATAATGATCACATTCATCATAGGAAATTTGTACCTGTGAATACTATAACTTGATTCTTTTTTTTTCCTCCAATCCCCTTTACTTCCTTCAATCCCTCTTCCCCTCCTCATTTATAAAAGCTTTGTTCCAATATTTTCCCTTGTGTTCTTTTTTCTTTTCCCTTTCTTCTTTTTCCTCGCCTCTCTCCCTTGCTCCTCTTTCCATCTGAACATTTTTCCCATTTCCTACTATCTGTTATCCATTTTGATTCTTATTTACACTTTCAATTTCTCATACTAGAGAAATATTATGATTTTAAACATGTGTGTTCAGCTTATTTTATTTAAGAGTACAGTCTCAAGATGCATTCACTTACTTATAAATGCCTCAAGTTTAACCTTCCTTATGGAAGAATAGAAATCCATTATATACAAACATTGCATCTTCACTGAAAGGGAAATCTGACCTTTCACAATAGCATGAAAAAAAATGAAGTACTCAGGAATCAAACTAATGAAAGAAGTAAAAGACTTTTACATTGAAAACTACAGTACTCTGAAAAAGAATATCAAAGAGGTTCTCAAAAAATGGAAAGGTATTCTTTCTTGTGTATGAAGAACCAATATAATGTAAATGGCTATACTTCCAAAATTATCATATAGATTTAATGCAATCTCAATCAAAATGCTAACAGCATATTTCACAAAAAATTAGAGAAAACAATCCTAAAATACATTTGGAACCAGAAGATAAACAGAATAGCAAAAGCAATTCTGGGCAACAAAAGCAAGGCAGGAGGCACTGCAATCCCTGATTTGAAATTATACCATGAAATTACTGTGATAAAAACAGCATGGTACAGGAAAAAAAAGAAAAAAAAAAAACAAAAAACAAAAAAAACAAACCAGATCCAAGGATCAATGGAGCTCTTTAGAAGATGCAGAAATAACTCCAAATACACTCAGCCACCTTATTTTTGACAAAGTGGTCAAATACCTTCACTGAAAGAAAGATAACCTCTTTAATAAAAGGTTCTGGAAAGACTAGCTTTCCACATGCCAAAGATCAAACCTAGATCCATATCTCTCACCATGCTCTAAACTAAAATTGAAATGGATCAAAGACCTAAATACTAAAACCAAAACAGTAAATCTACTGGAAAAGAGAATAGGCAGAACTCGAACATATAGCTGTAGGCAAAGACTTTATAAACAAAACCCCATCTGAACAGGAAATAATACAAACAATTAACAAATAGGATCTCATCATATTAAAGATCTTTTTCAAGAGGACAAGAAACTACCAACAGAGTGAAGAGACAACCACAGAATGGGAAATATTTTTGGCAGCTCTTCCTCAGACAAAAGACTACTATCTAGAATGTACAAAGAACTCAAGAAAATCAGACACTCCTCACCCAAATTTAAAGACTCAATCCAAATGGGGACCTGAAGTGAATATTCACTTCTTAGAGGACGTACAAATAGCAAATAAATATACGAACAAATGTTCAAAGCCACTGGTTATTTAAAGGATGTAAATTAAAACACTGAGATTTCACCTCACTCCAGAAAGAATAGCTATTGTCAAGAAATCAACCAATAACAAATGCTGGGGGGGATGGGGAAAAAGGAAACCTCCACTGTTGGGAGCGTAGAATAGTGCAACCACTGTGGAAATCAGTGTGGAGCTTCCTCAAAAAACTAAAACCAGATGCTCCATTTGATCCAGCTATTTTCCTTCTTGGTATCTTTCTAAAACAGTTAAAAGCATTACATCACAGAGATATATGCACACCCATGTTTATAGCAGCACTATTTGTAATAGGTAAACCTTGGAAACAGCACAAATATCCATCAACAGATGAATGAATACAGAAATTTTATCTCTTGAAAATATTTTAATCTTCTCTTTGAAATGCCCTTGTGAGTATTCCAAACATTGTATTGTGTTAAAATACACATAACAAATTTATCATCTTAAACATGAATAGCTAATATGATGCTATCATTCCAGGACGTTTCTTTTTCAGGAATTTCTGATGAATGATTCAATATGCTACAAGTTATACGTTATTCAAATTTTCTATATTTAGCCTTGGAAAATTTTATATTTCTAGGAATTTGTTCATTTCATGTGGCTTATTCAACTTGCTGGTATATTCTCTTATAATAATTCTTTATTTCTAATTATCTGCAGTAACACCATTTTCACTTCTGATTTTAGCAGTCTGAATAGTTTTTTTTCTTAGTCCATTAGACTAAAGGTTTGTAAAATTTGTTAGTCTTTTTGAAAAACAAACTTTTGGTTTTATTTCTTTTCTCTATTCTCTAACCTCTATTTTGTTTATCTCTGATTTAATTTTACTTATTTCTTTCCTCTGCTACCTTTCAACTTTGGTTGTTTTTTTTCCTGATGTTACTTGTAAAATTAGGCTATTCATTCAAGATTATTCTTATTTTTAATGTATAAATTTCCTCATAGCAGTGCTTTTGCTTAACCCACAATTTCTATATATTTTGTTTGTTTTCTTTTGTCTCTATGATTTCATTTTACTTATGACTTTTTCCTTTGGTTAAGAATATGTTGTTTGGGCCAGGGATTTGGCACAGTGGTTCTGCCACCTGCCTGGCAAGCACAAGGGCCTGAGTTCAATCCCCAGTACCAAAAATTGAAAAAAAAAATTAAAAAGAATATGTTGTTTAGCTTCCACAAATTATAAATTTTCATTTTCTTCTACTGGTGATTTCTAATTTCATTCTCTTTTAGTCAGAGAAAATAATTTTACAAGCTCTTTATTACCTTACTGAAAATGATTTGTGGCCTAACATCTGGCTAATCCTAATGGGCTCTTTTTTATTATTTTCATTAGTATATGGTTGGAGTACATAATGATTCCATTTACTGTGTACTACAAGTTCTCAAGAATATTATGTATGTTGTCCTTGGGCGAAGTACTCTATGTTATTGGTTTGCTGTGTTATCTCTTTTGTTTCCTGTGAAAGTGAAAAGCTGAAATCTCCAATTATGACTGTAGAACTATTTTTCTCCACAATTTTGTCAGTTTTTGCTTAGTATATTTTCATATAAAATAATCATGTACTTGCTAATCTTGCTTTATATCAGAAAAATTAATATATTTAAATTTAAAATAATTACTGATAAGGAAAATTTTTCCTGTCACTCTGCTATTTATGTTCTGTCTGACTTAGAGTTTTCTTGTCCCTAATTGCCTGTGTTACTGATTTACTCTGTTTTTGGTTTTGGGTTTTTTGTTTGTTTGTTTGTTTTTTGGTTTTTTTGAGACAGGGTCTCACTATGTAGTTGAGACTGACCTGGAACTTACTATGCAGCCCAGGCTGGTCTCAAACTCACAGCGATCCTCCTACCTCAGCCTCCTGAGTGCTGGGATTACAGGTGTGCGCCACCATGCCCAGCTTTGATTTACTTTGTGATTAGTTGATTTTTGTAGTAAAATGTCTCAATTCTTTTCTCATTTTCTTTTGTAT
Organism: Fukomys damarensis; assembly: GCF_012274545.1. Lineage (NCBI taxonomy): Eukaryota > Metazoa > Chordata > Mammalia > Rodentia > Bathyergidae > Fukomys > Fukomys damarensis. The sequence continues at coordinate 13,422,467 of NW_022900915.1, forward strand.
ATGTTCTGCAGCTATCTTTTTTTCTTTTGTGGCTACCATGGGAATTACTTTAACTTCACAGATTTATAACATTCTGCCCAAAAGTATAAAGTAATATTTCCTTTCAACACATCAGCCTTTTGGGTTTTGTTTTTTGTTGTTGTTGTTTTTTTTGGTACCGGGGATCGAACTCAGGTCTTTGTGGTTGCAAGGCAGGCGGCGGAACCACTGAGCTAAATCCCTGGCCCTACAAATCAGCCTTTTAAATTATGTAGAAAACAAAATGTAGGGCTATGATCCAAAGTTACAATAATATTAGGTTTTGACTAATAAATTTTATTATCTCTATTAGTACATGTTTGCAGTATATAATGTTTACGTTCCTTATAGGGAATTGGTACATATATATAACATCACTTCATTTCCTTTTTGATCGGCTTTCCCTCCCTTTCCTCTCCCCTCTCCCCATCTCTTGATCCTCTTCCATTTGAGAAAGATCTATCGCCCTACCTCCTACTATCTTTTAATTTTCTTTATTTATATTTTGGATTTCTCATGTAAGAGAAACCATGTGATTTTCAAGCTTGTGTGTCTGATTTATTTCACTTAACATTGTAGTCTCAAGGTGCATCCATTTTCCTTCAAAGATTCAAGTTTATCTTTCTCTAGGTCAGAGCAATATTCCATTGTTTGTAAATAATCAAATTTTCTTTATCCATTTATTTATTGATGGACATATAGACTAATAATTTTTAATGTAAGACACTTATTCAGAAAACAAACACTAGGGTTAAGACTATTATTGCAGTTAATACTAGCTTTTGTTCTTATCCAATTATTTACCTTTACTGAAATCTTTATTTCCTCAGAAAGATTCGGACAACTTTCGGTGCCCTTTCATTTCACTTTGCAGACTCACACCCTCCCGCCCTTACCCCCTGGTATCTCATGCAGGGCAGATCTAGGAGATAATGAACTCCCAGTTTTTGTTTATCTGAGAATGTCTTAATTTTTCCCTCATTTTTGAAGGATAGTTTTGCCAGACAGCTCTTGGCTGTCAGTTTTTTCTTCAGCATATTTTTAATGCTTTGAATATATTGATTCACTGTCTTTTGGCCTCAAAAATATCTAATCGAAAATTTCCTAATATGCTTATTATGAATTGCTTGTGTGCGATAGGTGGCTTCTTTCTTGTTGCTTTCAAAATTCTCTTCTTTTGAAAATCTGGTTATAGTATGTCTCTGTGACTTTAAATTTTATCACAAAGTTCATTTAACTTTTTCAATGTTTAAATTCATGTTTTTCATCAAACGGGCTATTTCTTTGCTTTTTAAATTAATTTTATTCATACATTTAAAGTATACAGTGTAATGACATTCATCACTGGAAATCTGCACCTTTACATAATCCACCTTGGTTCTTATTTTTTTCCCCATTCCCCTGCCCTCCCTTCAACCCCTATACCCCTCCCTATTTACAAAGACTTTGTTTCCATTTTTGCTTTTTCTCATATTAATTCCATTCCCTTCTTTCTTTTTCCCTACCCTTCCCACTTCCCCTTCCCCTTTGCACCTTTTAGTTGGGATATTTCTTTAAATATTCTTTTTCCTTTTTTCTCTTCTGCTTCTCAGAGTCCTAGAATGCATGTGGTGTTGTGCTTGATGATGTTCTACAAGTTCTGTTCACTTCTCTTCAATATTTCCTTATTTTTGCCTCAGACAAATTTCCATTGTTGTAGCTTCAACTTTGCTGATTCTTCTGACTGTTCAAATTTGTCTTGGAATCCTTCTAGTGACTTTCTAAAATTTTTTCCATTACTGTACTTTTCAGCCCAAGAATGTCTTTCTAGTTTTGTTTTAGATTTTCTACTCTGTATTAATATTTCCTCTCTATTCAAACATTATTTTCTTAACTTTCTCAAAATCTATCTTTGGATTTTAGCATCTCACAGAGAGTAGTTTTAAAATCTTTGTCTAGTAGGCATGTCATTAGGTCTTTTTCAGGAATAGTTTCTGTAGGTACTTTTTTTTCTCCTGTTGAATGTACCATAATTTTGTTTGTTTGGATGCCTTGTGATTTTTTTGTTTTTTTGGATAAGTGGGCATCGGCTATTAAAATATGGTAATCTTGGGAATCACATTCTTTTTTTCTCAGCATATACTGGGTTTCATTATTTATTGTTTTCATTTTATTTCAAAGACTGTGCCAGTCTTTGATAGCTGCAGACTGTCTTGTGACAAAGAAATGCCTGAAATACAAACCAAAGTTCTTTTCATGGCTTTTCTGGACCTGCACATATCCTGTGGATACACGATCACTTTCTAATTTCTTTTCTGTACACAGTTCTTTTTGACTGTGGCAGTCTTTGACTGTGACTCCTAAAAAAGAAGTACTGAAGGGAGAGGAAGAGGGAGGTATTCACCCCTTGGCCACTCCCTGGAAAATCACTTCAGCTGGCAGGGAAGGAGCATGCAACAATGGAGAATGTGTGGTAACTGCTGACTGCCTCTGTACGCCACTGTGAGCATAAGCAGCAACCAAAGCATAGATCCTTATTATCTGGAGGGCAGGGTGTCCTCCACCCTGTCTCCTGCAAGTTGTGTGTGAGCTTTTCTAGTAGCACATGTACAGCTAGCTACTACACGGACCTGGGGTTGAGGAATGGGTAGCACATATCTTAGCAAAACTGTGTTGAAGGCTTAAATTGACAGAAATAGACTGGAATTTACTATCTAGGGTTTCCTCTACAAACTGCAAGAATTCCAAAATCGTGACAACAGATTGTGCTAGTGTGATTATTTAGCTGGGAAGATAGACTCCAGGTGCTTATTACTCCAGCATATTCTCAGAACCCTCTCTATCCATATGGTTTAAATAACCAATATCTCCTTTTGTTGAGACAAATCCCCTTTATAAGCTTTCAGATGAATTTATTTTTCAAATTGTGCTTTTATAGAAAGAGGTACCTGTTAACAAGCAAAAAGGAAAAACTCAAAGATCACCTTAGATCTGTCATCTGAGAAGAAGAATGACATCTAACTTGACAAAGTCCATGTGTGTTCTGCTTCCTCCACTGATAATGCCCATCTTCTGTGAGAACTCTGTATGGAAAATCAAGGAAAGTGCTGACCCATTAAATAAAACCTCAGAGAAAGCAGCATGAAAAAGAGAAAAAAACAGATAAAACCACCCCTTTGGAATGAAAACCCAAGGAAGAATCCATTTATTTTTCAATTACTATTTGCTGCATCCTCTGCATGGTAGGAAGAAGTGCTTCACACAGTCAGTGTGCTAAGACAACGCGACTAAGAACAGCCAACATTTTAAGGTGCTTCCAATGTGCCAGTCTTGTTCACTAAGTGCCTTCCACTTAATCATTTAATCCTCAAAGTAATCTTCTAGGCCAGAACAATTTCTACCCACAGTTAACGAGCAAAGAAACTAAGAGAAAAATTAAAGAAGGTGCTCAATGTCACTCAGCTCTCATGTGGTAAGGCTAACACTGGAACCAGGCCATCTGATCCAGGGCCCACAGTCACCCCTTACATACTGTTATCCATCTTTGGGGAGGATCTACCATCTCCTGCAAATACTTAGCATCTATCCTCTTTGGGAATGATGATACAGTTTTATGAAGCATCCTCATTTTCCTCCATTTGTGATCAGAGAAACACATTATAAGACTACTGTGTGCAATGTATGTTTATCAAGAAATTCATACTTAAGGACAAAATCACTAAAATATCTTTGTCTCAGCACAGGGAATATAAATTGACAAAGAGGCTAAATGAAGATCTCATATTATATATATTTTCCCATACATAAGCAGCGTCCAACTGCTGGATTTTAAAGAAAAATAACAAATAGAAACCCTGCGTGTTTAATGGGTTCATGTATGCTGTGCATGTTTCCTGTTAAGTATACACAGAAGCTGAAATTTTACACATGGGTAGACAATTACAACAAACTCAGTTCTGTGTGTGTGTTAAATATTTTCACCAAGAAGGAAAAATACATTGCAAGTTTGAGGAAGGAGGTCCATCCAGAGCTGTGACATACTTCTGTTTAGAAAATTTTTTAAAAGCCTATTCGATTCTCAGGCTTTTGAGGTAACTATGTTGATCTTGATGAAACACTACCCAAGTGAATTATTTATAAAGCTGCAGGAAACTGCAAACTCTGGTAAACAAATCTTTGATGGCTTCATCTCTTGAAGGTCTGTTTTGTTGCCACTCTCTGCTCCATTTGGCAGACATTCTGGGCTTTCCTTGGCCACAACTGACCATTCACCTCAAAAGGCTGTACAGAGGATGGAGAGATGAGTCCTCTGTACTCCCAGGTGCAAGACTGGTACAAAGTTAAGGCCAAAGAATCTCTCTCTCTCTCTCTCTCTCTCTCTCTCTCTCTCTCTCTGAGCCAGAGGGCACAAAAAGGAACTTCTTTTCAAATCACAGATTACCCCCTTAGCTTCAACTGTTTCTTCACAGAGTGCTACAATGAAATCAGGTTATTCTATCTCTCACCATACAGTAAAATCATATAGTATAATCATATATCTCACCATATAGTAAAATTGATGGCGTGGTCACTTTCATTCTGCATAAAGAATTCCATGAGACAGAGGAAAATCAAACTCATTGGAAGAACAAGTTATTGTAGTGTAGAGCTGTTATTGTTGCTATTGTTATTTTTTTAAAGATCTTACCTGCTGGTAATTAAGGTAAAATGTTACACTATGCTAATATCCTTCTGCTTTGGAAAAAAATGTAAATAGATGCTTCTTACACCTGTACGGTTCTTAAAAGTACATAATTATCATCCTACACCTGTTGGCTTGATATAGCAATAGAGCCAAAGATGTTTTCTCTCACTGAAAATTAGAACACTACTCAGTCTACTATGGTTTATTTTTTATACTACGAAGGTAAGGTTGCTAAGAGATGGAAAGTGGAAGTCTCCAGTGAGGTTAAAAGAATACAGGAAATTAAATACACACATTCCAAAAAATAAGTGTATCTCATTTCTTTTGCATTTATCTCATTAAAAATTACTATAATTGTATTAAATTTTATGCAGTACAGATGTGTCTTAACTTATTTGATAAATATAGGACTAAATATTATATGCTGTAAGTAGAATAAATAAAAATTTAAGTACACAAAGAGAGGTTTGATACTTAAAGTCACTGTATTCTTAATTGTTAATAAGCAAAATTATAACACTTTATGTAAATCAAAATATATATATGCATTAACATATTGGTATTAAAATCATATTTCTAAAAGCAAAAAGTGGGAAAAACATAATAAATGTGCTTGTACTTGAGATGTGGCATTCTGTGTACTTTTTGTTTTCATCTTTAAGATTTTGCAGTACCATCTTCTAACAACGACAGTGCATAATCTTTTTTATGAGAAGAAAATTATAAAACAAAGAAAACTAATAATGTACATAGAACATTTATTTTCCAAAATTGCTTTAAAATGAAAATATTTTCAAACAACAGAGGACACTAATGTTACTGCTCAGAAATTAATTTGGTGCTGCATACAAAATATTTGTGCACCCTCAAAATTCATATGTTGAAACCCTTACTGCCAATGTGGTGGTGTTAGGAAATGAGAGGCACTTACAAGTTCAGGGAAGATTATGAGGGGAAGGCCATCATGGGGTTACTGCCTTTAAAAGAACAGGAAGAGAGACCAGGACTTTCTCACTCTACTATGCGAGGATACAGTGAGAAAGAAGCTGTGGGCAGGGAAGGAAAAAAGCCCTCAGTAAGAACCCCAGCATGGTGGCAACTTGATCTTGGACTTCTCAATCTCCAGAAATGTGAGAAATAAATATCTGCTGTTTAAGCTGCCCAGTTTATGTTTTTTTTAAATAGCAGTACAAGCTAAGAGAGAAAGAAATCATTGATGTAAACAATTTTTACAAAGCCTAGTCATTTGTACATCAACTTTATGTTTTTTGCCCAAATTTTTCAACAACCATTATCATACATATTTTCAATTTTACTTTAAAAGATTCTTTTAAAATTAAACTTTATATCCCAATCTTATCTGCAAAATGACCATAATTAGCCATGAAGAGAAGGAAAAATTAAAAATAAATATAATTGACATAATAACATTGAATCCCAGCCAGATAACACTTTATATTCAAAGATTCCAATTATAAAGTTAGTTCATTAAAAGAGAAGATTATTACTGGGGGTTAGAAGGGTTAATGATAATTACACATCAAGCTGAGGGAATTCTCTTTATAAAAATTAGAAACACTAAACAAGACTATAAAAGGGAATTGTGTTATGAAACTGTGAATCTATGTTATTTAATCTTGATGCCCCTGTCCCCTACAAACATCTCCTATACTCTCCTGCCTCTTGGGATTGATTTGAGAACCACTGCTCTGAACCACCTTGAGAAAAAGGAGTACTATTCCCTTCTTAAAGACCTCTTGGAGAGTTTGCATGCATATTAATAATTCATATCAGTAATTACTAAGGGAATTATACATCCCAGTTCACCATGGCCAGACAACTTTATACATATTGTCCTACTATAATCATTTATAGTACTTTTTTTCATATTCAAATGTGCTTGACATGAGACAATCCATTTATAGGGCACCAGGATAACCTTCATCTGCCCATCATGTTTGACCACCCACTCTAGACTTGGTTCGGTGAAAATGTCTGGAAACACAAAGATGAGTGAGATAGTTTTACCCTTTAAAGAAATCACTAACAGATTATCAGAGCAAAAGGAACCACTGAGTGACAAAACAAAGTTATTATGGTCAAACAGAAGTCTGTACAATGTGCTATTGGGGTCAAAGGGAAAGGGAAGAAGGACAGATGAAGCCGAACACCACCATTTCCTAAACCATAAAGGCAAGAAGACCAGCTTATCAGTCATCTGGGGATGGATTAATCAGCTCTACAAAGCTAGGTGGGTCTTTTTCTTTTAAAACAATGCTTTATTCTGTGTTCATGGCTGTTGAAGGAAGAGGTATGGTGAGAATTAAAATCATACATAAATACATACATACATACATACAGTTTCCTATTCCTATTTCTTCAATAATTTTAAAACACAGGTATACCTGCCCTGCATAGTGAATCATTTAATAGGCAGAGATAGGCAAAAACTATTTGCAAAGCAAAGATGATGTCCATTATCTACTTGTTTTAAAACTGTATCATATTAATATGTGTAAATTTTATGTATTTAGGTACCAATTATAATAAATATAATTTTAAAAAACACATAAGTCAGATCATGTTACTTCCTTGTTTAAAAGGCTTTGCAGATTGTTCTTCATAATTAAAATCCATAATCCTCGCCTTGGTTTATATATTCTGCCCTTCCTCTGCAGCCTCATCTCTTGGCCACCTTCCAATATTTCAGGTTCCCTCCCTATTAGAACTGCTGCCTCTCCTTTTGCTGATCACTCTGGCTGGGGCTCTCTTCCCTCCATGCTTCAAAGGTCAGACTTATTATCACGTCGCGTGCCTCATTAAAATGCTACCTGCTCAGGGAGGCCTTCCCCGATCCATCCATTCCTACCCACCTCTCCTAGCTCGTCATGTCTGTGGTCTTCATCATACTGACCACAAGATACCTGCTTCTTGTTTGTCATTCTCATGAGGAGAGAAGTAAGGTTGTAGCGTTCCCTGTGTCTAGCACAGTGATCAGCAATAAGTACATGTTCAATAGATTAATGGAGGAAAATAAAATAGGTGAAGTAATTATTTAATCAAATGACTCCTAAAAGTCTTTAAAAGCAGTTGTTTTCTATTCTCACTTAGCTTTGGGGACAGATCAGAAAGAGAGGACTAAAGTTTGGATTTCCAACTATGTGGGTGTTTGCTGAGGTTGAGAGAAGGCCAACAATTTTAATCGCTCTGAAGTTTAAAGAAAACTATCTGTCCCCTCTGTGGTACTTGCCAAAGGTTGTAAAGAGCCTGGATTTGCAGTGAGACTGCAAGGTATTTTTACACTTTGAATATCTATTTCCAGATTACACAAGGACTTCTCCGGTGACCTTGAAAAAGTCATTTAGGAAGCTTCTGTGTTACTTAAATGAACCATATCTATGGAGAAAAGTGATGAAGCACATTAATTTACATTTGTAAAAACACTTTGAAATCTCTAGATAAAAGAATTGCTACAGAGGTACAAAGGCCAGCTAATATGTTGGGTCAAATTCTACCCTTTACAGAAGCAGAAAGGAAGGCAGCAATTGGGAGGACATTCGAGGTATGCCTCTGGCACATCATTTTTCAATTTAATCTTCTAAGATAACTCTTACTTTTAGTACATAGAGTATTTTAATCACATGTATAAGTTATTAATCTAGTAATTATTTTCCTTTAAAATTTTTCTCTTACAGTACCAGCTTTGTTTAAAGGGACTCTTTAGGGAATTTGCCTATGAAGTTTTCCCTCTAAATTCTTTCTTTAGTTTGTTAATTTTTACCCTGTATCTATGCTGTTCAGTGCCTAAGCTTGACAGCTCTTGTTGCTGAGTTAATTGGGACCTAAATGGGGTCATATCCATTTTAGATAGATATGTACATGTTACAATCAGATATTATAATAAACTCAGCAAAAAGAGAAGATTCTAAAGAAAGCTGCCGGTCTATGAGTTAATTACACCCATTTATTAAAATGATATTAATATTTACATAATAGATAATACCTATAGAATAGAAATATTTCTGAGGATAATGATCTTTTTTCAGAAAGATAAATACAGATTCAAAGATGAGACATTAATTGTAAAGCTGTCAAGACAAAAACCTAACTTTCACAAAAAGAGAAAGGCAACCACCTTTTTGAACATGTTGCACTAATTACACACTTGCAATAGCACCCAAATGACCAAATAATTTAATTTAAGGTTGTCCTGACCCTATCATTTTGTTTTGTTTGAGAAGGAGCAATAAATAATTTTATCACTTGTTCTAGGAAAGAGTAGGAATGATTTATGTGCCTTCTCATGCCTTGCCCCTTATTAAAAAAAAAAAAAAAAAAAAAAAAAAAGCACTGCGCTCCTTGTCTCTTTCAATGTAACTAGGTAAAAACAAACAAACAAAACAAACAATAAAACAACTTGTCCAAGCAGATCTTGGTGATCTTTCTGTATTCATCAAATCTTTTGGGATTTTCCTTAACAGACTTATCCTGAAATATCTTCTTCCCCTTCTACAGGCTCAGAGGTCACACAAATCGAGTTCTTTCCAGGTCAGGTCTCCCTTCTACCAATGAACATGCACAGCTCATTACTGTGCATCCTTCACTACAGCCTTACTTCTGGTCACGTGAATATTGCACTTGGAACCAGCACACGGAAGAGGTCCAACAATAGCCTTAACACTTGGGATTTCTTCTAGTCTACTCACACATTAATAGAAGGAGACCAGTCTACTTGGATGTCACTAGATACTCCCGCTCATACTTCCCCTTTTTGTCCCAAAGTTTCCTCAGTATTTTCACTAACCATCTCAAGAAATGCCTGCCACTTCCCACTGGCTGAAAATACAATACAAAGTCTCTGGGGGATGATTTATAAACTTTTATCCCATTTACTTATTCATTGGCTTGATAAATAATATTGAACTTTATGACATGATGGACTACAGCTGAATCATTAAGTTTCCTAAACAGAAACTAAGGTACTTAAGAGAATGTCTGCTGTTCCAAAAGAAGTGACTCATGATAACTGCCAGGTTTTCTCTAGCTTCCGATAATCACCTATTGCACCTGTTGGGCAATGAACCTGATGGTGTTGGTTTCAAAGAAAGGAATTTAAGCTATCAGCAACCTTACCTAGTCAGCCAACATCAACATACCCTAAAAAACACACAACCTTCTCTGAAAGGACAACACTCTTCAAAGAATGAATCCAAATGAAATACCCATATTTTCAGTCACTTATCTATGAATAGTACAAACTGCCAGGCTTGGAGTGCACAAAGCTTTAGCTACAAGATCTAAAGAGAACACATCTTTGAATCCAGCTACTAGTTCTGTAATTTTTTTAGAATCCTCTATATTTGAAAATTGTATAAAAATCCTAGGTGGTCTACAGGAAAAAAACATAGGATACACCTTTTGTTTTGTGTAGAAGATCTCACTTTTATACTAACCAGGAAGTGTCTTAGTTATTTTCTCATTGCTGAGACAAAATACCTGATATCCACAAGCTAAAGAAGGAGAGGTTTATTTTGGCTTACAGTTTATAGAGGCTTCAGTTCATAGCTGGCTGGTTCCAAGGAGGCATTGGCATATGAACATAGCAGAGAAGAAATAGTTCATGGCATGACAGCATGCAGGCAGGAAGCAGCAAGAAACCATTCAGGCCATACCCAAAGTAGCCCACCTGTTTCTCCCAGCCTTCATCTCCCAACATCACAACTAGTTATAAACCCATGGATACTGGACTAATCCAGTATCACATACCCATGATCCAGTCGCCTCCCAAAATCCCCACCTATGAGTGCATGAAGCTTTGGGGTGATAGCTAAGTATACAACATAACAGCAAGTATCTGTGTTTACATCAAGCCTGCTAATCTATTGGCTATTCTCAAAAGAATATGTGTAGTATCTTCTTGTATAATTCATTGAAAGATTTTAGGCAGGAATGTGGCATGGGAAAAGAGCTGGGCTTTGAGACTGATAGACTTGGATTTGAGCCCAGCTCCACTGCTTACTTATGATCACCTGACTCCAGATAAACGACTAAAGCTTGCTTCCATTTCCACAGCTCTAGAATACTATAATACTACTGAATTCATAGAGATGCATGAAGTAAGATCAAATAAACAAAAGCATAGTAGTATAGAAAGGATTCATGAAAAGTGAGCAATTTCCTTAGTTATTTCCTTTTAAATTAAAGCATTCACATGTGAGTAAACAAAGGACACAAGGACTTTAGCAACTGTATCTCTTCTATGAATGTGTACATACTGTAGTTATGGCTTAGTTTATTTATATAGCAAATATGTATAATAATATATAGCCTCATATCATTTAATGTTTTAATGACCACAGAGGTTAACTATACATTGGTTATACACTTAAGCATACTAAAAACATTGTCTCCCTAGCTGAATAAAGTTTGTTGAATGCAGGCCCTTTAGCATCTTTTATACATTTATTTTTTACAGTATGTTTAGTGTTCAATTCATATTTTCTAATGACTAATTTGAATAATATGATAAATATCCATGATCTACCATAACATATATCTAACCACTTATAAGATTTTTTTATTTTAATTTTTGTTAGCAAAAATTAGAATGCATTCACTAAAGATCAAGTGGATATAGGCTACTATCTTCATACAGAACTTCTTCCTATCTCATTTCCAACCATAATCTTGATATGACTAGTTTCACCATTTTAAGGACCTATTATGTTGTCTTCTTGTGCTCAAAAAAATGGCCTGTACACGTCTGATGCTTCTGCTAGTCTAGGATTTGATGAGTTCTCCTAGCTTGTTGTGGTGGGCAGATGATGCCATGTTGTCCCAGAGGTCAGTCCTACACACTACTCCTCAGCATGATAGGCTGGTCCCCAAGAGTCTAAAAAGAAGTGATAACTAGACCTCTGGTGAGTACTCCATCACATAAGAAAAGACATTGTTGTTTGGGAGTGTTTCACAATCTGAAATCTTGAAATAAATCTGGCTTTCTTAGTGGTTCACTGGCAATAGGAATTCTCAGTTGGACTGGCCCTGCCTTTTAGATAAAAAGCAGTTAATCTTGCTCTTAAATTTTCAGAAAGCTTTTTCTTGCAGTTCTGTGAAGTTAAAGCCACTCTGTTGCTATGGTGGTGGAAATGTTTTAGGACAGAAATAATTCCTTTAATTCAATTGTTCAATATGTGTGCTTTGAAGGATATGAGGGCAAATATTGTGAGTTCTGCTCTCTAAGAACTAAAAATCTAATAAGAATGCAGATATGTATAAGTAACTTAAATGTAGAGTAGAAAGATAAATGAAATACAGAAGACTTGGTGATTATGATCTACATATTACTCTAAAAAGACAAAACTCATGGATACATTATTCATCTTACATATTCTGATTTCTCACTGCTCTCCACTCCAAAGACTGTTAACAGTGCAGAGATCTTATGATACCACTAAAAATTGTTTCAAATTCTGTATAAAAGATGATAGTCATACTAATTTTCTGATCTCTTTTGTCTAACTTATAATTGCTTGTATTTAAGTGATTCATACTTATTTAACTTTGTTTCATGAAATTCAATTAAAATCACAAATTTCCTAGTAAATAAAAAATAACCCTTGTACACCATTAGTGGAATTGTAAACCAGTGTTGCCACTATGGAAAACAGTATGGAGGTTCCTCAAAAAAACTAAAAATAAACCTACCATATGATCTAGCATATGTATCTGAAAGTATATATCTGAAGAAAATGAAGTCAGCATATAAAAGAGATACCTGAATACTCATGATTATTGTGGCACTCTTCACAACAGCCAAGGAAGACAGGGAATCTACAGATCTATAGATAAAGAAAATATGGTGCATATACACTATGGAGTAGTATTCAATTGTAAAGAATGAAATTTTGTCACCTGCAGGAAAATTGATAAAATAAGCCAGACTCAGAAAGACAAGTATCATACAATCTCTCCATTATGTAAAAAGAAAAAAAGATAATCTAAAAGTAAGAGAGGAACTACTACAGGAAATGGGAAAGGGAAAGGGGGACTGGAGGGCAAAAGAGGAAGAGAAAGGGGAAAATACAGTCCAAGCATAATATATTTATGTATGAAAAGGTCATGGTAAAAACTATTAATTTGTACAGTGAGCATGTGTTAGTAATTATTTTCAAAAGCTAGTGGTTTTCCTTTAGCAACATGAGAAAGGGTCTCAATTTTCCCACTTTGGTCACTAGACCCTTCAGGACTCAGTGTTGTTTTTGTAGTGTTGTTAAGATGTTTATTGCGATACACCTTTCAGGTTAGGCCCAGGGGAAGTCAAACAGATTGTCACTATTAAAAGACTCTTTGGGGACTTTTTCAAAGTCTCAGCTGCTAGTCTTGCCTCATATTGCCCTTCCAACTACAGTACAGGGAATATTAAGCTTCTGTTGATAAAAGCTAAGGGAGATTCTATTTGCCAAACCCAAACAGGTGTTCTGATCATCTTTCTCTTAGCACCAGACTTTTGAATTCTATAAAATAGGAATTAAAGAAACACATTAAGTCCATTATTTTAGCTGAAGTTACAGCATTTAAAATAGGTGAAGAGTTGGTTTTAGACTGTAATGGGGACAGAATATAGCACATAACATTTATATTCCTAGAAAGAATGATCATTTCACCTTCTTTTGTTTTGCTTTGCTTTGCTTTTTGTTTAAATTATTCTGTTGCTATTTCTCACAGGCTATGCCAATTAGTGAGAAGTAGAGTTGAGTTTAAAAAATGGGGCATCTAGAACCAAAGTCCCTGGATTCATTTGTATATATACCCTTGGACTGTCTGAAGTAAAATGAAGAGATTTTAGAATTAAACTCACTTTTTGCTCTGAAGAAATAACTTTTTTTTTCAAAGTCAAAGGCACTTTGGCCACTTGGACGAATGGGTTAAGAAACTGAACAGACATTTCTCCAATGAATAAAAGTAGCCAATACACATAAAGAACAGGTATATGAAGAGATAGAAGAGATATTCAATGTCACTAATGATAATACCAGAAATACCACTCAGCCTTTCAGAAAAAGGGAAATGCTACAATATAAAACAACACATATGAATGAATCTTGAACAACATTAGGCTAAGTAAAATGAGCAAGTCAACAAAGGACAAATATTGCATGTTTCCACTTACGTGAGGTATCTGTAGTAGTCCAAGCCATATAAACAAAGAATAGAATGGTCATTGACAGGGACTGGGGGAGGAAGAAATGAGTTACTAACCAGTGGGCACAAAGTTTGATGCAAGCAAGACAAATAACAATTTTTAAGAGGGTATGTTATATTAAGTGCTCTTATCATAATTTTTAAAAAGACAAAGTCAATACAACACACATATCTCAAGAAAAAGAAGGTCTTCTGGTTGAATTGTCAGCTTATTCTCAAATGCAAGGAATATGTTTCTAAAATAAAGCAGTGGGTCTTGGAATATATGCGTTTACCAACCAGACTGATTTTCTCTAGAGGCTACTCAGGCCTTAGATACACAGTCAGTAGACAATAGGTTGCTACCCTAGAGATATTGATAATCAGCTGACTACCTCTTCCCCAAGACCCATAAGGGAATCACTATGATGTTGATTTAATAAAAACATAACAAAAAACCTTATCTTTCTTTAATCCATGAAAAGTCCAAAGACTTTTATAGGAAAAACTCTTCTAATGTTCTAAGTATAAAACATGCTTCCAGATTTCATCACATTTAATTTGGTGTTGATTTATCACACACACTAAGAGGCATTTAATCTCTCAAGATCGTATTGTTTCTATATATTTTATAATAGGAAACATTTAATGATACCCACATTCCAGCTTTCATGGCCAGAAGAAAAGTGGTATTTGGGTTATACCTGAAATATACAGACATGAATTACAGAAATATGCAACACACATAGATATGTATCAACCTATAATGGTCATACAGAAGAGAACATGGTTGTTTGGGGATAAGGATAACAATGAAAAGGGAGTTCTGTTCTGGAAAAATATAAAGCATTTTGTGTATAGCTAGTGATCCTTTCCTAAACAGATACATCTAAATTATAAGATTTAACTTCATCTACTTTATTAAGAGAATTAGAAAAGCCTCCAAGCAGGTCTGACTTTAAAAAATAGGACAGAGAAATTTAAATGAGCTCCTGACTTCAGAAAAACCAACTTCTAAAGAGGTTGGAAAAGAGAGAGAGGGTATAGGAGGAGGAGAAATAAAAGACAGGACAAGAAAAAAGAATCTGCCTGGGGTATAATTGATACTGCCATGCTCTGGTCACTAAGTTGGAAATAGCAGAAGTGAAAGAAACTTCCCTGGCGGCAGCATCCACCTGGAAACTCACCTGATGTGCCACAATACAGCTGCACACAATTTCCAACAAAATGTTCTCTTTAGGTTTTGACTTGAGCCTCATAATCTTCTTAAAATCCTAAGAATTCAGTGAAATGATTCTTTGTGGAAATGATTCTGGTAGAATCTCACTGAAAAAAAATTAGTGAGACTGAAGATGTCAACTGTTACCCTTGCCTGTGCATACTAATCAAAGGTGAACTCTTTGGATTCTTTTCCATTTTTTTGTAAAGAAGAGACATCTCTATGTATTATTCATCTACTTTGAGTTCTCATGAAAAGTGCCAAGGTCACTTGTCAATCCTTGTGCCTAAAGGAAACTGACACATTGAAAACTAAAAATGGCAGACTGAAATATTTGTAGATTTTCTGAAAACAAAGAAAAGGGAAAAATTCCTTTGATTGATTTGGCTTTAGTTATCCTATCCATAGTGCATTCAGCATGTATTACTCAGCTTTCCTGTTGCTGGGACTTAATAACAGACACCCACAATTTACAGAAGTCTAATTTAGTTCATCATTTCAGGGATTCAGAATACGCTGGCAGGCCCCAAGGCTGGAACATCATGGAAGAAGGACATAGTAGACAAAACTGCTTAGTTCTTGGAAAGAGGGAAAAAGAGTAGGGAGCAGCACCACAGAAGATGAGGTAAGACACCAGATATAGGGACTAGGGTCATGACTCCATGCCCTACCCAGACACACACAAGTGGGCTCCACAAATCCCCTGGGTGGTTGCCAAGCCAATCAAGTTAACAGAGTTAAGCTTAACCATCACATAGAGAGTACCAATTATGCAAACTTGTGCTCTCTTAAATAAGTGAACATTTGAATTTAATTGTTGCCCAAAGGATAAAATGTTTATGCTATACAAGATGAATCAGTTCTGGAGAGTTAACGTACATGTTGGCTATAGTTAATAACACTATATTGTATACTATAAATTTGCTGAGGTCTTAAATGTTCTCACCATACACACACAAAATAATGGTGTGAGGTGATAGATGTATGTTAGCTTAAATGTGCTAAACATTTTACAAGATACATAGATCAAAGCATCGTGCTGTATACTTTAAATATATACAACTTTTATTTATGATTTATAGTCAACAAAGGCGAGGAAAAAATAAAAATAATAACTATCACTTTCACATCTTAAAAATTGATAGTGTTTTTCTAAAGAAAGACTTCTCTGTGCATTCACTACAAAAATTAATATGTACTCAACATCTCAAGAAGAGATTGACTACCCAGACTATACTAGTGTATTACAAGTTGTAATCTGCCATTTTTATGACTGTATATGCAATTGTGTTTGTGCATAGCACTTTACATAAAAATGCTGAAAGTCACCTTCAGTCCACAGTTGACTGACTATATGGTCAGGAAACTCATGGAGAAAAATCAAATTTGGGGGATTGGAAAAGAGGTTTGAAATGCCACATTCTATAGCTGCCTTATCCAAAATTCATTGGTATGTCCATTTTAGTTACACAATAACACAGATATGGCTATCGGTTGTTTCTATCATTTGAAATTCAACTATTCAGTTCTGTTCAAATAATAGTAATAGCTGTCATTTATTTAGTGATTTGCCAGGCTTTTGACTAATAATGAAGATGTCATATCTCATAATACTAAAAGTAAGGCCATTACATTGATAATGTTATTTCAAAGGAGTAAACTGAGATGGAGATTATATAATTTGACCAAGATCAGGTAGCAGCAAATAGTGGAACTGGAGTTCGAATCCAGGTAGTTATACTATACTTAACTACCTGCCTAGATTCAACCTAATACACAAAACTTCAAGATTAACCTTAATTGGCATTTCCAGATTTATCTCTTACATTCTAAGACTTCTCCACAAAGATCCCAAACTCAGGTCAAATGGAGACTAGCAATTTCTCCATATATCCTGGACCATCTTTCACAACTTTACTAATAATATGTCCTCAATGTAAAAGTGCATCCATTTAGGGAGAGCTGACAGGAAATAGATTCTCTTTAAAAAAGTACACTAAAATATATCATTGTAATTGTAGTAATTTCAGAGAAACTTAAATTTCTGCACTAAATATTTCTTAGAATAAAGGATAGATTTTGCTTATTTGAACTGCCCCCTCCACAGGACACACTATACTTATTTTATCTCTATAAACACCAAATACAATGTTTGCAGAAGTAAAGGCAAAGAATTCCAAAGTCAAATGTTAACTTTTTGACTTCTTGACTACAGATAACCTGGGAGGATCCAACCTCCCTCTCCATGTGCATTGTTTTTGTCCATGGGTAGGTCAACGGGGAAGGAGACAACTCCAGAAAAGGCTAATGTGTAGTGAGTCTCCCTGCGTACAGCTCTGCCAGAAATATCCCACGGTGGAAATAACTCACAGTTCCTCACCTTGCAGTGAATGCTGTGGAAAGTGCTGTGGTTTGTGGAACATACCGAAACTAAGCATTAGTTCAGTCTTGTCAAAGACTGCAAGGCTCCCAGAGACTGTAAAATGTGATAAAAATTTGAAAAGGAGAATGTTTCCTGGGAGACTTCTTCTTTTCCCAGTTACACTGCCAACAGCCAGAGTCTGAGAAGTATGTAAATTAAAGAAAGTTATTTAAACATTCCAGAGACAGAAGATATTAATAAATCTGGTTCTGGTTCTAAAAATGGGCAAAGACTCAAGTCAGCAAAATTTGAGATCACTTCTAATTTTATCTGACCCATTTGGTTCTATACTGCTGCTCTGACGGCACCAATGCCTGTGGTATTATAAAGACCTGCCACAGTATAGGGACAGGAGAAGGATTCAAAGTCAAGACTCAAAGTCAGGAGATACATTTGCTTCAAGGACAGGTTAGACTCTGTCACTTAAGAGCAAATTTGAGGAACTTATCTGGTCTCTGTGAGCTTCGTTTTCTTATGTACAATGGAGATAGCCTGACCCATCCATTTTTTATTGTTAATACAAAACCCTATGTGGAATACTTTGTAAGATGTAAGGTTTACAACCTAAAATGCCTTAATCACCAGAAATGAAAATTAAAGCCAACAAATATTTCATTTTTTTAATTATAAAAAGGAATAGGTTCTTCTGTTTTAACTTACTTTTTTCCTTCTTTCTCCATTCACTTATTTAACAAGTACTTACTGACTGCCTAATCTGCGCCAGACAGTTAGGAATATGAGTCAAACAAGTAAGATACCTGAGGAGAGGAGAAGGGTGGAGATGATCAACAAATATTTACATAAATAAATGAATAACTTTAAAGGATGATAAGTGCTATACAGATAACAATTACAAGAGTTTTCTGAGAGAACACATGGGCTGTGATCTGAATACTCATAAGCAGAAAAAAAAAACAGGGAAGTCTGGCATGGTGGTACATATGTGTAATCCCAGCATTTAGGAGGCTGAAGCAGGAGTATCATTGTGAATTTCAAGACAGCTTGGGCTACATAGTGAGTTCAAGGCCAGCCTAGACTATATAGCAAGGAAGGCATGGAGGGAGGGAGGGAAAGGGAGGGGGAGGAGGACAGGGCAGGGCAGGGGAGAGGAGGGGAAGGAGAGGGCAGGGCAGTGCAGGAGAGGGGAAGGCAGGGGAGGGGAGGTATTCCAGAATGAGAGAGCATAACTGCAAATCCCTAACACCAAGTTGATTTTGAAACATGAAGAAACAGAAATGACGCCCTTATACTAGTGTCATAATGAATGAAGGGGAGGGTTTCACCAGCTAGATTAATAGGCAGTATATACTAGAAAAGTCATGGAGGCTATAGTAAAGGATCTGGAGAAAATGGAGTGAAGAGCTATTTTACAGTTTTAAGAAGAATGTATTAAGATGGTTCAGGATCTTTGTTATGGGAAAGCAAAGAAGTACAGTCTTTATTAACATTGAACAACTAAGTGCTTTGTTAGGAAGTCAGGTAATATTTAACTTTAACATTGTTTTCCCCATGGTGAAGAGTAACCAGCATTTCAAACTCAACATACCCCAAAATAAGAATGCTCTCCAACCTGACTCCTCCCATAGTCTTCTCTCTTGCAGAAATGGTCATTATAAGCTACTAGCTCTTAGAACAGACACCACAAAGGTATCCTTGCGTCAACCAATTCATCAGCAAAGCTTTAGGACCTTTCTTTGTTGCTACTACCACGGCCTATTTTGTATCTCTGTTAAGATTACTGAAATGGCCCCCTAATCTAGTCTCCCTGCTTTTCACCTTGTTCTCAGTCTTTTTTAGCACAGGTGGCAGAGGGAGCATGTTAAAATGAAAGCTAGATGTTACTTCTCTACCCCAAAGCTCTTCTTCACCCTCCTGTCTCAAGGCCAGACCGAAGTCTTCACAGTATCCTAAGAGGCCTGCCACTATAGAACCCACTGACCTCTCTGCTCACGTTTCCTACTAGTTGCCCTCCACTTTCTCCTCCAGCCACACTGGTCTTCTTGCTATTCCTTAAACACTCATACCCACTCCAATCTCAAGTCTTTACTTTTCTGATTTTTCTGTACAAGATACATTCTCCAGATATTCGTAAGGCATTTTCTCTTGCTTCTTTTAAGATGGCACTGAAATTCCATTTTCTCTATGAAGGCATCCTTGGTCATCCTTTCCAAATGGTACCACTGACCCCAACACTCTCTCAAATTTCCAGTTGATTTTTCTCCACAGAACTTAGGTCTATACTTTCTATTTTAATTACTTACCTGTCCCATTGTCAAATTCCCCTAACAAAAAATGTAAGCTCCATAAAGAGGACACCTATTTCATTCATCCTGCATTCTCAATGCCATATAACTGGTGCTCAATAAATATTTATAAAATAAAAGAAGAATCTGCAATTCACAAGCCTCCTCTTAAGGTCAGCGGCAGTGCGCATGGGAATAGCTCAAATCCTGTTCACCAAATGTGGTTTGAGGAGAAGAGTAGTGGGCAGAAAAGACAGCAAGAAAATTAAGGAGAACTGGGAGGAAGTTCTATGGGACACTCTTGGGGGCCTACTGACTTGGGAGCAAAATGAAGAACTGGTCGGCAGCATCTTCTAGATGTTTTACATGCTTATAATTGGCAAGATCAGTTTATTTTATTGGCTTGTTTGCTTTTCCAATAATATACCACATAAAAGTTACCTTGTAAGTTAGGTAACAATAATAATCACAGTCATGGTAACAATGGCTAGATTTTACTGAAAACTGTTTGAGTTGCTATTAATATCTATTTCACGACAAGTTTAAAACAACAATTTTATCATATCATAGATTCTATGACTAGAACAAATGATATAATGGGAATAATTTAACTGACCTATACGGTGTCTGAAGCCTGGGAGCTAAGGTGATTTAGGGTTCTCTTCACTCATGCAACTAGCAGGAAATGCTGGCAGTTAACTGGGACCTCAACTGGATCTATGACCATGATTCCACGTGGCCTCTTTATGTGTCTGAGTTTCTTCAAGTAAGTAAGACTTCTCACGTGCAGTTTAAGGCTACAAAGGGAATTCAGAAAATAAGACAGAAGAGGCAGTGCCTTTTATAAAGCAGTGTTACAAGTCGTATGCCATCATTCTCATCATACTCTATGGTCAAGGCAGTCAATCACAAGTAGAACAGAAATCAATCTTATCTTTTGACATCAGGGTAGCTGGTCACATTGTAAAGCTATATAAGGGGAAGAAAATACTGTTGTAGCCCTCTTTAGAATTACAATCCAACAGAAACTATGATAAGGACTTTACATAATAACCTAATTCAATTCCCATAATATCCCCATATAATAGCATTATCTCATCATTGAAGTAAAGAAAAAGGACATGTAGAAATGTTAAATGATTTCCTCAAGATCACACAGTGGACCTTTGGTGTTGCTGAGCGAGAAACCAGTGTATAATTGACTTCAGAGTTCATACTCTTCCTAATAAATTTTATCCAGGAACAAATGAGGAAATGATCAGGTAGGCATGCTAAGCAGCATGATATGGGAATTGGAAAGATGACTAGAAATGAGGTGGCCTGAAAAGGGGAAATGTGTAGGAAAAGAAAGAAGAGGAGGAAGAACAACAGAAGGAGAAGAAGGAAAAAAAGTACAGGTAGCACACTCTGATAACACCTGGTTGTCTTAGTTACTTTCTCATCGACTGGACAAAATACCAGGCACCACAATTTAAAAGAGAAATGGTTTACTTATGCTCACACTAACCCATGGTCAGCAGGCTCAAACACAGAAAAAGCACCATGGAAGGGCCTGCTGCAGGAGAAAGCTGCTTACATTACAGTGGACAGGAAATAGAGAGAGAAGGAAGAAGCCAGGAGGAAGATACACCCTTCTAGGTCACATCCCCAGTGACCTACCTCTTCCAACTAGGCACTACCTCGCAACAGCACACTCTGCTGCTGAACGAACAGATGAGTACCATGTAGTGCCCCCATGATCCAACCTCTGAGCCCATGATAGTCTGGGGGGACATTCTAGATCTAAATCATAGCACTGGTCAATGCAGTTGCCAATGGTGAATTTATTTGGCTTATTTGAAGAGATATGAAAGACCTCATGGATGACACCCTACATCCAATAACACAAAACAAATATTTAAAACATTAATAAAAATTACACACCACTGAAGTTCTATATTATACAGTTTTCCCCATTATATTTTAAATAATTTTTGTTTCAGTAAAATGAGTTATAATTATGGCATATTCAAGTGTGCATATATCATACTTAAGTGTTTTGAAAGAAGAAATTCAACTTTTTGGATAAAATTCAACTTTTATATTAGTAATATTTTGTATCTGCAATATTTTGTTCCTTAAATGGATGTTTAGTGGATGTAACTCAAATCCAAATTTGGCTTGTTTTTATCCTAACATCGCCTGCAAAATAACCACCATTTATTTATTCAGCAAATGAGCACAGGCTGATGATTTTTTAATGTTACCTGGAATTATATTTGATGCATTTTTGAGAACTTACTCCTAGGCAAAAACTTACAAATCCAATTCTGAATTGAAGAGTTCACAATAAATTACCCTTTGTGGAAATGATGATAGGAAATGGAAAGTTATTCAGCTAGCTGATATGAACCTTGATGAAGAACAACTCTGCCCAAACATCGGTAGATCTCTACGCCAGAGCATTCTCACTCACTCTGTCACTACTCTCCACGTCTCAAGGGCTCCTCGCTGTCCTTGAGCTGAACTCCAGAATTCTGAGAGTCTTGAAGACTCTGGATTCTGCATGTCTCTTAATCCCACCTCACATCCCATTTCCTTTTTGCTCCCTGCCTTGCAACTATTCCAGAATCTCTTAAGGTCTTTGAACATATCGTTCTTCTATTTCAAGACCCATGCTGAAATCAGTCCTTTTGTCTGGACTACTTATGTATCTTCCATGTGTTTTGTTAATTTCTACCCTTTTAGTCCTACAGTAACTGCAACTTCTGTTGGGGATGTTTTCCTCCGCCTCTCAGTAAGGTCCAGGCCTTCATTCCTTCATTAAATACTCTTAGAGTAGTATCATTCTCTCTTCAAGCTATCTATCACAAGTTTGACTTTACATTTGTTTGTTTGATGTCCCTAGTAAACTGTAAGTTTCTTAAGGACAATGATTATGTATGTATATTTCCTTCAATCCTCAGGACCCAGCACAGTGACAGTCCCACTGAAGATATTCAGTAATTACATTACATAAATAAATAGATGAACAAGTGTTAAAATAAATAAATGAAGTTCTGAGGGTCTGAATCAGCTTGTCACAGAATAGTTATATCACAGAATATATATAATTATTTTATATCTAGAGCTTTCTATCTTATCATCCACAAGGTTCACAACTCAAGGACAAATCAAAATATTCATAACTTTAAAAGTAACATTTTAAGGAGCTTCATATTCATTACTAAATTTCATTTAATCCTCAAACCTACCCTGGAAGGAGATTTTTTTTTTTGTTGGTCTCATCTTGAATGAATCTTAAGCTCAAAATGATATAAAGTTCAGGCTGGAATTCTGACCCACCAAACTCCTGGCAGATCTGCCTAGAGATGAGGAACTGGGAGTTGGGTCCACATTTGAAGGCACTGAGAAAGATACCTATTTGTAAAAATAGAGGTACCTCTCTCATTCCAAGCAGAAATGCCTATTTGTTAAAGCAATCATTTTGTTAAAATTGAGAAATATTGGTCCATTATATCAACCTGACTGAAAAGTATATCTGAAAGAGAAGTATAAAAATAGAAAAGAAAAAAAATTAATCAAATACTATGGAATCATGATAGCAACCCTGACCAATTTCTCTCTTTAATGATCTTGTTTTGCACTTAATCTTTATATTGTATAAGCTTCAACTTAACACACTCACCTATTCTGTATTAATTTATACAGTACAATTAGCATTTCATTGTTCAATTTGCTCTCAATGTTTCCTATGTTTACAGCAAGTTACACAACTAAAATAGAAGTATGTAGAAAGTATGTCTTAGCACAATGTAGTATCCCACATTCAAATATTTTATAGATCATTCAACCCAAACACCTTTTTTTTTTTTTTTTTTTTT
>NW_022900915.1:13446185-13447791 GCF_012274545.1 Fukomys damarensis
CAAACCCTTTTTTTTTTTTTTTTTTTTTTTACAGAAACTGAGTGCCTAGTAATCCCAAAAGAGATTACTGAGAAACAAGGCAGAGATTCTGTGAGAGAGAAACTGGAGTCCTGAATACATCAAGGTAGAGAAGCCCTAGGAACTCCCCATGCTTCGGTTTGGTAACCTCAAAGGAACTACATACATAGTTCAGTCTCCCCAAGGACAAAGGGAAAAAAACTCTTTAGGCCGTCAGCTCTACTTCTGAGTTTATAAATTTCAATCCACAGATAATTTTTAGAGAAAATAAGTAGGTATATTTTTTCAGTGTTACTCTCAAGAACAGAAGGTAAGTGTTCAATTCTCAACTACAACATGGTTGCCACATCGCATCATAGACCTGGCACCAGTTAAATGTAGCAAGACACAGAAATGAGATTCTTTTCATGTTTCACAGAACACAAGGATTTGTGGGGTTTTTTTTCTGGGGGCTAAAGATTGAATGTACTATTTCAATCATACCTGAATGAACATGAGTTAATATTTCATAGCTATTTAATCCATTCATTCAGAAATTGTAATGCAAATGTTCAAATATTTACGCTTTGTAGGCAAAACATGGTGTCCTGAATTATTGTTTTGTGCTCACTTCTGCTACTCAGGATTCATTTCAGATCAGGTAACCAGAAAATCGCTGTATTCAACAGGGGAATGATAGCAGTGAGATATTTATGCTTACAATCCTTTCATTTTTATTCATTTTATCTCTGAATAAAATTTAAATATCTACCAATGTCAATGACTAAGGAATTAGTGCAAAAACACTGTCTTTAATTAATCTGATTGCAATTTCCAATCTATATCATATGTAAAATTCAAAGGCTCTTGTGAGTAGAATAATTCTACTTTACATCTATTTTTACATCTATTTTGTTATTCCTCAACATGAGTACCTTCAATATAAACTTTCCACCTCAAAACTAATACAAACTGTGTGTCATATTTTCAGCCCTGTCCTTCATGTTCCTGAAAAATGTTTGGGAGCATGAGCAAGGAAAGAATGAAATTGTAGGTAATGCATTTTACTCATTTAGTTTCTCTTCCAGCATTGCCATACTTAAGCTATCAAAGTAGAAAATCAGATTCCAACAAAAGCTCAAGATTTTTCAGAATAAATTTCAGAGTTACAAAGAGGACCTCAAACATGATGTATGACTAGAGAGAAGACATCTGTCTTGTTACATACTGCAGTAGTTTTGACTGTGGACAACAAAATACAGGGAAGAGAGCTCACCGCTTCCCACTCTTACTCTCTTCAGAGGTGCATCTCCTCCTTTATCTCCTCAATAGCTTAAACAATCTAGGAACATCACCACATATAACCGTCAAGTACCCCCAGTATGAAGTACCAAGAAGGCCACAGCAGCTTCCTGATATTCATCCCAATAATGCATAATCTCAATCTAGTCATAAGAATACATAAGGCAAGCTGGGCGTGGTTGCGCACGCCTGTAATCCCAGCACTCGGGAGGCTGAGGAAGGAGGATCGCTGCGAGTTTGAGACCAGCGTGGGCTACACAGTGAGTTCCAGAGCAGTCTGAACTACATAGTGAGACCCTGTCTCAAA
>NW_022900915.1:13448020-13457116 GCF_012274545.1 Fukomys damarensis
TATATATATATATATAGTAAATTCAAAATGAAAAGCATTAGAAAAATAGCTGACAAGTACTCCTTAAGAGTAGCTAGGTCCTGAAACACAAGGAAAGATTAGGGACTGTCATAAATTAGAGGACGTAGGGAAATATGATGATTAAATGAAATATGGGAAAATGAACAGGGTCCTCTAACAAAAGATATGTGAAAAATTGGTAAAGTTCAAATAAGTTCTGTACTTTAATTATATTGTAATAAGATTAACTTACTGGTTTTGGTAAGTTTTCTACGACTATATCCTATGTTAACACAAAGAAAGGCTGGAAAAAGGGCACATAGAGACTCTACAATTTTTTTAACTTTTCCATTAGCTTAATAAATCAAAAAAAATTATATTAAATTTTAAATTAAAAAATTAAATTTAAATCAAAACTATTAAAAATGCAAAGCAAAAAAACGGATACTGTATTTTATGATGAATGATGTAGGAAAAGAAAGATTCTAATTTAAAGAGATACTTTCAAAAATGCTAATTCTTTAGTAGATATGAGCTCTTTAGTAGATATGAGCTCAAAGCTTTCTGATGAAAATAGCCAGAAGTTATATTGTAAATAATAACATGGACTTAGACTCAGATATAGCTGAGTTTAAAGCCTAATTGTTACCACTTAACAGCTGTGTATGTAACTGTACATTACTTAATCTCTCTGAACTTCAATTTTTTAATATGTAAAATAAGGATGTTAATAATACCAACTTCGGAGGGTTGTTAAGAGGACTAAGTGGGATATACATATAAAAATCTTACAAATCTTTGCCATATAGGAAGCACATAACAAATGGAAGCAATTAATATTATCCCACAAACTTAGACTATTTATGCTGCTCATTTTCAGTGTTTATGCTTTTCCTTTCCTATGAATAGATTAATAATTTCCATTGCATTCAGCCTTATCTAAATAGTATCCATCCTTCGAGTAGTAAAGGACTCTTACTGCCTCCATAAATAAACCTATAACTTCTCTAAATTCCAATTTTGCATGTAATTAGGTATTACATACCTCTTATTCACTGTAATTATTCTGTGTGGTAGTCATTTCTCACCAAATAGACTATATGCTCCTTGGTGATAGGAACAACTTCATTTCTTCTTATATTTCCCTTGATGCAAAGTGCATGATAGGTATTCAAAAAAAGACTGATACTTTGTAATTAAGATATTTTTAAGTGTCTCTAGGAGAATGTGGTGACACTATAGATTTATTAGTCATTGAGAAGGTAGACACTGTCAAAACAGTACTTAAAAAGGTAAATATATCATTGAAAGCCCTTTAAAGAAGAAGTAAAAGACTTTACAAATCCTCTTAACTCTAAATGCAAACTAAATTAAGATTCTTTGCCACTGTTTCTGGGCTTATGGGCCTAAGTCATGTGCTTTTGTCTTGTAAAGAAGTCAATTTAAAATAAAGCCTTTCAGGAAGTTCTATAGACATATTTCTTTCGCTTCTCAGGAAACTCACTCGAAACTCATAGTAAATTCTAAATTTTAATAAAGATACCATGGCTATGAAGAATACCAGGAAAATCACATCATTTAACAATTCCTTTACATAGCATCTTGTTTATGTCTTTTTATATGAATTCTTCAATTGATTCTCATAAAAACTCCGAGATACTATTTGAAAAATATTATCACCCTCAGTTTGCAAATGAGAAAACTGATCTCCAGATTTTCCTTAAGTTAGGCAACTAATAAGTTGCAATTTAAGATTCTTTTCTCATTCAACAAACATTTAATGAGTCTCTCCCTTGGGCTTCCTGTGTGTTCCCTCAGCTTGAGACACCTGTTCTTATCAGAGCACTGAGCAATCTATTACAGCACGAAGGACACAATAATCTACCTATTTGTTTGTCTCTTCTCCTGGACTGTTAGCTCCTCGCTGATAATTGCGTTTTGCACTAGTTGTATCCCTAGTGCTTACAACCATATGCATTTGTGGAGCAGAAGGGTAGCTCAAAAAATGATACTGAAAAATGTGTTCCAATACCTTAAATAAATTGTTTTTTGTTATCATTCCTTTTTCAAATCTTGCAACTCAGTTCTTCCCAACAGAGAACCTGGCTGTGAAAGACATTGACATGAAACACTTAAGAAAGGGCCAGTATCTAACCTACTGAGATCAGTCAGTAAGACCAAAGGATCACAGAGAAACATGAGATGAAGCCTCACCCTCTCCAGATAAAGCAGTTTATTTGCGGAAATTTCAATCCTGAGCCTGTCACACTCCCTAGGCAACTCTCAGTTCCTCTAAAGAAAAGTGACATGCTTTGACATAAAGTTATCAAACTAAAAGAAATTTGTGCTCCTGAATGAAAGTAAGAGAAGCTCATTGACTCTCACGGTAATGAAAGTCTGAAGAGAATCCTATGGGATGCTGAGTAGTCCCTGAAAATCTTCAAGACAAGAGAAACCTACCTGAAATATTTTCCTTCCTGAATCTTTTCAGCTATAACATCCTATGACCCACTTCTTTCCTTATCCTATAGTCAAAATCAACATTTTGATGTCTGCTTCCAAACTCCTTCACTGCAATAATATCTCCTTCTTTCGATCCACAGTGGTCTGGTTGCATAAACATCACCTTCAGAATCAGAACCATGAAATGTCTGCAGAACATGTGGCTTTTCAAAAAGTTAGCAGAAGGTTTGTTCTCTATAGTGATGGCATCGATTTCTCCATGTGGGAAAACTGCCAGTCACTAGTAACAGTATCCAACGTCAAGCAAGCAGAGAAGTTCCAGGAGACTGTAGTGTCTGGAAAAGAGCACCAAACAGCATTCTCAAGACACAGCACTGGTCTGTCTCTTCTACATACTTCAAGGTGACTTCAGGTAAATCGCCAGTTTGTCCAGTGTTCTGTTTTGTTTCTTTATCTCTTAAAAGGAGTACAGGCTTTCTAGATCCCATGTACTAAGTTCTGCCGTGTAACTGATATTTTACTGCTGGAGGGTGGGTGTAGAGAGAGAGTCATAATTAGAAACTCTGGACAACAATAAGTCTTCCCCTTCCAAACTGATCAACAGAATGGACTGTTTTCCATTTCTTATTTTTAAAAAATTGGAAATCAAGAATAATACACTTAGAGGAGGTAATCTGGGTCAAACACAGGGAAAACACATGATTAAAATTATCACGGACTGCCCACCAAAGGATCAGGAATAGGAGAAACCATTTATAATGGGGGGAAGGTATCACAAAGGAAAAAAAATGATACATTTATGTTTAACCTGCTCCAAATAAAAATAACCAACTGATAGTTCACTACTTGGACCATCTGTGATGGATCAGCGTAAGTTTAAATCTTGGCACCATCTGCTCAATTGGAATTTAATATTATATCAATATGCCAAATCACAATTATGATAGCAAGGACAGCAGCCTCATGGCTCATGATCTAAATAGCAATCATTCTTTAATGGGACAAGAAACCAGAGCCAAATCAACTTGGTCAGAAATTATTTTAAAGCTTGGTGTTCATCCCCATTAAGACTAAATAGAGGCATGTGATTGGCAAAGCCATAAGCAACTAGACTTTTAGTGTAGGCAAAACAGCCTGAGAAGGGCCCCTGATGCTGAAGAATTTAGAATTTATAAGAAAAACAATGACAGTAGGAAATTGAAGCAAAGAGCAAAGATGTCACAATACTCCCATCCACCTAGGGCTAATCGCTGACTTCCCAGCATGTATTATTAACTATGAAGAGTTTTCAGTTGGTGATAAAGTAAGACATTAAAACATAATCTAGTGCTGAGATAGCCATTAATTCTATACTAAATCTTTAACTTTTGAAACTTCCAATATTACTTAATCCAAAGTGCTTATCTTACAAATTAGGAAACTGAGTCCCACAAAGTTAAGCACTTTTCTAGTCACCGTTTAGTTAGTAGCAGAAAAAAATCTCCTTCCTCTCAGACCAATATTTATTCATCCAATGATGCTTCCCCGGAGTTCTAAATGCACTTGCAAAGATCTTCCCTCCTTGTCAAATGAGGTCAATGTGTTTTTCAAAATACCTGATATAATACCTTTCCAAAATTACCTAGCCCACCTTATTATTCTAAAAATAGGTTTCTCTAAGATTACACCTTTCATTGTCTTTTGTTATAAAATATAAATAGTGCATATTTTATATACATACCTTACTATGGGAGAGCTGTGTCCATGATTTTTTTTTTTTTGTACTGTTGATCAAACTCAGGTTCTTGCACTTACAAGGCAGGCAGTGGAACCATGAGCTAAATCCCCAGCCCTGTGCCCATGATTTTTATGTATGTACAATTAATAACACGATTTCTACCACCACTTGCTCTAGACGTACCAAATTATCCACCAGTTCTATACAATTCTATGAAACCATCCCTTCAATTCTGCATCTCCCTGCACATGTTGTTCCTTCTGCATGATGTCTCCCTCTCCTCATTCATCATGCCGACTCCTATTCATCTTCAAAGGTCAAGTTCAAATACTGCCTCCTTTCCAGAGCTCTTCCTGCCTACTCAATAGGCAAGCTTAATTTCACCCTTTGCATTCAAATTTTGCTCTCAGATATAGCACTTATTAATCATTTGGTAATTGTGTATATGTTTGTATCTCTACAAGATTATCAGCACCTTATAGACAGAAACAGAGTTTTATGTATTGTAAACAGCTAGCAGCTAACATGCATGAGGATCTTGATAAATGCTTTGTTGTCTAATGAAATCAATGCTGTAACAGAAGCACTGACAAGATCTACACTTTTTAATTTCCAAACTCCATGGATGGACAGTGACTCTTTGGTATAAAAATTATCACTGTCAGTAATTATATTGAAACAGTACTCCTAAAGCATGTAAAATGATGAGATTTGGGAGAATAGAGAAGGAGTAAGGAGTTTCAAAACTCTGTAGTTTTTAAACTCCTGCTGTGGGTCTTGTGTCCTTTAAAGTAAAATTTTGATATTAAACTGCTTTTAAAGGGATAAGGCTTATTCTCATAAACATGAATTTTCAATAATGAATCTCAAAAGATATGTCAAGTTTGATGAGGGTTAGAGAATATTAAAACTTTATATCTAAAAGGTTTCTTAAAATCTCTTGTTTTAGTAATAGAA
This sequence comes from Fukomys damarensis, assembly GCF_012274545.1. Lineage (NCBI taxonomy): Eukaryota > Metazoa > Chordata > Mammalia > Rodentia > Bathyergidae > Fukomys > Fukomys damarensis. The sequence goes on from NW_022900915.1 coordinate 13,453,158, forward strand.
ATAGCAGTAATAAAAATTAACATTTATTGAGAGCTAACTATGAGCCAGGCACACTGCTAAACATTTTACAATCATTGTTTCATTTAAGCTTTTCAATAACTTCATGTGGACACTGTCAGCAGCCTCACTTTGTACAAGTAGATGAAGAAACTGAGTCATCAAGAGTTTAAGTAACTTGTATGCACAAAAACAAACAAGGAATATGTGTCAGGGAGAGGACTGGAACCCAGTTGAGCTGACTCCAGGTTTGGCTCCAGTTAAATAAAAGCCATGGACATATATAGCTGAACAATCTCACTAAAGTTCCCTGGGTTAAGTAGGAGACAGAGTATTCAGCCTCTGCTAGCTATGGACACAGAAGCCACAACTTTGGAAGAGGCACACAGAATCTCCAAAGAAAGGGAAGCATGAGACTATAATGCAAATCAATCACAAGGAAGGGATTGCTAAAAGGTGAAAATAACTGAATCAGTAGCTCAGGCGGTGTGCATAAAAACAAGACTGCCACCCATGCAAAATGATTCTTCCTAAAAGCATAAGCTAAGAACATTTTATTCCATCAACTGGGTGTGTTTGTATATTTTCATAGGACATAAATTGACCTTGGTTTTAGTGAGCCTAGTGTGTATATTTCCTGGCAATCATTTATTTATTGCTTATTGGGAGGCTTTTAGCTTTTATCTAGAAGAGACAGAGTTAGTGATGTATTTCTGTTTTCATCAGGAGAGAGAAGAAAAGGCTGAGGTCCCTTTAGGGAGACAGTGATTTCTGGCTCATCTCAACAACTCATTTTTTACCATAATAACTTTTTCTTTGAGGTACTAGGGATTGAACTCAGGACCTTGTGCTTGAAAGGCAGGTGCGGTGCCACTGAGCTAAATCCCCACCCCCTCTATCATAATAACTTTTGTCTACAGAAAAAGGTGGAGACTCTGATATACACTACATTTACACACACGCACATACACACACACCTGCACAAATACACATACTTTGTACATTACTTTATAGTTTACCAAGTATTTTCCTATAAATACCATCTTATTTAACATATACAACAACCTGGAAAGATTGGTGGATTTGTTCCCATTTTTGCAAAGAAATTTGAATTTAGTTTGTCCAATGCCTTCTCTTGCTTCACAAAGCTGGCAAGTAGCACAACCAGGGTATGAACTCTAGCCTTTCGATTTCAAATCTAGAATCTTCTACCAATACACTCTGTTCATTTGCCTTTGGAATTAAAGTGAACTTGCTTACAAATTACCACATTGTCTCTAATGCTTCTAACATTACCTAAATAGTCTATGATCCTGAGGATAGGGAAGGTATGTATGATAAACATCACATGACTGAACTTTTTTTTAAAAAGTGTGAACCCATTAAATATTACACTTCTCACAAGAGAGTTAAAAGATGAATTTTCTTTCATGGAATGAGACTGAAGAGAACTCCTTTTGAGATCGATGTTCTATGTCTCTTTCAAATAGGAAGACTGGAAAAATTAATCTTGACTTAAATTTGGAAACTCCAAAGGCAACATCAAAAGAAAAACTACCTCATTTCCTCCCTATTACTGAGACTTGACTGCTAATACAGCTTCTGTTTGACATCTGATGACTGGGAATGTGAGCGCTCCTGTACAAAAGCAAATGCAAAATCTGAAGATTATATTCTTTCAATGGATCATCTCCTCCTGCTGTTAATTTTTTTTTCCCAAGCAGAAAATATTGCAATTGTATTTTTATCCTGGGAGACTTTTATCTAGTAAATAGTATAGCTTACCAGGAACAAAGGAGATTCTGCAGAAATTAAATGGTGAGGACTAATTACTGTTTTGTTTTTTTTTTAATTCCTCTCTTTTTTCCCTCCCCTTTCATAGCATTGATTGTCAGGGCAGCAGCAGATTTATTGTAACTAGTCAGTACTATTCAAACATCTAGGCAATTCTGCTTTATCTTCCTAACTAAGCTGGGCTCTTTTTTACTCATTATCTGCTCTGTTTATGGAAGGCCTAAAGGGTATAAAACAAGAAAAAGACAATGGATGTAACAATGGATTTCATTTAAAATACAAATAATGTAATGTAGCAGTCTTTTGGGAACCAAACTGATGGACAGAACCTAAAGCCATTATCACTAAACGCTGTGCTTTCACAATAAAATAGGGGTGGGATAAGGAAAAGAAAAAAGAATTATGAAGAGGACTGCCATGCAAATCTCATACATCTCTTTCTTCATCTTTTTCTTTTTTCCCAGGCTTAGGAAGAAAACCCTAAAAGGTAAGATTCATTTTTATTGTAAAACTCAAATGGAAATAAGAGTTGATCTTGATGGCTTTGAGTCCTCACAGATTTCAACATAATAAAGCAATGAATTCAAATGATAAAATCAGAATTCTCCTGGGACTGAAAGACAGGGATTATAACTTTCATGCCTATAAAAACAACAAAAAAAGTTAGCTTGTGATTGACTTCCCTATTTAACAGTTATCAACTGTTATCACTGTGTTACTTTATGAGCCTGGAGGCCCACTGTAGCTGGAAATACCTCAGATATCTGCAAATCACTTATCAAAATGTAGAGGACACAGTTCTACAATGATTGAGACGCAACAAAAACAAACATTTTTAAAACAACCCCCAAACCTCAGGGTCTACGGATAAATCTGCAGGTAATGACTGTGAGCAATTTAAGGCTCTTTAAAATGGGACTGTCCAAAGCTACACTTTCCAAGACAGCAGCCACTAGCTGCATGTGACCCCTGCACACTCAGAATGTGGCAAGTGTGGCTCGAGAACTACATTTTTAATTTTTATTTAATTTTACTGGCTTTAACTTAAATTAAAGCAAGAAAAATATTAATACAGCAATAAAATAAGAACTACATTGACATAATATTTTTACATGTTGGATTAAAGCATTTTATTCAAGTTTAATGTTTATTTTTACTTCTCTTGTTGCTACTATATAATTTAAAATGATATACATGGCTCACTTTGCTTATATTGAACAGCGCTGTTCTAAAGATTGCAGAATCTATCTTGGGGAGAGTATCTACTTTAGACTTCATTGAAAGGTCCTTTCTAGAAAGAAAAAGCCTAGCAGCTTGGGCTTATGGCAGCACAGTCACTTAGCACACAAAGAGTGAGAGCCCATGCTCTGGAAACACATGATCTAATCCTAGCTCTGCCTTTCACAGGTTGGCCTTAGGCAATCTGCTTAGTCACTCTGAGCCCACTACTTTGCACGCCAAGATAATGGATCTAATAAACTTGTAACTGCTCAAAAATATTGGCTATTAAAACAGGTTACTTGAACATTATTGGGAACATATGTGAAATTCCAGAAACAAATTAAGGAAAAAGTTTGAGCTTGGAGATCATGTACATGAATTTAGAAAGATTAGACTATCCTTTCCCAACTATCAAGAGCAGGATTACTCAAGAGAGACAAGAAGCACCTAATTCCTTTTCCCTATCTATGACTTGCGGGAGGGTCTGGCTGACAGCTCTCATGCCCCTCTCCTTTGCTTCCTTTTACTCCCCCTTGGTCCCCTGAGGATGGGTTGGAACAAGTTGCTTCAGTGTCCTCCCACCACCTATCTATAGCTGTTCTCCAGGCTGCCCTGAAGAGACTTTCGGCTCAGACATCCACCACAGTGCTCCTCCTTCACTCTGACGCTTCAGATCCTGCTACTGCTGTCTCTGAAGAAGCAGAGGGACACCACCTCTAAGGTGGCAAGGATCAGGGAAAACTGAACTCAATAACGGCATCTCCAACCTCCTCACACCTCAGTAAGCTGTGGTTAATACAGCTAGCTCTTCTGTAGATGCTGTTTTGGCCCATCATTTTTGTGAAGACATGGCTACTGTCAATCAAACAAATTACCCAAATCAAGGAAAAGATTTTTTTTTTTTTTTTTTTTTGTTCCGGGGGTTAAACTTCGGTCTTCCCTTTCAA
>NW_022900915.1:13457291-13480945 GCF_012274545.1 Fukomys damarensis
TTTTTTTTTTTTTTTTTTTTTTGGTACCGGGGATTGAACTCTGGTCCTTGCACTTGCAAGGCAGGTCACCGAACCACTGAGCTAAATCCCCAGCCCGGAAAAGAGCTCTTAACTGACTGGCAGCAAAGACTTGAGAATAGCTGCCTCTTGTTAATGAAGAGTTAATGTTTAATTTGATGACATTTTTAATACCAGAAGGGAGCAAAGGTATAGCACAGAATGAGGAAGTACTTTATAGTTCAAACCATATGCACTGTATTCACAGAAAGTGATTTAAACTAACACTATCTTGGTTCATCTAACTTACAAAGTTGGGACATACAACTTAGACTCTATCATTAGAGTAAAGCCAAGCTAGAAGGCTGCAAGCCACAGACAGGAAACAACACTATTCGTATGAAAAATAAATTTTAAGATAACATATCTATATATCACTTTACATATCAATCTGTATCACTCATTATAAATGTAGGTTTCATGGGCAAATAAATTGTTTATCATGAATCCCAAATATTTAGAATGCACCTGGTAGACAGTAGACACTCAATAAATACCACATAAATGAATAGAGATTCAATAAGACAAATAAAAGGAAAAATTTATAAGGAGTGTGAAAAGGGTACTCCAAATCATAGTTAGACATCATAAAGTGTTATATAAGCATCAGACAACGGTGCTAGCAAATTTAGCTAGCACTAAATAGCCAATAAAGACAGAATGAAGACATGGATAGGAATGTTTTGTGGCTACTAGGTGCCTACATATCTCTCTACCGTCTAGGGCTTCACCATTTCCTTTTCCCCAGCTCTCCAGACAGAGCCAGGCAGATCCTCTCCCTGCTTATATGCTCCAAATGTGAGGTACAGAACACAAGTATGCTCTACTTGGTTTACTTACTTTGACAGTTACTGGTCCAGAGGTATGGAAATACTATTCCTTTACTGTGTGCTCTACAAACTCCTTTGCATTCTATGTAACTGCTTAAGAGTTGCCACCTCTGTGTCTGATCCACACAGAGTTAAACATATTCTCTTTATTTTTTCCCAAGCTCTGTACCATTGCTATATTATAAAACTGTTCCACACATCATGCATAGGTCTCTGAAGTCATGTATAGTTATAACTGCCTAAATCAAACTATAGATTTATACCTTATCTCATTTACATTACCTAATAAAAATAGAATACCTTGTGTCTAATTACACCCTCTATCTAGACAGTATCTTTGAAATACAGCTCCCACAATCTGTACATTTTTAACTATGATTTTTTTCTAGTTGAAAACTCACTCAACTGGCTTAAATCCAATGATATCCACTTATGGTTAAGGATTTCCCTCTTTCAGCAGGCCTAAGATTTCCATCTTAGTCTCAATTATATTAAGTTTATGAGATGTGTGGTTCTTATCACTAATATCAGCACTTTGTCTATTCTCTACTCATCTCTTATAAGATAATAGGAACAAAATGTAATAAAATATTCAAATTATTCAAATACTTTCATACTGAGGGAGATAATAGCTGCAATTGAATTCTCAATTATAATTCCATACATTATATTTTAGCCTTGCAGCCCTGGAACATAGGACGGTACACTGCACTGTTTTTTTGGTAGGTGCTTAATAAATCAATGTTTAAGGGTTGGTGAGCTAGTTTAGTGGTAAAGCATGTGTTTAGTATGTGTAAGAGCATGGGTTCAATCCACAGTGTGTGTGTGTGTGTGCGTGTGTGTGTGTGTGTGTGTATACATATATATAATGATATATTTATATATATAAAATTTGTCAAGCAATGACAACAACTATTTGAAAATTCCATGAACTCCTTTTAATTGGACATGGCACAAAGGTAGTAAGACACACCATACAGAAGGCATTTTGCAGAATGGGCGAAAAGATGAGACTCATAAAACAGATCCAAATACCAATGTTACTAAACAATTTGAGGACTATCTCCTAGCTTGAGGACTTTGTACCTATTTACCAACTCTTAGTCTAATTTATTTTCTCTTAAATGAGAGTAGCAGAATCACTGTGAAGATAAAATAATTCTTGGTTATTTCAATACCCACATGAATAATCTTTGAGTACTTCTAATTCCTCTCTGTCAAAAATCACATCCTTTTTTAGTCACCCACTTTCATGACCCTAACCTGAATCATATCATTTGACCCTCCATAAGCTCAAATTCAGTCCTCATCTTCTCCCAGGTTTAGTTTATTTCCTCCAGCACTAGATTTCTCAGGGATCTTTGACCCCAGAAAGACCTTAAAATCATTGATTTTATACCTTTCAATTATCCCTCATCTCCTTGGTGTTCTCATTGGGTTTCTTACTCAGCTTAAAACCAATGGTGAATTGTCTTAACAACATCCTCGCATACATCATGAACTCTTCTGCCTCAGTTTTGCAAAGCCCTATGTCTACTGGTTAAGATTATATGTGAATCTATGCCCTACCTTGTCTTAGTCATGTTCTTGTTACTGAGACAGAATATCCAACATCCACAATTTAAAGGAGAAGAAGTCTACTTTAGCTCATGTTTCAGTTCATGGTCAGCCAGCTCCAAAGAAGAAACAGCATGACTAGGGCCATGGTAGAGGAAAAGCTGCTCAGCCAGAAAAGCAGAGAGCGAAGGGAAGAGCCAGGAAGAGAGATATATCCTTCCAGGTTATGCCCTCAATGACCTGCCTCCTTGGACCAGACCCCACCTCCTAATAGCAAGTCATCTATATGCCCCCATAAAGCAATCACTTCCCGAAACCCCTACCTATAAAGTTCTTGGGGGAACATCTAGATATAAACCATAACACACCTGCAACCATGTAACTGGACATGGCCAAAGAAAACTGTACACCCATACTGAATGATCTCGCTATAAATGCATGGCCACTTGTTTCAATTAAATCCTTATGCCACCTGGTCAATACTACATTTCCATAGTTCATTCACTCTCTGACAGTACTGTATTATTATTCTGTATTTATATATCCTATTCTTGTGTATGAACTGACAAAGCTCATAATTAAGAACTCTGTATGCATTCAAGCCTGTTTCTTCTTGTTTATCCGAAGAAATTTCTAGCTACCACTTCTCTGTCTCTCTCTTGTATTGCTGATTTTCCTCTAGCCACTAGTCTTTCCTATGAGCATACAAACATGCTATTTCTTCTAATTCCCCTAATTCTCATATTCTGTTCTACCAAATAATTTCTCTATTCTACTTCTTAGAAAATCTTAAAAGTACTGTTTTCACTCACTTTTCCAAGTTTCTCTATTTCAACTGTCTCTAAAATAAGTTCTAATGAGGCTTTCACCCTCAATCAATTCACCGAAACTGCTACTATCAAAGTCACCAATGACCTCCATATCAGTATATCCAAATGTCCTCTTCCTCAAGAACTTACTCTTTCAACAGTGCAGATTCAGTTAATCATTTTCTCCTAGTTAAAGAACTTTTTTTCACTTGATTTCCAGGATACCACACTTTTCTGGTTCTCCTCCCACTTGACTTTTCTTTCTGGATCTCCTTTGCAAGGTCTTCCTCAACTCTTAAATCTTAACACTTGAGAGTTCAGGAGGTCAAATAGATCTCCATTCATTTACTGCATTAATTGGTTGGTACTATCAATTAGTCTCTTTAAATACTTTCTACAGGCTGATGACTTCCAAATTTTTATTTTAAGCTTTCTCAATCACAGACCCAAATATTTAACTTCCTAGTTAATACATTTACACAAATGTCTAGTAAGCATCTCCACCTTACTATGTCTAGAATTTGAAGTGCTCTATTATGTCTAGAAACTATTCCTTTCCCAGTTTTCCTTTCCTTCTTTAGGAGTAACTCTATTCTTATGAGTCACTTAGGCTGAAAGTCTTGGAGTCAGCTGGGTTTAGGGGTGCACATCAGTAATTCCAGCACTTTAGGAGGCTGAGGCAAGAGAATTACAAGTGGTCCACACAACTTGGTGACCTAGCAAGACCCTGCCTCACCATTAAAGAAAAATAATAAAAAGCTGTGGATAGCTCAGTGAGAAAGCCTTGGATTCAATCCCCAACACACACACGCACACACGCACACACACACACAATCTATCTTGGAGCCATCCTTCCTTTCATATAACACATCCACACTATATATCCAGAGTCTGCCCATTTTTGCCATGTTTACTGCCACTGACCTTGCCTGAGCCATTACCATCTCACAATAAGATAATTCTAATAGTTGTTTATTTTACAGCTCTGCTTCTTTCCTTGGCCTCATCAGTCTGTTTTCAAAACAGCAGCCAGAGTTGAATACAGCTAGCTTGTTAAAATATAGGTCAACAGGCCAGGGATTTACCTCAGTGGTTCTGTCCTCTACCTCACAAACACAAGGACCAGAGTTTGATCCCTGGCACCAAAAAAAAAAAAAAGAAAAAAAGAGAGAAAATATACATACGTCAAATTTTCTTTTCTTTTTTTTTTTTCAGCTACATCAAATTTTCAATATCACATAGCAGGCAGCTTTTAAATAGGACAGACCATGTCCTGATTAGCTTAAAGCCCAACAATGGCTACCCATGTCACCCAGGGTCAAAGCTAAAGTCCTTACAAAGGTCTACAAGTCTCCAAAGAGCCTGGCCCCTCGGTACCTTTCTGGTCTCCCTACTGTCTCTCTTCTGTCTCCTTTACCTGCTCCAGGTACACTGCCACCCCATACTGTTTCTCAACAGACCCAGCACTCTCTCACCTCCAGGCCCTGATTCATGTTTTCCTCGCCACCTCTAGATCACCCGCAGTTTGAAACCTCATCTCCTACAAGCCTTTATTTAAATATTATTACCCCAGTGAAGACTTCTCTCCCTCCTGTCTGAAATTATAACACACACTGCTAACCCCATCCTCATTCTCAATCTCCTTATCCACGTGATGTAATTTACATTTTACTTATTTATGTTGTTTATCACACACCCCCACAGACATCCTAGAATAGAAGCTTCTTGAAGACAGAAAATTACATTTGTTTTATTCAATACATAATTTTCAATGATTAGAATACTATTTAGTATATACATGTTTAACAAAATTTTTGAATAAATGAATAAAGCATAAAGCTTTCAGTACAAAGCCCAGCAGAGATAAGCCATTCTCATAAATCTTAACCATTATTACATATTACTACAGATTCAAATTTTTTTTTCATAATCAAACACAGAGTTTTTCTGGGCTCAGTCTCACAGTAGCCAAAGGAACAAGACCCATTTTATACTTACTATGTTCTCATGATTATTCTAAATGCTTTAAAAATACTGCACTGGGGACAGAAAAGATTTATATTTTAATGACAATCACTGCAATTAAAAAACATTAACAGTGTTTAAAGTCGGAGAGACTTGACCAGAGTCTGAATCTTGGTTTTTTTACTAGCTGTGAACCTGAGTAAGAATTTTCCTCAGTCTCAATTTTCTCATGTGTAAAATGGGAAAAATAATTCCTGCCTACTAAGTGTTTTAATGATACATTCTAGTGTTCAAAAGGCAGGATACATATAATTTTTTTATTAACTTAGGTACATTTTAGGTATACAATATGACTTTCATCATTGCGAATTTGTACCTTTACATAACATATCTTGGTTCTTATTTTTTTCCCATTTCCCTGCCCACCCTTCAACCCCTTCCACACATCCCTCCTTATTTACAAAGACTTTGTTTCCATTTTTTCCTTTTCTCATATTCTTTCTTTTCCCTTTTTGTCCTTCCCCTACCTCTCCCACTTCCCCTTCTCCTTTGGACCTTCCTATTTCACATTATCTATTATACATTTTGATCCTTATTTATATTTTCAGTTTCTCATATTAGAGAAATTATTCGATATTTACACATATGTCCTATTTATCTCACTTAAGAGTATGATCACTATACTCTTTAGCTATAAATGTCTCTAGTTTTTCATTCTTTATGCTGAGTAGTATTACATTTTATTTTTTAAAAAACCACATATTCTTTATCCAGTCTCCAGTTGATGGGCAATTAGGCTGTTTCCAAGTTTTACCTATTACAAACTGTACCACTATGAACATGAGTGCAATTTTTTTGGTGGTGCTGGGGACTGAACCCAGAACCTCTGGACTGAACTACATCCCAGCCTTTTCTGTTTGTTAGTTTGTTTGTTTGTTTTTGAGACAGGATCTCACTGATTTGCTAAGTTGCCAAGTTGCCAAGTTGCCCAGTCTGGAATTAAACTTTGCTGTCCTCTTAACTCAGCCACCACAGTAACTGGGATTACTGGGGTGCATGACCACACCAAGCAAGAAAGAACATTATGCTATCTACAAAGCCCTTATCAAAAGTATTCAGTGTGATTTGCACTCAGTCTCTGGCAGTTAGAATTCATTTTAGAGAAAAGGAAACAGTTAATGGAAGAAAAATTTAGAAATGAGGAAAAATAAGTCAATACTTCCCTGTCTGTAAGGTTCTAAAATTTTCATCAATATTCAGAAGGGAAAGAGGTCAAGAGAATCAACTGGTCTTAAATTTAAGAATAAATTTTACTTTTCATTTTTGGTCATAGCTTTCCTATTGTAATGGCTGGGTTTCTAAAAGTAATTCTAGAATACGAAACTTACTGATAATCCTTTTAAATATAAATATACATATATATTTAATTAATTTATTTTTGCTTAGGTATTTGATAGAGTGGAGGAAGACAAAACTAAATTCTCCCTATTCCACTTCAAAGGTTTTTAACATCTTTTTTTGTACTATAAAATCTTGTGCCTTTTCATATCTATGGTACCTAGAAAATCAAATTCTTAAAAATAATGCTGCGTAGGAGTCTCTGGAAGAAGAGATTGTATCCCAGAAGTTCTGTGTGGGTAACTGAGGACAGATTTGCAGATCTGGGCCCAATCTGGTTTAATTTTTTTTGAAGCTGTATCATGGGAAAATCATGACCATAGTCTCAAAATCTGAAGAGGAAGAGAGGAAAATCAGCTGTGTTGAGCACCTTCTACCATCCACACACCCTGCCAGAGGCTTTTTATGTAGGCTTCTTATTTAATCTTGTGAGGTGGCTCCCTTGAATAGCTGCTTGATGCTCAAAAAAAGACAGCACTGCCATCTGGCACCTCTGAGGTATAGCATGACAGTTAAGATTGCCAGAATTGGGGTCAGGGCAATTGGGGTTTGAATTCTACTAGTACCAACTATTAGATAACACAGCAGTGACGTGAGGCTCTGGCGTACACAGAATTATTTAAAGTTCAGCCTTGTCACACTTGATCTTCCTCAGCCCACCTTCACCCCATTCTCATGGATCAATGAAGTTTCCTCAAACTTAGCACCATACAGATGTGACAAAGCTCTTCCTACACAGAAATTCTGAAAAAAGCATTAACCATGTGACAGTAAATAAGTTAAATCTATCTGAGCCTCAGTTTCTCATCATATAGGGTTTGTAAGAACTAACTGAAAAATGTTTTACATAGAATATGACATAGAGTTATATCACAATGATATTTATGGTTATTGTTAATATGTTAAAATTTAAATATATGCTACTGTATACTCATAGGTATTTCTATCTGAAGTCAGGAGGACTTCAGTAGCAAGTTAAGACAGCAACCAATTATTTGATTATACTGCGTCTTGTTTTGTTTTGTTTTTTAAGAAAATGTGTTTTCCCATAAAAGGAAGCAAATTTCCAAGGCAAATCACAGATTATGAAAAATATGAACACGTACAAGCTATGATAAAAGAAAGCATTCCTGCTGTTCTCTATATTGAAGAATGGCTGGTATGAGGAATTATATTCAAACACTCCCAAAACAGGTTTTTTGGTTTATAATCAAGTCTTCACATCAAGATACAAACCACCATTATTACCAGAGACTTTACCACAGATCCTTTAGCTCTTTAGAAGTAATATATATTATAACGATCGAACAGAAGATACAAGGCTTAGGCTTTATTAACAATAGAAAAACAACTACAAGCTAGCAGGTAGTGAGCATATAAAGCCAGTCATAGAAACAATTTTATACATCCTCTTTTCTAAAGGAATAACTTCTATTGCTTGTCTTGATATAAAAGAATATAAAGTGGATAATTCACCTAACTTTCTCTTAAATATGCCAAAAATAGAAATAAAATTACTCTATTTTTGCTCTTTAATTTTCTCATAATTGCCTTCATACAGACTTGTTTTAAGAATTAAAAATAAGTGAGATAAATCAGACATAAAAGCCCATCATCTGATTTTTCTTATACGAGAAATTTAAAATATAAATAAAGAGTAAAGTAAAAGATACTACGAAATAGCAAGATAGATCCTTTACAAATCAAATCTAGGGGGAAAGGGGATAAAAAAAAGAATTAAAGATGTACATGTACCAACTCCACATTAGGAATGTAATCATGTCTACCAAAGTGTAAAAGCAAATAAACAAAAAAGCTAACCATAAGTCAAATGAAAACAAAATGAGTAAAAATCCACACACAGCTAAGAAACTAACCAAAAATGCAAAACACTTATTTTTAAGAACAGGAAAATTGACTGTTTGAGTTTCTTCAAACAGCTATACCGTGAGGCTTAGGTTTCCTGTAATTGCCCTGAAGGCCACCAGGAAGAAAGGGAAATAAAGGAAAGAGGTGATGGGATAACTTGACCCGCACCCAATTCCCACTCAAATCAAAACAGTGCCGCTTTAAAAGACTGTGTATGTTGGCTTCTACCTCAGACCTCATTTGAAGTCTGTTCACACAGACAGGAAACTGAGTCACTAAATGATGAAGCCCCTCTTCACCTCAGCCAGGATGCTGTGATTCTATGAATCAAGTAAGTACTCTTCCCAGCATACAAGATACATTTGAGGCTCCCACCCAACATTACAGTCTACAGGACTCAGATAAGGGATTTGTTTCTATCCATTTGGCTAATTCCTGTATAACACAGATGTATGAGCATTACCAGGAGTTGAGGAAATAAAATGTACCCAACATAACATGGTCATATGCTACTCAGTCTTATGTAATTACAATGCTAGAACTTTGATCCTGTGAAAACCTATTTGCCTATTTTAACTGTTGATGTTTAAATGCTCTGACAACTTTCTAAAAGAGCAAATTTAATCACTTTCTCCTTGGTTGTAGCTACCCGTCCTTAAGACATTGCCTGGATGGTCAGCCAAGCTAACATAAAATCTGCCTTAATGGCAGACATCTAATCGGGCAGCATAATCACTGTACATGTACCATATCATGTGCTAATTATCCTATGAGATAATTAAATAGGCTCACTATCCTTGTCATATATATGATTAAGGTACCTGAAGGCTGGAGAGGTTAAGTGACATCTCAAAGTAATTTTCCTCACTGCTGTCCATATTTCTCATCCCATCTCTTAGGTGTAAGTTTTCTTTTTCTTTTCTCTTTCATTTGTTTCTACCATACTAGCCAAATCTCTATGTAGGTATGTGCATGTGTGTGTACACAAGTGAGTATGTATGTGTATTTTTTTCAGTTGTCTTCACCATGAGAGGGAATTCTATTATTATAATTTTAAATGGTGGGGTGAGAAGGATAGACAAAAATTAACTTATTAAGTACCTACAACATAGCACATTAGGCTAGTGTTAAAGATACAAAAAGCAGGAAAAATATAGCTCCTGCTTTTGTGACACTTTCAGTCTACAGAGAGAAAAAAGAGAACAAAAAAGTGAAACAAGCAAATAATTAGTCATATGAACAGCAGTGCCTGCATGGAAATAACCAGGCTGTTGTACAGAAACATTTGGGAAGTCACTGGCTACTTCAGCGGGGACAATATCAGAACACTTTCCTAAGGAAACTCAGGAAGGCCTGACCTTGAAGGATGAGAAGGACGCAGAAAGGGGAGACTGTTTTGGGGAGACAAAACATAAGTGTAGAATCTCAACACGCAAAAGAGGAAGCCAGTTACAAAGACGGCCAAGAACACTCCAGATAGTTGAACACCTTCAGGAGGGGAAGAAGAGGGAGTTAGAGAAATGAGTGTGTGGGACTAATATATCTTTCTTTTTTTTCCAATAAAATACTTTATAGGCTTACACTCTGCAAAAAATGTCAAGGTGATCAAAAAGCAGGAAAGTTGGAAATATTGTCATTCCATTTGTCTTTCCATTTGAGAAAGTGTCATCTTTTTTTAATTGAGCTTATTGGTACATTTTAGGTATACAGTACAGCTATATTCATTATTGGGATCTTGTACCTTTACACGACAGGTCTTGGTTCTCATTTATATATATCTTTCTTTGATGTCAGGAAGTATACAGTGATAGTCCAGACTGAGACCAGAAAGTAGGAGCTTGATTTCTGCTTTAATAATAGGCAAGGTCCACTCCAAAGGATCAGTATTCTCAGTTTCTCCTTCTGGATCTAAACATACCTATGAACTAGATGAACTACAAAGAGCCTGAGGATGAAATGCCTGGTTACTCATACGAATACAGCTAGGAAAATGGCTTGAGCTTCACTTAGATCTCACAACACTGCCAGGAAAGAAGCTTCCTTGTCCTGCTTTTATATATGGGTGATCTGAGGTACAAAAGAGTTAATACACTTTCCCAAATATGTCCTGATAGAAAGTGATGGAGATAAGGTTTCTGTCCAGATGGATCTGATGCTGTTAGTGTATTCAATCATATTTTTACTGTTGCTCAGAGCATACATCCATGATCAAAAGTAAATATCAAGTAAAATAGGAAGCAAATCTAATTAATTTTACATTTCACATTTCCTTTCTTTAAAACATAGTGTTATGAATTTATTCATTCATTAAACAAATGCTTATTGGGCTCCTCCTGTATGTTCAGCACTGTGGTAGTACCTGAAAATGATTTGTGCATAAGAATGGCAAGGTAAAGCAGTAATCCTCAAAGTAAAATAATGACACATACCATTTTAAGAGTCTTCATGAAAGGACAGACACCACAGAAACAATTATAAAGCACCTTTAAAATAAATTACTAGTCATAGAGCCTAGCATTTCAACTCTGATTTTGTACACACGTGTATTTTTACAAGATAAAGATTTTAATAAAAGCAAATTGAGTTTAAAAGGGTGATACTGTATCTTGGCATAACTATCATTTAAAAAAAACATTAAATGAGAATCAACAGAATTGTTAATGATCTTAAGGTTTTCCTAAGCCATTCTAGCATATAACTTTTATGACTTCATCAGTCAGTATCTTAAAATTGAGATGCATTAAATATTTAAGTGTTTTCTTCTCGCTAATCATTAATATTGAATCTAGTTTAATTCGGGGACACCCCGAGTTCAGATTAGCAGCTTCCTCTCTCCTCTCTTATCAGCTCACACTTCCCCATCACACCAGATTGAAATTTCCCAGTTAGTAATCTAATTTATTGCCACAGGCTCTGTGAGAATATTAACCATATATGAATACCCAATCTTAGGCGCCTTGTTGGTATATGATAACTATTCCTACGAGTATTTGAGCCAGTCTGTGAGATGGCCAGGAACCTCACACACAAAAGCAAAGAGCAGAACAAGGTCACAGTGTACGCATTTTCTCATGGGCCTAGACGGGAGTGAGCAGAACCCTCAACAAGTAACTGAGGCCAGACTTAAATCTACCTCTTGAAGAAGATCTACCTGATGAGATGTTGAGAAGCTTTTAAAAAATAAGATTATATTTAACTACGTTTTTTTTTGTACGCGTGGAGTGTGAACATGAAGGGAAGTTCGAAGTGCTGTAGGCTGCAGTTCAATTACATCTGTGCAGATTGTTAATCACTTCCCTGGCGGATTGTGGAGAAGGGCTAAAAAATTACTAACACGAAGAATTCATGAATCAGAATCCTGATTCTTTGCATCCAGATTTGATGTTTTACCCATCTCAAGTGGGCCATGCTTTAAAAAGGTATTTTATGTAAGACAGCTCCTCACTAAGTATGAATCAATAAGGTCTTTTCAAACATATGCAATAAATATTTTAAATTTTGAAGATCCAAAGTAGGTCTAAAACTGTTTTTTTTGTTGTTGTTGTTTTGTTTTGTTTTTGGTACCGGGGATGGAACTTGGGTCCTTGTGCTTATGAGGCAGGCAGCTGAACCACTGAGCTAAATCCCCAGCCCTAAAATTGTTAAAAGTATCATATACACACTATATTATCAATCATGACCTCTCCATACTACGTGAATATCTGTCCAGAAAAGCCAAGTAAACCTGTTGATTTTCTAAAGCATAACTTTATTGGACAAATAGGAATTAATATCTTCTAATTGTATTGTTGAAGCTCAACAAAATCGAATTCCACACAGGTATCCTTTTGTTTAGAGGAAAAAAAAAAAAGACATTTCCCCTCGCTGACTAGAAAGCAATTTAATGAAAAGTGAATCCTGTTTTCCATTTGTGTCACAGTGTAAATTTGCAGACACACGCCCATAGGAAAACGTCTTCCACAGATGTAAAGAATGCGTAAGCTGTAAGAAAATTAGCAGTGATGCCTCACCAGTGCTCAGTGTGCTGTGCATTGCAGGTCAGCTCTTTCTCTGTGTGAGGTAATTTCAGAACTCTGCAACACTTCTTCAAGTCAAGAATATCCCCTTGATTTTAATTTCAGGCTTTTGTCACACACTAATATCCATATGTCCCATTTTCCTTATCCTAATCACTAAACTGCCTCTGTTGCTCCTAGATCCCTTTTACACACACACACACACACACACACACACATATGTGCACGCATAATATTACCAGAGCTTAGCTCCCCTTTTCTCTTATTTGTTGGCAGTGTAAATATGAACTGTTCACAATATACAGCAGCCCGAAAGTCTCTTTAAATTTGCCAACACATTATGTATAATTTGTTGCCTTCTATTTTCATCAATGCAACTAGCTAGCTCATAATCACATTATATCAGATTTACTCAGAATAAAAGTTTTCTATAAATTGGGGTAAGAAAATTACTGTAACTTACTGCTTAAGAATGAGGTTGATGAATAAAATAGAAAAGTGTGAATTTCTTCACATGAGACAGCTTTTGAATGGGTCATATGGTAGCAGCCTTCCATTACCAAACATTCCTCTTAATGCCACAATGCACAGGTACACACAGTATGAAACAAAATGTCTTGTTTTCATTTCTAGAACAATTTAAATGATTCTATTATCAGTGGCATATTCAATAACCATTTCCTGTCACCAGAAAGAATACTTTCTAGGCTAAGATTCATAAAAGGTTATTGTAATTCCACAGTAACTGCATATATAATTTAAACTGTACTCTTAATTTTCAATTGTATCACACATTATCCTAGATTCTGAAAAGCCACAAGTTGAAAGCAGGTGGAGGAAAAAAGGCCACTATTAATGATTTCATTATGGAACAGCTAGAGGAAACAAAGAATTATGAAACTTTGAAGCTCTCTCTTTCTCTCTCTCTCTCTCTCTCTCTCTCTCTCTCTATGATTTGCACATAGTAATCTCACACATCCACATTTAATTTGAAGTTTTTTGAAGGATTTACCTTGTTTATTCCCATTCACTTAAACAAATAGCCAGAATTTCCTTTTATCAGGTACACATCTAAATATTTTTGGTTTGCTCATTTTGACATGCTAAATCAACAAACTTGACAAAGTACACAATGGGAGTATCAGAAAAAAATCAGATAAATTACTCAAAGGAAGAAGCTGTGACTGTTCTACGCCATTATTCCAAGAGGTCTATGTACTTATTAACATTTCTATAACACTGAGTGGGCGCTTGGAACTGCTATAAGTACTTTATAATTTATCAATCCATCTGAATCTTATAACAACCTTACGAGTCAAATATCATTGCTCTCATTTTCATTTGACATGAGGAAACTGAGGCACAGGTGCAAGGTAATTTGCTAAAGATCACATAGCAGTGGGTAGTACAGCTAGGATGCAACCTCAAGCATCCTTTTATTGGGCAAACATCATACTTTTACCTGGGCTCAAAATCCAGGCTTTGAACTACCATCTCATACATCTCATACTGCCTCTGGCACTAAGGAATGATCATTAACATTTATGGGAAGAGAAGAAGGGAGGAGACAGGACACTGCAGCAGTAAGAAAATTAAGAAGACAAGTCTTACAGAACACTTTGTATTCAAGTAGAGCTCTTGTTCTCCTGGAGATATTTTATCAATTTTGTGCCACTTTTCTGAATCCTGAGTCCCTCCTGGGTTTTTCTTTAAACACCGGCCCTGCCCAGTTTCAATTTGCTCCTGCTTGGATGAATCAACTAAAAGGAGACCACAGTAGACTTGGCTGCAAGTAAGTGTTTTTCTCAGTTCCCTAGAGCTGCAATCTTTGTGCAGGTGCTAAGAGTACACCAGCTTTCAGTGAAAATTCCAATTTGTATGTAAAATACTTAGCACTTAGTAAAAGAATACCATTTTTACTATTTAAAGCATTAATCACACCAGCATTGACTTCCAGTTCTTCTATTATGAGATAATGCAAAGGTATATTCAAGGTGGTGGTATTTATGACCATAACAAAATACTGCAGTTTGCATTTTTAATTTCTTTTGAGAAATATTTACAGAGTCCCTACATCAGTGGTTGGTGCTACACCAGGCCTTTTGATGAATGTGATATAGACACGGTGTCTTCATAAAGCTCATATTTGGAGAGATGGGTAGATAAACAAGTATAATACATTATAGTCTGTGCTATATTAAAAGGAAAATAGGGTCCTATGAGGCAAAGGCAAGAGGTGCCTTGCCCAGATACAGTGGACTAGTAAAGGCTTTCCAGAAAATGTTACCTCCAAGATTTAGTTAAAGCAATTAGAAGCAGAGTTCCAGAAAGAAGGAACACCAGGCACACAAAAGATAAAACTAACAAATATATAACAATATTTAGAAACTGAAAGAAGTTTATTATGGCAAGGTTAAAATGAAAGGAGCAGGATGGGAACAGTAGAAGCTGTAGAGGAAAGCAAAGGTCATTTCATATAGGGCAGTAATTTATGTCAAGGAGTTTATACAAAAGCAGGTATAAGGCATGAAGAACTTTAAGCAGAGGAGTGACATGGTCAGACTCACATTTTAGAAATCTCACCATATCTGCAGCAGACAGAATTGATCCAACAAGACCAAAGTGGACGTGGGATGAGGAGGACGAGTTGAATTTCTCTGCAGTCATCTAGAAAAACAGTGCTGGTAGCCTGGACCAGGGTAGCATCAGTGGGATGGAAAGAAATGGGTGGACCTGAGAGGGCTGAAGAAGAGCCAACAGGACATGTACATTAGAGAAAGTGACTTGGGAGAAGGAAGAGTTAAGGATGCCATATAAGTTTCATTCCTCCTCAGGCAGCTGGGTAACTGATGATATTATTTACTGAGATAAGAATCATAGCAAGAGGAGGTTTGGGAAACACAGATGGTGAATTCAATGGAGCATCAGCAGAGTTGAAGGAATCTAAAGATACTCGAATGTAAAAATAGAATAGGCATAAGGTGAAATTTCCCACCCAAAATAATTCCTGCTTGCCATCAATGGGACCCAGTCTCATCTTGAGAGACTAACTGCACTGCTAATGGCAGACCAGACTAATGTTGAGAACAGTTGTGAAATTCGAGATAGTTATGAAAACCTGGAAGGAAAACAGGGCCTTACATCACCTGTTTGTCAAAAGAATCAACTTGGACAATAAAGAAACAGATCTTACACAACTACTATTTATTCAGATGACGAACATGAAAAAGCTAACAATAAAAATGTCCTTTCCTTGCCTCCATAGCATTGGCATTTCAATCCAACACACATTAAAAATACACTTGCCACCACCAAATAAAATTTCTTAGCAAAAATATTAAAACTGAATCTTACGAAGTCTACAGAATAGAGTCTATATGTAGCAAGTTTACAGGGAGGGGAAAATGCATTAATGATATCACAGACATCATAAAGATGTATTAGCAAAACCTAGAATCTAATATAGCTGACATGCAAACAACCTGCTTTCTTAAAAACACATAGACTTTAAGATATCAGCAAGAGTAAGAGAGATGCATTTTACTTGTTGCATATGTTATATGCAATACTTTTAAAATTATGACAGAGAATAAAGAAACATAGCAAGCAAATATGAAGAATGGACTTCATTTAGACCTTTAGTTAAACCAATTTTTTAAAAAATGTGAGAAAAGGGAAGTTTGAACACTGCTTAGATATTTCACGATAGCGAAGAATTAACTGGGTGTGGTGGCACAGACCTATAATGCCAGCACTCTGGAAGCTGAGGCACGAGGACTGAAAGTTCCAACCCAGCCCTTGAAGCGAGCAGCTTAACAAGATTTTGCCTAAAAATAAGGGTTGTGAATGTAGCTCAGTATAAAGGGCCTGGGTTCAATCCCTGGTATTAAAAAATAGAGAACAATTTTGCATGTAATAACGACATTGTATAAGTCTGAAAGTCATTATATTTTAGAAATATATACTATAGTATTTGTGGATTAATTAAATAATTTATATATGAGATTTGCTTCAAAATAATGCAATATAAAAAAATAATGCAGTGCATATGGAAGAAAAAGTAAATAGGAGCATAGATTAAATAAAACTGCCTTGTAATGATAACTGCAGTTATTGCAGATAAGTGTTAGTTATATGGAATTTTACTGTGCTACTGTCCCTACATTTGTTTGCATTTGAAAATTTTCTGTAACAAAAAAGCAACTGATTTATTAAGAAAAGCAGGATTTAGTGAAAGGCACAGCAATAACCAAAGAGAAAAATCAACACTGAACAGTGATAAAGAAACTGAGCGTCCGTGGAAGGTACTTTTCCTGTGCCTTGGACGAGCACGCCTATGCACAATCATTCCTCTCTGTCTGTGTTTCCATTTGGAGGTGTTGGATGATGCTTCGTGGACTCTCAGCTATTTCCATTTCTAATTTTCTTGATAAGATCTGAACCTCGTTAGATTGTCGGGAATATCGGGTCTTCTCTTTCCAATCATATACTTTATAGCATATCGGGACACTTGGCAGCAATATCAAAGACCTTCCCCTCCCCTCTCCGGCCACACACTTCCATGTCTCTTGCTGCCATGTTCGCTCAGTGATGCCACAGACCCAGGAAGAAGCTATTTTATTCATCTCCCACTAGAAACTGAGCTCAGGTAATAGATCTTATTTGGCATGGTTGTAAAAGTGGTATAATAAAATAGTTTCCTAGTATGCTTGCATTGTACTGTACTGAGCCAAATTCTCAATGCACAGCATTTTTAAGAAATAAGAAAAAATTGTACCATTACTCCTGCATTGCTACTATCCCATATCTGCCTGAGCGTTGGATTAGGTTGACTTCAGAATGAGGCTACAAACCTTATGGACACTTCTTTCAGAGTAAAAGGCGGCAGCGTGAGCCACAACTGTTAAAAGTGTGTCTCTGCACAGATACTTCTGGGAAAAGTAACACTATGCCTTTAGTTCCTTCTAAGTGTAATGATAGAACAGTTTTCCTGACAAGTTCTGATTATGGCATGGAGAAAAAACTTGAGAGGCAGGAGGAAAAGACAGTCTCCAAACTGAGAGGACAAAAAAGCCACAAAAAGAGATGGAAGTGTTGGCAGAGCCAATCCTCAGAGAACTAATGATTTTGTCTACACTCTCTCTGCTGTGTCATTTTGAATGTGCCAACCTCATATATCTATGAGGAATAAAAATTGAAGTTATTAGTATCTTTCAAATAATCAGTAGAAAAAGAGATAGAATCCTTCTGAGACAGATGCCCTTTCACCTGTTTTCCTATGAAGTAGACCCTTTAACTGAAGCTTCTATGGTCAGTTATCAATTAAATTATTCACAGTGGACATAACCATCTATTTCTTCCCAGTACAAGGTCACACAGCTGAATTCTAAGTGAGAAATAATTTCCTGGTATACTTTTTGCCAACAACCAATAATATTCAACAAGACTGAAGATATATACTGTATATATGGAGTAATTTAGAAACCTTTATGGAAGCAAGCTTTTAAAATTAAAGGAAATCTGAATAAAGAAGGCTATGTACCTACAATCAGCTTTTTGTGGAAAAGATGAGGAGTAGGTAACTGTTTATGTAATTTGAGAACTCAAAGTGTATATTTTTAAAGTAAAGTATCCCATGAATGAAACTCCCTACTTGTGGTCATATTATCACAGTTTTATTAGAGGCAAATGACTTCAATTCTGAGTGCTTTCAGGCATTCATCTGAAGTAGTTCACTCATGACTAAGCTAAAGGAAATGTATATTATTCTCTTCAACCAAAACAATCTTCCCACTCAGGCCTCGGAGGATGGCTCTTGAAATAAGGGGTTCATTTATTTCCATGCACCTGTGATTTTGTTCCTAAGTGGTATGATGGCTACTGAGTATCTAGTTCAAACTCAAGACTTCTATTTTCCAAATTACTTCACTCTCACTTTATTTAGACATGAACCATGAAGCACTGTCTGATGTTTATGATGTCATCTTCTATGTAATACATAAAAAGAGATATTATTTAATAATTGGGTGGGAAAGGAGAAAAGGTAACTTTTTATTGTCTTCAGTAAAAACAAAGCACATACCTAAAATACTTTGTAAGGCAATTCTAAAGAAACAGATTTTGGGGCCAGGAATTTAGCTCAGTGGCACCATGCCTGCCTCATAAGTGCAAGGTCCTGAGTTCGATCCCTGGTACACCCCACACACACAAAAACAAAGAAACAAAAAGATGTATTTTTTCCATGTTTCTATAACACACATATTAATTCTTTTGGTTACAGATAAGTGAGTCATAATCCACAGTATCTCACAAATCATATTTGGTGCGTGAGTGATATAGACAAATACAATTCTTATCTTTCTCTTACAAACATTCAAATACAAGTTGACTTTTTAATTATTTATAATTCTACAAGAACAAAACACTCACCCAAAATTACTAAATGCTAACAATAAACTCCAGGTCCACATGATAATTTGAAGAAGATAACAATCTGAAGTCTTAATAACTGATAAGGAGATTTTGTTCTCCCAAATTCCCCATAGAAGTGTTGGATGAAAAATATTCAAAAAGGGAAAGAAATAGGTCTCTCTTCATGACTATCACTCACCATATGCAGTGCATTAATTCCTTGCTCATTTTTTAATATGATATAAATACAGACGAAGTGATTTAGTATTATTCCTGGGTTATTAGAGAAGTTTGATTGCTGGGAATTAATTCCTTGGATCTATGTAGGTGCATGTGAATGTGTGTGTGTGTGTGTGTGTGTGTGTGTGTGTGTGTATTCC
Source organism: Fukomys damarensis (assembly GCF_012274545.1). Classification (NCBI taxonomy): domain Eukaryota; kingdom Metazoa; phylum Chordata; class Mammalia; order Rodentia; family Bathyergidae; genus Fukomys; species Fukomys damarensis. Next base: position 13,476,584 of record NW_022900915.1, read on the forward strand.
CCCTACTAAACTCAGGAGGAAGTTGATTTCCTCTGTGAAAAGCATCTTTGCATGCAGTCAACTCCTTGCTTTAGAGCACCTCCCATGGTTTTGGCCCATTAACCCGGGCACAACAGCTTGATGAATTAATGCTTATATAGGCACAGTTGGCAGCTTCTAATTAAATAATTATGGCTAAGCAGCTGCACAGAAGCTGTTATGCATCCTAGAAAGCCAGCTGTCAGTTTTATTGGTCCTAAGACAGAGGAAGAGTTAATACCTGGCTCTGGATGTTGGGTGGCAAAGGGAAGTATATGATTCACAAGATATATACTGTTAGTATGAAGTCCCTGTGTGTTTGTGCTAGCCTACCCATAGAGAGATGGAGAGCAAACTGTTCCTCAGCAACCTCTTAGCAATCCAACAAAGAAGGAAGCAATTATATGATCAGGATAGAAGAGACTCTTCAGGGCAAGCCAGAGAGGACATGGCATTAGGCAGATGAAGCTGATGAACACAGCAATGTCACCGAAGTGGTAGGCAAATACATTTATGATTGAGAGCCTCATTTAGGCAGGTGAAGAATTAAAAATACAGCATGGCCCTTTCAGGGGTATGACTGGTATAGCCTCATTAAATTATTTGGTAGAAGCTTCTTAAGGTGCTAGGTTTTCAAATATTGGAAACTGCAGAACATGGTAATTATTGCAAACCTACATTTGAACAATCTTTAAAATGTATTTTCCCAAAAAGTTTGGAAAAATATTTTTGTTCTATGGAATTACAGATATATGCCAATTCCTCTACAAAAGGCTAAAGAACCAGTCTCAGCTCTATACTAGTGCGACATTCTCCAGAAGGAAAAAAGAAGTACCTAGTGACTAAGTTCTGGCACAGGGGAAAACATAGATTATAATTAAATGCCATAGATAAGGTTGTTAGGCCAAATAATGTTTGTTATTATACATCAGTATGCTCCTGAGCTGATTTAATTTTTCTCCACAAGCTGTCTTCTTGATGTAATCCATGTGTTTTCCCTTCTAAAAACCAAATACCCAGGATACACAACACTGCTTCCCATTGGCCCCTCTACTAGTTTCCAACACCAGCTCCAAATGTATAAACACAACTATAGGCAAAAACCAGTCCAAAAATTTAGTCTTACTTCTACGGTCACAGAAATTTAAGAATCTTAATCCTATATCCTGAATTTGCTTTAAAATAAGGTTGCAGGATGCTGAACATGAACACTAGAAGCTCAGTCTTTGTGGAATGTACTGCACCCAACTCCCAGGCCTTCTGAAAATCAGCCGTTAAATCAAGCACCAAACAGTACAAACTGATTTACTGTTCCCCGTTCAGAGATCAACGACTTACAATTTATTGTTTAGAATAATGCCATTTCATAAAACAAGGCAATCTGCAAAGTAAGTCTTTGTTTAGGCAAATGTACTGACCTCTAAGAACCCTACTTAAAAGATGTCAGTACAATCGTTTCCTTTTGTCCCACTCCAGCTCCCTCTTATGTCAGTAATTCCTATCCCCGCAGATATCTAAAGGTGTTTGCATGCGATTGATAATTATCAAGGGCCTAATTCTTTTTAGGGGAATCTCAAGTTCATCTTAATTAAATCTGCAGTACAACTCAATCTCAGTACAAAATGCAAAAAGAATCTAACAGCAGATTTTTTTAAGCCCATAAAAGCACATTTCAGACTTGGGGGGAGAAAGGGGGCCTTTCAACAGTCTGTGCTGCCATCTAGCCAAGACCACATCACTCAGTGCAACACCCATTTGTGTTTGAAAAGCCCTTGAATAAAGCAAGTCTTAAACTACTAACTTAATAGACAGCAAAGTTCAGTCCAACTGAAGGATAAGCAGAAGTATTTCATTCACTCTGACTCTTCCAAACTCCCATGGACAAAGAGCCAAGTTGTAATCATCAACTTTACCATCACAATTCAACATTATGGCTAAGAGGAAGGGGGAAAGGGAGGGAGGGAGGGAGAAGTGAAGGAGAGAGAGAGAGGAAGGAAGAAAGGAAGAAAGAAAGAAGAAAAGATTCACATGCTTCTTTTCATTCCATGGTTACCCATTCCACTGTCATTTGTATATATGATTTTCTGAGGTCTCTGAATAGTCTGTAACCTTATTAGAAAAATAGATAAAAGTTCCCTTAAGTAAGCCTTGCAAGCCAAATTATAACCTCTAGTATTCTAGCTATAATTCAAGAGTCACAGCAATCTCAAACCATATTTCTTAGATACTGGCAGAACGTGGGAATCACATACATTTGTGCAAAGAATCAATATGCACGAAAAATAAATAGAACCTTTGGTACTTACGGTAGAAGACATATTCAGTGTAGCTTGACCAGATCTTGTCATCTGTATATTGGTTGACGAAAGATGCTGTCACTGATGAGTTACAGGCCACCATGTGGAATCCACACTCTGACAACATATCAAAAGCCCTTTCCAGATGCTTGAATTTGAGATAAAATCTGGAGGTATATCTCTCTGGGGCTCGGTCAGGGTCTCTGCTTTCATTCAAAGTTTCTCCAAAGACTTCCTTTGCCAAGGAAATCCTTCCACAAACCAAAATTCGGGGGACTCTGCGAAACTTGGCATCTGCTTGCCCCTCTCTACCCAAGGTGCAGGATCCCCTGTAACCCACAGTAAGGAAACCCCACTTACGGTCAGCAGGGAGGAGTGAGGAAGGAGGGCATATTCTTGTGTCGCTTCCTTGGGAGGCATCTTCAAAGTCACTGTGGCAGAATTCATCCGGGCTTTGCTTGATCTCATCAGGACTCAGGAGTCTGACCAAGTCCGGGAGCTGGAAGTATTCCGCTTCCCTTTTCAGTCTTCCCCTTTCTGGAAAGTGATCAGGCAGGACCACCTGCCTGTCCCTGAGATAGTCCAGAATGTAACGGAACAAAAATCCATCTCTGTCAATGAAAAACCTTCCCTTGGAGTCCCGGGCTATCTCGTTCGCCACGTCTCTCTTTGGGGAGAACATTTTCCACAGGAGGGAATGAGGAATGCTGATCAGTGTGGAATGCCGAGTGAAATAAACTTGACCCCCAACATTCAGCTCTACGACTTCAGGGAAGGAGTTGGGAACTGTGGCCCCTTGTTCTCGAGGGTAATAACGACTACAATTTCCACTCAGAGCCATTGTCCCTTTCTTCTGCTGTTTTGATTTAAAGGTGCAGCCCAATGGAGTCACGGCCTTATCCTGTGCATCAACTTGGAGGGAAAGGGATGCTAACTTGTTAAAAAATGACCTCTTCTTACCCCAGGTTTTTTTTTTTTTCCAAAAAAGCAAAATTTAGAAGAGTCCACAGGTGAAGTGATGCTTAAAAAGTAGTTTAAAATCTGGCTGGTGATGAGCTGTTACTTCGTGGAATATAATCAACTCATCAACATCTGATCTTCCATCAAGCTCAGTGGGCAAGGCAGGCCAAGTCCCCAGTTACTCAGAGATCCATCTGAAGGAAAAGAGAAAAAATTATTTCCTCAAACCCACAGTGAGTCAGAAAAAGAGACTTCTGGAGAGAGGAGAGAGAAGGAGAGGGGGAGGGAAGAAGGAGAGAGAGAGATTATTTTACATAAGCAGCCCTGAAACTACTGATATCAGCCATTCCTCAATTAAATTGTAGCTTCTCTCATGCTATTTTGTGTCTTTATGTTTACCCATAGCCTCCGTCTCATCTCCAGCAATTAATATTAAAAACAGTTCTATTTGTAATTCTGCATTAAAAAGAAATATGCAATTTTCAACTTTTAAAGGGGGATTTTTTTTAAAAAAAAACAGGACAGAAAAGGCAATGTTTTAGAGCTTACCTTAGTGAGTGCTGGAAACCCAGTTCTCCTGAAGAAATAACCATTTGCAAAACAATCAGAATCCACAGCCACACTGAGTCTGTATCTCAAATCCCAAACAGGTAAAGGACAGAGGTATCAATGAAAAGTGCCAGAGAGATGAGCTCTTGGAAAATAATTTTAGAGATATATATGTATTTATATAATTGTCTATCTGTATATATGTCAGTATGTGTATGTATTCACTCCCAATCTCAAGTTAAAACAAGTCACAAAAAAGTTAAAGCATGATGAGAGGAGGTTGGTTGAAGAAGTAAAGCTGTGAAAAATATTCAACCAAAGCTTCTCCAGGGGAAAATTAAATCAAACCTTTAAGAAGGATCCTTTAAACAGAAGAGAGTTGCAAGAGGTACCGGAACTTAGAAGCTTTTCAGAAAGCCCAGAAGCAGAAAGACAGACAGAGGCGCCCGACTGGGGTCCCAGGTAGCCACCCCACCGCGGGCAAGGGCAGCCGGACTCCCATGTTCCCGGCTGGGTAGCGGGCGGGAGCGAGGCCACC
>NW_022900915.1:13481072-13487136 GCF_012274545.1 Fukomys damarensis
CGGGGGCTCGGGGCTCTGCTCCTCCGGCGGAGCTGGGTGGTTCCACAGTTCCCGGTGCAGTTCGATGCTGTTGTTTCAGCAGTGCAGGCAAGAAACCATCCAGGGAAATGACTATTACATCATCTTAAAGGAATATGGCTTGGAGAACGCGGAGGCAGCTCCGAGTCACGTCCTCCTGGGTGGTGACAGGTTGCCAGGATTGAGGGGACGCCGAGCTAGGCAGGGAGCACGCGACTTCCTGGCGCTCGCGCAGGGCTCAGGGCGGAGACCCGCGCGGCAGCCTCTTTCCTCCCTGTCCTGTCCTGAGTTTCCAACCTTTTCTTTCTTGCCCTCACCTCCACGAACACCCACACCACACGCGCGCGGGCGGTTGCGAGCGCGCGCGCACACACACACACACACACACACACACACACACAGAGCAGTACCCCTCCACCCCACTCGTGAGATAAACAAAAATGACTTTCATTTGGAAAAAAAACCTTCAAAGAAACCGTTTACAGATGCAAGGAATTTCTCTGCTGAAGCGTGCATTTACCTTCCAAAGATTTGTTTTTATAAAAATTCCCACCGAATGACCCAATGTTCAAGCTACAAAGTGTTTTTTATCCTTTGATTAAAATCATATTCACTCAAATGTCTTCCCTTTTTTTCTTCCATTCCCTTGCTCCTATCACTTCAAATAAATAAATAAATCACACACACACACACACACACACACACACACACAGGTCATGCACAGGAATTAATGCTGCTCTTTCAAAATGAATAATGAAACATTTATACCCACAGACAGCTCACGGTTTCTAACCCTAAATCTTTACCTTGGCTTACCTGTAAGACATTACCACCTGCAACCTTTTCTAGAGCTGCTCCCTTACTGAGCTCTCTTTGGACATGCCCCTGCCCACTCCCAGTTCATCCCAAGAGGACCCCGGCGGAAGACACGCCTGCTAAGAGACATTTTACTCCTGTCCCGCAGGGCTCCCTTAAGTGCATCATTAGAGTTTCAGGAAGGCATTTCCAGGGCAACCTAATCCACTCGCAGAGTGCTTCCAGTGGAGCCTGCCAGTCAATAATGGCCCAGCCAACAGCTTACAGTAAGTCAGCCATTTCTACTTCAGAGCCCCAGTGTTTTATGGCTCATGTTCCTTAGAAGAATATACTACTCTATTAATGAATAATGTATGCGAGGCAACTCTATCCCAAACAATTGCTATTTTTAAAAAGTGAAAACCAAAACTGGAGAGGAACATATGAATTAGACACATTTGATAGGATGTATGTGTCTATTGCCAATTCTTACACCAAGAACTAGCTTGAAGATATACTCAACAGTAAGACAGATTAATTTCTATTTTAATAATCTTTTCTTTCAACAAGCATTGGGTTACTGAACACATTCAGAATATTAGCTAATACTCTAACACCTGATTATATTTGACTTTGTTTCTTTAACTAATGCATTAACCTGTTTTGGCCTCAATCTCCAGGATTTTAATGCTGGACCAACCAAGGAAATGTTGGTTATGTGATGCACTTTTATTGCCATCTAGTGCCCTAAATTTTCAGTGCAGACTTATACATGGCAACTGAGCCAAAAAATTTAGTTTTCTTTTATTTTTAAATTTTTATAGTAATTTGAGTTTACTTGGTTTAAACTAGTCACTATGACAACAAAATAAACATTTTATCACAACCAGGTTAAAGACAAAAATAGATCTAAATCTATGCTGATTACGTGTTCGTTTTGGTTGTAAAGTAAGCAGATGGTTTGTTTGACATTGGACCGTGACAATAGCTTTGGATCTCAGGTGTTAAAATATTCTAGGGATCTGATACACACTCTGTCATCCCAGCACTCAGAAGACAGGGGCAGGAAGATCTCGGGTATCTAAAGATCAAGACGCTTGAGCTAAGTAGCAAAACTGCCTACACACACCTGGGGGTAATTAGGCAGAAAATGGAGAGAGGGGTTAAGAAAAATCAATCTTTTAAAACTAAAAGAGACTTGAGAAATGAAACCCTATCATCCTACCTAGGAGATACAAAACTGAAGCCCAGAGGGACAGCACTTCCACACCAGTACTAGCACAGCAGGACAGGCATTAGGTCGCTGTCTGCACAGAACTGATGTCCTGCTTCAACCTTATCTACTCTAGAAGAGGGATGGAGGGAGGGCAAATAAAGAAAATAAGATTATAAGAGTACAAGTCATTTTAGAGAGTTTCTAATAATTTAAATTGCAATGCTTTATAAAAAGATTTTACAATTAAAAGGCAAATATTCTAAATTTCAAAAACTTACACATTCAATTCATTGGTCTAGGCTTTTTAAGTTAGGTGGTTTTGTTTGTTTGTTTGTTTGCTTTTTTGTTTTGAGACAGGGTCTTGCTAAGCCACTAAATTGCCCAGTCTGGGCTCAAACTTACATAGGTTAGGTTTATCAAAATGAAACCTAAAAAATTAACACAAAGCATAAAAGCTTGCATTTATTCTAAGGACAGAGCCTCTAAGGAAGGACTGATTATAACTAGAATTGTGGAATAATTAATTCACATTGCCAGAAATCCTCATATTCTGATACTAAAACTCAGTTTTGAATGAGAATACACACAGTAACAGAGATGTATTCTACAAATTGAAAAACATAAAACACTCACTAGACAACCTTAATCTTGTAACCTGTGATTTGCTAAAACTACCTGAAACAGAGTATGAAGTTTTAATAAACACTGTGAATGTGAAATCCTATGTTTTGATGTTACATTACATTGTGCTGTGCTAAAAGTATTTATTTTAGTAAACAGTTAATAATATCCAATTGCTTTGCTAGCTCATCTCTACTTTTTAATTTACCCATAGTCTCAAGAAATCGAGAAGGTCTGAGCCTCTCTCACCTCCCGAGAGGCAAAGGATTCAGTTTGGGTTTGGACTGAAGTCTGTTCCTGCTGGAGTCTAAAAGAGGTCAAGTCCACCTCTCAATACATTATACTTCTTGTTCCATTAGTCTAAGGGGCAAAAGATAAGATCTAAAAGATATAAGGCTTGAAAGAAACACCACACAAAGAGATTTAAATAGTGCTAGAGTAAGCTAGTATGTCTCAGGGAGGTTGTCAGTGAGCCTGGCTGTTTGGTCCCTTAACAAGAGGCAGGAAGCCAAGACGAGGCTGTAAGTGTGTTCCTGTCCTTCGTGTCAGCAGATAACACTGGGAGTGCTATTATTCTCCTCTGGCAGCACTCTGCTGAAACACTGTGGGATGGCACATTCGGCCAGAAGCCTGAACAACAGACAGCAACAGATTTCTCTTAGGGAAAGAGCAAGGGAAGAATGTTCTATCCTGTTCTTTGTAATATTTAATCATAGAGCATATCAAGACTTACATTAGGTAAATTGTGAAATTGATAAAATGTGCCTCAGGCTGTTTCCTTATTCCACTCCTATAGCTGAATGTTGAAGAGTAGTATTCTCTAAAGGACAATTTTAATTTTGGAATAGCGTGAGCACTTCCCACACCCTTACACCTAACATACCCTTAAGTTTCCTCTCCCATCAAGCAGAAATAGCTTTTATGCTGACTGTCTTTGCTATCAGGCAGGGAATTGATCTCATAAACTTACTCATACTAGCATGCTGTGTGCTCTTTGTGTTTTGTGCTCCTGCATTATAACCATCATCCATAATAACTACTGCTTTTGGAGGCTGATCATCAACTCCTTACCATATTAACTAGCCCTTGCTACCCCTATCTGACTGGCTGTGTGACTTTGGGCAGGGGACTCAATATATACCAATAAGGGTAAAATGGCAATAAGAAGACCTACCTCCCTGGTGTGTTATGCAAATTAAGTATTTCAATATGTATACATCCTCTAGCATGTTCTGTGGCTCTTACAGAATGTGTAATAAATGCCATTAGTATTTGTAACAGTGGTAAAAGTCATTCTATTCATTGTTGTCAGACCCCAATAGAGACATAAAGAAATGACAAAAGATACCCAAAGACTGATATTCAGTTCCATTTCCAAAATCTTCATTCTCACCAATACAAAATTTCAGGTAAAATCATTGCTCATTGAGTTTTAAGTTTTGGCAAGAGAGAATAATAGTGTAGTAACTGAAAAACATCAGTGTTTCAATAATTAAAAATGAAAATACTACTACATTTTGCCAGAAAAATGTTACTTTCCTGGGACACTTCCCTTCATGCCACACAGATTTATCAAGTGACTGTGTCAAATCCAGCTCAGCACTAGGTAGTTGAGATACAAGGCTGAATTTGATATCATCTCTGAACTCAATCAAATGCAAGCACATGCTCAAATTCAAAATCATACCAATCGAAAAAAATTATTTCAAGGTTATAGATACACGAGCACTGCTTTTTATTTCCTGAAATATGCCTGATACTGTGTGCTGCCCTTGGTTCTACACAGTTCACTTGTGATGCAGACAAACCACTTAACCCCAGGTGGCCTCTGCTTCCATATCTATAAAATGAATCTGTCTGTCTTTAGAGAGATCCTGTTACAGATGACAAAATAAAGATAAAATACAGCTGCCAAGTCTTGAAAGACATCCCAGGAAGCGAATGCTATGTAAGAAACAAAGGGTGAAAGCCGCAGACAGTGCTCTTCCTTGTTAATGTAAAGCTTCAACAGAAAGAATCTGTATAATCTTAAAGCTGAAAAAGAAGATCCTTCCAGGTCTTCTTACGCCCTGGCCTCAGATTCAGCTAAAAGTTTGAAGTAACAGCAAATGTTCAGTCTAATCATTTCTCCCATACTTTCTCCCTAAAAAATACACTTGAACTCGACTCTCATAAAATAAAAATAAAAGCAAAAGCTGTTTGCATCACCATGGTGGCTCTGAATAGAAGTCTACAGGATAAAGTTCTTTCAAGTGAGCTATCATTTTCAAACCTAGTCTTTTAAAAATTATGCTACTGTAACAAGATCCCAACAATGAATGTAACTGTACTGTATCCCTAAAATGTACCAATAAATTCAATTAAAGCTGAAAAAAAATTATGCTACTGTAACAAGATCCCAACAATGAATGTAACTGTACTGTATCCCTAAAATGTACCAATAAATTCAATTAAAGCTGAAAAAAAATTATGCTACTGTGAAAAAGTACTATTCTTCAAATGAGAGCGATATTATTGATTATACTAGTAGAGTCTAAAGATTCTAGTGTGTGTACATGTGAGTTGTGTAGGGAACTAAACATTTCTATAGTAGGTATACACATGAAGTCACATTTTAAGTTTCCTTTCAAAATTTGTCTGGAACAAATACAGTCAAAGTTGGAAGGGTACAACTGGACTGTGAAGCTGAGAAAAATCCAACTCTTAATATATGTGTTTTAAAACTATAATCTCATCACCTAACCTAACCAACAGAAATATTACTTCTACCTCTTTTTCTTATTGTTCTAAGGCAGGGTCTCTTTAAGTTTCCCAGGTTGGCCTCGAACCTGTGTTTCTCCTGGCTTAGCATCTCATGTAGCTGGGATTACAGGGGAATATCACAGCACCTAGTTCTTAAAATGGATGGGTAAATGATGAAAAACAAAACAGGGCTGTCTGACTATCAAACAACTGGTTCTAACAAAGGCACATGCACTGTTGTAGGAATAGTGATAAAAAACAAAAGACCCCTGACCCTTGTAGTCTTTTCTTTGTAGTCTATTTAACCACACTGTACTGTTTACCATATGATGCTTGTGACATATATTAAGTTACACATGCTGCCCTCCTCATTATGTATGTTGCATATTATGTAGATATCTCATGGTCAAGAATAGTGTAATCTGTCAGCCAAAAATTATCAATCTTTTATATCTTCCCTAGGAAACTCATTTTTCAAATGACATCTTTATTGTCATTTCAAAACCTTCTACAGATATAAACCATTTGAGATTAGAATAAATTTAGGTGTCAAGTTCCAAAACATTCATTAAAAAAAATAGCCCCTTGGGCCGGGGATTTAGCTCAGTGGTTCTGGTGCCTGCCTCACAAGCGCAAGGACCCAAGTTTGATCCCTGGTACCCCCCCAATATA
>NW_022900915.1:13487412-13530433 GCF_012274545.1 Fukomys damarensis
TATATATGTAATATATTTATATATTATATATATAAATTAAAGTTTGGGGATACATGTATATACATATATATCCCCTAAATATGTATCCCCAAACTTTAATTTATATAGTTTAAAATATATTTAAATTTTTCTACATAGTGTAAAATATATATGTGTGAGTGTGTGTGAGTATATGTGTGTGTATGCGAGTGTGTGTATGGAATCTGTTAAAACTCCTAAAGCAACTTGCCTTTAAAAATCCTAGTTGAGAGCTAGGTTGTAATCAGTGGTACAGTGCTTTTTTAGCATATCCCAGGCATTGGGTTTCATAAAATAAACTAAGCCAGGAATGGTGGCACATGTCTGAAATACCAGCTAACCGGGAGGCTGAGGGTGGAGGATTGTGAGTTTAAACCCAGTATTAGCAACACAGCAAGACTTTCATTTCAATAAATAAAATATTTTTAAGATATGGGTTATAAAAAAAAAGGAGCAGATTTCAGAATCTGGCAGAACAAGTCTTGAAAGAGATATCTACTAGCTGTATAATCTGAAGCAAATCATTTGTTATTCTCTTCACGTATATAATAGGAATAAAAGTATCCATTCTGCAGGATTGATGTAAGGATGAAAAATAATATCCTGAAACCGTTTCCTACATAGCAAGTGTTCAGTAGGTAATGGGCAATATTGCCATCTTTATGTATGGCCCTATCATCGCTTTCCACCCTCCAATTTCTATGCATACTGATGGGTCAGTGTGAATGAGTGGGTAGAAGTGGATCACATTTCATGCCTATTACTGGTCCCTGTGATCCCTGCTAGGTGGGGAATACGAGAAAGGCAAACCATACTGAGAACTCTAATCATATTTGTCCTTGGAGACTGATAATTAGTTTATTTAAAAACTCACTGGTCTTTCCTTAGAAGGTAACTATACCTTTCAAAGGATGATGAACGAGGGGAGTAAATAAACAGGATAACTCATTCAAAATACCTCTCATCATTTTACAGGGATTCCGCACAGTTGCTTTGGTGTAGCAACTGTTTGTAGAAGGCATTTTTCACAACTACATCCCACGTCATACTTATTGGTGAAATGAATTGTACCAATGGCATCTGCAGATGGAGAACAACAGGAAGAAAGAAGGGCAAAGACCAAACAATGAATGGAAGGATTTAGCTCAAGGAACAAAGTTGATTTATTTTGTCAGAAAACTTGAGAAGTCAAAGCTGGAAAATGGAAGTATGCTCAGAATATCATTTTTCCTTGTCTTTTCAGTTATTTGTAAGAAATCCATGGAGTAAGAATCATTTATAATTTATTTAGATATTTTCCAGCAGCTATTACAAGGTATAACACCAGAAAGATGCTCAATTAATTAATGTTTTTAATTTAACGTAGCAACAGTGATATTTTCAGAAAAATTCAAGAAAATGATATACTAAAAAGCTGACAGGGTCAGGTCAGAACAAGCGATTAACTAGGAACATAAGGCAGTTGATTTCAGTTTATTTCTCCAAACACTGAGCTCTATATATTAGCAGAGACTTTTACATTTGACTAGCTTTCAGAGAAATAAACTGGCTCCAAAAACCAGCCTCTTGTAGCTGACCACTGCAAAGAGATCACTCAAGTGTTCCATGGCGGCAGAGGCTGGAATGGCAGAGAGGCCATTGAAAAGAAGACTCCAGAAAGAGGAAGAGACTACAGATTTCCCAGTATCAAACTTTTGATCCTAGTTTCTCAAAATAAAACTATGCCTGTGGGCAAATAAATTAATAAGATTAATAAATAAGTAACTGTCAGCTGCTTTCACACATACTCTTTTTTAATAAATTCCTATAACAATCCTGAACAGTTGGTATTGTGGGGTAAAGTAACTATCAGATCACACCAAGCCTTATTTACCCCAAAGCATCTTTTAACTACATTAAAATTATCCAGACTCATTACTCTTTTTATTAAATATTCTCAATAGATATTCAATATTTGGGTTTGGCATCACAGAAAACAAGAGCGTATTTCTAGCACAGATCACCACATCTCCAATCATAGTTCAGTACCAGGCACAAGGAAAAGCACTCCATGAATATTTGCCAAATGATTGTTATAATGAATCAGCCAATAAATGGATGAATAAATAAGTGAATAACAGAACAATTGCCAATTGGGACAATGATATCCAGAAATTTCAGGTGGACATAATGAGTGCAATCTTACGTGGCATATTTACTTTTCTTCACTCCTGAACTTTCAGGTGCAAATAGGAGAATAGTTCAAGGTTACAAATGTTTGAAAAATGTTTGTGAATACAGCATCAGGATATCGGTCCTTCATAAATACAAAAAAGTGAATAATATAGATGCTTATGTTTTTCTTACATAATTTAGAAGCTTATAGGAACAAATTGTTTTTAGAATAAGAATCTCCCTCCAAGCAATAAATTCCTAATACTTTCATTAAAGTGCTTAGATGCTGAAAAATTGTTTATTTTAAAATATTTTTACAAAGCTCCATACAATTCTAATCCAGCTGTTTTATGTATTGGTTATTCTGCTTCCTTTCCAAAAATAGGCATGGAGTTACAAGGCCTGGTACTGACTGACTGACACAAAAACACATTCTGGGAACAATATTTTAGGAGCCAAAGCACACCATTCAAATATGAGATGGGAAACATTACCCTTTTGCTGTATAATGAAGATTTGCACAGATTCTGCCAAGGAAATTGCATGTTACCTTTATAGACAATGATCTGAGCCTCAAACGCATCTCACAATTACCCTAGGGTCTCTCAAAATGACAAGCTTGTGCACAATGTGCAGTTCCAATGGCTGCTAGAGAACATCAGACAATTATTTGAAATAGAGCCAGTGTTGTATATCTTCCTGATAAAGCTGACTGCCATTCATCAGGAAGAAGAATGTGTATGCACAAATGGAGTGGCACAAAAAAAGAGTTATGTATCTAATAGGAAATGCATTTAACCTGATGTCTCCTGACCAACCTCTTGAATTTTTCACATATCTAAATGAGGTCTAGAGTGTAGTTGCCTACAACTATGTTGGTGAAATGAGATCACATTGGATATAGAAGCTATACTTACCCTTGGCTAGAATATTTTATAAAATCATAAATTAAGATGAAAACTTAGAAAAATGGGCTAGGAGAAATGATGAATGTCTTATTTGTTCTAAAGACAGTAAGCAAATGCATCCCTTTTATTGCCATTTTATCTCAAACATTTATACCTATAGGTGTAAAGAAAGATAGAAAAAATAATAAGCCCAATAGAAGTAATGGTGTTGAAAATATAATTGCTTCACAAAAGTACTCTAATAAAGTCACCCTGCCCCATGCCACTTCCCAACAAAACCTCACCTACAGAGTCACTGGCTAAGGCTGAGGGGAGTCAGGGGAAGTAGCTCAGTTGGTAGAACAACACTATCCACACAGAAGGAAGGAAAGAAGGGGAAGGAAGGAAGGAAGGAAGGAAGGAAGGGAGGGAGGGAGGGAGGGAGGGAGGGAGGAAGGAAGGAAGGAAGCAAGGAAGGAAGGAAGGAAAGACAAGACGAGACAGGGCTGCTGACTAATAAGAGACAGTTTAGCATCCTGAAAGGACCACTTAGGAATGGCAAAGACTGTTGAATTCTAATAAAAGAAAATTTGGGCTCATTTCAAGTCCCTCTTTCCCCCTCGTGTCTCTTAATATCATTCATTTACCTTAATATTTATATATCTACTTGTATAAAAAAAAACTATGCCAGGCAGTGTAGAGAAAGTAAGGATGAATAGACACAAGACTTATTCTCACTAAACAACAGAGAAAAACAAAGGAAAATATTTTGGAGAAAACTGATGCATAGAAATAGTAGTGACTGCTGTGAAGAAAACTGGAAAAAGTTCCATGAGAAGCGCAGAGCTAATCACAGGCGAAGTCACTTTTGAAAACTCTAAGGAACATCATGCTTAGCACAAAATGCCTATTAATAAATTATTGATGGACTAAAGAAAGCGCTATCTTGCATCACTATACATTTCCTGGGTATAAAGTCAGAGAAGCACTCATCTAGAATTTATTCAGAACTGCTCTAGACCAGACTGATTCATCAAGGTATTGATCTCAGAAATATTTTATATAAGCATATAAATGTAAGTCCACTGCTGCAGTAGATCATACAGCTAATTTACACTTGATTCTTGGCCAATTAAGACTAGCAGCCATTTGAGTGGCCCTGCCCAGGCTGTTTCCGTACTCCACCAGGTCTCTCTTTCTGCCACCACTCATGTGCCGATCAACTCTGATTCAAGATAGTGGACACAGATGTGCAAGCCACAGTGCTGGGGATTCTGAAAAATCTCAAAGATGCTGGATAGCAACAAGCATCCTTAACTGCAACATCTCCAACTGCCTCTACGGAGATGCTCTGAGATACCCAGATCAACAGATAGCTATTGTCTGGTAGAAATCCTTTGACATGTTGAAGGATAATATAAGCCTCCCTCAACATGGAAAGATATGAAGGATAAACAGAAGAAATCTACAGCCCAGGGCATATCACAACAGCAAGAGAGGTGAAGAGAAATTTACAGAGATTTTGTGAGAACTGATAAGGTAACAGATAATGTGTGTGAGGGTTTGGTTCACCAGCTTTTGCAATTATTTAACTATTGCATGTTGCCCTTTGCAATGCATCCCCCACCTTCACATCCCACCCTAAACTGATTTATATTATCAGCTCTGTGATCTAAGATAACTAATTTAAACAGAGGAAAAAGCTTGCTTTGACTTACAATATTGGAGTGCCAAGCCATAATCTGTTGGTTTTGTTACTTCAGGCTGGTGGCAAGGTAGCACATCATAGTGGGAGAGCAT
Source organism: Fukomys damarensis (assembly GCF_012274545.1). Classification (NCBI taxonomy): domain Eukaryota; kingdom Metazoa; phylum Chordata; class Mammalia; order Rodentia; family Bathyergidae; genus Fukomys; species Fukomys damarensis. Next base: position 13,492,272 of record NW_022900915.1, read on the forward strand.
GGTAGATAAGAACCCCTCACAATATGATCTAGGGAGCAAGGAGAGAAACAAGAAGAGGCCAAGGTCCCACAACCCCGTTTTAGACATGCCCCAATGACCTAAGGACCTCCTACTATCCCCTACTGATAGAGAGAACTTTTGTAAATAATCTAAAAACCTACAAAATATTAGGAAAGTGTAAAATGACTTCTGCTATCTCTAACAGCAATCTGCTTTGTTTAGTTCAAAATTAACAGACACCAGAGGCACTGACCATGAAATGGGACATCTGGCCTCATCCCTGACCTTGAACACCCACTTCCTGTGCTAGAACAGATAGCTAGATGAACCTTAAGGTAAACTCCCTAACTACAAGGAATTGTTATGTCTGGGTTAAAGTTAACTGTCTTGTGACCGTGATTTGTACATTGGTAATGTACACTGAGAAGATGAAATGTAACCATCTGAGTGAAATCATAGCTATAAAACCTATAAAAAAAGAAACTGCAACTCAGTACAGGGTCGATCACTGGCACTGCTCTTAGTGCAATCAACCTTTTTAAACCTTTAATTATTTACTTCCATTCTGCATCTCTGTGTGCGTATCACTTATCAATTCCTTCTGCAATACTACCTATCAAATATCCCACCACCTCCCGTAATATGACCCAGGGACCAAGCCTCTAGCACAGACCTTTGGAAGATATTTAGCAGTGAGACTATAGCAATCCTTTTCTATCAGATTCTAATTCCAAAAATCAAATCTATTCCTCTTTATATCTACTAGATTTCTTTCAGGTATGCTCTTTCTTCTATTTCTAATTTTCTGATATAGTTCTTTGCTTTTTACTTAAATTTGTTTATTCAACAAATAATAATTTAATACTTACTATGAGTCAGATAATAAATAAACTGTCCAACTCATGTTAGGGACCCAGAGATAAACAGGTAGACAGAGACATTGCCTTCATCAAACTTTCATTCTTGGCCAGAGAATCAGAAAGTAAACAAATTAATGAGAAAATGATGATTATGATCAAATTATCAAATGGTAATAAGAATTACGAATAAGAAAAGTTCACATGAAAAGTGTGCCTACAGGAAGGGCCAAGAGAAGATGATGGCTACTATAGGCTGAGACTTCCTGAGGAAGTCAGCTGAGGCAAGGAGCTCCGAGAGCAAGGGTGAGAGTACAGGTCTGAGAAGTAGGAAGGACCCAAGCCAGGTAGGGCCTCCATACCAGGCTAAGAGTAAGAATTTTATTGTGTGACGGAAAGCCATTGGTAAGTTTAGTCACAAGTGATGTGTTCTAGTTTTATTTTTTTTTAAAGAAAAGTTTTGGGGCTATGGGGGAAAAATATTTATTGTAGGGAAATCACTGAGATGAATTTTCATGGATCCAGGTAGTGTGTGATGGTGGTTCAGGCAAGTGTTAAGGGAGAATACATGAAGAAAAGCTGGCCAGAACTTTGGACACACTGTGGAGATATAGGAGGCACCATTACCTCAGGGACCTGCTAATGTTCTTCCTCTTTCCAGCTTCTCCATCCCAGTTCATTAAACACAAAGCGGACAGCATTATCTCTTTAAAGATGACATCTTTTGCCTTCATATCTTAACCAGCTTCCCAGTGATTACAGAATAAAGTCCAGATACTTTGGTATAGGTTCAAAGTCCTGTACTATCTGGCCTCGGTTACTTTACAGAATCATACAAACAAGCTTATAAGGAAAGAACAAAGATTTAACAATACAGTCCAAAAAGTTTTGAGATAAATCATTTCACAAACAGTGATATTCACAGAAATGGTGCTGGGTTTTGGTATCTTTAACTACTCTGAAAATCTAAGTTTCTGTCATCAGGGAAAGAACTACAGTGTGCCAAACACAGTGAGGCTTTAACTCCCAAGAGAAGAAATAGGAAGGCTCTTGGAACGAAAATAAATTTAATAGCTCCTCAGAGCACATATAAATATAAGAATTAATTAATTTTGTTATGACCTTTGACTTAATTCATTCCCTTGTATATAATCTCTACTTACTGTACAAATGAAATAATATCTCACTATAAAATATGTAACAATCAAGTTAACTATACATAGAGAGAACTTGAAAGAATAAAATCATGCATCACACTGAACATCTTCTTTCCCATCTGACTGAAACAAGTATTTTTTGGAAATTAAGTAATTCTGTCAGGATCACCAAGCCCAGCTCAAGAAGTTACTAGTACTAACAATCCAGAGCAACAGAAGGGAGCAGTGCTTTCACAGTCTCCTCCATTTACCTGAGGTCTTGACCAAAAGAAACTGCAAGTTCCCCAGAGTAGCACTGTGCTTTTACCCAGGATCCTGAAGTGAGTCTGTTTTTATTGCTTACTTCTTTCTACTGGCTAAGTCTCAAGCCCCCAAATAAAGTTAGCAGTGAGATCTCCCTTGATCCATAATCCTGATACACGCTGCCAAGCCTTCTGAAAACTGAGCCCTTTCTCAGCAAGGTCTCAAGAAATACGTTAATCCCTACAATTATGTTAGTTATTAATTTTTCCTTTAACAAAAGGATGATGAAATTCTTCTGTATTGACAATATAAGAAAAATGCTCTATATTTAACATGTTAATGGACAAGTTCTAGTTTCTTTGTAATAATAGAAAAATAAAAATATATAGCTATATACCCACTTACACAAAAACATTCACTGATAGCCCATTTATATAAAATTAAAAAAGGAAAAAAAAATGGTCCTAGCCCTCAAGATAATTCAGCAGACACACCTAGAGATAAGTTTGGTCTATTGAGGGAGAGGTTGGTTAAATCCTTCCACAAGAGAAGTTAAAGTTCCTAAAGGAATCTAAGGAAGAACACAGCTGGCTGACTTCAGTTTTAAGATGTGAGGCAGGGTAAGGAATTAGAGGAAATGGCACAACTAGATAAGGCTGCAGTTGCATCATGAAAGGCAGTTAGGATCTAAAATCCAGAAGCCAAATTTCTTTATAGAGAAAAAGGAATAGGAAAAGGATGTATGCAAGTATACGTCAAAGGGATGTACAGAGAAGTGTAGATGTTAGAAAAAGAACAATACATGGTCTAATTTGACTGAAGAAAAGAAAGGCATCTGTGGAAGATCAGTGGGTTAGGTGCCAGGGAGTCTGAACCTAATTTTGTGTATAATAAGTAGGTATTGTAAAGTTTGTGACCAAAAATGACAGAAAAGTTTCTCAACAACCACCTCTACGAAGTAATATAGAGCTCATTCACCCTCTGCTTACTGTCACCCTTCTCAGTTCTCAGAGAGAGCTTCTACCAGTAACTCCAAATCAATAACCCCACTGAAAGTCATGGCTTTGACATTGAAATGATAATTGCTTAAGTTTTTACAGAAGTTTTGAAAAACACTTTCCCCATATCCCAACAACAGAAGAAAGGGGAAATAGAGAGGCAGTTCTTTGACCATTTGGCAAGTGAGGGACTACATATATTTAATGCATAACCTTGGTGACAATCAGGGAGGCTCATCCATGGTAGAAACTATGAATTCTTATATACGCTGTGGTGTGTATGAGCAAGTGTGTGCTCATGTTAAAACCTGTTCATTTACTCATAAATATTTATTGAGGTCACTCCATGAGCCACACTTTGCTCTAGGAATTGAGGACATAGCAATGAACACAAGATAGTCACAGTGCCTGCCCTCATACAGTTCACATTCTACATAATAAATTAATAAAATATCAAATGTCAGCTAATAATTATAGTAGAGGAAAATAAAGTCAGGTGAGGAGGATATTAATTACCAGGTTGTAATGGATGGGCACTGATAGCAAAGGGGCAGAAAGGACAAAGAAAATGGTAAGGAAAGCATATTCTTTAGTACTTTTAAACTAAATAGGCTTTGTCCAAACAGGGGAACAAAGAGACACTAAGAAGAGACATTTTCATTTAACAATCAATATAAATAATAACAGAATAATCACAGGCACCTGTTAATTGAATCGCTGCTTAGTGACTATCAGTATGCTAAGCTTTATTTCATTTATTATCCACAGTAAACCATAAATTTTATTAGTGTGACACTTTAGATGCAAGGAAATTGAGGCACCAAGCAAAAAGAGAGATGGAGGAAGGGGGAAGAAAGGAAACGGGGGGTGGGGAGGAGACCAAGGGTCAGGTAAACTAAATATGTTGCCCAAGTCTCCTGCCCATTTATAAGGAGCACAAATTTATAGGTACACAGTCTGACTCCAAAGTCTGCACTAATTCTTAACCCAGGCAATGGACTCAAGTACAAAGATAAGTAAGTCATAGACTCTACCTCAGAACTGCTCATAGTCTGGTAAGACAGACTCGTAAACAAGTAATTCCAGCTCAGTGACGGGAGTTTAGGAGACACAGAGGAAGCAGTGACTAAGTGCCTAAGAGTTGGGTGAGGGGTCATCAAAACGCAGACATAGTCATTTGTGTTTATGTAATCCACTGCTCTCTCTGAGCCTAGTTGCCCACAACTAATATTCATTTCGTTAAAAGCCTCTTTCCGGTGGATTTCCCCAGTCTGTCCTCACAGGTTGTGGTTCATCAGTCTCATCCTACACAGTGAGTAGATGTGACACAAGGGCTACATAAAATCTTCACAGCCACCTTGGAGAAGGAAGAAAAATAACAAGATAGCAACCACCTCTCCTACCCACATAAAAAGGTAAGGAATATGACAACTGGACAACTATATGAATTAAAATGAGTTGCTGAATCGTGTTGCAATGGAGGAGAAAAGGGCAAAGATGCTGACAAATCACTCCCCCAAATCTGAAAGCAATGTGCATTGACATAATGTGGCTTACAACACAGTCACTTAGAAAGGAAAATTGTATTCCATGAACATCCTCATTATGAGCACAATATGCTCTAAACCTTAAATTCCTAACTTACAGTCGCCATATGAATATCACAAAGTTCATGGATTGCCTGGAATTGTACACAAAACTCTGTGTATATGTTGCACATTTTTAAAGAAATACAAAGAGTTTATCCAAATTTCAGAACAACAAATAGGTTAAAAGCTGAGCCAGAAATACTTTCAGAATAGTTACTCCACATTTAAGTATTATATAGAATCTGCAATAATTTAGAAGTTTTAAACATTCTGAGTGCTTTGATAACATTGTTATTGATCGCTTTTACTGAACTTTTTTCAAATCAAGGGTGCAACTCAGGTCCCTTTACATGAGGATGAGGCATTAATATGACTTCAGCCCTAGCTTTTGATTATGCTGTGGACAGCTGACCTTTATCTTTCACGTGGAACATCTGTGTACAAAGATTAGCTCTTCAGAGAAGCTGTACATTCAGGAGAGGTGCTTGATCTGTGTGTTGGGGGTAGCGATGTCACATTCAACAGAGGAGAGTATCACCTCACCTGGCTCATATTTTCACACCTATACATACCTTCCCACCTAATCCGCCTCTGTTCCCTACTCCTATTCCGGTCTGTTTCTATTTCTGTTAATAATTTTCTCCAGTGTATATCTGGATCACTTTCAGTTAATCACCTCTTCATTACATTTCTTTTCTAGTAATCGAAGTATCGAAATAGTGGAAACTTCTACTTCTTTACGGAGCTGCCCAGTGGCGAACCTGAAATGTCCTTCCTATTAACCAGGCCTAGCCACTTTTGCTTAAATATACTTTGGAGGTTTAACAAAAGAGTTTAGAATGAGAAAACTTACTTCCTGATGCATAACTCTAAAAACCACCATACAATGAATTGTTGAAACATTTTTCTCATGTACTTCCTGTTGAAAGGCATAAAGAAAAAGTCTAAGTCAAGAATTTGGCTTTGATGATTACGTACTGAAAGATAATAGAAATTGTAGAATAGAAGGCAAATATTTATTAGCTTTACAGAAATACCAGCAAAGGACAATTTATAGAGAAAGAACACACAAGGGGCTGGGGATTTAGCTCAGTGGTTCTGCCACCTGCCTTGCATGTGCAAGGTCCTGAGTTCCATCTCCAGTACTAAAAAAAAAAAGGAAAAAGAACACCCAGATAAAATCTTAGATTTGGAAGAATTCATTATCAATCAAAACATTTGATTAACTTCTTCCATATCAAAGAAGTCTTTTGGTTGTGACAAGAAGCAAGAAGTTTGTAGTGACCCAATAAAAAAATTATGCATATATCTCTTGCCTAATCTAATGAGAAACAACTCCAAATATAAAATTTGCCATCTGTCAGTGTGTATAATCTGTACTCTGAGATAAGACTACTGTCTGCTAAACCAGCCACCTCCACTTTCAGCAAGGTTGAGGAGTGGTTACTTCAGCAACAACTTGTGCAAATATCTTTTCATGAAATCTCAACCTGAGGAAGAATGCCTACTAGCAACAACATTCTAAGGAGGACTCTTGGTGGGCTCTCCATAAAGAGCTTCCTCCTTAAATATTTGACACAACTTGAAGACCTCTACCTAAAGATGCAACTAAAATTCCAGAGAAGATTTAAATCACAACGAAACTGAGGTATGTGAAACAATCCAGAGATCAACTGTCAAAGAAGACATTTAACAGAAAAATAAAAAATTTAAAAGTCTGTTAGCCTATGCTATTAAAGATTTAGTGAAGACATCTCATTTTTCAATCTTTCTCCTTATATGTTCTATCAATAAAATTTAAATCTAAAGAAAAAGGGCACCCAAGTGAGTTACTGTTATAGCTATGAAAATGAACTCTTTGTCCCTTTCTCTCTCTCTCTCCCTCCCTTCTCCCCCTCCTCCTCTTCTGTTCACCTCAGCTCTTATATCTGAAACTTAAAATTTAATTTGAGGGAAACATTAACATCAAAACTATTACTATATATTTTAGGACAATATGCTATTTTTCTATCCTTCCTGGTTAAGAAAAGAAAGGCAGTTCTAAGAATGAGGTGAAGACTGAAATATTGCCTGAAATTATGCATAAATATGCATGGTAACTATTATTATAATAATGAACTGGTCCAATGCAGTACATCACTGATAGGTAGAAAATTGTCATAAAGTGGTTGCAATATCCATGGCTAATAGTCTAGGGAAAAAAATGAGTCTAAAAAATAAATGAGATTTGTCAGAACTCTCAAATACAAAATGTTAAGATTTGTGTTCTATGAACTATTCTCGTATGTTTATGTATATATAGAATTTAAAGGGCCGGGGGATGTAGCTCAGTTGTTCGGTGGCCTGCCTTGCAACCACAAGGACCTGAGTTCAATCCCCGGTACCAAAAAAAAAAAAAAAAAAAAGAATTTGAAAATTGAAAAGCCCTAAGGAGAACTTTGGCTGTGTGATGAGTGATTGCTTGAATCATGTTTATCTCCACCAATAACAATGTAAGCTCTGCAAGGAAAAAAGAATGGCGTTTATTTCTGTTCGGTAATGTAGCCTGTCCCGAGCATCTAGCATAATGTTTGGCACGTAAAAGGCGTTCAATAAAGTCACTGAATTAATAGATACATTAATACACCCCTATCTAGTTCTTTTTTTTTATTTTTCTGGTGAGGATTGAATCCAAGTGAAGCTAAACGGGTACCAGCACAATCTAGAGGTCCAAGTAGCTTTAGAACTCAGGTCTACCCTTCCTACTCATTTCCAGCAGTTTAGGTGACCCTCTAGTTTCCTTCCCATTCTTCCCTTTCTTTTGTTCTTCAGTGAGAACTGGCAATTTGTGTAGTTTTTAATCAATATATTAAAATATGATATCTCTGAAAAGATAATTTTAAAAACTCACACTTTGATCCATTTTTTCAAGACATTAAAATTTTAACATAAATTTAATATACTGCTTTGCACACGTGTTTATTGGGAGTGCGGTGAAAAGGAGGATTACCAGACGACAGCTTGGTACTTGCTTAAACAAGCTGGTTAAAAGCTTCTTTTCCTGTCTTTTAAGAGGTGAAAGTATCATGAAAAAGACTTTGCAACTACTTCTTAATACTACAAACCTATACTATCACTTAAGGATCTATATATGAGTCAGTGTTTATGCTGCTAAATACTTCCAACTTGTAGTATGAGTAACTTATTATTTAAACTTTAAATCATATTCCCTTAGGCTCTGAACAGAGACTTAAAATCATTGCCTTCTCTTTTTTTAATTACAGTTTAGTACAAATTTAATACAATAGCATGATATATATATATATACACACATACGTATATGTACATGTGTGTATATATATATATATATATATATATTTATTTATTTTCATAGCTATAGACTTAAGATGCTAGTTCAAGCCCTAATTACATACTAATTTGGTTAGATGAGGACCTTGGAGGTCTTTTTTGATAGTCACTATAAGGTTGACATAATGGATATTATCAATGAAGTGTGAGCCATTTGCATTTAATTTTCCACATGAATACCAAACCAGCACTACAAGGAATTCTAAACAAGATCCTAGAAAAAGACAATGAAGGCAACAACACCATGAGGCCCAACAGAGCAAATCAAATAGGCAAGGCAAGAAATTAAAAGGAGAAGGTGAAAAAGTAAAAAGAGTCAGCAAAAGGCCAATAACATGTCAAAAATAAGTCAGTAAATATCAGCTATAACCAGCAATGTCAATCGCCTCAACTCACCAATCAAGAGAAATAGACTGGCAAAATGGAATAAGAAGCAAAATCCAACAATATGTTGTATACAAGAAACACACCTAGTGCAAAAAGAAGCCCATAGACTGAAAGTGAAAAGATAGAAAACAATTCTCAGGTGACAGGAGCTCAGAAAAAAACAGGGGTAGCAATCTTATTTGCAGACAAAGTAAATTTCAAACCAAAACTGATTCTAGTATTATTGATGTAGGATGGTACTGTATCATACCTCTATGAATGTAAATTATCTTATACCTGCTTTATGATACATAGTAGGGACCGTGATTTATCAGAGCTACATTTAATGATATTACTCTAGAATGTTCTCTTTCCAGATGATGATTAAGATGCTAATAAAAAAAAATGGTCCCAGGTACCACAACAGCAACAGAACTTTGCTGTTTTTCGGATATTATTCTTTTCTTTGTTTTTTTGTTTTGTTTTGTTTTGTTTTGCTTTTAATGGAATGTGCTGAATGTCTCTAATTTTGTTCAGATGACTGCAGAATCTGGAAAAACTCTTGCTGCTATCAATGCCTAACATACTATTATTAGTCTTTTTATATAAATATAAATATATATACATATATGTATATAAATTGAATTTTGGGAAACTTTAACGGTGCTGCCAACTTTGGAAAAAGTCATCCCAATTTACTGTGTTGAGTTGGCATTGTGCAGAAATGGACAGCCATATTGGTCTAGAAATGTTAATTTATTTTTATTTTTATTTTTTATTTTTTATTTTTTTTCCATGTGTACAGGGGTAACGCACTGCATTGAATATGTAAGGTCATATCTACGTGGGTTTGATTACAGAAACTAATAAAGTATTCTCTACATAATAAAAAAGAATTTAAGATAAGACTATAAGAGCAAGAAGCAATTTAAATATGTTCGGGAACCATTTTCATCCCCAGAATTAAGGATTATTTTAATGTTACATCATTGCCTTTACTCTTTTACTTTCCTTTTTAGTTTTATTTTAGGATTCCCTATTTTTAATGTTCATACAGAGATTTCTTTAACTGAAATACCAAATAGTTTCTTTGGTGTGAAAAACTGTAATAGTACACAAGATCCTAATGAGATAATTAATAATGTGAAATAGGAAGTACGGGGCTAAAGGTGTAGGGAAAGTGGGAAGGGTGGGGGAAAGGTAATAAGAGAGAGTAAAAAATTATGAGAAACTGAAAAAATGGAAATAAAGTGATTGTAAATGGGGAGGGGAGGAGGGGGTGAAGGGAGGGCAGTGACAAGGGGAAAAATGAGAATCAAGACCTATTATGTAAAGGTACAGAATCCCAATGATGAATGTAACTGTATTGTATACCTAGATTGTACCAATAAACTCAATTAAAAAAATTGTCCACAATATGCAATATTGTACCAGTAGGTATAGAGGAAGACAGTACATAAAAGATATAGATGACATTTGAAAAGATAATGTGATTATATACACAAATTCTAAAGCCAACAGCCGGGGAAGCAGTCTTGACTATGGCTAAGCAGTCATGTAACTGAACAAGTCACTTTGTGCCTGTATGTCTTCCTCCATAAAGTCAGGACAGTAACAATATCCACCTTATAGGAATATTTTAAGGATTAAATAAATTATTATATGCAATGCATTTACAACAGTGCCCGGGAACATAACAGGTACAAGTTTTAGCTATTATTTTATCATTACTCAGATCTCAGGTAAATAATACAGCAAACAAAAGGCAATGGCTTTTTATCATCTTGCTAAAAGAAAGCAATAGATAAACGTGTTTTTACAGCAAAGGACTTGACAAAATATTTCTCCAAAGAAGATACAAAAGGCCAACAAGCACATGAAGAGGTTCTCTACATCACCAATCTTTAGGGAAATGCAAATCAAAACCACAATCAGGTATCACCTCACCCCCATCAAGAAGACTGCTATAAAAACCAAAAACAAAAACAAACAACCAACAAAAACAAAGCATGAGCCAGGATGTGAAATTATAACCTTTGTACACTCTTGTTGATAATGTAAAATGGTGTAGCTCCCATGGAAAACAAAATGGCACTTTCTCAATAAATTAAAAATAGACTTACCATGTGATCCAGCACATCTGGTTATATGTGCAAAAGAATTCAAGTCATGGTTACAGACAGATTTGTGTATCCATGTTCATGGCAGCACAGAAGAGCTAAAACATGGAAGCAAATATGTTCTGAACACCTACCACATACTAGGCACTTTGCTGTTCTTCAATAAACAATACTGCCCTGTCCCTCTGGGGCTTATTTCTAACAAGGTGTAAGGGAAGAGTAACATATAACTTTTAGTTCTAGCTTAATGTGTGACATCCAAGCAAGGCCTGCCAATTTTCTCGATCTTATGTTTCTCATCTGTAAAATGAAGTGCATGTGGCAGAGGTGAAATTATACTCTTCCTGCCACCTGCATTCCTAAAGGTTTGGAAATTATATGCAAATGTGGTGTTGAACAAAGACATAAAAAACCACTAGGGGGCAAAATGAGCATGGCATAAACATTTTATAATACACTGTACAATATTAGCCATAGCCCTTGTGCTAGACTTTAGATTTCCTACATAACTATATACCATGTTTTATCCTCTGTAACTGTTTCCTCAGATCTGGCCCAGGCCTTCTTTTTCATAAACAAACAATGGTGAGCCTGGCTTGGATGGAAACCCAATGGTGACCTCATCAGGCTAGGAACAGTGAGGAACAGGAGATTTCTCAGGCAGGGGACTGAGGGCAGCTAGCTTGCAGTAAACCTGCATGGGAGCTGGGAGAATAGAACTTAAAGTTAAAATACAAAGGAGCCAACACTATTTGTTTGTTGTTTTTGCTGAATGGCATATGGTAAAATCACAATAGATATTCTTTAAATAAATGAAGAAATACCAAAATCCCAGCATTATTCTACGTCCTATAGTTAGGAGACAAAAATATATTATGCCCTCTATCTTAATTGAGTCTTGATATAATTAGATGGTTACCAATACTTACTTACAATCATCTATTAGCTGAAAGGTGCAGAAAACAGATCTGGTGCATCTGACAGTAGCCATTATTATAAAAAACTGATCAAACCCATTGTTTTGACCACTTTGTACTAACTGTTGGTAAAAGAAGCCTCCTCTTTAAAGAGGACCAGTTTACAGAATATTTGCTGTACCTCACATTGGAAAAAAGATATTGACTGCAGTTCACTAATCCAGTATACTCATATCCTTGCACAGTAATGACGAACCTTTCAGAAAATGAGTGTGCAAACTGCAACCCAAATCCCACTTATTTACTGCAAAGTGCCAACAATGCAATTCAACCTGAATACTGAATACTGAAGTTCGGGGTTAGAAGAAACAACTCGTACATTAACATCTTCTATCTTAAAAGCACAAATAACACACATGCCCAGGTTTGCCCAGGGGAAGAGGACATTGTATATCGTACAGGACCACATGAAGGGTTGTACTTGGGAATAAACTAGCATGGGCTGTGGTATGTAACATCTAGAAGATGAAGTGACCCCTGGTTTCCATCAGTGGATGGGATTAGCTTTTTTGAATAATTTCACAAGCTTATAATATAGGGACATGATACTACTGAGGTTGAAGATCAGGCAGGATGCAGCTGATCTGACAGGGGAACAAGTCAGATAAAGTCCCTTTTCATCTGATCTGGAGTATATCCCACAAGAAAAGGGGACAGATGGTGAGGCTTTGGGCTTTATCAAAAATGTTAATTAGGCAGCACTTGAAATTTTAGGCCTTAGGATATGTCTCCTGAACTTTCTTGGCCTCAGATATTCATTTGTAAAATCAGAGAGTGTGGCAAAAATTATCTCCTATCAGCTTTAATTCTCTTTAACTCTCATTATGTGAAGCCAGTTCAATGAGGAATGTTTGGGTCATTTTCTGAGTCACTTGCTGTCCTGACTTTCTGTGAAGATTGGTCTATTTTTTGTTAACCTTAGAACTGTCTCAGTGAATTCAGGCTAACCTCCCAGGGCCCTCTAAATTTTAACATGAAACAGAGACATTTAATTTCTAGTGAGTGGGAAATGGAGTATATTTAGTACAGAAGGCAATTTTGGAATGAAGAAAAATGTTAGATAGAATACAGGAAACAAATAATATTTATAAATCTAAAATAAACTTTTAAATAATCTTTCCAAAATAAAATCTTAGTAAGGGTCAAGAAATGTTTATACTCACTTTCAAAGGGAAGAATTCATTATCTCAGGCAGCAAGGGATTTATGATTTTCATTAAAATGAACAAAATTGGGACTTCAGGAGCACATAAAGAACATTTTGACCACTTAAAGTAAAATCAAAAGGCAAAAATGTATTTGTCTTTGACTCCCAGATCTACATGTGCAGAATTTAATGAAAATCGTAAGTTTGATTTCACACACCTCTGATTATTTGAAAACAATTTAGTCTTCATTTAAGGAAAAGAGTTTAGCTAGTGTTATAATCAACAGTCTTGGCAAAAAAAATAATATATATAAAAAGAGTAATAATTTGGTTATGGTAACTTTTCTCATCAAGAAAGAAAACTGAAAAATAAAAAATCTCTATTTTAAAGTTTCAATTTAGATTTTTAAAAGTCATCATAAATACAAAAAATAGTATGTTCAAGATTCAGTATTCTTATTCATTAACATTTCCTTTTAGCAAGGCTTTAATCATTTTTTAATGCCTCTCAATGTTTTAGAAATGATAAAAATTTTTTTCTAGCATTTTCCCTTCTATAAGCAAAGCACTAAATTTAAACCTAATGCAGGTAATTTAGGCCAGATGTAGCATTAGGATTCCCAAAGAATACAATGAGAGGACCCCCTTGCTATAGTTTTTATTCCAAAGTTTATCACACTTTGCAATAATGACAAGATTGAGATTGATGAGACCGTGGACTCAGAATGAAACAAAAACAGATTACTGATCATTTGAGTATGTGTATAGCAAAAACCTTGGTCTGTGTTTGGCCAAAGGAATGTAATAAGAACGTAAGGCTGTGTTATGCATTCAACAGTGTACTCCAGAAGTGTTGTTCAAACCCTATCTTCAGTACATCAGAATGTGACCTTACCTGGACATACTACAGGGCAATCAAGGTAAAATAATGTTACTGGGGTGGGCCCTCATAAAACAAAAGTGAAACTGAACGTGGACGTATAGAAAGGGATAACTATGTGAAAAAGATCCAGGGAGAATGTGCGAAGATGAAGGCAGAAACTGGAGTGATACATTTACAAGCTGAGTGATGTCAAAAACCGACAGGAAACCACTGCGATCTAAGAGAGAGGCACAAGCTTCCCTCTTCTTTCTTCCTCACAGTTCTGAGAAGGAAGCAACTCTGCCAACACCTTATTTTCAGACATACAGCCTTCAAATTGTGCAAGTAAATTTCTCTTGTCTAGAACACCCAGTTTGTGGCACACTGCTACACTAGCCCTAAAAAATCAGTACGGGCTGATTACAATCATTACAATTAAAGTTACAATTAAGGTTAGTTTCCTTCTTCCCTTTCCTCAACAGCAGTGAAATGTCCCTGGTCGCCAAGTTTTTCTGCAATGAAAGCATGGATATGCCAGTATTATAGTTACTGCAGCATTCTTTAACTTTCTTCACATGTCCTAACTTTTACTTTTGAAATTTTTACGGGAAATAGTGCTGTAAGAGGATTGTGATGGGCTTCAGTTTAAACCTTAGTTATTAAAAAACACATGCATATGCATATATATATATATATATATACATACAAATAGATAGACAGATAGATAGATATACACACACACACACACACATTCTATATGACCTTAGCCAAATTACTTAAACATGTTAAACAGGGGTTTACTTATTAATCAAAATGAGTATATTATCACTTAGGCTGAACCAAATGAAACTGCCACTTTGCAGACCAAATATCGACAATTTCACATAGTCCAACCTATCTGCAAATGAATGACAAAGATGTTAGGTGAGATAACAGGAGTGTCCAGTATACTTGGAGCAGTGCAACAGCTTAGCATATCATAGTTCTCTTATTATTTATTTATCTCATTGATAGAATTGTAGTAAGAGTTAGAAATAAATGTTATTACTTACTGGTGACCTTGAGGTACTAAGTGATTTTTTACATAATGTACAGACCTATTTTCCTTGCTTTACCTATAAGCACAGCATAGTGGAACAACCCAGAGTAAGCTTTTCATTCTGCGCACAAGAAATATGAATCCTTCAACATTCAGGAAAGAACTAAAGAAAAGAGAAAAAAATGATTGGAAAAAAAGGGTGTCTTACTGTATGTGACCAACAGACTACAATGCTCTCTCAAAATGGCCACCTTCATCTTGCCTAGTGACCTATCTTATACTCTGGTGAAACACTGTTATCAAGAGATGAGTGTGAAAATCAGACCAAAATGAAAACTTAGAATTTTTGTGGTTGGGGCATGTGTACTCCAAAAGAAAAGATGAAAAATTAAAATAAGAATAAACATATATCTAGCTTAACACTCCCAGAACAACAATAGCCCTAAAAATAATGTCTTGTAATAAATAGAATTCAATACAACATTCTTTATATGAAATAACATTCAAACTGTAATGATAAGTAATGGTAGCTTGAAGGGTCTGCATTTGAGGTGGTTATGAAGAATTCTGACAGAAAAATACAAAAATACAATTCTAAAAGAATTCTAACCAAATATATTATAACTGTAGTAAGTTTCATGCTGCCCTCTCACTGAGTATAATAAAACTTGGTACCTCTATGATATTAAGAAACATTATACACTAAACATTTTATGGCAATTGTTTCATTTTACTAGAATAATGCCACTTGTACAAATGAACATTTTCTACAACGTAACTAATGCATTATCTCCTGATAAATTCTACACATTAAGAAAAAAGAGGACAAAAATAAAGTAGAAAGATAAAAACAATTTGTAATGTTTTAAATATTAGGAAACATCAAGAATATTAAATATGAACAGCACTGTTTACAGCTTTGAAGTACAATTGCTCTAACTTATGGGTGGATCTTAATAGTGTTTGATATAAAGATATTTAGGGAAAAGAAAAAAATATGAGAAAATGAAAAAATGGAAATAAAGTCTTTGTAAATGGGGAGGGGAAGAGGGGGTGAAGGGAGGTCAGGGACAAGGGGAAAAACTGAGACCCAAGACCTGTCATGTGAAGGTACAGGATCCCAGTAATGAATGTAACTGTATTGTATACCTAGATTGTACCAATAAACTCAATAAAAAGAAAAAAAAATAAAGATATTTGTGACACTAAAATTTACAACACAGGGAAGCCAAATGTAGCAAATCTTTGATAGATTAAGAAAGTATATTTCAATATACTCCACAATATCAAGCAGCAAATTATAGAATACAGAATCTGTAGAAGGAGCAAAGTGAACATGCAAAACTGATCTCAGAAGTAGTTTGTTCAAACTCATTCCTTATAGTTTCTTATAAGTCAATTTTGATTCCTGATTAAATCATTATTTCTTCTGTAGCTATGTTATAATACAGCAATGATAACAACTACAAATATTGAGTGCTTAGTACTCAGACATCACTTGCATGCATTATCTTACATAATTCTCTACCAACCAATATAAGAGGAATACTATTATTTTGCCTTTATGGATGAGAAAAGTGAGACACAAAAAGTTAATTACTCAAGATCAACAGTTTGTAAGTGGTACAGGGTATAAATTCAGGCAGTGTAGCTCCAGAGCCTGCATCCTTAACCACTGTACAATATTAACTAAAATACATGACTAATGCAATGTAAACTTAAAAATAAAGAGATTTATCATTTGCCCAATGAAAACATTACAAAATATCTTATCAACTTGAATATATCCATATATAGATAATATAGATGCAAGTAGCAAATGTCAAACAGCAATTTTAATTTACATAAACAAATATATATAAAATTACACATCACATAAAGTAGCATATTCATCATAATTATTGCCTGTTCCACATTCACATTTTTATGACACAATAACAATACAGCTCAGTGGCTCACCCCAGGGACTTAGGGACCAGACTGTGTGAGTTCAAGTCTCTGGTCTACTATTTCCTAGCCTAATGATGTCTGACAAATTACCTACACCATGCAGTTTCCTCATGCATTCAACAGGAGTTATACAGAACCTACTTCACTGGGCGATAGGAGTAACTGAGTTAAATGCTGCAAAGTACTTGGAGCAGTGCCTCGCCCAGTAACTGCATACAGACAATAGTCATTACACTGTTCCAATGCTTCACTTTCACCCGAGGAACCAGTGGCTCAGGTGAAATTCCCCAATTCTGTTTTTTACATTATTTTTCCCTCTCTATAAGTTACTGGAAATACAGAACTTCTATTGTTGTCACTGGAATTCTTACACTAAACCATATATTCATTAATCTAACATTTGAAATGTGTTTAAGTACTTATGATCTCTACAATGAAACTACTTACAGATCTGCTTTAGAAATTATCTTTAAAAGGCTTATTTGTTTATTTACTTGTCGTACTGGGACTGGAAACCAGGGCCTCCACCCTGAGTTTTTTGTTTTTTATTTGTTTTAAAGCAGCACTTGCAATATTAAAGTCACAGTCTAAAGAACAATTATTAATTCAGAGCTAAATTTCTTTGTCTCTTGAAAACTAGTTCTATCCAAATGCATCCAATATATATACATATTTTTTTTTGTTTGTTTGTTTGTTTGTTTGAGACAGGGTTTCACTATGTAGTTGAAACTGAACTCAAACTATGTAGCCCAGGTTAGTCTCAAACTAACAGCACTCCTCCTGCCTCAGCCTCCCGAGTGCTGGGATTACAGGCGTGCGCCACCATGCCCAGCCACCCAATATTATTTCAGGCAAATCTGTCTTCTTCAAACAATTTATTCTCACAATTAAAATATCATAAGCAAAATTTGAATGATATCTATAACACAGTTGATTCAATGAAACTTTTTTTAAGAGATACAGGACAATTTGGGGGAATATAGCTATCATATTTGGGATCTGGGGTCACATAATTAATATGCAGGAGTGGTGAAAAAGGACATGGAGCAATTATATTGGTTTTTACCCTTCTCAGGTTTCACTCCTATGCAATCTGACATAATATGGGCACAGATGACAAACCTTCACCTCAAATGGTGCTTGTAGAGATCACTGACAGTGGGGGAAAAGGCTCACCTTCAAAATATAATTTTCTGGCACAATTCTTCAGGATATAGTACCTATAAAACAGGAGAAAGAAGACGTTTCTAAAATATGTACACGATTCCACTGCCATTCTAAGACAGTGCAGTTACTTTATGTGTGTATGTAATGTCTACAAAAAATGTCAGTGTGACTATCAAGATAGTTAAAATATATTATTCATAATTAGAATGTCCTTTTCTTCTCAGTTACAAGTTTAGTGATTTAAACATTAGGTCTCAGGGCAGCAGAGGCCAGTTTTTATAGGCTCAATTCATATTCCAATTAATCTGTTGACCTGTTGAGGCTTTTTTCCTAAAAAAAAAAAAAAAAAAAGTCAACTCAGTGACTTTAACAGAGGTCAGCATATGAACCAAGCTCTCTAATTTCCTTTAATATAACATTCTGGAGCCTATCCCAGACAAGGGAAGCAATATCAAAAACATTTCCCAAAAAGAAAGACCTACATGATAAGCCATGAAATTAACTGATGCTCTCAAAATCTCCCAGGGATTTCTACAGAATATCTTGGTTTATGTTTCAAACAATATGGAAGATTAAATCAGGTAAATCAGTTTTCTTGCTTGGTTTCTCAATTGGGGCAGGAATTGGAAAAGATTTAAGTAAGTATGATAACTACTTTCACAGAAACAAAATTTGAATAACATGCATACCCAACAACGCATTCCTAAGCAGGCAATGTTTAACAGTCATATTCTTGTATTTCATTCAAGTTTGAAAGTTTTATGTCTTTTGGATAGGAATAAAAGCAAAGAACCTGTTTCATGGTCAATGTAGTTTAAGAGTGCAACCATATAAATTATCAAAAAAAAAAAAACAACAAAACAAAACCTGGGATATTCCCGAGAGTGAAAAAGGGACACTATTAATTATGTTGAGAAAAAACAGACATAAAATGGGATGGCAAACCACAATACGTCGTTCTACCTAAAGTTGTGTGCATGATACATCAATAAATGCTATCAGTGGTGCTGCCACATGCCTCACAAGTGCAAGGTCCTGAATTCAATCACAGGTAACAGAAAAAAAAAATGCTAAAGTATATAATTGGATAAGGAATTTCAGAAATTCACTGACAGAGCAGGAAAAGTGTCTCTCAATTATACTGCTGGGTTTTTCGGTTTGGTTGCTAAGCCTTTTTTGCTATTTTTGTTTGGAAGGGAATGCTTTTTGTTTTATTTTTTGGTGGGGGTGTTGAAGGAAGTTTTAACCAATAAAATTTTATTATTCCTGTGGAAACTGGCCACAGAACAACAGTCTGGGTTCTTTTATGAAGAATATATAATTCCCAAAGCAAGACATAATGAAAATGTTTATCACGTAAATTTTAGTGTTATTATTTCAAAGACAGTTATGCTTATAGGTTAAAAGCATGGTGTTTGGAGTTATAGCATTCAGGATTTCTACCACCTTGAGAAAGCGATTTAACATGGCAGTCAAAAGCAACCTCCTTCAAAAGGACACCACCATCTAGTCCTGTCACCTGTCAGCTCATAATCTTAATTTTTTTCCCATTTCTTTTAGAATTAACATTCAAATCGCACAAGATTTCCTATTTTCTGGCTCCTCCTATCATTCCAGCCTCAATTTCTCTGTGGTTCCGTCTACTGTTCCAATCACCCTGGCTTCACTTAGTCAAGGAGTTCCCAAACTGGGCTAAAGGTACTCCCTAAGGGACATCCAGCAACGCCTGAAATCAAATTTTTGGTAGTCACAACTGGGAGGGCGGGGGTGAACTGGAATCTAGTGGCTAGAGATCAAGGATGCCATGGTTTCCTACAAAAAAAAAAAAAATTATCTGGATGTTAGTAATACAGAGGTTCAGAAACCCTACTTAGACTTTTTACATTTCCCCTTATTTTCTCGCTTCTTAAATCAACTCCCTCACTTTCCTCTCAGAGTGTCTTTTCAGACTCTTCTTCCCAGATAAATATCTCTTTAAAAAGAATTATGAGGAGCCGGACGTGGTGGCACAAACTTGTAATCCCAGCACTCTGGAGGCCGAGGGAGGAGGACTGTCCTGAGTTCGAGGCCAACCTTAAATGCATAGCGAGACACTGCCTCAAAAATAAATAGGCATTAAGAAAATTAGTAACAAATCTACATGTATGTTTGATAATCCCTCTCCCACAAGAGGACTAGCTTGAATTCACCATGTACCTCTAGAAGGTAGCACAGAATGAACGAACATTTGTTTCACTCATAAAAAGGAAAGTAAGAGTACTACCTTAATTTGGGAGGTGAAGATTAAATAGCACAAACTCTTTAGTACTGCACCTAAGTCATATTTAGAGACAGCGGGTCTGTAGTTTGTAGACAGCACAGGAGAGGTCTGTCTCTTTAATTTAGGCATTTCCCCGCCTCGCTCCTAGTCTAAGTGAACGAAGGAATTTCCCACCCAACTAGAAATTTGGAATTTCTGCGCCCGCGTCTTCCGGCCTCCACCGCTAACCAGACCGCCGGAAGCACCTTCCCTCTTCCCATTGGCCCATCACAGGGCCAGTCAGTTGACACTGCGCATGTCCTATATCTTTCTCCCACCCCCTTATCTCCTCCCGTCGCCCAACCGGAGAGCGGGAAGAGCCAGCCAACACGTCTGCGCGAGCCGGCGTGACCCGGAAGCAGTTCTTCGGCCCTGTGACACGTAGCGACGGGCTAGAGTACGTTTTGGAGTTGAATTTGGGGTTATTTCGGGTCGCTGGTGCTACGGTCGCTGCCGCCGCTGCTCCCTCCACCTTTGGTGAGTGTCTCAGGCCCGTCGCACTTTTTCTGGCTTTTCCAGATAGCTGTGCAGCGCAGCTTGTTGCCTTTTCGCGTGGCACCGTGGTCCTTTCCCTCACGACTCACTCTCGATCTTCGTCCTGACGCGGTTTCTACTCCTTATACGCGACCTTCCGGGACTCTTCGCTTTCCTGTCGGGCTTGGAGCTTTATTTTGCAAGGCGGCAGTCGTGCCGGCCCTGTAAAGCTCTGTTTGAAGGTGAGGAGTCATCTTTGTTGCTGATATTTTAGGTCGCTTTGGAGCCACTCCCCCCACGGCCTCGCCCCTGCCGATGACATAGAGGTCCAGGTGTCTTCTTGGGCTTCGATTTAGAAGCATTAGATCTGTCCGAATGCTGCTCCGCACAAGTAGAGAGGAAATGTTGGCTGTTGTCTTCTCAGAGTATTTGCTTAATCAGAATGCCAAAAATAATTTAATGGGACCTTGCGCATAAACTGCCTTTTTTCTTCTGTTGCAGATCTTTTGCGATGTCAGGTTTTGATAATGTAAACACGGATTTCTACCAGACAAGTTATAGCATCGATGACCAGTCTCAACAAACCTATGATTATGGAGGAAGTGGAGGACCCTATAGCAAGTAACTTTTTAGCTTTGGCAACTTATGTAGTTTACACTGCAGTGAAAGTATGTGTTTAGAATATTTGATTCTGCTTAAAACTAAATATGAATATGTCGCTTTTTAGGGATATCATTTTTGTCCCAATCTTCTTTTTTCCGGAAAGATCTGTGATACTGATAATAGGTTTGAAGGCTTGGGCCTGTTTAGAATTTGGTGTCTTCTGAAAGTAGCTTGTAGTAACAGTATTTCTATGGCACTTAAGATGAAAATGGGAATTTAAGATAATTATTTAGGCTTTTTATTTAATAGAACAAATTTTAAAAATTTTCAAATTTGACAGCTTGTTTGGTACTTAAATTATTCCAACTTTTAGATTTTATCAACTGTAATTGAAAGTGCATAATGACGGTGTTTAACAGTGATTTTCATTAATTCTTTACAAAAGCATTATAGTCGATATCACGGGTTACTAGTTGCAAATTTAAAAGATTTTAAAACCGTTTTTTAGACTCTGAACTGTTAAAAAAGAGTCATTTTATAGTACTTTGTGTTGTAGCAGAAAAAAATACATTAGCTGAAGGTTTTCTACCAGTCTTTTCGAGGGCATCATACTCTTAGTGTCATAGAACCTTAGAGAAAAACCTTATTTGGCCTCCAGTCAAATGAAGGAGTTTTCCTATACTAAATTATTTACCCTTTTTTAGATACCTGGACCTCCTTGATAATCTTATAAAGACAGTGGACCTATTTTTTAGAAATATATTCATACTCTCACTTAGACACCCACATAAATGTGCATGCAGACTTTTCATAAGTTCATCTCTGGATCCTGAATTTAAAACCCCACAAAGACTTTCTCAGGATCAGAGCAATGCAAGGTTGTATATCTAATCAGACTATGAGAAACATGCAGTACCAGCCTGTGTTTGAATTGATATATCTGAATGAAAGTGCCAATGATTTTTAAAAGACAAAAGTCAAATTCAGCCCCATGCTGTGGTCCACCTTAGATAGGCTCTCCTTTTTATAACCCATGGACTCTTTGAATCTGCTTAATTGGAGAAATTGTATTTATTGAACAATGGGAATGAGTATGTAAAAAATACCTTCTATGTCAGTAATGGTGAACCTTTTAGAGGTTTCATTGATAGCAAACAGCCAGTTGCAGGACACATACCACTATGGCAGGTTTGCCACTGCTGCATATGAATTACTTTCTTCTTTCTTTTAAATTCTTAATTACTGTGCATACCAGTGAGAGCTTATCTCTCTTAATTAGGCAGAATTGGAAAAATTAAAGTGAAAGATTTTCACTCGCTTCTTTATCTACATATGTATTTTTGGTTACTACTCTGCATGGGAGGGCAAAAACATCCTTGGCCAAAATCCATCTCGTAAAATAAATCATTGCTTATAACAGCAAGGGCTTTGGAGATTCTGTCTCTGTATGCTCACCGGATTTTAGCCAAATGACCTTTATCTTTAGATTCAACAGAAGTATTTTATTTAAGATTGCAGGCTTCCAGGTTTATTTGTGGTTTTTTTTCTCTCTTGTCCATGTTTAGATCACTTAAAAGTTACTATTTATCCTCTTATTCATCCAATTTCAGTTGTCCAGTTAGAAGCTGCATAGATATTTTGTCACTGACCATTCTCAAAAGTCCATTACAAACAAATCATGTGCCAATGAATACTACTGAAGAAACTATTTCAGATAATTAACCATTACCGCCAGTTACTAAATATGGATATATAGAGCTTGGAAAAGGAAAGGGTGTAATGTATTAGCAGTAGTAAATGTGGGCTTCTGAGCTTTATAAAAAAATGGATTCTTCTATTTCTATGTGTAACTTCAAGTAGATCTGCAACATAATATTTTAAATGTCCAGCTCCATTTACCAAGTAATAGTGTGCTAACTTGTTTACAACGATCAGGTGATAACCTTTAGCTCTTTGTTGGTGAAAATCTGGGTTCAAATAGCATATTTGGATTGTCTTTAGTTTGACTTACTAGTCCGTAATTATGTATTTGCACTCCGAAGTCAGCTTTCACATTTTATGATTTCCTCTGTAGGTATTTCATGAGTATCATTTATATATTCATATACCAAACAAAAGACTACAAACAGAAGATCCTTTGATTATGATCTGTTGTTGTGTATGTGCCTGTGTGTAAAAGAGTCATATTGGATAGATCCCACATTATAGTCTAAATATGCTTCTAAAATATGTAGTAATATGTCATTTATTTTCTAAAATACTATACCTTTATGAAATATCGGAGGTTTTTCATGAACTTAAGTAGGCAACTTAGCATGTGAAAAGGCTCTGTCTTCATTATTGATAAAATACATATGAGAATACTGATTTAGCGTACACAACTTTTCCTACTGTGGAAGGAAGTTTTGCTTTATTTTGTAAAGTATGTGTATCTACCATACCAAGTATTAGTTTAAAACCGCCAAGCATGATTCAGAAATTTTTCTGAACAAGTATCACTGCAAAAGGCCAATAGTGGAATTTCATGATATTGTCTCTCACTTTGCGTTTGGAAGATGAAATAATGATGCAGAGGGGGCGCATTTATCATACTAATTCGAGGAAAGAGAAAGCCCTACAGTCTGTCTGTTCAAGGTGTGAAGCCCTATGGGTGGATCCTTTGATTACCTCTTTTTTTCTTTTATTAGTACAATGCATGTTTGTAATATGGAATAGTGATATTTGTTTGGAGGAATTGGTATGATTGTTTTCATTTGATTTACTCCTTTGTCCCTACCCTTCCCTCTTCCCTTGGCCTCCTTCCCCATCTTCAGGAGTCTTATCTTCTAATTTCTTGTCATCTCTTCTTTATTTTAGTCATTGCTTTATATTTTAGGTTCTTCACATAAGAAAAGACGTAATCTTTTAACTTTCTTAGTCTGTGTATTTTACTTAGATGATAATCTCTGGTTCTATCAATTTTCCTACAGATGGCATGGTTTCATTCCCAAATAATATTCAACTGTGTCTATGTACCATTTTTTTCTTTATCCAGTCATCTCTTAGCACACATCAAGACTATTTCCAGAGCTTACCTATTGCCACTGTAAACATGAGTATGCATCTGTCTCTATAGTATGATACCTTTAATTCTTTCAGGAATATACCCAAGAGATAACTGGGCCAGTGTTGTTTCTACTTTTAGATTTTTGAGAATCTCAAAACTGACCTCTATACTGGTTGTACTAGTTTACATTTTCACTAACAATACAGTGGAGGAGGGTTCCTTTTTTCCATATCCTCACCAGTATTGATTCCTTTTTGTGTTCTTGTTGATAGCCATTCTGACTAGGGTAAGATGGATCCCCAAAATTATTTTGATTTCCATTTTCTTATGGTTAAAGATGTTGAACATTTTTTCATGTACTTTTTTTTGGGGGGGGCATTGGGTTTTGGGGTTTTTTTTTTCCTTTTGCTTAGCAGCTTTTTAATTTGATGTATTCCCATTTGTTGACTCTTGATATTATTTCCTTTGTTATTGGGGTTCTATACAGGAAGCCTTTGCCTATTCATATGACTTCAAGTGTTACCCTCATGCTATTTCCCAACAGTTTCAAAGTTTCTGTTTCTGTATCTAGGTCTTTGATCTATTTTGTTCTGGTTTCTGTACAGATTGAGAGATAAGAGTCTATTTTCAATCTTTTATGAGAGGATATCCAGTTTTCACAGGACTATTTGTTAAAGACACGATCTTCTCCAGTGCTTGTTTTTTATTTTGTCAAAAATCAGATGGTTGGAGGTGCATGGGATTGTTTTCTGTTCATTTCCATTGGTTTATGTGTATTTTTGTGCTGCTGTATTGTTTTTTATGCTACCTTTGCAACAATTACTTGAGTTTCTTTTCCTTACTTGCAATTTATAGGTCTAATTCAGTAGTTCTCAGTGTACACTACAGACACTAGGATCCTTGAGACTTTTCAGGGATCAGATCAGCAGTTATTTTTATAATAATACTAACATATTCTTTACTCTTTTAGGTTTGTTAACATTTGCATTGATTTTGCAAAAACCAATGTTTGGTAAAACTGCTAGTGTACCTGAGTGTGAATCAGGGGAGTAGCATCAAATTGTTCTCATAGTCACACTTGATGGAGGATAAATGAGTATGCTTCATTTAAGGATTCCCTCAATGGAGCATTAAGAATTGTCATTTTGTTAAATCTTGACCCTTAAGTAAATGTACTTCTTTAATATTCTGTGTGACAAAATTGGAGAGTCAGAGAGCATTTCTGTTCCTTGGTGAAGTTATGATATTTCTAGGAAAAAGTACATATGCAAGTTGAGTTGCAAGCTGAACCAGCTGTTTTTCAGATCATTTTTTTCATTTGAAATAACAACTGATAAATATTTAGCAGATATTTTCTCAAAAACGAAAAAGAGAATATCACTTCAAGGAAAACAACAAACAGTATGTGTCTTGTGGTCAGTTTTTTTAGACAAAAATAACAATTTTGGAGAAGTTGAAATCAGTAGTCTGAAATTGTCAGCTTCTTGGTAATAAACCATTTTTATGATAGTATCAGTGGTGATATTAACAAGTGTGATCTTTTTAATATAGAATTAAGTCAGTGTTTGGGAGATACATATAACTACAATAATATTTTCTGTATGGCCAATTCATGATGTTATATAATTATATGTGTAAAAGATCCACTCAAAATGCAAGTTGGACTGTAACAGGGCATAAAAAGTTCATTGATGCTGCTTTAGATGCCATGTTGCTGTTTGAATTTAAGAAAACTACCACTTGTTTTGAGTTTTAACATAGTGTAAACAACACATGATGATCTTAAATTTTACTATAATACTGTTTTCCAACTACATGTCTGCGACATTGGATGTTCTTAAAGTACTTCACTAAAACAGTGTATCACAACAGGTTGAACGCAGAAGCAGATATAAAAATATCTTTCATTAAGCCAGACTTTAATGAGATTTTTAAAAAATATAATACAGTGCAGTTTTTCTTAGTAATTTTTTGATAGGTAGTTTTCATCATAAAAATGTTTATGCTAAAATGTATTTTTTCAAATGAATTAAATACTTAAAATATGAAACATCTCATTTCTTTCATGGAAAATATTGATGAATAGTAGCCTCCATAAACAAAAGCAGACTTAAATATATCTTAAAAATAGAAAGGGGTCTTAAGAGCAAAGAGTTTGAGAAATGCTATTCAATACTGTTTATTTTGGTTTTGTGTTGGTGCACATTTCTTTCTCTTATCTCTCTGAAAATCAAATACAGTCTATTTGAACAGATTGCAGAAACTGCCACACAAAGTTTATCTTGTGGTTTCATAAACTGATAAATCCCAACAAATCAACACAAGAGCACATCATATTAATTTAACTAGCTAGCCCTGTTGGAGGACAGTGTACATGTGTAGATGAGTGTATGCGTACAACAAACAATGAAAAACTATGTGTAGAGAGCAGAACATTAGAACTGTCTTTATAAGATAGGATTTTGAAGTGATTTTTATTACAACTCTTAAGAGTAGCCTCATTTTGAATATTGGCACCACCATGGACAAGAGTTCAGTTTTTACATCTTTATAATGAGAAAGGCAATAGTATCTACTTCAGAGACTTATAGTGAGAATTATGAGAGATAATTCACATTATTAATTGAATGCTTTACAAATAGTAACATTCAAAAATATTATTTTGTAGGTTATTGCATGTAAATTGTTTTAGAATTAACCAAATTCAGTGAATAATGAATATCGCATATTTTCAAGGGTACAAAAGTTTATAATGTGAAATTTTAAATTTGTATATTTTCTTCATCATTCCAAGTTCCTTTACTGTGCAATTAGATGTTTCTTTGTACTCCCAGAGCTCTCCTTGACATATACAAGCATTTGTGTATGTGTGTATTTATTTTTTAAAAAACACAATCAATGGTTATGTATAATGTACACTATTTTAATCATTGCTTTTTTTTCCTCACCGAGTATTTTTTGATTATCGTTTTCATTAGGCCATATAAAACTGCCTTGTTCTTTTTAGCAGGTACATAACAATCGATTATATGCTCATATCACAATATATTTACTGATAGCTGTTCAGTCTTTTACTACTAAAATAATGCAGCAGTGAATTCTATATTGTATAGTTAGAAAAATGAATATCTCTTAAAACATGGATTGAACTAGTTTGATAATTCCTGAGAATCATATTGGAGTTTCCAGAAAGATTATGTATGCCTGAACATATACATCTTTTTCATTTTCTTTTACTCAAGATGTGTAATTAATTTAAAAATTAATTTTAGTTTTAGAATTTCAGTATTAATGAATGTCATTATATTTTTGCATTTTCCAAAAGGGAACCACAAATTTTTTAAAGATAGACTAAAGAATTTCTAGGGCTCTGATACTTTTAAAAATATTTCACTTTTAATAAATGTTTTACTTCTGTATTTCTTACTATATAATTAGATTAGTCTTATTAATTAATGTCTTCTTTTCCCAGAAGATAGTGAAACAAGTATTTAAAGATGTGCCTTCAGTATCCTTGTGTTCCCTCTTATTAAAATAGCTGTGGTAGGAAGATAGATCTTTCTCAAATGAAAAGGGAATCGAGATGGAGAAAGTGGGAAGGGAAGGAGAGGGAAAGGGGATGAAAAAAAGAATTAAGCTGTGCTATATACGTGTACCAATGACATACAAGGAATGTAAACATTACTGCTAAGATGTACTAATAACAATTTTTAAAAATAGATATAAAAAAGAAAATAGCCATGGTAAGGACTCTTCCTCTAAATACAGGATTTGCTAGTAGTACAAATGAGACAATAGATGCGCAACCACTTTGAAAATTTTAAAGCACTATTCAAATATAAGGCATACTGATAATATATTCTCAAAACTTTCACAAAGAAGTTTAATTTTCCCATACTGTGATTTAAAATAGATGATTTTTTGTTTGTTTGTTTTGGTGGTACCGGGGATCGAACTCAGGTCTTTGTGCTTATGAGGCAGGCGGCAGAACCACTGAGCTAAATCCCCAGCTAAAATAGATGATTCTTTAAACACCAGGTGATCTTCTCACTTGTAAGAAATGACATACCAAAAAGTCAAGAATGATAATTTAATGAATATCCAAATTACCATGGAAAATTACATAACTGTTATCCTAAGTTTTCCTTTCATTGTCTTAGGCTATAAGCTTATTTCATAGCATATCATTGTATAGCCTCACTAAGGAAGAAAAACAAACAAGATGTTTAAGAATTTATTTGTTGGGTTCAAGCACTTAAAAGTGTAATAGTTCATAAACTGCTTAAATTCTGCACAAGGGAATACTGGCATCAGAAGATTCTCTAAATTTTTCACTGTACTCAGTTTGATCATAGTAATTTCAGTCACCATTTTTAAACAGCCTAATGTGGTATCCTAATTTTCTGTAGCTATAGGAATTTAAGGGATACCAATTGTCAGGGTGTTGGAATACTTCTGAGAAATTTAACTTCCTTTTTTTTTTTTTTAATAGACAGTATGCTGGCTATGACTACTCACAGCATGGCCGATTTGTCCCTCCAGACATGATGCAGCCACAGCAACCATACACTGGTCAGATTTTCCAGCCAGCTCAGGCATATACTCCAGCTACACCTCAACCATTCTATGGAAACAGCTTTGAGGATGAACCACCTTTATTAGAAGGTAGGATTGGTTGTAAAATTTGATAAGGTTGAATAAACCCTATCTGAAATTCTTAAGACCAGAAGTGTTTCAGATTTTGAATTCTTTATAATATTGAACTATTTTTGTAGACTTCGCTGTGTCAACATCCCTAATCAAAACTCCATGAAGCCTACAATCTGAAACTGTTGGAATATCATGTTGGTGTTCACAAAGTTTTGGATTTTCCAAATAGAGATGTTCAACCCGTACTTCATAGTATCTAGCCAGTCTGTGAAAGTATATTTTTGTTTGAAGAAGTTGTACTTCCCTTTAAAAGACAGTCTTACAGAACAGTTTTTTACTTACTTTGAAGACTGTACATAACACTATGTTGGGCTAGAGTGGACCAGATTTTTAATAGATTGATAATAAAATATGTCAAAATGTGAACACTAACTTCAGATTGTTAAATCCCATCATTGGAGGAAGTGAAAATAAATAGCATGATACTATCCTACACAGAAATAAACTAACAGAATTATTGACATTATTTAAAAATATGTTTTCAAATTATGTTTCAAAACTATAAAGCAGTTTTTCCATTGAAATATGAATACTCTTCAGAAACATATACACATGTGCATGGAAACATAATTTTGTATACAATTTCATGGGTCCCTCAAGCATTCCTGTAGTCTCAGGTAAAGAATTCTTACTATTAACCTTGACTGTATTTTTTGCTGTGCAATAATACTGAGAGACTGTTTCATCTTATCAGTACCTTTTCCAACACTAAACCAGAAATTACATACTTGTAGGAGAAGCAAAACTTAGTAAAATAATATGATTTACTATCGCTAGATCTTTTGATTCTAGGGGTTTCATTGTGTCTCCTGTTCCAACATAGAATATGGTAAATTAAAGGTATGCCACAAATCTAAACTGACTTTTTAATTTTTCTTTAGAGTT
Organism: Fukomys damarensis; assembly: GCF_012274545.1. Lineage (NCBI taxonomy): Eukaryota > Metazoa > Chordata > Mammalia > Rodentia > Bathyergidae > Fukomys > Fukomys damarensis. Next base: position 13,522,108 of record NW_022900915.1, read on the forward strand.
AGGTATCAATTTTGACCACATCTGGCAAAAAACACTAACAGTGCTACATCCATTAAAAGTAGCAGATGGCAGCATCATGAATGAAACTGATCTGGCAGGACCAATGGTTTTTTGCCTTGCTTTTGGAGCCACATTGTTACTGGTAAGATTTTAATTTCATTTGTCGGTGTGTGATTAAAGAACGATTTCAAGAAAAGCCATTTTTGGGGCCAGGGATTTAGCTCAGTGGTTCGGTGGCCTGCCTTGCAAGCGCAAGGACCTGAGTTCAATCCCCGGTACCAAAAAGAAAAAGAAAAGCCATTTTTGAAACTGCTTATACTTTAAGTTTTAATGTGTTTTGAATGGCATTGAATTGGTTGAATTTATACCTGTTCATTGCTTCTTCACCAGTAGTGTAATAAGTACTATATGGCATATTTTAAAAAAAATAATTTATTCTAAGTAGTCCAGTTATTGGGGAAAGCAAAAGAATTTAAAAAACCAAGTAAATAACATATGTGGCCTCAGTACCTCATTAGAATTCCTTTTATCCTTCTGACTTTTCAGAGGTTTAAGGTATTTGTCCTCCACTGTTTTTTTTTTTTTTTTTTTTTTTTTTTTTTTTTCCCCCTGTACCAGGGATCGAACTTGGCTCCTTGTGCTTGCGAGGCAGGCCAATGAACCACTGAGCTAAATCCCCGGCCTTACTGCTCTTTTTTTTTTAAATAAAAATACCATTTTTATTTTTTCATGGTTAGTGTTTTGTTGTTTTGCTAGTTATTTTTCTATACAATTTAACTTATAATGCATTAAAACATTAAAATGAAAAACTGGTTTCTCTCCCTGTCTTCCACCTCCCCAAGAATGTTAAAGTAATTTTGAAAATGACAGGAATTTATAAAGATAATTATTATATTTGTTTGATTTTCTCTTATATTTGAATTACACAGGATAAATAATGTAAGGGTAGAATATAGAATTTTTAGAAGCCTAGGCTTGAACTCAGTGCTTCTTCTTTGTCCTTGACTAAATTATTTAATTCTTCAGCTCCCTTTGATGATAATCATTGCTGCCCACTAACAACAGGATTGTTTTGAAAATAAGACAAACTGTGAAAATACTTTGGAAAGTTAAAAACCCTATGTGAACATGAGATTTTATTATTGCTGTGTGAATGAATTCATCAATGAACTAACTCAGTTTTATCAACCTTCCACACATTTTTAATCAAATATTTATGATTAAATTTTGAGTTAATAGGGCCAGGGATTTAGCTCAGTGGTACTGCGCCTCCTCACAAATGCAACATCCTGAGTTTCATCCCTGGTACCAAAAAAAAAACTTTTTTTTATTTTAGTCAACAAAATTCTCAAATGATTTTTTGTCCATTCATCAAAATCTGTAGAAGAATTCTCAAGATTGAGTCTTACATGACAATATTTGAAAAACCCGGGACATTTTGAACATTTCTCAATAGACTAATTTTAGTGATAGTATTATCTGAATATAGTACTTTTTCATTCAACTTGACTAGTAAGGTAGTTGCAATTTAGCTAATTTTTGCTGTCCTAAAACTTTCCAGTGATTTTACTTAGAAGAGCAGAACTGTTAAGTTGATGTGTTTGTTTTGTTTCTCATCCAAGGATTGTAAAAACCAACAATTTGGAAAAGTAATGAAAGAAAAAATATCTTCAGTTGTATTCCTCTTGCTTTTTCTCTTTCCTTCCTCACTGACCCTTGGGTTCCTTCTTATCCTCACATTTTTTTCTTTTAGCTTTTCTAACACCATATAAAATGAATGATAAAATCATTTCTGCTGTTAGATTATGGCTGTTGGTGGCCGTGAGAATAAGTTGCCTTGGTTCATTTTGAGGGAAAAGGTACTTTGAAGTGCTATTAGCAATTATCCAACCATTTTAAATAGCTTTCCACCTTTATAGTTTATTTGCTTAGAGTCAAAGTCCCTTTTAGAAATAAGCTGTTTTAGTTGACTATAGTATTATTTTGTTCCTTTATTTGTTCAGTTCTATGCCAGGCTCAAATGCTATCTAGAAAACCAATTATCTGTGCATTAGGAGGTGATGCTTTAACCTTAAGAAGGATATGAAACATGGTCTGCTCTTTTACTTTCCCTGTCTGAAGATTTTGATGCTCATGTATCGAATAATTTTTATATGTGCCACTGAGAATGAAATAAAGTCAAGAATAACTTAGTTTTTGTCCTTCAACCTGTTATCTTTTCTTTACTCATAGGCTGGCAAAATCCAGTTTGGCTATGTGTATGGAATCAGTGCAATTGGATGTCTAGGAATGTTTTGTTTATTAAACTTAATGAGTATGACAGGTGTTTCATTTGGTTGTGTGGCAAGTGTCCTTGGATATTGTCTTCTTCCCATGATCCTACTTTCCAGCTTTGCAGTGATATTTTCTTTACAGTAAGTACTGATTTTGATTTTGGACTTGGACCAGAATTCACCTCATCTTCTATTTAAGATAATAAGATTCAATAAACATGTCACAGTACTTCTTGTAGGTAAAGACTTGCTACATGCTTTTGGAAGATTAACAATGAAAATGGGAATAAGTTTTGAAATCTTTTATCCCATCTGTATTTTATGTGTGGTGAAGAATTTTACTACTTTCATGTTTATTGACCAGTGTCACAGCAGTAACAAATTGAATAGTTGTGATCTTTAAATAACACATGAAAAATCTCAAGTCATTAGTGATGAAGTTATGCTTACCCTGCTTTATTTTCTTTAGATCATGTCAGATTTCTTGACACCTTTGGGAATATGCAGAATATATAAATAGTAAATCTGTATTCTGTTTGGCAAGTTTGTAAGGTGTAAATTTATGCCTGTGCAGTTCTTCATGGTCTCAACATTTCAAGCATATTTTTGTGGCTAATGTTAGACCAATGATTACCTTCATTATACTAAGAATGTTACACTTAGAAAGCTAAAATAAAGATTTAGGAGAAAAGCATGTATCATCTATTTGTCTCATAGTCGTTACTTGGCAGGGTCGGTGACATTACAGTATTCTTTTGAATAAAATTGCTTTGGGTTTTCATAGAGGAAATGGCTTCATCCTTATTTGTTAAGAATTGACATTAATTGAATTTTAGCGAAGAATTTATTTATTTATTTTTCTATAACACTTGCTCACCCAGGAAAAATTTTGTTTCCCAAGGGATATTTTGTATGTCTGGTGATAATTTTGGTGTCACAGCTGGAGTTTGTTGGGATGCTGGTATCTTGTTAGAGACCAGGAATGCTGCTGAACATCCTAACAATGCACAGAGTAGCTCTTTCTACAAATATATATCCAGCCCAAATGAACAGTGTCAAGGTTGGGAAGCCTTATATTTTAAAAGAGCAAAAATATACTTATAAATGAGACTTTTATCACATGAAATGACAGCATCATTGAATTCACTGTGGGGTTCATTTTAGTCTTTGGAAAAAAAATTTCCACATATGTCTACATGTGGATTTAAAATACTTTTTCTTTAGAACAAGTTATTATAGTATATTTATGTAACTAATATTCCCCCCCACACTTTTTTTTTTTTTTTTGCTTACAGAGGAATGTTAGGAATCATTCTCACTGCTGGGATTATTGGATGGTGTAGTTTTTCTGCTTCCAAGATTTTTATTTCTGCATTAGCCATGGAAGGGCAGCAACTTTTAGTAGCATATCCTTGTGCTTTGTTATATGGAGTCTTTGCCCTCATTTCTGTCTTTTGAACGGAGTTTATCTGGAATGTGGACATCAGTGGGCCAAATACACCAAGAGAACCTTGAACTCTTAAATTGGACCATCGAACTGCTGCGGTGCAACTCTGAAGCAAATTTATGGTGGACATTGGAGCAATGGAAGTAAACACAAATGTTTTGTTCATTTTTATGGAACTTTTGAACACTATATTGAATTTATCTGCAGTGTGACTAGCTTTAAGTGTCTGTGCTGTTTCCTTTTCCTGCAGCCTTTGAAAAACAACTATTTTTTTCTTACAAATTATATTATGATGTTTTTGATAGATTTTTATTAACTGTGGGAAAACAACCACAAAGCTCATAATCCTTCTTAAAAACAACCGAATTATAGTAAAGAGACACAACACTTATTGCAGAAATGTTTTTCCTAGGAATTAGGAAAGAAAATTGTCTATGTTCTCAAGTTAGGAACACTCAAGCAAAAAATAAAAAATCCCAATGCAGAGTTCTGAGTTTGCAGTTCAAAAATTTGACATTCCTGTAAATTCAGTTTTGAAAAGTTTATAGTCTACCTTATTGTAGATAAAAAATGTGAACTGCTGTTCAAATATTAATGTTCATTAAACCTGGACATTTAATGATTGATTAGGTCTCCACCTTTCCCAAGAAAAAGATAATCGCTAACCTTTTTTTTTTCCTGCTAACCTTTTTTAAAAAAATAAATAAAATTTCACAATTTCAGCATTTCAGTTATCAATGTAAAGTACATTTGATGCATATTAATTAAAATTTTCCCCAATTTTAACTGTGTTGTTGAGTTTACTTTTACTAAATCACTGTTCTCTGTGTCTTGATTTCTTCAGTAGGGACTTATTTTGACTCCCAATTTCATCTAATATTTAAACATAGAAGTTATAAGGAATTTTTTAAAAGGTTAAATGAAAAGCAATTTATTTTGAGTTACAACATTATTTTCTTAATTTTATGTGATTTATGCTGTTATGCTGTCTTGTCAGAAAATTTGTAGGAAAACACTGTATCCTATATGAGGTCACAGTCTTCCTAGAGGAACTAACTACCTCTGGTTCTGGACAAAACTCAGCTATGAGAAAGGCATGGTATGGGAAGGAAAAATGGTTTGGTTTGGTTTGGTTTGGTTTTGCAAAGAAAGAGCCTTTCAGACTAAGTAAAAAGAACTGCCAGACTGATGTATTAAAGATGAAAGATTTATACAATCCAAAGAGAAAACTAGAGTATGTTTTCTTTTTAGAGAAAGTTTTCAAGCATTAAAGGAGATTGAGATGAAGCATATTTCTTATAAAGATCTTGGTTTCTGATTTACATAAATTTTCATTAATTTTTAATCTGGAGAAGCAATAAAAAGGTTTTGGCTAGGTTTTCAAACTTAAATTGTTTTACAATATTTTTATTGTAATCTTTGGATACTATCTTTGTCTTTTCCAACTTGTTTTATAAATACAATTCTCATTAAGGCAAGGGTTTGAATGCCTTCCATTAATATTCATTTCTTATGAACAGTTCCAAAATAAGATAAAAAACTAATATTTAAGTGTTGCTGTCAAGACAGCCATTCAATGGAGTTGGATCTGATGCAAGAGTTGAGTTTAAGAGTTTGCTTAAAGAGTCATATATAATCAGTGTTTCTCTTAATAAAACTCTCCTTAGGTAAAAAATACAATATATGTAGCCATATTTACGCATATATTGAAGACTGATATATTGTGTCTCAAAAAGTAATATGTGGCAGTTTTTTTGTTAGCTTTGGAATAAATGTCTTTCTTCAGTTATATACTAGGTAGAATATCTGGCTTGCTTTAGGACCCATTTTATGCCAAACACAACCTTTTCATACTAGAAACATTGAGCATAGCTTAAAGTTCACTAAGAAATTGAAACTCACTGGGGTGACAAATTGGAGGTACCATACCTCACCCATGTCTTGTGCTCAGTGAGTGCAATTGCATATGCACAGGTACTTGTGTCTCTATGTGTGCGTGCCAAGGATGTGCAGTTAATTTCACATACAGTATAAATGCATGTCTTATGACTTTGCTATAATATTGTGTTTACCTAGTATTTTAAAGAATTATTTAACTAGATTTTTGGGAAAAGCATTATTTCTTCAGATGTAGATAATGGAGATGACACTGGCACCCAATCAAAGAGAATTTAAGTAGTGTTGTATTTTGGCATTTTGAAAGTATGTATTTTTAATCTTGATAGACACTGTTACACTGTTAATCGAAATTGCTCCAAAGCTAATTTCACTTGTCTCATACTTTAAAATTATTTAGTTATGTTTGCAGTGTTTATTATCTACAAAAAAAGGTTATAGGCCCCATAACATTAAAGGAAGAATTTAGAACTTTGATTGATCAAAAGGGACGTGTACAGTTAGAATCTTACCCCATAGAATACTTTGACTTGGTCATCAAAAATTAGGGGACATGTTCTTTTATCACATAGAGCAGAACTGATGTACAACTCAGACAAGTTGCTTACTTTGCACTATGGGAAGAAAAGTATACACATACATACACACAAACATATACTCCTGTTAGCTTTTTATAAAGTATTGCTCAAAATTTTCAAAACTATATAGTGGCTGTATGGTACAGATCTTAGTATCAGTTATTCTGGACCTTAAATGCTACTTAGTACATCAAAATTAGTACTATCAAAATTCCCCAAGTTAAATCTGTTCTCACTGTCCACTGACTCATTTTGTTATTAAATGATCCCAGTCTTTGTAAATTCTACTTTATTTTGAAATAAGAGCTTAAAATATTTCTCAAGCAGTTTATCAGTGTCTCAAATGTTTGCTTCAAAATATGAACTTCAGGAATTAAATATTTATTTTAGAATCAAGCAAAAACAAGTACTTTTTTAAAGATCCTTGTAGGATATAAGTTAACAAGTGAGTCTTTGTGGAGTATGTTTAGGATTTGGGAGAAGTAGCAATAGCAAGATCCAGGTTTTGGAGAATGCCTTAAGGAAGAATCAATTGATGGTGCTATAATGAAAGGTAAGAAGGATCTGTGGTTAACTTGTCCAACACGCAGAGTTTTCAAACAGCCTGAAGTAAGGCGTATCCCCATGCCTCTGTCGTGTGGACTTATTTATACCATGGATGAAGAAAGAATTTTTAAAAATTAACTCTACTTCACTACCATACAAATCACTGAAATTTCAGTTGTAGCATATTTTACCCAGTTTTATAACTGAGTGATAGGTAAAATGAAATTACATATTTCAATTGTTGATTTCTATGAATTGGCATAATAGTCAAAAGTATGTGTGTACATATTATTATTGTTATTAGCAAATACTCAAGAGTGATGGCCCTGTTAACTGAAGGATGAAGTCTGATAGTATGCAGTTCTGATTTTGCATCATAGGTGAAAATATTTCTCTTGCCCCTGTGCACAAAGTTCCTACCTTTGCTAATGAAGAACATTATCTGCTGATGGAGCACAATGTCCTGTGTTTGTGCAAATAAATTAAAATGATTACATACTCAAATGACTAATTAAATGCAGATCTGTTCTAATTTAAAAACAAAATACTTTATTGAGCACATTAGGTTCTAACTATTGAATATTACATTTTTCTGAATTTAATTAGGCTTACCTTGCATATATAAATTTATTTTTGAAACTAGCTCTAAATCTGCTGATGGATCACAGAATGAATGTACATTAACATGTTTTCAAAAGCTTTTAAGTAAAATGAAGGATTGTTAGGGATTTAGTTCAGTGCCACCACTTGCCTTGCAAGCTCAAGGTCCTGAATTCAATCCCAATACCAAAAAAAAAAGTAGATAGTGGAGCCATTTAAAATATTTTTATACCTTTTTACATAGTTGAGTTACTCTGATTCTCTTAAAAGTGAATAGTGTGCTTCTTTTTTCCTAATCAAAATATATTTCTGAAGAGTATCTTTGGAAAATTTGATGGCATTTGCTTGTGGTTTTCAGTTTGTGGTCTTTGATAATATTGGAAGACTTGGTAGATGATGACTCTTCAGACAATCGGTGATCCTAAAAGCTCTTTTGTGTTTTATTTTTCAAAATGTGAACATTTCATTTCCTTTTCCAATTATACCATCAGCATAAAAATTACTTCCATACAGCAATAAAAAGGGTCATAGTGATAAGTTACTTCAACATGGATGACCCTCAAAAATAGGTCAGAAAGGCCAAATACCAAAAACCACATAATCCTTTTCTATTTATTGAATTTCTGGAAAACTAAATTTATAAAGACCATAGTTGAGTACAGGACAAATGTCTGTAAAGGAGCATGGTTTTAGGGTGGAATTTAATGTAGGATAAAACAACAGTGCTTTTGCCAAGGGGTAAAAAACCCACTATACCAAAAGTGAAATTGACCCCCAAATTTCACTCCACACACAAACTCCCTTTATATAGATTGCTGTGCATTTTATCAAACCATATATGCACAAACCCTCTTTTCCCTAGTGGCTTGTATACACATTTGAATACATGCGTACCTTTAAAAAGATTGTTGCAGTAAAACCTTAAAAATTTCACCATTTAACCATTGTTTTTCTTTTTTCTTTCTTTCTTTTTTTTTTTTTTTTTT
>NW_022900915.1:13530475-13615525 GCF_012274545.1 Fukomys damarensis
TTTTTTTTTTTTTTTTTTTTTTTTTTTTTTTTTTTTTTTTTGGTACCGGGGATCAAATTTTGGCCCTTGTGCTTGCAAGGCAGATGGCGGAACCATTGAGCTAAATCCCCAGCCCCGACCACTTTAAAGGGTACTTGTTCAGTGGCCTTTAGTACACTGACAATGTGCAGGCATCACCATTGTCTTCATTACCTCCAAAGCAATCCTCCTATACCTCTCAGTCCCTACTTCCTCCTACACTGGTAACCATTAATCAATTTTCTCTCTGGATTTGCTTATTGAGGACATTTCGTGTAAATGGAGGCACACAGAATGTGGCCTTTTGTTTCTTCATTCATCCAGCATAATGATTTCAATGTTTCCTTTTCTTAAATTCAGCAATCTATTGCGTGTACCATTATATGTGCAGAACCTTGAGATTTATTTCCTCCTTTTTAATGGCTGCGTATCATTGTATTATAGGAGTAGAGTGTAATTTACTGAACCCACCCACTATTGTGAGACATTTGGGATCTTTGTACTTTCTTTTCTTTGAGTCTGAGTAGTGATACATTGTTACTGGTATCTTTCATTACCATATGATGACATTTAATAATGCTCTAGTTGATAAATTTTGTAAACTCAATTTAAATTCTGACAATATTAATTTTATTTCTTAATGGTTTTGTTTAATAAGTACAATATTTGTTGAAATATGAAAATCATATGCATGATTGTACAAGGCACTACTCTTGGTTTTGAGTCATCTCGTCCTTATATTATTCTTAGATGTGAATCCTGCCAAACACATTGGGTCATTTCCACACCTCAAATTATTTGCATATTAGAAGGGAAAACTTCAAAGTTTGCTCCCTTTTTCCTTGCTTATTTAGAAGACTCCTTGGTAGTCATTTTTAGTTACTGCAAAGCTTCTGTAAAAATTCAGAAATATGCCCATTATTAATTAACTTTTCCTTGAATGGATCTTCACACTCACTAAATTTAAACATACTTGTGACTTGTGCTTGAATTGGATCAGTACTCAATACTAGAGATAAGATCAAAGGAATAGCATGACATGGCAACAGTTTTGCTCAAATTATGCTTTATTACCCAATTTGTTCCTATTTAAATTCCCAAGAGTTAAATTTTACTATAGTAAGAAGACTAAAATCAACACCTCAAATCTAGATGTCTACAGATAGCAGTGTGTTACATATATTTTTATTTAGCTCTGGGCCTTTAGTAGAATGATTCAAAATACTTTCTTTCCTCATTTCCTTTGTCTGAAATTGGTTGTTTTGAGGGTATTTCTTTGCTCTTGTAATGTTTATGATATTCTGCGCTATAGTGTGCATATAAACTTGCATTTAATGTATTTTTAGAGACTCTTTGTGCTGCTTAAATGTGGTATATTGTAATCACTACACAAGCAGTCATTGAATATCCCTTAGTTTAAATGTCTATTCAGGCAGTTCCTGTATGTCTGGGCCTGTCACAAGGTCATACTTAACCCAAGATTAATTCTTACCTTTTTATGTATTTATTGTTGATTGATTGATTGCAGGACTGGGGACTGAACTCAGTGCCTTCACACTGAGCTATATCCACAACCCAGGCTGGGCTGGAATTTGTGAATTTCTTCCTGCCTCAGCCTCCCAATCAATCCCAAGGTGCTGGGATTTCGGGAATGTGCCACCACACCCAGCTTTACATTCTCTAGGTAGAATTCTACTTATTCTGTTATTGCCTACAATCTCCTGAAGGGATAACTTAGTTTTGGCTTTTCCTGTAAAAGGTGCAGTCTTTTCTGTGCTTTAAATAAAAGTTTAAACTGCATCTCCAGTGATTTGGAGGGTATTGAACATCTACTTTAAACCAAAGTTAGAATTTAGTATTTGGTGTAAGAGTTAACACTTACTTTTTATTCTTACCACAAAAATAGGAGAATCATTTGTGAATAAACTGGAAACTGCCTTAACCAGGAGCCTGCTGGGAGGGGGATTGCTGAGCTGAGGGGGTGAAGTCAGGTCTGGGCTGAGGACAGTAGAGGGAAATCTATACAAACACTGACAGTAAACAGTGTATTAAAAGAGTAAAGCCAAATATTAATAAAGTCTATGTACCTGTACAAAACAATAAGTACTGAAGAGTAGAGCAAGGCAAACAGTTGATGGACCTCAATCCTTTAATTTTGATTCCGCTCCATTCTAAAGCAGTTTTCAAATAGCTACATAACACAAACCAATTGTTAACTGATATTAACTTGCTTATAAAAACCTGGAAATAACATCCCAGCTCTAGTATTTGAAAAAAAAAAAAAAAAAGAATTACCAGCAACTTAAATTTATATTGCAATTAGAACTTGGATCTTCTAGTTCTTTATTGGAGACAAGATTAGGTCACCATCTTCTAGACCTAAAATGGAACCCGTTGTCCCTGGATAAGAACTACAGGAACATATTCATGCACTACTATTCTAACAGGTTTGGTGTTTTGTTTTGTTTTTCATCTGCCTCCCTTTACCCACTCAATCCCCAGAGCTGAGAGTGCTCTAGCTGCTAGTGCTCCTCCAAAAATAATTTCTTCATTGATAATTATGATATTCTGGTCAGAATGGTCAGGCTATAATCCTATAAAACACAATCTCAAATGACATAATCCTTAATGTTTAAATCCTTACAGATCAAAATCCCTACATCCTAAAATCCCACAAGATTAAAGGATCCAAAATATAATTCTTAAAGGCATTTATTTACATCTTATTTGATAAACAAAAACACAACAGACATTTTCTCAGCCTCTTCTCACACACACGCAAAAAAACAAAACAAAAAACAATGTCATGTGTCTTGGCAGGCCTAAACATTCAGGTATAAGGATGATATTCACTTGTGTGTAACAGGTAAGAGCAGATGAACCTAGTTCATAAAGTAATATGTCAAAAAATGAAATGTATAAACTATGTATGGTTGGTAATTACGTGCATTGGGCTTTATGAGTACAGACATCTGAAACACCTGAAGTGTTTTGAGGAAATAGATCAAAATCGCTATGAATCTCCATTGAATATGCAGTGGATCTAAATGGCTTAAATCTGAAGAAATTCTTCCTTTTACAAATGTAAATGTATAAAAAGGACTTCTCAACTTATTGAAGTTTCAGTGTGCTTATATACAAGTGCAGTGCTTACCCAAGGCCCTAGGATGTTAAGTGGTATGTCAGTTCATGTCTGCAGACCTCAGAAATGAAGCTGATGGTGTAACTGAGGCTAAAAGCTAAGACCTCAAGTGGGTTTCTAGTAAGTCCTGGAGGACAAGGGCAGCAGGAGGAAACTGTCCAACTCTCAGAGGCCAGTTCACCTGTATTCTCTTCATCATCTGGCCATCAGAGGGTGCGTAGTCACAGTGAAGGTGGATCTACCCACCTAATTCACTCAGACTCATCTGGGTTAACCTCTGGAAACACCTTCACAGACACCCCAAATGATGCCTTATGAAGTTTCTGGGTATTTTTTTTCCATCTAACATTATGCAACTATCCTGTAATGACCAAGATGTATACAACTCACTCCCAGAATTTGGCCTTTTATGCCTCTGTAAGGAAAGTTAAAACTTTAAGTTGGAAAGGCTTGGGTTAAGTCTTTCGGCTCTCTAAGGCGCGTAATCACTAGTTCACCTCTTCTCTCCCTGGATACCTGGCCAGTTCCCTGGGAAAAAACAGGGAGGACTTTGTTAAAAAGACCAGATGTTCTTAACATCAAGATAAGGAATGGGATGCATTCCGCCCCTCCCGGACCCCTGGCCAGGGCCCGGTTGGGACGTGACTGCAAGCACATTCACCTTTTTCCGCGCCAAAAGTTCAGGTAGTTTTACTACCTTTGTCTAGAGAGCTATAAAAACAGCCCACCTAGCCCAGGCTGCTGCTGCTGTCTTACGCCCGAGATTGAGACTTGTAGCCGAAGGGAGTGCTGAAGACACCCGTGCTGTGTTGCGAGTGATGAACCTAATTCCTCCAACATTCCGGTGTTGTTGCCAGAGAGCCTAAGGGTAATTTCCCGGATAGAGTCCCTCTTGCTGTTAGAGGACTCTCTTTGTCCTCTCCATTCTTACTTTTGTTTTCTGTATGCGCATATCCTTCAATAAACTTTCCCTTTTGTACTTATTTAAGGCTGGTGGACGTTCTTTTAGCGGATGGAGCCAAATTAATTAGGAGACCGTGCACGGCAAAGGGCAATAAATAAAATTTGTCCTTACACCTCATATAGCAGCCCCTCCACTGGCAATTGCAATTTTCAGGATTTCTGCTTTCAAGATTTCAACAGTTGAGATTTCAATCTTTTGGGTTTGTAGCCTTGGTAATTTTAGACTGAAGGGATTTTTGATCTTTGGGCTTTTTTAAATTCAGGATTGTGGCATTTAAAATTGTATCTTTCAATATTATGGCTGATGCTATGGAAACAGTAGGAATTGGAACATGGGAAAAGCTGTAAGAAGTAGACAGTTCATCTGTATTTTATGGAGAAACATTCAGCTAATGCCTAGGATATGATTTCTATCCTTAACCTCTGTATCCTGTTGTCTCATTCTTGTCTCCTGTTTCTATCTCTTCCCCTCTTCCAACTTTAATCGACTCTAACACAGAAATGTGATGAATTTGTAGCATTTCTTCTGCATCTCAAATTTCATGTTGCCTATTCTCAGTTCTTTAACAAAAAGTAAATACATAAAAATTTCATCTGTAAAGAATGGGGGAAATAATATTAAGTAAAATATTAAGTAAAATTTTGTAAGGGATAAAGGAAATAATAAGGCCCTTGCTTGAGTTTTTTATGGTTCAGTGACTAGAGAAATATTTTTCATCCTTGCTCAAGTGGGTTTTTCCCTCCTTGAATGCAGTTCCAAGACATTAAGTGCCCACTGTAAATAAAGTTCTGTTTGTTGTCTTCCTCTTTGACTAGCTGAATGTTCTTTGCTTTAATGCTTTCCCCACAGCTCATATTCTTTTTCTGATTGCCTTTGAATTCTTCTCTAAATATCTTCCAAATTCTCCACATCTTTCTCTAACTCTGTAGTTCAGATTGGAACCTGAATATTTCATGTAGTTGATGAGAAGTGTATAAAAGTGACCCTCACATTTTCTTTTTGCATTGCTAAAAGTTAAAACAGTTCTTGCCTGTGCTTGAACTGAAAGTAGAAAATGCATATCTTAGCATTAATGTGGAGATTTTCTCTATAAAATGAACTATTAGATTCTTTAATAAAACATTTCAATTCTGAAATTCTGTAACAGTTGAGGTAGTATTAGATCTCAATCATATTATGATACAGTGAAAAAGAAAGTGTTTCTTGTATTCTAATCATATCAGGTTATACTGAGATGTAGTGTATCTTTATGAAAAACAAATAAATATGCACATGTACATTTCTTTTAAGGCATGGACACTTTGTTAAGCGAGACAGTTCATTAGTGACTAGATGTTCTCCCAAACTTCTTCAAAGGATTGGAAAAAAAAATTGAATGTACCTTAGAAGTATTTTACTCCAGTAACTCAATAAAATTTTAGCTTTTAAATAATTTCTTCTCTAATTGCATTGAAAAATACTACTATTAAGCTGGCATATCACTCATGGACCACAGTCTGACATTCTACCATTAGAGCAATTCTTGTACTTTTGGTTCATCAATTTCCCTCTCAGCCTTATAAAATAACCTATTTCACTCTAGGTACCAAAGACTTTTATCTGTATTACCACTGGTCGCCTGGGATATAATAAGACTCTTCTCACAAAGTCTAATAGCCATCTTCTTCATTCAAAAGCTAGAATATCTCTGACAAAGTAGAAGCTGTGTCACTCTTGAGGAATGATGTCTATTTAAGCAACATGGAAAGTACAGGGAAAAATCAGCATAGCTCTCAAAGAACTGTGCTTATGAAAGAGGGAGTTCTTCTAGGTTATTCATAAGTTATTATATTTATCCTAATAAATAACATACGGAATAAGATAAAATGTATAATACCAAGTTTCCTGCATCTAGATTGAAATGTGAAAACATTGCACAGAGTTGAACATCCTATACATACCCTCATATACTTTAATTATATCTCATGCCTTCCCAGCAAAAGTCACTAATATTCTGAATTTTGAGTTTATTATTCTCAGCATTCATTTATTTTTATTACAGATGTGTCTAACCTTAAGCAATATAGTATTACTGTTTTACTTTTATATAAACGATATTACTCCTATGCAGTTTATTTTTGCCATGAATTTATGACAATTAGCTATGTGCATCCTTGGTATACTTCTGTTTATTAGTATGTAGTATTCCACGAATGTAACACAATACATTGATCTATTTTCTTGAAGGTGAACATTAAATTAGTGTTTTTCTGGTCTCTTGTTTTTCCAAACAATGGTCTGGAAATAGTATATCTTCTCCTGTGAGGTAGGTACAGGGCTTTCCAGGGTGCCTACTCAGGGTTGAAATGCTACATCATTTCTTTTATGGATTTTTGAAAAACCATAGAAAGTAACCTTGGTATTTCCATCTAAGGATTATCAAATATTGCTTTATACATTTAAAAATTTTAAATCCAATCAATATATGTAGCAGGGGTAAATTTTTTAAACTCTATGAATAACCACCACCATTTATTTAATAAACTATCCAGGAAAGGTACTGCTAAAGATAACCAGAAAGCAATTTTCTAGGTTAGTCAGTAAAAGAATGGAAGGGGAAGAAGAAAAGCTTTTTCCCTTTAAGGAGAAGAATCATGTCTATTAAAAAAATGTGTGTATATTTCCTCCCTCCTCCTCTCCTTCATCTCCCCCCAGCTCTCACTTTCCCAGAATCTATTTCAGTTAGCAGTGCTTTGGGAGAGCAGGACTTCTGTCTCCTACACCAGAGTGCAACAAACTTTGTCTGTAAAGGGCCAAATAATAAATATGGTTTGTGAGCCAAAATGAAACATTAAGATACTATGTATAAATATGTATGCACACATCTGTAATCTTATGTCAATAAAAATATATAACAAAACTATTTTTGACAAAATTTATTGAGAGTCCAATTTTAGGTAATATAGGTCTTCTAATGTATACAATAGAATTCTCCCAGATTATCTTAATTTACCCACATTCGACAACATGATGACGTTGGTAGTTAAAGCCTACACCTGTGATACCTGACAGACGATCCTTTATAATGGTATGGAAGCCAAACAAATCCGGTAGAAACTACACTTTGCATTTAAATTTTTGATATTTTCTTGGGCTGGTAATATGCAGTGTCAGCCTTGGATAAGTACAATGCTCACTGCCCAATGTGGTAGTGAGCCACAGCTCCCAGTCGGCCACAACAAGCAACACATTTCCTACTGTTGCTGAGCTGTGATGTTTATAGTAGGATAGGTATGCTCAAAGCATCTTCAGCTTACAATATTTTAAACTTTAAAATGAGTTTATTGGGTTGTAACATCATAAATTGAGGAGTATCTTATTCACAAAGAGTATAAAGTTATTATCTGCTAATAAATGTTGGATTCATCATTTGAGCCTTACACTAGACCTTGTCCTCCTGATCTGATACAATTTTCAGAAGAGAATTGTGACAGTTAACTGATTGTGTCAACTTGAGTAAGAAACACCCAAATAAATTGGATCAGCATAGTTCTCGGGGTGGCTCAGAGGATTAATGAAGACAAAGGACACACCTGGGTTAGACTTGTCACCTGAATGGAATAAAGCAAAAATGAAGAAGGAAGGCCCACTTTTGTTTCGTCAGAGGAACTCTAGTCTTCACCTTCACGTTGGATGTGGTCTCCTGGCTTCCAGGGCAGACTTTTCAGCCTTCTGGTGCAGGCCCTTCAGCTTTCCCTGACAGACCCTTTGTGAAATCACAGACACTCCTGTAGAGTCCCATGGGTCACTACGTGAGCTCCAGGCCTTGGAGTGGATCCTGCAGGTCTCCAGCGCACAGACACCCTTTTTGTACTTCATACTTCACTTTACAGGCAGCCACTGTAAGTAAATCTTGTACATTCTTATATATTGGTATATCTTGTATTAGATCTGTTTCTCTACTAAACACTGACTTATACAGGAATTAATATGAATTCTTATTTTAAAGATAACGAATTTGAAGCTCAAAGAGGTTAAGTGATTTGAACAAGGTAATACATATTGTTACAGGGCCATGTTTATCTGCTGCTACAAGTCTTAGAATTCACAGGAATAGCTAGACTGGGCGAGCCAGGACCCAGTTATGTTACCTATAAATGGAAATCTTTTAGTATAGAAATCAAGAGCTGCATACATTTTAAAAATTATAAATAAATGATCTCAGTAAAAAAAATGGAATATTGAAGGATGTTTAATAAAAAGTAAAAGTGAAATTCACTTTTTCTCTCCTCTTGTCCTCTTTGTCCTTTTTTCTCTCTTGTCTTTTCTCATTTTTCCTCTCCTTTTATCTTCCTCCCTTTTTTGTAAGTTACCTAAGATCTTCTCAGAATAGAAAAAAGCCTAGGAGTAGAATTAAGATTCCTGAAAATTAAAGGTGCTGTTGTTGACAAAATACAGTGGGTCTCTCAAAACCAATATCAATTAGTTTCACGGATACATAGCTTTTAGTTTCCTGCAATCAAGTCAATTTTTGACAGGTGTCTACTAAATGGCTCCCATGAAGTAGATTCTAGGAAAGAATACAAGTGAAAACATCTC
Organism: Fukomys damarensis; assembly: GCF_012274545.1. Classification (NCBI taxonomy): domain Eukaryota; kingdom Metazoa; phylum Chordata; class Mammalia; order Rodentia; family Bathyergidae; genus Fukomys; species Fukomys damarensis. The sequence continues at coordinate 13,539,178 of NW_022900915.1, forward strand.
CACCTCCTTTAAGGTGATACAACCAAGAGAGACTCTAATAAAGCAAAGGAGAAAGTAAGGAGAAAGTCCCAACTCCTCCAGGACAGGGGCTGTGCCATCATAATTTGGCACCTCACCTCTTTCATTAAGAGAGATGCAAATTAATGATATCAATTCCCAACCCACCGCTCACATAGTTGCCTCATGTAGTTGACAATTTGGGCTAACTTCAACATTAAGATATAAAAATGACAAAAGTATGATCATAATTTGTGAACATGGTTTCAAATATGCATCTAAAAATGCACTGCAGCTGGGTGTTGTGGCGCACATCTGTAATCCCAGCATTTAGAAAGCTAACAGGAAGAATGCTGTGTACTGAGGCCAGCCTGGACTACATAGTGAATTCAAGGCCAGTCTAGAGTATACACTGAGACTCTGTCTCAAAATGAAACAAAACAACAACAAAGAAAACAAATGCATTACAGAGTGAAATCTGCAACAGTTAACAGGTGCCTGATGTATGCTAGGTACTCTGTTATGCTGCATGTGTATCTCATTTAAAAGAGGACAATAAGCTACTGAAGTAAATTTTATTATCATTTTAGATTAAAGATGCACAGTGTTGCCGCTAACAATGACTACAGCCATGGTTTGACACAGACAGTAGTTATGAAATCCTGGAAACACGGCAGTATTTGATCAGTATTTATGTGTTATAATTTACTTTCAACTCTGTTGTACAGCTAGAAAGCATGAATTATATATGCAACACTGAACTGATAAATGAATTAAATTTTTGGCTCTTCCCCAAAGGGCTTTTTGGGCAACACATCAGAAGTGGGGTTATTTCCCTGAGGGTTAGGTTAGTGAGATTTCATTCAACTCTGAAATTACCTGGAGACTCCTTCCTATAGCTCTAAATTCCAGATAACATGAGAACATTATAAGGCTGGTCCCTACCAGGTACTACCCTGTTATTTAGAGGTCTCCTGGAAAATCCACTAGGCACTATAGTGGTGTTGCTTTCTCTCTAAGTAGGTGTAGAAAGTACCTGGGGGCCAGGGGAGTCTAATAATCTGGTACCTTCTATCTTTACATCTACCCTTGACTCTTCTTAAAGCCATGTGGCTTTAAGAAAGTTTTTTACTTTCTATGACATGGTGATAAAATGGTTTCTCTGCCTGCTTCAGTGAGCACAGGATCAAAAGACAGCATTTATATAACATGGTTTTGCAGGGTCCAAGAGCTGCACACATGCATGGAATTCTTTTGTAGATAATGTACACAGCAATATGTTTTGCTGTGGCTATGTTAACCTGTGGTTGATATAAAAACCAGATAAGCTGAAGCAGAGATCTAGCTTTTTTTTTTTTTTTTTAAAGCGGTAGTAGATGAGTTTTCTGGACCTTGTTCACAGTAACACAAAGATCAAGCTGTTTCAGCTATCTTCAAAATTCTCCCCAAACTTGCCACATTTGAAATTCTAACTTGCCAGGAGAAAACATAGTAATAAAAACATCCAGATTTTGTAATACGACCAGAGCTCAAAAGCCAGCTTCTTCCCTGAAAGCTTGAGGAAATGTCCTCTCTCATCTTTTTTACATCCTCGGGGTGGAGACAACTAGACCAACTGCTTCATGAGGCTTTGTGGGATAAGTGAGCAAAAGAGTGCCAGGGTTTCATGTGGACCCTGAGGGTACAACCGGCCCGACATACAAAGAGCTCGGGTTAATTAGGTTAATGGGAGAGTTATCTGCCTCTTGGTACCTGTAGTGTATGCCTAGGTAAACACCCAGATCTCAGCTGTGTTGACTTAGTTACTATCAGCCCTTGAACCAATCAAGTTCATAAGCCAAGGTTCCACGGTATTACTATCATAGTAGTAGTCATCTCAGCAACAAGAATGGCAACAATAGGGGTCTTGAACACATTTGATTGCAATTGTGAATATAATTTTGGGCCAAATTTGTATGTATGTACCTAAACAATAGACTGGTGGTCTTCTATACAGTTTTCAGTTGTTTTCGCTAAGCTAGGGATTTACTTTTAAAGTTATTTCTGTGCAGATTTTTTTCAACTCTTGTATAAGGTGTGTATTTCCATTTGTTTACTAATAAGTTTGGCTGTGGCTTTCATTCTGCGGAACTTACTTGTAAAATCACATGTTTGTATATTATTGCAAAGACTTTTTTTAAAAGGCAGCTTACGTTTGCATATTAGTTAACATATCCTTAGCAGGATTTCTCCATTTTGGCTCAAATAAAAACAAGTACCTGATTAATTAGCTTGATATACCCATCTGAGGATGTTTGAGAAGTTCCACTGTTGGAATTTTCTTTGTTTCCTAAAAGTTAATACAGTTGAAGAACACTCCAGGGGTTAAGTCCTAGTGCACGAAGTGAAGAAGCGGCAACAAGCCTATATTTATAGTAATTATACTTGGGCAATATCTCATTTCCACTTGAGCTCCAGAGCTATAAATACTTCTAATTTGTTTACTTTCTACACTTACTGGATTAATTACAGTAGAACAAGCCAAATGATGTTATGGTAGCCATTAGCTGACTTGACACCAACACAATGATTAAAATGATTGCTTTTTAATTTCTGTGCCCTCCAGTAGTTTAAAGACCTGAATTTGAAGTGTTACAGGTCTTGAAGAATTTGATTGGAGAGTCACTGCGCTTTGCTGTTAATGCATTTTCCTTGCTTACATTGGATGTCAGTGTTGTCTGGTGTTGCTGGGAGTTTCCTTCAGAACGGAAACACCTGGGTCCTGCTTCCACGGGACATCTACTTAGTAAGAAGTGTACTGTTTTCCTCATCTTTGCATCATTGCAGAATAATTACATGTTACCGTGTATTTCTGCAAATCGGTGCTGGTAACACATGCACGCAAATACATGCGTGCACACACAAATGCACACACACAACCCTTCATGGAGAAACTCACCTCGTCCATCAGCAATAGACATGTCTGCTCCAACATGTCCTCCGAAAAGTTTTCATGAATCATCATTACCCAAAACAGCACTTGTGCTCAGTGGCGCTTCCATCCAGCCAGTCTGTTTCTATATGTCTGACTACATGAGGAAATGTTTCACTACAACGAGGAAATGTAAAAGGACATTTATCAGGCAGGGCAGTGAAAAATGTTACCGCCAAAAGTACAGTACAGCCCTTGCATGCTACCAAAAAAAAAAAAAAACAAAAAAAGTTGCCAAGCTGCTTTTGGTTCTCCCATTTTTCCTTCATGATTCACCAGTTAACTTTTCCCAGGCTTTGGGATCACAGTCTGGACCACACTGCTCGGGCTTCCCTCCCACTGACTTCCAGAGAAGTTTTTATAAATGTACTATCTTTATTATTACCCTTTAGTGCTTGAGTTGCTTTGTAAGAATTTGATGCACAGATTTAAACAACTCTTTAACAAAGTGAAGACAAAAGCAAAAACAGAAGGGGAGAACACCAACGAGTTAGAATAAGAGCAAATTTTAACTGCAAAAATATTTTTTCCTCATTGAGTTTATTGGTATATTTTAGGGATACAGTACAGTTACATTCATCACTGAGATCTTGTACCTTTACATGACAGGTCTTGGTTCTCATTTTTTCCCCTTGTCCATGCCCTCCCTTCACCCCTACTCCCTCTCCCTTTACAAACACTTCATTTTCATTTTTTCATTTTCTCCTATTTTTACTTTTCCTTTATTAGCTTTCCCCTATCCTTCCCACTTTCCCTACACTTTAGCCCCTTTCTTCCTATTTCACATTGTCCGTTATATCATTAGGATCTTATGTACTATTATAGTTTATTCATATCAGAGAAACTGTTCAGTATTTACACGTGTGATTTATTTATTTCACTTAGTATATCCTCAATATGTATCCATTTTCCTATGAATGAATCTACTTTCTCATTCTTTATAGCTGAGTAATATTCCATTTTATAGAAAAACTACATTTTCTTTTTTTTTTTTTTTTATTGAGTTTATTGGTACATTTAGGGATACAGTACAGTTACATTCATTGTTGGGATCATGTACCTTTACATGGCAAGTCTTGATTCTCATTTTTTCCCCTTACCTTTGCCCTCCCTTCACCCCCTCCTCCCCTCCCCATCTACAAACACTTTATTTTCATCTTTTCATTCTCTCACATTTTTTTCTTTTCCCTTTTTGTTCTTCCCCTACGTATCACACCTTCCCTACACCTTTAGCTCCTTTCCTCCCATTTCTAAATGTCAGTAATCTTATTAGAATCTTATGCATTGTTGCAGAATATTCACACCAGGGAAACTATTTGGTATTTACACATGTGGGACTTATTTATTTCACTTAGGAGTATATCTTCAATATGTATCCATTTTCCTATGAATGAATCTATTCTCTCGCTCTTTATGGCTGAGTAATATTCCATTTTATAGAAAAACCACAACTTCTTTATCCAGTTTCCAACGGATGGGCAAATAGGTTGTTTCCAAGATTTAGCTATTACAAACTGTGCCGCTATAAACATGGGTGCACATACTTCTCTGTGATATGATTCTTTTAGTTCTCTTGGAAAGATACCCAACAGAGGGATGGCTGGGTCAAATGGAACCTCCAGTCCAAGCTCTTTGAGGTATCTCCATATTGATTTCCATAGTGGTTGCACTAGTCTGCACTCCCACCAACAATGGAGGAGGGTTCCTTTCTCCCCACAACCCCGCCAACATTTGTTATTGTGTGATTTCTTGATAGCAGCCATTCTTTGTGGGGTGAGGTGGAATCTCAGTGTTGTTTTCATCTGCATCTCTCGAATGACCAGTGATGTGGAACATTTTTTCATATATTTTCTTGCTGCTTTCACTTCTTTGTATGAGAAATGTCTGTTCATTTCGGATGCCCATTTTTGGATCGGGTCTTTATATTTGGGGGGACTGATTGTTTTGAGTTCTTTATATATCCTTGATAATAGTCCTTTGTCTGAGGTACAGCTGGTAAAAATTTTTTCCCACATTGTAGATTGTCTCTTAGTTCTGCTAATGGTTTCTTTTGAAGTACAGAAGCTTTTTAGTAAGATGAGATCCCAGTTGTTGATTCTTTCTGCTAGTTCCCGTGCTACTGAGGATTTGTTCATAAAGTCTTTTCCTATACCAATGTCTTCCAGAGTTCTGCCTAACTTACTTTCCAGCAAGTTTAATGTTTCTGTTTTAATATTTAGATCTTTAATCCATTTGGATTTTAATTTAGTGCATGGCGAAAGATAAGGGTCTAATTTTAATCTGTGACAGGTTGATATCCAGTTTTTCCAACACCATTTATTAAAGAGGCTATCTTTCCTCCACTGAGGATGGTGAGCTCCTTTGTCGAAGATGAGGTAGCTGAGTACATCTGCATTTGTTTTTGTGTCTTCCAGTCTGTTCCATTGATCCTCAGGCCTATTTCTTTGCCAGTACCATGCTGATTTTATCACAGTGGCTTTGTAGTATAGTTTCAAATTGGGAATTGTTACACCTGGTGCCATGTGACTGTTGCCTATAATGGCTTTTGCTATTCTAGGTCTCTTGTGGTTCCAAATGAATTTTTGGATTCTTTTTTCTAGTTCTGTGAAATATAGTGTTGGAATTTCAATTGGCATTGCATTGAATGTATATAGCAGTTTCGGTAGTATGGCCATTTTCACTATGTTGATTCTTCCTACCCAGGAGCAGGGGATATCTTTCCATTTTTTTATATCCTCTTCGATTTCTTTTTTCAGAGTGCTGTAGTTTTCAGTGTAGAGATCTTTTGTTTCTTTTGTTAGATTGATTCCTAGATACTTCATTTTTTTGGATGCTATTGTAAAAGGAATTTTTTCCCTTATTTCTCTTTCTGTCTGTCTGTTATTTGTGTATAGAAAGGCTATTGATTTTTGGGTATTCACCTTGTATCCAGATACTTTACTGAATCTGTCAATTAAGTCTAGAAGTTTTTTGGTGGAGTTTTTTGGATCTTCAATGTAGAGTATCATATCATCAGCAAATAATGATAGTTTAACTTCTTCCTTTCCTATCTTTATTGCTTTAATTTCTTTCTCTTGTCTAATTGCTGTGGCTAATGTTTCCAGAACTATATTGAAGAGAAGTGGCGATAGTGGGCATCCTTGTCTTGTTCCTGATTTTAACATGAAGGTTTTCAGTTTTTGGCCATTCAATATGATGTTGGCTGATGGTTTTTCATAAATAGCCTTTATTAAATTGAGGTATAGACCATCTATTCCAATTTTTTGCAGGGTTTTTATCATGAATGGGTGTTGAATTTTATCAAATGCTTTTTCTGCATCTATTGAGAGGATCATATGGTTTTTGTCCTTGACTTTGTTAATATAATGTATTACATTCACTGACTTTCGTATGTTGAACCACCCTTGCATCTCTGGAATAAATCCGACTTGGTCATGATGGATGATCTTCTTAATAATCCTCTGTATTCTGTTTGCTAGTATCTTATTAAGGATTTTTGCATCTATATTCATTAAGGAGATTGGTCTGTAGTTCTCCTTTTTGGTTGTATCTTTCTCTGGTTTGGGAATCAGAGTGATACTTGCTTCCAGGAATGAATTTGGAAGTATAGCTTCTCTTTCAATTTCATTGAAAAGTTTGAAGAGTAATGGTAGTAGTTCTTCTCTAAATGTCTTGTAAAATTCAGCAGTGAATCCATCAGGGCCTGGGCTTTTCTTTGTTGGTAAGTTTTTAATTACATTTTCAATTTCACTGATTGTGATTGGGGTGTTTAAAATGTTTTTATCTTCTTCGTTCAACTTTGGTAATTCATAAGTATCTAGAAATCTGTCCATTTCTTCTGTGTTTTCCATTTTATTAGAGTACAGGTTCTCAAAGTAGGTGTTCATGATCCTCTGGATTTCTTTCGGATCTGTTGTGACTTCGCCTTTTTCATTCCTAATTGCATGGATCTGAGCCTTTTCTTTCCTTTTTTTGATAAGATTAGCTAAGGGTTTGTCAATTTTATTTATTCTTTCAAAAAACCAGCTCTTTGTTTCATTTATTTTTTGTATCGTTTTCTTAATTTCAATTGCATTGATTTCTGCTCGGATCTTTATAATTTCCTCTCTTGTTCGAGCTTTGGGTTTTTCTTGCTCTTGTTTTTCTAGGAGTCTAAGTTTCATCGTTAAGTTGTTTATTTGAGCCCGCTCTGTTTTCCTAGTGTGGGCATTCAATGTTATGAATTTTCCACGTAGAACTGCTTTCATTGTGTCCCAAAGATTCCTGTATGTTGTATTGGCATTCTCATTTATTTGTAAAAACTGTCTAATTTCTTCTTTAATTTCCTCTGTAATCCATTGATTGTTTAGGAGAGTGTTGTTCAGTTTCCATGTGCTTGTGAAGTTTCTATAGTTTCTTGTGCTATTGATGTCTAGTTTGATTGCACTATGATCTGATAATAAACAGGGGATGACTTCAATTTTTTTGCATTTATTTAGACCTGTTTTGTGAGCCAGTATGTGGTCTATTTTGGAGAATGATCCATGTGCAGCCGAAAAGAATGTATATTCTGGTTTTTGGGGGTGGAATACTCTATAAACATCTATTAAGTCCATGTGTTCCAAAGCTTGGTTCAGTTCTATTATTTCATTGTTGATTTTCTGCCTAGTAGATCTGTCAATTTGTGATAGTGGGGTATTTAAATCCCCCACTACAATTGTATTAGTGCTTATTTGGTTTTTCATGTTACTTAATATTTGTTTTATATAGTTGGGGGCATTTATATTTGGTGCATATATGTTTATGATTGTCAGCTCTTCCTCTTGAATTGTTCCCTTTACAAGGATGTAGTGTCCTTCTTTGTCTCTCTTAATGAGTTTTGGTTTGAAATTTACTTTATCTGAGAATAAGATTGCTACCCCTGCTTTTTTCTGGACTCCTGACGCATGGAGAATTGTTTTCCATCCTTTCACTTTCAGTCTATGGACTTCCTTTTGCACTAGGTGTGTTTCTTGTATACAACATATTGTTGGATTTTGCTTCTTAATCCATTCTGCCAATCTGTTTCTCTTGATTGGTGAATTGAGGCCATTAACATTGATGGTTACAACTGATATATTTTGACTTATTCTTGTCATGTTTTTGTCCATTTGTTGACTCTTTTTACTTTTTCTCCCATCTCCTTTTAGTTTCTTGCCTTGCCTATTTGATTTGGTCTGTTGGGCCTCATGTTATTGTGAATTTCGTTGTCCTTTTCTAGGATATTGTTTAGAATTCCTTGCAGTGCTGGTTTGGTGTTCATGAAATTTCTCAGGTGCTCTTTGTCGTGGAAGTATTTTATTTCCCCATCTATTTTGAAAGAGAGTTTTGCAGGATACAAAAGTCTAGGTTGGAGATTCTTTTCTTTTAGGACTTGGAATACCTCACTCCAGGCTCTCCTTGACCTAAGGGTTTGTGTTGAAAAGTCTGCTGTGATTCTAATGGGCTTCCCTTTGCATGTGATTTGTTTCTTTTCTCTTACTGCTTGTAGTATTTTGTTTTTCTGTTGGATTTCTGGAATCTTGATTATTATATGTCTAGGTGTAGATTTTTTTTGATCGTGGCTAGTTGGGGTTCTATATGCCTCACTTATCTGTATGTCTAATTCTTCCCTTCTGTTTGGGAAGTTTTCTGTCATTAATTCTGTGAAGAGCTTTTTTATATCATTTGTGTTTTCTCCTGTTTTTTCATGAATTCCTATCAGTCTTATGTTATTTTTCTTTGTATCGTCTAGGAGTTGTTGGATTGATTTCTCATGATCCCTTACTGTTTTTAATAGACCTCTTTTTTCACGGTCACTGACTGCTATCCTATCTTCTATATCTGAAATTCTATCTTCGCAATCTTTTATTCTGTTTCGTACACTTTCAATAGAGTTTTTAATCTCCTGGATATCTGTTTGAATCTGTTTTATGGATTCCATTTCTTTCCTCTGTTGGGCATTCATTGTTTCCATGTCTTTCTTATGCTGAGTCTTCATGGCTTCTATCACAGTCTTGAGCTCATCTATTTTTTTCTCAGTTTCTGCTCTAGAGTCTCGAATCATGACTTCTATTTTGCTCATCATCTCTCTGGCTAGCTGGGAAATTATTTCTGATTTGAATTTTTCTAGAGCCTGATTGATCAATTTTGTTACCTCCTGTGCTATGGGTCCAGGGAGTCCTGTTGGTTCACTATCAGACTTTTCATCCTCATTTGTCCTACTATTTGCTATTGGTGAACTGGATATTTGTTTTTGTGTCTTGCTTAAGTGTTTTCTCATTTTTATTTTTATTGTTGGGTTGTCCTTCTTTAATTTCTGGGTATTACTTAAATCTTCCTAATATAGTTGCGTTTTAGCTTTTGAGTTTCTAATGACTCATAGACATTCTCGTTTTCATAATATCAGAGAAAACAACTCTTTAAATCAATCACCACTCTTTGTCCCAATTGATACATTCAGCAGCCCAATAGGATCAGGCACAGCTTGCCAACTGACCACTTATGGTAGTCATTAATGTATCACCTTTAACTCATGTGAATTAGATTAATTTCAAGAAGCAGCTCATAGTATGTTTGCAGTGAATATTCTTTTCAATATGGCATCTTTACCATTTAGGATGGGGGGTTCGACTTAGAACAAGAGGATTAGATAAGTGAAAGAATTAGAGCAGGTTTGAAGTGAATCCAGAGGTTGTAGAATTACCTTACTATCTTTACAAAGCTATTAAGTTCAGGGGGGATAGAGAGAGTGCAGGAATAAGGACAGGAATATATCCCCTTAACAGTAACAGGCGCTTGCCTTCCCTTGAAGGTACAGAGCCATGAGTGAGGTAAAATGACTGGAGAAAAGAACATAAAGAGAAACCCGTCCTAAAAACAAAAAATAAAAAAAGAAGTCTGAGTTCTTCAGGAACTGGAATAAAAAGGGAGATGAGGGACACTATGGTGGAGCAAGAGACTGAGTTGGAGAGACAGGACAGAAAAAAGAAAGAAATTTTAGGGTGGAAAGAGGAAAAAAGAGACAAGAGAGAGGGAAAGAAAAAGAATTTGAAGGTCCTCTTTCAGGCTATCTCTGATCTCATATTATACCACATGCACAGTCATATGCGGAACCCAATCCCCTGGTTATAGCTAGCCAATGGCTGTTCCTCACGACTGAGACTGAACACAATCTACAAAGCCTAACTTTAGTTTCCTTACCCTCAGGGTTGAACTCCACTCCGTTCTATTACAGGTTTCCCCTGCCCTTTCTTTAAAGATGATCAAAGTTCGGAGCTCAGAAAACTACCCTTCATGGGAACCTATGCCTCTGCAGAGTTGGTCTAAGGACTGGCCCGATCAGGAGTTTTGAGAACGGGGGGGGGGGTCGTGTGGGTGTTTCAAGGGCGCCCGCGCGGCTATCTTCCTTCCTGGGTCTGTTGTCGCGCAGGCCGGGAGCTCGCGCGCACGCCGCCGGGTGATCGCAGACAGGCAGGCAGGTAGGCAGCTGAAAAAAACCCCCTCTGGGGTCCTTGGGTCCTTCCTGGGTCTCAGAAAAACTACATTTTCTTTATCCAGTTTCCAACTGATGGGCAAATTAACTGCAAAATTTTTAATTATTTGGATGTTAGTTGCTCTTGAGAATTTTTGAACAGAGCACAACTGAGGAATGAGAAATGGCAACATTTTATTTTTTCGGTGTATCTCAAAAGGACTTTTCACTTCATACCTGGCTTTCAACAACTCTCTATGTACCCTACATGTAAAATATCAAGGGCCAGGGATATATCTCAGCAGAATAGTGCCTGCCTGGCAAGTGCAAGGCCCTGAGTTTGATTCCTGGTACCAAAAGAAAAGTGAAAACAAAAAGACCAAAAAAAATTTTTTTAAAAGCCCAAAATGTCAAGTAATTTCATTTCACCTAGCCTTTGGTGAAGAAAAGTTTAACTGTCAATGGGCAAAGCTTATAATATAATAAACCTGTAAGTTTATTTAGTATGTATTCCCCAGTACTTTTTGAAATACTGAAGAGCTGGAAAGGTAGCTCTGTGGTAAAGCCCATGCTTAGTTTTGTGCAAGGTCTTGGATTCAACTCCCCACTCTGACAAAAATAAATGAATCTACCCCCAGAAATCACTTATGGGCTTTGCTTTCTGCTTTTATATCCTGCCTCCAAGGCAGTTCATCTGCTCTTCCAGATTCAACTCTGACAAAACTAAATCTACATCACAGAAACTAGTATCCCACCTATGCCCAAATTTCTGTCATGTGTTACCTGCTAGATATTCCTTTAAAATATCTCATTGCCACTTTCACTTCAACCTGTGCACAGAACAACTTGTTTCTCCTCCTCGCTCTTCTGCTCTCACAGGCTTCCCATCTATTTCTCTCCCCCCTCTCTCTCCTCTTTTGCCTGGACTCTCTCCTTCCTTTTCTCCTCTCCCCCTTCACTTCTGGCCGTTTTTCTCAGAGATTACTAAATTGCAGGGTCATCGTATGATTTCGTCTCTCCCAAGCTATTCACATTTATGTACTAGATAACTATTCTGTATTTTTTCATGTCCCTCCTATGACTCCTTCCTCTACGATACTGTGTGTATCCAGGTTATGCAAATTTTCATTCAACCAAAGCTTATGAGTTGTCTGTGCTGTACCAGGCACTGTCATGAGCACATTGGGAATTTGGCATAGATACACAATCTGTCTCCGACCCGACATAGCAATTGTCATAGCAACTGCACAGGAATTACAACTTTCTCCTAGTTGTTGCCTCAAAAGCCAATGTCTCCCCCGTTCCAAACCATCACAAGTTACCCTACCCCAAATATGACTTCAGTAATACTTTTTAAAAATATGTATTTACATGTGAGTGTATATATGCAACTTATCGAAAAATCCTTGCTGTCTATGTACAGTGTCATAAAAGTTCATATGTTGAGGCTGCCCAACTGCATTTTTAATCATGACTCTATTCCCCTGCCTTATTTAATCATGACTCTGATTCTTCCTGCCTTATTTCCTCCAAACCCAGCTGCAAACTACCCAGAAGAAAAGAGCCTAGGGTTTCACGCTGCTAGAACTAAGAATCTCTGGAGAATGTCACAGTGTCCAAGCTAATGAAGCCTAAGAATTGACTTTTTATTTAAACAAGTGAGCACCAATTGGTGCCAAAGCTACTACATATTATGCATCTAAAATATGTATGGAAAATTTGTAAATATAAGTCAGTGCAATCTGATTACACCCTGGTCTTAGGTCATTGGGAAATGCACAGTGATGAAATGATATTCATATCTTTATGCTTGAAATTCTTCTCTTTGGTTACTACAGAAGCAAGGCTTACATATAATAAGTTGAATGAAGGCATTCAAAAAATACCAAACTATATAAAGTAGAAATTGAAAATCCCTCTTGGGAGTCCCACCCCTTAAAATCATAAGAACCATAGGAATTAACTGAGGGGAATGTGTTGGACTAAAATTTTCAGCCTCCTTTGTCTTGTAGCCATCTCCCTTTCCCCAACACCTTCCATAAGAAAGTAAAAATGAAGTGCCAGTATAGCTGATTTGTTTTATCTCAAATTTCTGGTATTTCCAAAATCAGGACAAAAGGTGGAATCCAGGAACCATATCTGGCCCCTTTCATGTATGAGGTTCACTACTTTCCCAGGTCCAGGACAACAGATTCAGCTCTAATCATACACAGCTGAATGCATCCTACAAGCGTGGATGTTCTTTGACCACTAGGTGGTTCTGTAACCTATCTGATGTTAATTCCCACTTCCAGGCTGAAATGGAAAGCAGAAAATTTTAGGGTAGGAGTCCTGTCCTCACATCTTTCCTATTTTTCATCTTTATTTTCACCTACTCCTCCATGTGCAACTAGAATTTGATTATGTCAAGGTTATACTGTTTGCAGCTAGGAAAGAGAGTCTCCTCCAGACCAGGCTCAAGTGAGCCTAAAGACTGTTTTCCAACGATGGAGATGAGTGGGACTCACACTCTTGTGGATCAGCACAAACAGAAATCTCATGCTTCACTGATGGCTCCACATCTACAGAATTTATTCGTTCAACATATGCTTATTAATCCCCACTACATTCTGGGAATCTTCCTGGGGCCAGATCTTCGAGAGAGTCTGGAATTCCAAGTCTTCAGCGCTTGACAGTTTTTATGGGAGTAAAACACAAGCTTTATCAAGATCACCTGATGTGTTTCACCAATACCCATCCCCATTCTCCTGGATTCGTTTTCCTCCAAGGGTACTTTCCTTCCTCGGTCCTTGGGTATCTCAGTTATCAGGTGTCTCTGTCCACTTCTAACTTCTGGTGGGCATGGAATTCCATCCGGTCCTGAGCATTGCAGCTTCTGCTCATATTGATTGGCTCAGGGAGAGGCTGTGGCTTGATCTGGTGCCATGAAACCTGGAGAATTCTGTCAGGATTAGCAAGCGACCAGTTTTCTCTTCTCCTATGCTGGTTTTGAAGCATCAAGTATGTAAGCATGATTCATACTGTCTTGCCATCCTACTGTGTCTAAGGATGAACCTAAAGTGGAAGAAAACAGAGTTGAAAAAATAGTCTGGCCCTCATGATGGAATTTGAGTCCTGAATCAAAACATGCCCCAAGTCAGATCTACTTTAAATTTTCTTTATTTTATTAGTACATTTTAGATACACATAATAATAACATTCATCAGAGGAAATTTGTACCTGTACAGATATCTTGCTTCTTCTTTTTTCCCATTCCCCTCCTTGTTTACAAAAGCTTTGTTTTCATTTTTCCTTTTCCTTTCTTTCCTTTTCCTCCTCCCCCTCCCTTGTTCCCTTTTTTATTTGAACATTTCTTCCCATTTCCCAGTATCTTTTATACATTTTGATCCTTATTTACACTTTCAGTTTCTCACACTATAAAAATAATGCAGCACTTAAACGTATCTGATTTATTTCACTTAAGAGTATGGTCTCGGTGTGCATTCATTTAGCTAGAAATGTCTCAAATGTATCCTTCTTTATAGCAGAATGGTACTCCATTGTATAAAAACCCCACATCTTTATCCATTCATCAGTTGGTGGGCATTTGGGCTATTTCCAGGATTTAACTCTTACAAACTGCTGCTATAAACATGAATGTGTATGTATCACAGTGGTATTATGCTTTTAATTCTTTCAGGAAGATATCAAGAAGGGGAATAGCTGGATTGGGTTGAATGGAACCTCTAGTTTTAGTTTTTTGAGGAATCTCCATACTGATTTCCACAGTGGTTGCACCAGTCCACACTCCCACTAACGGTGGAGAAGAGTTCCTTTTTCCCCCACAGCTCCACCAGCATTTATTACTGGTTGATTTTTTTATAACAGCCATTTTTTTCTGCAGTGATATGGAATCTCAACATTGTTTTAAATTGCATCTATCTAGTGATCAGTGTTATTGAGCATTTTTCATATATCTACTTGACATTTCTATTTCTTTATCCTTTGACTTTTTGTGAATTTCCTTTTTAATTAAATGTGTTTCTTGTATGTAGCATATTGTTTGATTTTGTTTTTCATCCATTCTGCCAGTCTGCTTCTTTCAATTGGAGGATTGAAACCATCTACATTGATGGTTATAACTGACACATATTGACTTATCTTTGTTGTTTTATTTTCCTATTATTGGTTGATCTTTTCCTCCTCTGTTTAATTGCTTGCCTTGCCTGGTGGATTCATTTTTATGGAATTGTAGTCCTTCTTATTTCTTTCTAGATTGTCCTTCAGAACATTTTGGAGTGCTGGGTTGCTGGTCATGAATTTCTAAACGTGTTCTTTGTCATGGAAGTATCTCATTTCTCCATCAATTTTGAAAGATAGTTATGTAGCATAGATCATTCTGGGTTGGAGGTTGTTTTCTTTTAGGGCTTCAAATCTTCACCCCAAGCTATCTTTGATTTCAGGGTTTGTGTTGAGAACTCTGCTGTGATTCTAAATGGCTTTCCTTTATAGGAAATTTGTTTCTTTTCTCTAGTAGCATTTAATATTCTGTTTTTGTGTTGAATTTTTGGAATTTTGATTATTATAGGCGTTGGTGTAGATATTTTTCATCGTGGTTGATTAGAATTTCTATAGGTTTCACTTAACTGTTTTCAAATTATTTTCATGCTTGGGAAGTATGCCATTACTTTTGTGAACAGATTTTTTATATCATTTGTGCTACCTCCTGTTTTTTCATTGACTCTGATCAATATTATATTCTTCTTCTTCTCGTCGTCTAGCAGCTGTTTAATTGATTTTTATAGTCCCTTGCTATTTTTTTCATGATCACTGACTGCATCCTGTCTTCCATATCTGGTATTCTGCCCTCACATTGGCTGATTCAGTGGAATATTGCTTACATATCTGTTTGAATGTTTTATGGATTCCATTTCTTTCCTATGTTAGGCGTTCATGATTTCATTTTCCTAAGCTCCTCTATTTTTTTAAATCTGTATCTGCTGCAGAGTCACTAAGTTTTTCCTTGTAGTCACCATCTCTGTAGTTATCTGAGAAATTATTTATGATTTGATTTCTTTGAGAGCCACATTCATCTGTCTTGTTATTTCCACTGTCACCACTTCAGAGTCTACGTGGGTGGCTTTAGAATTCTTCCACCTCATTGTCCCCTGTGTTTGCGTTAGGTGAGCTGGAACTTTGAGGTTGCATCCTGTTTAAGTGTCATCTCATTTCTACTTCTTTTGCTTAGTTTAATTCCTGAGTTGAAGTTTTTAAATTGCTTATAGCAAGTATTTCATTGCTAATATTTAGAATCCTTAGGGAATGACTACCAGAGATGTCTTGCAGGTGTAGCTGACTTTTGGGTTTTGAGTCTGTTGCAAGATGCTACCCCTTCAATTTACTGGGGATGAGAAGTTGCTGCCTGTTAGGCCTAACCACTGATTTTTAGCACTGGCTTATAGAATTGTTTATGACCCTTAGGAAATCTCAGTCTTGGCACACTGGGAAGAACTGATTAGAACAATTACATCACCTTGGCTAATGCAGTAAAATCAGGAATAATGATGGCATCAAACACAGCCTAGAAAATGACAAACTGTGGCAACTATTGATTTGATATCTTTAACTGTATAAATATATTTGTGATTATGTTAAAAATCTAAAACAAACCAGAAAATTGTATACAGTAAATATGCCCCCAATATGGTGATTTTTATCCTCAGTGAAGAAAATTTAAAGTGAGTTAAAGGGAAAAATAGAGAAATAGAAGAGGAGTATATTAGAAGCAAGGCTGGAGGACAAAGGAAGATTATGAGAATTTTGGGAAACTGATGAAGACATGAGAGAATGAGAGAAGGAAGACATAAACACAAGAATAGAACAGAACAGCAACAAAACTAGAAACACTGGTCACACTCATATAAAAACACAAACTTGCAATAAAAAAGAAAACAAAAATGAGAAGAAAAGAGCAAAAAAAATTTCTCTTTCAAGGGGTGTCTCTGCTGTCACTGGAGACAAATTGGGCAGACAGAGCCAGATTAATGTTAATTAATCCCAACCAACCAGTTCTAGATTTACAATGTGGTAGTGGGTAATTCCAGCAAGCCTACACCTTTAGTTCCACTCAAGTTCAGGCTGGTTTCTGGTGGTGAGGCTGGAACCCAATTTGTTCTTCCTATAACACTCCCTGTGCCTCCTGCCAGTTTGAACTCACTTCCACTTCACCCTGATGCTGGGAGCTGCTAGATGGAGCGAGCAGTTGCTCTGAGTTGTGAGCTCAAATGGACCTCTGCAAGATGACTGCCAGCCAATCACCCTCTCCCATGGGACATCTGAACCTGCATAAGTCACCAGCTACTGCAGTCCACTGTGCTCACTTCATTCTATTGGCGCATTTCTCTGTGGAGACCTCTGGGGTTGCCAGTAGTCACCATACATCTGCAGGTTTGGATTGCCCTTTCCGTGCAGTGAGTCAGGGCTCAGGGAGAAAGCACCACTTTCCACCTGCTTCTTCTTTGTTGAAGTCTCTGCTCTCCCCATGAGCTTCAATTCTCACTTCAGCTCCTTGCTGGGTCCTGAGACTCCACTTAGTTCTTTCTTCTTTTCCTAGAGTTGCTGTATTCCATCGCTTCTCAGCCTTCTGGCTAAGATCAAGTATGGAGTTTCTATATTCCAGTGTCTGGACACCAAATCTTGGACAGGCTGTTTCTCTGCCGTTCACCACGCCTCCATCTTTGTGGAAGTCCTCCTAAATAGTTTCTTGACTCTTATCTTGGAAAAATGCTTTCAACAAGCGCCATGAGAGGTGAGAACAAATGAATCAGACAGAGGTAGGAAGTTGGGGAAAACAGGAACAGGACTCCAGCTTGAGAAACTAGGTCAGAAAAGCCCATTAGATTTCCTGAGGTTAGATCTACTTCTGAAGTATGAATAGATTTCTTTTTTTTTTCTTCTTCTTCTTTATTTTTTTTTTTTTTTTTTTTTTTTTTTTTTTTTTTTTTTTTTTTTTTTTGTACTCATGATCAAATTGGGTCCTTGCACTTGTGAGGCAGGTGATGGAACGACTGAGCTAAACTCCCAGCCTGAATAGATTTCTGTTTTGCTTGATCTTATTTAAACCAGAGATTCTGTCACTTGCACCAGATAGAATAAATAATACATAATAAATAATTATAACAGAATTTGATAGGTTGTTGATATGATAGAAGTTATTTTAAATTATTATTGCTATAAATAATAGAGTTAGCTAATCCAAGGAAAAGATGGCTTTCTTAAGAAGTACATTCATTTCACAACTAAATATTGAATACCTTATTAGTATACTAGGGCTGCAATAACAAAGCACCACAGACTTTGGCCAAGAAGGATATGTTGTTATTGCTCATTTTCTCATAGTTCTGAAGGCTGTAAATCTGAGCTTGGGTACAGCTAGAGTTGATTTTTCCATAAGTGAATTGATTTTTTCCAAAGTCTCTCTCCTTGGTGGCTGTCTTCTCCCTGTGTCTTCACATGGCCTCCATTCTCTATCGATCTGTGTATAAAATCCTTTTTCTTATTCAAATAATATTTTAGGCAGTATAAATATGAAGTTTTCAAGAGAGCTCACTTCCAGGTATTTGAGAAGCCTTTGGAACAGTGGATAGAATTTTGGTCAACACCTACACAAAACAGATGGCCGAGGAGAATGACGATTTGACATTTTTACATAAACCACCCACCTAAACTGAATAAGTCAATGTTTATCATCATCTTTCCTGCTTCAATGTATTAAAGACTGTTAAATGCTTATTGCTTATTTAATTAATTGTAACATAAAAATGGTACATATTTATGGGGTACCATGAGATGTTTTGATACATATACACATGTGTAACATTTGAAGCAGGCTTAAACATTTCTATTTGCTCAAATACCTATCATTTCCATATAGTAAAAAGATTTAAAGTCTTTTCTTTTAGCTTTTTATTAAATCTTTTTTAAAGGTAACTTTTAATATAATGCTCTGTTTCCCTTGCTTTATCTTGTTCTTTCTCATCTTCATTTCATTTCAATCATGGTGGGGGGAGTGAGCTGAGAAAGTTTTGAGATTTTTTTTCCTATTTGCAAGACCAAAAAGCACACCTGCCAGAGTTTCATGTGTGTTGATAGATGACATGGGACGATGGGACTCTTGGGTAAGATATAAAGGACAGTTTATTATCCTATAGTTTTTTAAATGAAGAAAGCCAGATAATGTTTACATACACAGTGAGATAGTGTTGCAGGAGAAAAGGTTAATTTTAAGAAATCTGTATCTTTTATGATAATCAGTAATCATGCCTGGCCTTAGCTCCTGAGAAAGACTACCTCCATCTTACACAGCTGTTCACCATACAAACATTCTTTAAAAGATAGTCTGAGCCAGGTATGATGGTACGCACCTGTGGGCTCAGATACTACAGAGTTTGAGGTAGAAGGATTACTTATACCCAGGAGTTAAAGACTAGGCTGGGACAACATAGCAACATCTCATCACATACAAAAAAGAAAGTCTGGAAAAAAAAAATCAGTGACTGCTTTGCTCACAAGACGTTCAGAAACTCAAGAGGCCCATGGAGAATTATCTTCTTATGGTTATAAGCAGCTTTGGCCAAACTAATTTCCTGTTGTTTTTTTATTACAAATAAGCCCCAAGCCATCTATATGTAGAACAAACGTATCTTTGAGTCTTGAATTTAGACTATGGGTTTTCCTTGCTTCTCTTCTATGGTTTGGCAAGGAGTCTGATTGCCCATTCTGTGACTTTCTCCTCTTTGATCACCAAATTTATTATGATTAAAATTTTGAACTCAGTTACTCATTATATCTCCTTCAAATTTCTCTACAATCTAGTAATCTACTTTAATAGGGGTCAGCACACCTTGTCAGAGGCCTGAAGAACGGCTTTTATGTTTTTGAAAAAGAACTTGGACAGAGCCTGAATATGGTCCATGAAGCCTGTAATATTCACTGTGTAGCCTTTCACAGGAGAATTTTGCCAAAGCAAGTTCTAAAGCTTTGGAAATACTGTGGCGAAGAGCAATATGCTCCTCCCCTTCTCCTTCCCTTAACTAATAAGTTAAAATTGTGAAATGTTTAGAGTTAGATTTATAGAGCTACAAAGTTATTATTATCCTATTATAATACATCATTCATTACTTTCAATTTCCTTCCCAGTAAATCTCAGTTTATTTTTCTTTTTTCATATGTGTCTTACCCTGTTTATTAAATTTAACCATGTATTATAATGAGCAGCGCTTATTAGATGTTATATACATCAGGTAAGCACTATATTCATATATTATTTATCCTAACAGCAAGCATTCTTTGAGATAATTCCTGGTGTCTCCACCGTATAAATAAAACACAGGTTGGTGCACAAGCTATCTAAGCCCATGAAACTTCCAAGTGGCAAATTAATGAACGTGTTCCATCGTTTCTGCCCATCCGAGTTCTGCCTCATTCAGGGCAGCGATCTGTGGTACAGGAAGCCTGTGGGCACCATGCAAAAAAGAGACAAGAAGCTGAGAGCACCCAGAAGAACAGATAAAATGGACGCTCTATTGGTCATCCTGTATATGTTGGGACACCTGTGAGGTACTTTGGAAAACAAGAACTGTCACTTTGATTCACCCATAACAACAAAAATGAAAGCTTTTCCATTTTTATACATAAGAAATGGAACACAGAGAGCTCAAGAAATTTGCCCTAGTAGAGCAAGAATCTGAACATGCATTCACCTTGAGTCCAAACTAGCCTGGCGTACCCTTTGAAGGAGTGGCTGCCCAGAACCAGTATGCATTTTCATATGCAGCTCAGTGGTGGAGCATGGGTAAGCAAATGTTTATAAAGCACCCTTGGAGGGACAAGTGACATGTGACAGAACATAAGCTGATTGCTCCCCTCCTGCAAATTCTTATGTGCATACATTGTATGATATGGCACAGAAACTATATTTTTCTTTTTCTTTTCAAATTTTGTGCTGTGGCTTCAATATATGCCCTAAAGTTCATGCTTTGTAAAGTTAATCACCAAGTGTATATGCAAATGGTATTTAGAGGTGTGGCCTGTGGGATGTAATTAGGGTTAGATGAGGTCATGAGGATGTGGCCCCCCATAATGGTATTGGAGGAATAAAGCCAGCAAGCTAGCACGTGTGTCCTGTCTTGCCATATACTATCCTCTGCCATGATAGGGTGCAGGGAGAAACATCTCACCAGATGCTGAGCTGTTGGGGCACCATGTTCTTAGGCTTTCCTGTGTCCAGAATGGTGAGCCTAAAAACTTCTATTCTTTGTAAATTATCTGTCCCCTGTTTTGTTACAGCTTCAGAAAATAGGCTGACGTTGTTGTGCACTGCATTTAAAGGAGGCTTACCTGGGCTGGGGATTTGGCTCAGTGGTTCTGCCACTTGCCTCACAAGTGCAAAGGCCTGAGTTCAATTCCTAGTACAAAAAAAAGCAAGCTTCCTTGCATTTTTGTTTCTCCTGTTTACAGGTTTTCTGACAGGAAATGACTTGGATTTGATCAGGAACAGAATTCTCATCTTGCCTTAGTAAGTTTTCTTTAGGAGATTTTTTTCAAGTTTTGATTTTTTATGAAAAGCTGAGTATAGCTACAAATATGTATATACACATTATTTAGCCATATTATCACATAGAAGTATGTAAATTCTGTCTTAATTGACAAATATTTTAATCTTTCTATGTATGAGACACTGTTTTACGTGCTGAGAAAACATCAGTAAACAACCTTTAATAGAGGACTTAAAAACTTCTGCTACACTGTCTCCAAATTAACAGTTTTAGTCTAATCATGAGAAAATATCAGAGAAACCCGAGTTGAAGGACATTTGACAAAATACCTGAACAGTTTTCTCCAAAAGTGTCAAGGACATAATGAACAAGAATAGGCAGGAAAACTCTCACAGATTGGGGTAGATTAAAGAGCCATGATCACTGAAAGCATCGTGGCCTTCTAAAATGGATCCGGAAAGAGAAAAATGACAGTAATGGAAAAACTGGAGAAATCTAAGCAAAGCCTGTAGTTTAGTCAATAGTATTGCACCAGTATTGTCATTTGGTTTCCTGGTTTTGATAAATATATCATGTTTATATAAGATGTTAGCATTACGGGAGCTGGGTGAAAAGCATGTGGGAATTCTCTGTACTAGATCTTCTCAGTTTTCCTGTAAATCTAAAATTAGTTCAGCATAAAAAAGCTTCTAGAAAATCTGTGCTTTCACACAGAGTGAATCAACTCTAGCAGAAGAAATAAAACAAACAAAGTAAAATAAGTAAGCTATATGCACCAAGACTAGATAGTGTTGAAAATTCTCAGACTCTCCAAATGGAAAAAAAAAAAAAAAAAAAGCTTAGAATTTGAAATAGCTGCCAAAATAGTGGCACAGGGAAAAGGCTGTATGCAACTGTACAACCTTTTTGTTAATTAGAAAATATTTTAAAAACAATATATCCAATCATAAAAATTCCCTTTGATTTTTTTATTCATTATGATTGTTTTCCATTTGATTTTTTCCTTTTATTTATTTTGCCTCTTCTCTTTTCCTGTCCTCTCCTCCCTTCTCCCCTGCCCTGCCCACCCACCAATGTAGTGGGGGGCAAACTCCAGTGCCTGACACATGCTAGGTAAGACTTGCTTTAATTTTTAAACCGTCACATTAAATTATTATTTGTCTTGATTACTGAGTTTTGTGGCAATCCATCTTGCCCAAGCAGAGTGCCTCATTTAGTATATCCATGTCCTGCACTCCTTGGGACAGCCCTAAGGTGTTATTAGTCCATTTTATAATTAAGGAAACTCAAGCATAGAGAGATAAATAATACTTCCCAGGGCCACACAGCCATGAAGTGATCAAGCTGGACTCCAAACATATGTTTGTAAACACTAATCGATACCATATTGTTTTTTCATACTGGTAACTCATAGACTATTGCAGTTTCCCAGAGACATCAGAATGTGGTGATTCTGGGACATTAGCTGTCACATCATTATCTGAGCGTGTGGCTTCTCACTCTCGTGATCTCTAGCAGCTCTGCCAGACTAATTGCTAACTGACTGACCATCAAGGCAAGGCAGGTAAGCAGACAGACCAGGATTTCCACTCAAGTCTCAGTCAGTAAACCGGCTCCATAATGCCAAAGCTCTTCTAAAGGAGCCTGTGCTCATAATGTATTTCATGATTACAAATCAGAAGGTTGAAGGAACCAAGTATAAATGGCAAATACAACACATTTCTATACTGACTGCAAACCTTAAACATTGAAGAAATTGCTGTTTTTAATATAGAAAAATGTATAATGTTTTTGTTTAGGCATGATAAAATAAATAACTAAACCTCTTAGAACATTTGTTAAGACATTTTTGCCAATAAACAATTTTGAAGGGGCTTCCGTTCCTTCCTGGTTAGGGTGAGACATGTGCTTGAAGTATGTAAATGTAGTGTTGAAAAAATTCTCAATCTAACCTTCCACCTTCTCAATCTGAACATCCACACTCTCTTTCCCACCAGCTGACTGGTTCTGAAAGTGTTAAAACAGAAAAGGAAGCCTTTGAACCTGCAATAGTAGAGTTCTGGTACCCCTGAAAAAGACAGCACGTGATTTTAACAACTTCTAATGGAAGGCATCAGAATCCTTTACAAAGAGGAAATAGGTGACTGAGCTTTATGGAGTCTAAAACAAAGGTGAAAGTTAAGTATATCTAAAACTGCTCTGGTGAACCTAGTGCAGACCCTAATCTATGGTGAAAGAAACTAAAGTCTAAGTAGGTTCACTGCTTCGCCCAAAGCTCTACCCAAGAACAAAATTAGATAAAATTCAAAGCTTGTCACTGTCCCAGAATATTTTTCTGTCCTGACAGAAAGTTCATAGTCTAGTGATTCATCACACAGGGGGGAAAAGCAATTCCTGGCAAGTTCTTTAGGACCTTAATGAAGTTGCAGGCTTGTGTTTTATTTAATAATCAGTTTATTTAAAATGAGTCTCATAGTCTATGTTTGTTTCACCATTCATCAGTTGCTGGATCAAATGTTAATTGTTGGGAAGAAGAGATAATGTGGCAGCTTGGCAAGGCTCTGCTGAGCTAGGGAATGTTTAATAGCATCACAGATGGAGGCATTGGAACACAGGATATTTGTCCCTGGGATTTTGTCCCAATTAAAAGTTACCAGTTCAGACCAGGTTACCAGTTAAAATAAATAAATGAAACTTTGTACTTTCTAGAACCTGAACACGTGCTGCTTTTCCTCCAAGGTATTTATCTCGTACATTTCCCACATTTGGCATTGCTGAGAAATATTTAATAGCCACTAGGTTCTTGAGTAAAACAGAATGGTAACAAAGCTCTTTCCAGACTTCCAATGTGCATTGGACAGACATCAACTTTTAAGAGGCCAACGAGAAGAAATACTGTTTTTATTATTTTGCAGTCTGTGGAAATAGCTCATGTCAGGTAAACATTAATTAAGTATTTTCCCTAAGCCAAGCACTATGCTCAGTGCTGGGGATGAGGAGAAAATAGGGCATGGTTCTGACTTTGAGAGGCTCCAAAGTAGCAGGGGAGAGAGGAATAAAATAATGTATTTTCTGTACAGAGTTTTAAGTACAAGGATTGAGGTATATAGAGGTCGCTTGGCAGGCTGAATTGGAAAAGTAACGAAGATTCTTCCTTCTTAGAGGAGGCCATTCATGATTCAAACTTGAAGGATCAGCAAGAATTGTCCAAGAGAGTAGAAAAGAGTTTCCAAGCCAACATCAGAATAAGAAGACAGGCATGGAATAATTCGAGTTAAGAAGAACATAGCTGGGCTACCTCAGAACACAGAATGCTGGTGGAATTAAGACTAATAGTGGTAAAGCTATTATGAACTGTCAATGCCCTGTAATTATATTTGAAGTATGTTAAATCAGTACTTCCTAAAGTGCATTTTACATTCCACCTTCACAATTTTTATAATTACATGCCATCATTTCTATTATTTGTCTAATATTCTTTTTAAAAGCAACCTATTTTATCCTCACCCTTAAGCAAGATTACCTGTTAAATCCATGCAAATTTCATTTTAGTTTAAAGACTGGACCTACAGCAAAACAAAACAAAACAAAAACCACAGGCTGACTAGTCCCTTATATGTGGTGCCACCTTGTGGGATTGCCTTGAGGAGGGCAGGTGACATGGAATCTGGCACAGGACTGGGTTAAGGCCTGATTCTCACCATCACAGTGTTCACTGATGGCTTGCATTAGTTTTCTTGTTCATAAAACCAACAACATTAGAAATGCCAGGAACCATTTGATAATACCTTGGGATAGAGCAGGCATTACACTTGATGCTTTATTTGCTTATGTAATCTTTATAGCACTCTTTGAGGTTAGTTCTGCTATTATACTGTTTTTTAACAGGCTCAGAGAGGTTAGATGTCTTTTCAAAGTTCTGGGCTTTTGTTTGGGGAAGAAAAAAGATCACAAGAAAAAGTTGCCTTGTGTAACTGAAAGGCTGCTTTCCCCATCTTGGGAGGCTCAATACAGCCACTTGTCCACTGTGGACTTCAGATGATTCTCAATTTCTCGAGGCCACAAGTACCCTTTGGTGGATTATTTACATTTGAGGCTCTCTATTTGTACACTGGAGATTCATAATCTGCTCCCTTATCTGTAAAGACTGACCAATAATAATAACCTCATAGAATTATTACAAAGATTAAATATAAATAAAGTGCCTAGCACAAGGACTGACAGCTGACAGGAAAGTAGTAAATGGGATCACAAATCAAAATATGATTGATTTTGATAATCTGGACAATCTTCAAAATATCTAACTCATCCACAAAGAAAGCCAAGTGAATTAATGATACCACTATATACGAAAGAGTGTGTTCGCTGCCTTTCATCTTACATAGACCAGTTTGATTTCTCTATGCTTCTGTTCTCTTTAAATCACTTCCAATGTGCACCCTTCACTGCTATGGTAAGTCAGTCTCCAAGATGGTCCTTGTGGTTCTGAATACTCTTGAGGGCCAGTCCCCTCCTAGACCAACTAGACTGACTGGCAGAACCACTAAGCTAACCTGGAAACAATGCCATGTGACTCATGAAGTAGAGTCCTAAAAGGCATCGTGAGCCTGCCGTACTCTTCCTTGTACTGCTCGTAAGGACACACAAGCAGCCCTGTAGACAGGCCCATGTGATGAGCAACAGACGCCCCCTATCGGTGGCCTGGGAGGAAGTGAGGCCTCCTTTGCAACAGCCACGTGAGTGCGCCGCCTCCGATGCCGGCCTGAGAGCTACAGTGCAGCATCTTGGGCATCTGAATGCAGCCCTCAACATCGATGCAGCCTCCTGGAAGACCTTGACCCAGACCCACCCCGCACAGACACTCCCAAATTCCCGTTCAACAGGAACTCTGCCATACTACATGTTTGTTTTTTCCAGCCACTTCGTTTTGGGGTGATCTGTTAAGCAGCAATAGACAGTGAATACAACTGAATTAATGCAAAGACTAAAGAAACTATCTTAGTTGAAAACACAAAGCCACGTTGGTACAATCTAATTCAGGCCCCCGATGAAGGAGGGGGAGTGGTGGGGGAGCCATGAAGAGGCCCTGTAGCAGGGGAGGGAAAGCCCCAGGGAGCTCTGGGAATGTCTTCTGCCTGACGTCAGGGGCCAGAAGCAGATTTCACCAGGTTCTGCTTACTAACTTCAGGGGCTGATTCAGAAGCAGCAGAAGCAGCCGCAAGGGAAATACTTCTGCACACACATCGAAACCACCAAAAGCCCTTTTAATGATCAGAAAGTCTAGTGCAATAATTTGGAATGGGTCATTTGGACAGCCAAAGTGTCATATCACCAGCTATTTTGTCCTGAGCATTTTCTAATAATAAAAGTTGTTAGAATAATTTTCTACTTAGCAACAGTCATTCGTGAATGGGCAGTGTTACTATTTACATCCCTCTTAAAAATAGGCTCATTTTCTTGCTTTTAAAAAGCACATTGTATACTGTGGGTACAAATTTGAAATACTGAAGACTGGTTAATCCTGTAGCACTTTGTGATGCGCCAATTTATAATAACTGCCTCTTAGGAAACTGAGCTGAGGATGTTATGCAAAAGATACTTTGAGGAGAAGAAAAGAAAGGGGTTATGACAACTTCCCCTTTTCTTTTACCTCCTACCTCTGGCATAAAACTGCATGTCCAGTGCCTGGTTTTCCCTTATCTGTTTTGTCCTTATAAATACCATCCCTGGTCTGAGTTAAGAATCACTTTCCTCCACTGGGTTTTGAAGGAAAGTAAGCATGTCCTGATCAACATTATTACCTAGAATCCTCATGAAAATAATTCTACACATATACCTTTCCTAACATTCACAACAACCTGTGATTGCCTTGCTTACTAACTCTAGAGGCAGTTTACACAGGTTCTAATCCCAACATCACAGATTACTTAAAGGTCTTTGGCCAGTTAACTTGATTGTGCTTTAGTTTCTTTTTAATGTTTTTAATTTCTAAACCTTTTATTAGTGCACGTTTGCAGTACATAATGATTATATTCATCATGGGGAATACATGCATATAACATATCTTAATTTTTTGCTTTTCCTTTCCTTCCCCTCTTTTCCCTCCCCTACATCTTTTGGTCCCCTTCCCACTTGCAAAAGATGTGTCTCTTTATTTCCTGGTGTCTTTTCTTTGATCTCTAAATTATTTACACTTTGGGTTTCTCATGTAAGAGAAATCATGTGATACTTAAGCTTGTGTGTCTGATTTATTTCATTTAACATTATCTCAAGGTGCCTATATTTTTCAACAGATGACTCAAATTTATCCACCCATATGTCAGAATAGTACTCCACTGTGTATAAACACATTTTATTTTCCATTCATCTGTTGACAGGCATATTGCAAAAACTGAGGCACTCATAAGGCTGTCAGCAGAATTGAAAAACTTACTATATATAAAGGGCAGAGAACAGTGTTCGACATATTTCATGTCACATATAAATATAAGCTATTATTCTCCCCTTTCTAGAACATAAAAGTCACAAAGAGAGAAGTTTTGCCTCTTTTTCATGTCACAGCCAAGCCCCAAACACATGGCCAGGGCTATATGAGGTGTTTCGTTATCAGAAGTTAACATGGAAACCTGGATGCTCCTATTCTATCTGAATATTTTATAGTATCCTCATCCTGGGCTGCTTCTCGAGGGCCAGTTTTCTCTGTGAGTTTTGTCTGTACCTCTGGTGAGGCCTGTCTCTCTCCTAGGGCCACAGACTCTCCAAGGGAGGGTGCACAGCTTTATTTCTTGTACTTTACTTGTGTACTGAAATTACAAACTCATCTACCTTTCACTGTGCTTCAGGTCTATTTATGCAAACATTGGTTCAACCCTTAAAAGGAGGAAACAATATTTTAATAGTATTTTTTTCCTTTTATAAATATCTCCTTTCAACTTTTGAAATAATGCTAAAGAAAATTACATGAAAAACAGAAAATTGGAAATTACATAAATATATTTAGAATTCATATATTAGAAAATACAGAATATTTTAATATATTATATGAATTCTAAATATAATAATTCAACATTTTGGTGTATTTCCCCTGGTTATGTTCATTCTTTACTTTCCTGTATGGCTTTGGTGTGTGTGTGTGTGTGTGCATGCGTGCGTGTGTGTGATAGCAGGGATATAACCAGCCATACTGCATTATACCCTTTGCATTCAAATATTATCTTTAAATGAAGTATAGTATTGATTCATCCAGATATGGAAATATTTTCATGGTGATGATTTAAAATAAACCACATAATATATAAAAATAATATTTATTCATCCATAATTGAGCCACTCCCCATAGTGTGGCTGCCATCGTGAAGAAAACAAGGGCTGTCTGATCCCAAAGTCTGAACTCTTCCTCCATTTACCTACATAGCCTCCATTTCTTCAGACTATTGATTGTGAGGATTTTAAAGCAAACCCCAGAGGCAGGATAATACAGAAATTTCACATGAGGGCCTCACATAAAAATCACAGGCCTGCTTTTTCCTCTGGTTGTTACAAAAATAAAGGAGATTTACCTGGAAGATTTTTGGCTTCCTTCTTACAATGACTATGCAAACTAAAGAGAACAGATTTTAAAGCTGAGGTTAATTGTGCGGCATTACCACAATGCAACCACAGGAATAGTCTCCTGCCTGTGCTCAAAAATGCCGTAATCCTATGCACTGGCTATTTTGATTTTGTTACTGAATCTTTACTACGCCATTCCCCCAGCTCAGAAACTTTCAAGAAAAGGCACTTTTCCTATTTAAAATTATGTATTATACCTTTTGATCCTTATTTACATATTCATTTTCTCACACCAGAGAAACTATTTGGTATTTACACATATGTGTCCTATTTATTTCACTTAAGAGTATGGCCTCAATGTGCCTCTATTTAACTATAAATGCCTCTAATTTCTCATTCTTTATGGCAGTGCAGTACACCAATTTATTAAAAAATGCATCTTCTTTATCCAAACTCCAGTTGATCTGCAACTGGGCTGTTTCCACATTGTATTTATTACAAACAATGCTGTTATGAACATGGGTGCACATATATATCACTGTGGTATGATTCTTTTAATTCTTTTGGGAAGATACCCAGCAGGGGAATAATTGGGTCAAATGGGACCTCTAATCCTAGGGTTTTTTTTTTATTTTTATTGAGTTTATTGGTACATTCTAGGTATACAGTACAGTTACATTCATTACTGGGATCTTGTACCTTTACTTGACAGGTCTTGGTTCTCATTTTTTCCCCTTGTCCCTACCCTCCCTTCACCCCCCTCCTTCCCTCCCCATTTACAAACACTTTAATTCCATTTTTATTTCTCACATTTTTTTCTTCTCCCTTATTCCCCTTCCCTTACCCTTCCCACTTCCCTATACCTTTATAATCCTAGGTTTTTGAGGGATCTCCATACCGATTTCCACAGTGGTTGCACCAGTCTGCACTCCCACCAACAATGGAGAAGGGCTTTTATCTCCCCACACCCCTGCCAGCATTTGTTATTGGTTGATTTCTTGATAGCAGCCATTTTTACTCAGATGAAGTGGAATCTCAGTGTTGTTTTCATTTACATCTCTTGAGTGACCAATGATGTTGAACATTTTTTTTATATGTTTACTTGGTATTTCTACTTTTTTGTCTGAGAAATGTCTGTACATTGTTCAGATGCCCATTTTTGGATTGGATCTTTAACTTTGGGTGGTCAGATGTTTTTAAGTTCTTTATATATTCTAAGTAGTAGACCGTTGTCTGAGGAACAGCTGGTAAAATTTTTTCCCATATTGTAAGTTGTCTCTTCACACTGTCGGTAGTTCTTCTTGCTGTGCAGAAGCTTTTTAATGTGATGAGATCTTAGTTGTTGATTCTTTGTGCTATTTCACGTACAACTAACTCATGAAACCTTTTCCTATGCCAATGTCTTCAAGAATTTTACCTAACCTCTCTCCCAGCCAGTTTAGTGTTTCTGTTTTAATATTTTGGTGTTTGATCCATTTTGATTTTTTTTCTTATTTTGGGTATCGGGAATTGAACTTGGGATCTTGCGATTGTGAGACAAATGCTGACACCACTGAGCTAAATTCCAGGCTCCTGATCCATATTGATTTTAGTTTAGTGAATAGTGAGAGATACTGGTCTAGATGTAATCTTTGGCAACTAGAAACCCAATTTTTCTAGCACTATTTATTACAGAGGCTGTCTTTCCTTCAGTGCAGTGAGGATGTTTGTCTCCTTTGTCAAAAATGAGGTGTCTGGGTATGTCTGGAGTTGTTTCTGTATCTTCTCATCTGTTCCACAGATCCTTGGGTCTGTTTCTTTGCCAGCACCATGCTGTTTTTATCACAGTAGCTTTGAAGTATAGTTTCAAATTCAGGATTGTGATACTTCCTACCTTGTCTTTGTTGCCTCAAACTGCTTTTGCTATTATAGGTATCTTCTGGTCCCAGATGAATTTTTGGACTGTTTTTTTCAATTTCTGTGAATTACACTGTTGGAATTCCAATTGGGATTGCATTGAATCTATATGCAGTTTTGGAAGTATGGCCATTTTCAGTATATTGGCCTTTCTTTAAACAATATCCTAGGGGGAAAAATGAGAATCACAACCCCAGGAAGGCCTGCAGAATGACAAGAAATGAAATGCACAGGAGGAGAATCCAACAACAGGAAAGAGTCATGACAATGATAAGTCAATACATATCAGTTATAACCATCAATGATAATGGTCTTGATTCTCTAGTCAAAAGAAATAGACTGGCAGAATGAGTCAAGAAGCAAGATCCAACAATATGCTGCATACAAGAAACATACTTCATTCAAAAAGAAACTCAAAGACAGAAAGCTAAAAGGTAAAAACAATATTCCATGTGGCAGGAACCTGAGAAAAAGCAGGAGTAGCTATCCTCTTTGCAGATCAAGTGGATTTCAAACCAACATTGATTAAGAGAGACAAAGAAGGACACTACATCCTTGAAAAGGGAAAAGTTCAAGAGGAAGAGATGACAATCATAAATATATATGCAACAAACACTAGTGTGCCTGACTATATAAAATAAATACTAACAGACATGAAAAATCATAGAAGCACTAGTACAATAGTAGTGAGGACCTCAATACCCCAATGCCACAAATAGATAGATCAACCAGACAAAAAATACACAATGAAATACTAGAACTCAATCAAAATTGAACAAATGAACTTAACAGATGTTTACAGAATGTTCCACCCTACAAAATCAGAATACACTTTCTTTTCAGCTGCATAGGTCCTTCTCCAAAATAGACCACATACTCACTCATAGACCATATTTAAGTAAGTGCAAAGGAACTGAAGTTATCCCTGTATATTATCAAACCATAGTGCAATGAAATTGGAGATGAATAGCAAAAGAAACCACAAGAATTTCATAAATATATGAAAATTGAACAACATCCTTTTGAATAATGGGTCACAGGAAATTAAAGAAGAAATCAGATAGCTCCTACAATGAAATGACAATGACAATACAACATATCAGAATCTATGGGACATACTGAAAGCAACCTTATGAGGGAAATTCATAGTAGTGAATACTCATATTAGAACAACAGAGCGAGCTCAAATAACCTAATGTGGAAACTCAAGCTTCTAGAAAAAGAAGAGCACGATAAACCCAAAGCTCATACAAGGTAGGAAATTATAAAGATCATAGCAGCAATCAAGGCAATCAAGACTAAGAGAATAATACCAAAAAAAAAAAAATCAGTGAAACAGAGAGTTGGTTCTTCAAAAGAGTAAACAAAATTGACAGACCCTTGGCCAATCTTATTTTAAAAAAGGAAAGAAATGGCCCAAATCCATGCATTTAGGAATGAAAAGTGTGAAATTACAATGGACCCAGCCGAAATCCACATGATCATCAATACCTACTTTGAGAACCTACATGAAATAAGATAAAAAAACGGACAGATTTCTAGATGCATTTGAATTATCAGATTTGAATGAAGAAGACTAACAATTTTAAACAACCCAAAATCAATGAAATTGAAAATATAATTTAAAATTTACCTATTAAGAAAAGCCAGGTCCTGATGGCTTCACTGCTGAATTCCACAAAACTTTGAGAGAAGAACTATTGCCACTACTATTTAAACTCTTCAGTGAAATTGAAAGGGAAGCAGTACTTCCAAATTCATTCCTGGAAGCAAGTAACATGTTGATCCCAAAAGCAGAGAAAGATCCAACCAGAAAAAGAATTATAGGTCAATCTCCTTAATGAATATTGATGCAAAACCCTCAATAAGATACTTGCAAACAGAATGCAGAAGATCTTCGTGAAGATCATACACCCTGACCAAGTAGGTTTCATCCTAGGGTTGCAGGGATGGTTTAACATATGCAAATAAATAAATGTAAATACACTATATTATTAGAGCCAAGGACAAAACTATATGATCATCTCAATAGATGCAGAAAAAGCATTTGACAAAATCCAACACCCATTCATGATAAAAACCCTTACAGAAAATTGTAATAGTTTCTATCTCAACTTGATAAAAACCATATATGAAAAACCAACAGCCAATATCATACTAAATGTTCAAAAACTGAAATACTTCATGCTAAAATCAGGCACAAGACAAGGATGTCCATATCATCACTCCTGTTCAATATAGATTTGGAAACAGCCACAGCAATTAGATAAGAGAAAAAATAAAAGGAATAAAGATAGGAAACAAAGTCATTAATTGCAAATGACAAGATACTTTGTATAGAAGACCCCAAGAACTCTATCAAAACTCTTTTAGATTTAATAACCAAATTTAGTAGAGTAGCTGTATATTAAGGTCAACACACAAAAATCAATAGACTTCCTGTACACAAATAATAGACTCACTGAGAGAGGAACTGGGCAAACAACTCCTTTCACAATAGCATCCAAAAAAATGAAAACTCTTATACATATACTTTTATAGACCTGGTAAAGAAATCCACTGGTGTGTAGACCCTGGAATAGCATTGGTGGTTCACTTGGTTTGTGGTTAATATAATGCTATTTTAACCAAGTTGGGCCCAGTTACTCCCCAAAAGCTTCAGTGATTGACATTCCCCACCAGTACTATTTGGAGGGTACTGTATCTCCACATTACCTCCTGTCCTTGATAATTTCTAGCTTCCTGAGTAGCCCATCATAGTTTTTTTAGCTTTTGGAGTTTCTTTTTCTATAAAGCTCCTATTCATATCATGCCTCAATTTACAATTTTTTTCTGATTGATTCATGGGAGTTTCTTACACATTCTAGAAGATACTGGTTTCTTCTTCTTCTTTTTGACATTACAAATATCTTCTCACATTCTGTGAACCTTTCATCAAATGTAACCATGGTCCCATTCATTGAAGGAAATTCCTTTTTGATATAATACAATTTGTCATTTCTATAATATTACATTATTATAATATTTCTCTAGTATGTACAGATTTCTCTGCAGTGAGGGAAGAGGGTGACCAACAGCTCTGTAATGATAGTATCCCAGCTTGCACCTAAGTCATCAAAAGCCCTGGGACTGAGTCCCATTTTCCCGGCTTGGGTCTCATGACAACCCAGGGTTGTCAAGTGAGGGTAAGTCATGGTTACCTCTGAGGTCAGGAGAAGAATGTGTCCAACTCAAAACATATGGGTGAAGAGTTGGTAATGGAGCAGTCCCTTAGAGTGATACGGAGATACTATTTTCGAAACTAGGGAAATGAATAGTTGCCAGGCAAAAGTAATAGATGTCTATTTTGAAACATCACCATGTTTTTTCTGCCCATCAGATAAATTAGTACTGTCACTTTCTCTAGATACATTCCCTAGTCCCTGTCTCCAGACTTAGTTCACTATTTCTTAAACATTTTATAGCACCCTGAATCCATCTGGTAACATTCAAGGACTTAATCCTCAAAATGGGTAATTTAGGAAGAGAATGAGATCATTCAGACCAATGGTTTCCAAATAAGGCTGAGCCTTAGAATCATAAGTGAGCTTTTAAAATACAGATTCACAGGCTTTGCTGCAAGCATGTTGAAACCTGGAAATTGTGTTGTAAAATATTGTTTGTTTTCAGTCACAGAAGGAGAGATGCAGGCCCTTCATTTCACACATAAGAAAACCCAAGTCTGAGAAAGCCTAGTGAGCTTGGGGCCATGTGCTATTTGGCCTTTGATATTTGTGTATATTTTCTTGCTACAAGACATTGTAGTTTTTGGACCCTATGGAAAAAAGGCCATTGAATACAAGTACAACTTTTTCAGGATTTATTATTTGATCAAAAAACCTTAGTCTTTCATCTCTTTGCTTTAGCTCACCCAGAAATCCTGGCAAGCCCACAACCCTGGAAATATCCTACAGTCCACAGCAACTTCAGACACAGCTGCCTCAAACATCTAGAGAGCAGCCTCCTGCTGCTTGGTGCTGTCTCTTCAGCACTGCAGGTGTTTTGGAGCAAATCTCAGAAATCAGCCACTCCTAATTCAAATCTTGGCTCTGCCACTTACCAGGTGTGTAACCTTAGGCAATATGCTCGTTCTCACTGTGGTTCTGTCTGTGTCTCAGGGCCTCTTTGTGAAGATAAAATGGGATATTGCACTTCCAGTGTGGGCCAGGCACCTTGCACAAAGAAAGTAGAGTAGACACTGGGGACCGGCATTGGCACTCCCTGTGTAGGGCATTGTGCTACTCCCTGTGTAGGGTGATGGGCTATAGAACGATTAAAGCATGTCTTCTGCTCTCCACGAGCCCAGCCACATGAGGCTAAAAGACTAACAGGCAACAATGAGGAAAATGGTGGTGTTCCCTGGCCTGGCTTCTTAGCCTGCTATAGAGGGAGACCTAATTAGAATCACAAGCTGGCCCCTCCTGCCTTGGTCCTGAGATGCCCACTGTCCCTCTGCAGCCAGCCCTGTGTTACCCACTCCACCAGCTCAGGTGGAGGAGGCCGAGCGGCAACACCAAACCTTTGTTATCCTGCCATCCCACAGATGTGGTTTGCCATCTTCTGCGCTGGAAGACCCACCTCATTTCCGCTCCCTCCATCTGCATGTTTTATACTCTTCTGTGCGTTATTCCTCTATGTGGTGCAACCACGAGGGAAGACATAAAAGAGGGCTGGGAACACAAAGGATGCTCTTGGTCAGACCTTTTGGTGTCTCTAGGAATTCATTAATCCAGCTTAGTCTCTCCCAAGACAGAAAGGTTATGTAAATGTCAAAACATCAGAAGAGGCAGAAAATATAGTGGTATGTTGGTTTGCATACTTAATTGTTCTACATTTTTGGAAATGATGGCTGAGGTTGTGTTTGTCATCCGATGCAGAGTTTGCAAACAAAAACAAAATGCTGCCAAACACTTCTGTCTGCACAGCACGTAATCAGAAGTCCCTTTGAAATATTTATACCTCAGCCGTGGTGTATTTAGCCTACAGAGACAGTGCTTGGATTTGATGGGTTGTGTCAACAACTCACCTTGAATTGGGAATTGTCTCACCATTGACAGAAAACAGGACAATTATCCACAGTGTTCCCTGGCAGTCCTGGGGGACCCAACCTTGTTGCAGATCTGAGAGGTCTAGGATGGGGAGCCAGTGGGAATGGAGTTTGCAGAGAAGCTGAGTTCAACCAGTCAGACAAATGAAATTGTTTGAAAACAAAAGCATTTGTAAACCAAGATACCATTGTATTTAAATATGCATAATACACCCCCAAGTCTAAACTCTCCTTCCTGATAAAAGCTTTCTAATCATTTGCTCCATCTTCAGTGTCTTACTCTACTTAATTTTCTCTGAGTTAAGATAGATGCTATCTCAGTGTATTTTAGACACACAGGGAAACCCTCATACCTCTCTCTGAGGGCTCAGACAGAGCCTATTACAAGATGATAGGGAGCAATCTGTATTTTATGGAGTCCCTGCTTTGCCTCCTATAAATTGAGAGTGAGGTTGAATAGGTCATTTAATGAGCCTTTCTAAGACAACATCTACTTCTCATCACATCTTGGTTTATTTATACTCTTTATGAAATTTTTCATTGAGAATGAGAATAGATACATTTTTTCCAACTAAGTTTATGTGTTAGGTATGGAAATGTTTTTGTGATGGAAATATATTGGAGCTATTATATTTCCCCTGGCATTTCCTGTGGAACCCCTTGACTCTTTTCTAAATTGGCCCAATCAAGTTGAGAGACAGTGATTGCTTCAGGGAGGAGGAGACCCAGAGGCAAAGCTTTTGAATGTTAAAAACTCTTACTTTTGCATTTGAGTGGGAGCCAAGCCCAAAAAAGGTAGAAGCAAACTTTACTAGCCTCCCACTCTATAAAGTTTCTTCAAACTAGAAGTACATGAGGAGCAGTAGGGAGGTGAGAAATTTAGACACCAGTATATACAATACACCTTTGACTTATGAACTCAGTTTGTGAGGGCTGTTTTTAACTCAAGCTGGTCAGGCTTCTTTAAACAGACTTCAAAGTCTTTCTCTCCTATAATATTATAGGCCACATTTTCTTCTAGGCCAATCTCGGTGTCCTTAGAGAGACACTGGTTCAGTATTTCTCAGTTAACCCCACATAGGAGAGGATGTTGTAATGTTCCTTCCAGAACTCTTTAAGGTTTAAATCTGTATCAGAATCTAACTATACTGTATACCTAAAAAGTACCAATAAATGTAATAAAAAAAAATAAATGTGTATCTGAGACCACCTGGAAGCATAAGTGGC
This sequence comes from Fukomys damarensis, assembly GCF_012274545.1. Lineage (NCBI taxonomy): Eukaryota > Metazoa > Chordata > Mammalia > Rodentia > Bathyergidae > Fukomys > Fukomys damarensis. Next base: position 13,575,912 of record NW_022900915.1, read on the forward strand.
TGGCATTTGGGTCATAACTCAAGACTTTGGTTATAAGTTAAAACTAAAATTCCAGTCATAACCCAAGTTGTTAATATGTCAGGCCAGTTGTAACTTGAAGGTCCACTGTATCTGAAAAAGCCATGGTTTAACCTCTATCTTATCAGTCCACGCCCAAGTGGATGCAATTCTAAGAATGGGGGGTGTGTGACAAAATTCCAGATAAGTTTGGGGTATCTGAGAAGAAATGGGAGCTGTGTTCATCTTCTGTTTATGCCCTAGGGAGAGATAAGACCCAGACTAGAAAGAGCTATTTGATGCTTCCAGGAAGATGAGCCTAGGACAGAAAAGGACAGAGATCTAGAGATGGTATGAGTAGAGCTTTATTTAAAAGTTTGGTCATCAGCCTAGGGAACTACTGGGAGTCTGCTAAACCTTTGGGTGTGGGACTTAGTAGAAGAAAATTAAATGTCATAGGTGCATGCCCTAAAAGGGGATTTTGGGCCATTGGTTCCTCTCTTTTCTCCCTTTGAGTTTTGGTTGTCTTTAGGTGAGTAGCTTTCTTTATTATGCACTCTCACCATGATCCACTGCCTTGTGGCTATTGTGGCTATTGTGGCCCAAAGCCAATAGGGTCAAGTGACCATCAAGGGAAACCATCAGCCAAAATAAATCTTTCCTCCTTGTAAAGTGACTTATCTCTGTATTGATTTATATTTGCACTCGTTAAGGTAGCACAAAGCTGACCAACACACCCAAAAAAATAATAAAACCAACTATGAAAGTTGAATATAAAATATTTAAAAAAACAGATTTGTGGTATAATAAAAGTGCTTCCTTATTTATACCTTAAACAACAAGACCTAACAGAAAAAAATCTAATAAATATGATATTGAAGTGATGATGAGTTTAATACTTAGAGATAATAACAAGTGATATGATAAAACATTTGATTTATATTGGTGACAAGGTAAAAGATTCTGTTTATACTACACTGTTTTATTACCTACATGCATAATTGAAGAATGAGTCACTTCCACTAGAGATTAAATTTAAAAAATATAAAATTAAGTTAAAAAATGTCCCAAGATCTCCTGGATTCTGCTCATGAATTTGGGAATCTGCAAACTCTATGTATACTATATCCATATAATACTTCTTGGTCAAACAAAAGCTTTAACCTTAATATTTTGTAAGCCCCACCCCAAACTCTACTTGAGAGAATAAGAAAAGCTAGCAATTACAGAGACAAATAGTACTTAAAGCAATTCCTTCTTAACAAAGTGCCCAAGAGATCTAGGGATAATTAGCTCTATACTGATCCTCTACTGTGGTTCAAGACCTTGAATTTGGGAGATCATACAGAGGAAGTGGGCCACTGGGAGCATGCTGTGGATGATGTGGAGGGTATATCTCTCTTATTTGGCTCTTTCCTTCTCTCCCTGCTTTCTGGATGCAGTAGACTAAGCAGCCTTCATCTGCTAGGATCTTCTAACATGCCATTTCTATCTGGGAACCTATTAACCATGGTCTGAACATTTGAAACCATGAGTCAATACATCCCCCTTCCTTTATGTTTCAGGTGTCAGGTATTTTTGTCTCAGCAACAGAAAAGCTGACCAGTATAGAATTTTTGTATCAGAAGTGGGGTTGCTCTTAGGGAAGTGCTAGAGTACAAACGAAATGTACCCAAGCTGGCCAGGGCCTGAGTTTTTAACAGAAAGTAATTTCCTGATCTTGGAAGATGAATAAGTTTCTTAAAGATAAGGTACTATGTTCTCTACAGTACTTGTGGCAGTATTTGAAAAATGATTGAACCTTGACAAATGCTGTTTTAACAAACTAATGAACTGATGTAGCATGCAAAAATATTGAGGTATGTTTTGGAATAAAGGGAAGGGCAGCCAGGGGTAAATTACTTAGCAGTGATATTGGCAATGAGAAAGAGTTTGATTAATGCCAGGTATTATTATTACTATACAAAGCATCCCTTTTGGTATTTTACTATCTTGCCCAGTAACCTTAAAAAAATTCACATAGCTTTCCAAGTGTCCTCTTTATCTCTAGAATTTGGATATTGATTAGATAAGGGTAAATGACAAAATGTATATTAAGTATATGCATGGCAGCTGATAATTAGGAAGTGATCAATAGTTGCTATTATTAAAATTAATGTGACAAATTATTTGCTAGTATTAATAATAATCAAGGCAATAATTCAAACTTTGTAATAGGATAGAATCATATAAAGAATATTCAGAAATACTTATTCTCCATAAGTCCCCTGAATCAAACGGTTTTCCCTCCTTTAGGAGGGACCCTTTCCTTATATCCTTACAACTAACAATATCTCTTTTCTCAAGAGATCTATGGAAGGAAAAAGAGAAAAGAAAGCCAGCTGGAGCTCCCAGATGTTGTGATTCTTATATCATAACCTAGTTTTAATATTACGAAATCAAAAACATTCAGAATTTGGAATCTTCACACAGAGATGCACATCAGAGCAAATGTGTAGGGTATGGCTTTCCTCGTTTTGTCAATAATATAACATCACTTCATGGAGGGAGGAGCAATAAGAACCATGGCAGAAACATACAGAAAGAGGGGTATGTGTATTTGTTGGTTGGGCATACTGCTTTGTCTGACCATCATTTCCACACTAACTCTCAACATATTGCTGAAAATATTTCATATCCTGTCCCATTTGACTGGTCCAGGAAAGTCACATAATTTAAATTGAGCAATCAGATAATTTCTCTAGGAAGTACAGACTTGGGTTCCAGATAATAAAGTCACTCTTTCCTAGAAGTAGGTGCAGCTGCAGACCAGTAAGTTTGGCCAGTGTAAAAGTTGCATTTTTTTGTTTGTTTCTTGTAGGTAACAAGAAAAGCAAAAACTGTAGAGAAAGGAGTAGAAATGGGAATTAGAGAGAAGGACTTAAACTGTGTATATGAATCCCTTCCAGTCAAATTCATCAACTCCTAAGTTTCCATAGTGGCTTAGCAAGGTCACACAAGAGTTACAAATTGTGCCAGCCCAAGGTTAAATCAATGGTAAATTCCTTTAGTAAAGGAAACATATCAGAGCTAGTTACATGACTGTCATTCAGTAATGGAACGTACTAAAAAAAAGTGTGGAGATTCTGTTAAGTAATAAGACAACAAGGAAGCAAACAAACCTATATAATAAGTGAGAGCCTATGTTGAAAATAAACGTGTTATGTTTCTCAATGAATATACCTCTGTTTCTGAAGAAACTAGAGGAATATACATGGTAGAAAGATGAAAATTAAGTGAAGATCATTTTAATATTGGCTTTCTTTTATGGAAAGATGACTACAGGCTTGCAAGCCCACATTCATCTAGTTCCTGTTTGAATCATAGCTATTTCTTGCCATGCAAACTATACTACTATCTGATTCCAGAATTTATCATCTGCATAAATATGGATGGGCTCATTTCTCTCACCACTTTAATCTTTTCAGTGAGTGTACTGCTTATGTACTCTGTGGGGGCTTTGCTGGGAGACTAAGCACTCTAATTCAAAACCTGGCATTTGATGAATTCAAATTTAAGAAAATATCTAGAAGCAAGATGGAGGAAAATGGTCTCCCCGTCTTTGCATGCAAAAGAAGGGATTGTATCTCCTCCCTCTGGGAATTGTTCACCCTACATTTTTCTAGCATTTATTGTGTTCATATTGTTTGTCAGGTGCTTTTCAGAGCAATTCACATGTATCAGCCAACTTATTTCTCACAACATTCTATGAGATGGATAATTTTATTTTATGCATGCTACAGATGAACCTGCTGTGACTCAACTATTATGTAGGAGTGATAGAAAATGAACTCTGGTGGTAACTTTCTAAAGCCAGAACTTTTAACAACTGTGCTATGCTAGGTGAGGTTCCATTAATACATATGCCTGACAGTAAGGATAATGTGGTAAGCAAGACTGCACAAAGGCTGCTTCCATGGAACATTTTCTTCTGTGGCTGATGAACAATTGTAAACTAGAAGACGCCGTGGGAACTCTGACAAGAAGTCGGCCTAGAGGATCAGAAGGGATTCATTTCCTGATGAATTAATATGTGAAAATTAAATGAGAAGTAGGGATCAGCTACATAAGAAAAAAGAGGAGAAGGAAGAATGGGTAGACTTGGCTCCACATGCATGGGCTCTGAGATGGGAGGAAGCAGAGCTTGCTGGGGTGCTAGGGCTGGCCCCTGTGGCTGCTTCAGGGAGACCTGAGCAGGCTGAAGAGTGTACAGGTTGGCCAGGGGGAAAGGCAGTCTACATTCCACAGGGCTTCTAGGCCACAGGAAGAGTTTGTTCCTGATTTCAGAAATAAAATCAAGAGCTGAAAGACTAAATCGTGCTGTCCAGGTTGCACAATAACTTGGACAAAGTGCTGTGAACAAGGCTCAGTGTTGAGATCTGTTGTTGAGAGATGAGGCAGCATAAACCCAAAGGAAGAAACCGAAAGCAAAAAGGTTGAAGGCTCTTGGTCCATTCTCAATTTTTGTACTGCAAGATCTGTTTGACCAGCTGTTTGCTGGTCAAAACCACAAAGGGAGATCACAATCTCACAACTCCCTTCTTTTCCATAAAATCATATATAGTTCATATATAGTAGTTGGCCATTGCCCCATATTTCTCTCTTTCCAGCCTAGGCCAGGGTCTGGACTTCTTAGTGGTTACACGTGATCTGTTCAGAGCAATGGACATCTTTATTTCCACCCTGTCACACTAGGACAGAACTCTCCTTAGGGTCAGCCTGTGTTTTTCAGTTGTTTAATGGAGCAACTGTAAGATCTATGTATTCCATCCTATCCCCAACACTGCATAAAAAAACATTAAAATATTAAATTTAATGTATGCTAGGATAAATCAAGCAAAGTTTTAAAATTCCTCACAGTCTTGAAGAATGGTAAGGTTAGCACAGTTGAAGGGAACAGAAAACCTCTCTTGCCACACTATAAAGAGCAGAGACAAAAGAGTCCCCAATATTTGAAGAGTAGCACAATGGTCTCGACTTCCATCCTACCTGAGTCTAGCAGCCCTGACTCAAAGCCTGATCATAGCCCTCCAGGAATTCTCATTTTCCTCAAAGGAGGAATGACTGCAGTGCATATCTTTTGAAGGACACACCCAGTTCACAACTGTTTCCTTTATTTCTCTCCTATTTAAAGGGCCAGACCTGTCTCCAAGACTCTACTCCATGCCCACAAACTTGGTTAGATAAGGAGTAAGAACAGCAGGGAGGGCGGGGGAACACTTCTTCCCCAGGCCTGAAACGTCCATTTGGGTGGAAGGATCCCTGCCTCTGGAGAACCAACCATCTCCTCCATGCCTTCCTCCCAGGAAGAAGAAGCAAATCACCTGGACTTCTTAGGGCCGGTGCTTCCCTCCTAGTGCTTCTTTGAGATTTCTGCCCACATGGAACATTTGCTGACCCCTGCTCTCCTCTGATAAGATAAAGGCTCTTCCTCCACGTGAAATCTCTCTTTTTAGCACATTTGAGTCACCACTGTTGATGATAAAGTTAATAGGTTACTTCTCCATTTCTCTATTCTTTCGGAAGAGCTTTACAATCCGGATTGGAAAAGGGATATTTGGGGGCTAATTGGGCTCTATCAAAATCCAACAGGCTGTTACAATTCAGGCTGTTAATCTAAACTATTGAGCTCAGGGATCTCTGATATAAAAGAATATATGGAACCTTTAGAGAGGCTAGTCATATAGAAAGGCCCCCGTGCTGGGACAAGTTCCCGTAATTTCCAGAAGCAGAATTAATTAGCATTGGAAAACATCTGCCAGGCCAGAGTTAGGAATATTAAAATGTATATATATTACATATTATTACATATACTTTTAAAAAAGAAACTTGAAGGAAAAAGGCATAAGTTGTTTACATTGAATTTACCTTGGCTATGATGAGAGAGGTGGGGTTATGTGAAATGGAGACAGCTTTGTGCTTTTGGGTGGGTAGGAGAGCAGTCCACAAAGAGGAGTCAGTGGCACCTCAATTCACAAACTCAATTATCACCACAATTCTGGTTGCAAACTGAGTGGGCGAGAACTGAATCAAGTTTCCCCATACTGAACTTACTGTTGAATTTGATTCAGTTGTTGTCCAACTCTGTTGGACAGAGAATCAAATTCGTTAGCGGAGGTACCACTGTGGTTGTCGCTTGTGGACCGATTGCATCAGGATGTGGTGGTGCCTGAGGATCATAATGAGGTTTGAGTTCAGGTTTAACATAGATTCAAGAATGTGAGTCTTCTGGCCTGAGGTTTGTTAACTGACTGATTAACTGACTTCCCCACCTCTCCTCCTCTCCACTCTTGAACCATTATTAAGTTTAGGATTTCTCAAAATTTTCCTTATATGAAGACCAACCAGAGTCCCTTCTGCGGGAGTGTTGAGGCAGGAGAGATGTGAGCAGGCTGCACAAAGAGGCAGAGATGGAGAAGGCTTTCTGAGGGTCTGGCTTCCAGAATAGCCCTTTCTAATGGGCAGGCAACTGAGCTCCCCTCATGGGATCCACAGCACCACAATTTATCTTGAATATATGTTTCTCATATGGAAACTTAGGCAAGTAGAGCTGGTTTCTTTGTCCACCAAAAGGATCCCAATGCTGTCCCCCAAGATCTTTTTAAAATGCTCCTCAAGAAATTAAGATATACTTTCATATTTGAAAATGCCTAGAAGTTACTTACATTTATGAAGTGATTGTATGTGTATGTAATTTGTTATACTGTGGTACATTCGAGCTGTGGAAGAGAGGCTGAGGATTGCCTCCTATAGAAGGGCTTACCTGTATAAGAGGTTTCACAGTGTTTGATCTGGGCTATCTGCTTTGTTTCAACAACTTTAAGCTGAATTCAGAACAAGGGTAAACATGAACTCAGATTAAGAGTGAGTTCTCACCTGTCTGTTACGCTGTTGAGCCCAAAGTGGAGATATGGTTAGGGTTTTCAACAACAGTGGTAAACTATGATGATAATCGTTAGGGTTTCAAAAGTGTTCTCATCTCCTTTTTCTTGTTACTTTTTTATTCACACTCCCACAGAGAGATACTTTGGGGAAGTAACTATTAGTATCTCCGTATTACTATTACCAGGAAGAGATTAAGAATTAGAGGGGTGAAGTGACTTGTCTGGGTCCACATGCCTGGAAAATAAGTGGTACTGTAAGGGGTGCATTCACAACTTCTGACTTGGGATCCTATGTTTTCTGCAAACCTCTGTGCCGCTTAGAGAAGAGGCCTTCACAGATCTACACAGACCACACATCTAGATGAAAATGTGATGCAAAAACTTCATGCAAGATAACTCTCCTTATACAAGGAGAATCTCTGCTCAGGGCACAGAATTGCACTGTACCCCGGCATGGAAAGCAGTACTCGCCCTTCCAGAGACTGCTAGTCCCCACGAAGTCTCCTGGGAAATACAGAAGTTCATGTGATTACACAGTACTTAACAAAGTGCTTGGCTTTTGATGAGCCTCAAACATTGCTCATTGAACAAATTAATGAGTGAATGAATGGGATGGAGGGAAAAATGTATTCGAGTTAGATTAGGTTAGATCCAGGAATCTTAACTTGAAAGCATATGGAAGTGTTTTAGGGGCCCCACGACACTCCAGAAATATGGGTAAAATTGTGCACTATGTGTGTTTTTAAGGGTAAAGGGTCCTAGGTTTTGTCAGAATCTCGAAGAGATTGCTAAGCCAAAAGTTTAAAAATATTATTGATGTTAGTTATGGAGAGGATATAGCCCAAGAAAAGTCTCATTTTTGTGCCTAAGGAAGTACATTGTTGATATGCTTTGGGATTCAGAAATTGATTTGACAATCTTAACATCATTTTCAGGTGAGACCTTTATGAGGGGATTAAGTCACCAGTGCAGCACCCTTACGATTGGATGAAGGCCTCTGTCATGGGAATCAGTTATAAAAATGCAAAGTTTGAGCAGGGTGTGGAGGCACATGTCAGCAATCACAGCACAGCTAGGAGACTAGGCAAGTGGATCACAAGTTTTAGCCTAGCCTGGGGAATTTACTAACTTAGCAAGGTCCTGTCTCAAAATTTAAAAACCAACGGGGGTGGGCAGTTGGGGGGATTTAGCCTAGTGCAAAGGTTCCAGGTTCAATCCCCAGTACTGAAAGAAGAAAAAGGGGGAGACGGTGGAGTTTTGGCTCTGTCTCTTTACCTTTCTCCTCCCGCTCCTTTCTCCCCCTCTCACCACCCTCCCCCTTCTTCCTTTTCTCTCTCTGTCCTCCACCCTTCCCTTCCTCTCCTCTCTTCCCTCTCTTCCTCCTGCTCTCTTACCATGTGCCACTTTCTGCCACGTTATGACACAGCAAGAAAGCCCTTACCAGATGCCAGCCATCTGATGTTGAACTCCACAGCCTCCAGAATCGTGAGCAAAAGACGTCTAGTCTTCGTATGTTACCCAGTCTGTAGTACTTTGGTTACAGCAGCAAAAAATGATAGAAGATAGGATTCAATCTCAACCATGTTTGATAGATGCAAAGGTTAAAAAAGAATATTCGAATCACTCTTTTTTTTTTCTTGCATACAAGGGAAAGTAAAAAGGAGAGTTATATAGGACTTTATTGCCCAGAGAATGTCTACCAATTAGACCAGTTCTAACCTGTCTTCAGACTCCTGAGCCAAATTTTGAAATGGAATAGATGGATTTTGATTTCTCAAGGCTTGTTTTTTTAACTGTTTTTAAAAATAACTTTACCATCCATCTACGTGAAAATCTTAGAGCAATCCATCCTTGAGGCAGAACACTGGAATTAACGATGGAACTCTTTCATCTGTATGTTTATAATATAATCTAAGGGTTCCTGGTAGAGAATGCCCCTCAGGTTGGGTTTATATATGATGAATTACATCTTGTTGTTATGGTAACTAATTGACTAAATATAGCATGAAGGAAAAGAAAAAGTACCACTTACAAGTCAACATGAAATGGTTATGACAATAGTAGTTTTAAAATGAAGTAGATTAATGCTTTGCTTTTCTTCTTTCTTGCCATAATGAGTTTTACATGTTCTTAGGAATGAGTCAGACTTTCATCCTAATTTACAAATACAAAACCAAACAAAATTAAGGGACATACTTTGTAAAAGTCTCTTCTCTCAGAGAAGAACAGTTGGATCAATTATTTTGTGTACCTATAACTACTCTTAATATGTAATAGAATACATTAACATGAAACTCGTGTGCTGTGCATATGATTATGTTTGTGGAGTGATATATAACGTATTACCATGACTATCTCTACATGACTGTATTAATAGTAACACACACAGCTAATCTTTGTTCAAGTTGCAGTGGGATACAATTCATATATCATAACATTTACTAATGAAAATATTCAATTCAGCTAGTTTTAGTGTACTCAGACTTGTGCAGTATCATAGTCTAATTGTAGAAATCTTTGTCATCCCAAGATGCCTCATCATATCCATGAATGCCGTGCTCCTTTTCTGATGCCCCAAACCCAGTCTACCCCTTGGAAACTACTAATTTACTTTCTGTCTCTATAAGTTTCTCTATTCCGAATATTTTGCTTAAATAAAGCTCTATCATACGCAGCTTTTGTGCCTGACCTCTTTCACTTAGCATGTTTTCAGGGTTCATATGTTACAGCATGTGTCAGGATTTCTTTTTTATTCCTAACACTCCATGAGTGAATGCATCATGCTTTGCTTATCATTTCATTAGCTGATAAACACTGGGACTTTTTCCATTTGGGGACTATTGTGAATAATGTAGTTCTGAACATTGATGTACAAGTTTTTGGGTGACACATATTTTATCTTGGAGTGAAACTGCTATGTCTAGTGATAACATTCAGCCTTTCTAGGAACTGCTAGGATGTTTCTCACAGTGGCTTCACCACCTTACATTCCCACCAGTAAGCGTTTCAATTTTTCTCCATTATTTTCATGACTTGTTATTATCTTTCATTAAATTCTAATCATTCTGGCGAGTGGCAGTGCTATGGCTTTGAAGGTGGTTTTCTCCCTCTGAAACTCATGTTGAAATAAGGAACTCAGTGTAATGGTAGAGAGGTGGTGGGAAATTTAGAGGTGATTAAGTGGTGATGATGAGTCTGTGCCTTTCTGCTGGGACTGGATTAGTTCTCATGGTAGTGAGTTAATTCTAGCTCTTGTAGGACTGGATTACCACATGTTGTAAAGAAAGGTCAACTCACTTGTTTTGCCTCTTCTTCACGTATTCACTTTCCCATCATGTTATGATTTAGCATGAGGTCCAAACCAGATGCAATCTTGGACTTCAAGTCTCCCAACTATGAAACAAATAGCTTGTTCGATTTATAAATTTCAGTAGCTCAGACACTGTGTTACAGTGATAGAAAATGGATCGAGATAAGTAGTTTCCCACTGTGGTTTTGATTTGCATTTTTCTAATGGCTAACTATATTGAGCTTCTTTTCACTTTCTTATTGACCATTTCTTTATATTTGGAAAGATGTCATTTCTCCATTATTAATTGGATTTTCAAATTGTTTTGTTGCGAGGCTTCTTTACATAATGTATATGCAGTGGTGCTTCAGTTTATGAACCTAACTGTTTCACTATTTTAGGGGAATATGGCTGCATTTCTGTTCGTGCAGAAAATGGCTATGGTCATGTTTGTCACACAGTATAACTTTATGAAGGGAAACAAAGTTTTGCTGAATGCTTTTGTTTGTAAACCAAATGGTTTACAAACAGAAGCATTTGTGAACTGTGGTGTTACTGTACAACTCTCTTTTTAGATACAATATGCAAATATCTTATTTAATTCTGTTGTCTTTTCACCTTCTAATGTTGGTGTTTGGTATACTAAACGTCTTAATTTTAAGTCCAATGTGTCTATTCTTTGTTGTTGTCATTTATACTTCTGGTATCTAAGAAGCCATGGCATACATAACTCATGGTCACAAAACTTGGGGGCTTATTCTTAACTATAGAATTCCTATAATTTTAGCTCATATTTAGGCATAGAGTCCATGTGGAGTTAATTTTTTTGTACTATGTGAAGCAAAGATTCAGACAAGATCGGGTGCATTCAGGGTGAGAGGGCCATAGACTATGAGGCAAAGATTCAATTCATTTTTTTTTATGTTGTCCTAGCTCTATGTGTTGAAAAGAGTATTATTTCCTTCATTGACTTGTGTGACACTCTTGTCAAAAATAAATCGATCATCAATGTAAGGGTTTATTTCTGAAATTTTTAGAATAATGCATATATCCATAGGCCCACATTTATTATTATGCCAGGACCACACAGTCTTTATTACTTCAGTATTACAGGAGGTTTGGGAATCAGAAAGCATTGAGTCCTCCAACATTGCTCTTCTTTTCCAAAATTAGTTCAGCTGTTGTGGATCCACTGCATTTCCATGTGGATTTTAGAATCAGATTGTCAATATATGAAAAACATAATTAGAACTTCTCATATCTACTTTTATTAGTACATCTTTGCAGTATATAATGTTTACATTTCTCATGTGGAATTGGTTCATGTACATAACACATTTTAACTCCTTTGATCAGCCTCTTCTGTTCTCCTCCCTCTCCCTCCATCTCTTGATCCCTTTCCCATTTGAAATAATAGATTCTATTACCTATTTTTAATTTTGCTCTTTATTTATAATTTGAGTTTCTTATATAAGAGAAACCATATGATAGTTAAGCTCCTATGTCTGATTTCTTTCACTTAATATTATGGCTTGAAGGTGCATCCATTTTCCTGCCAATGACGCAGCTTTTCGAAGGTATTATGTGGAAGCTGCAGACCAATTTGGGGATTGTTGCCATTTTAGGAATGTTACTCCATTTCATGGACATCGACTGTCTTATGTATCCCCATTTATTTAGATCATCTTTAATTTCTTTCAACAATATTTTGTAGCTTTCATGTATACAAGTCTTGCATTTTCTTCATTAAATTATTCCTAGATGTGTAGTTTTTGCTATTATAAATGGAATTGTTCATTCCATTTTAGAATTGTTCATTTCTAGTGTACAGAACTCATTTTTGTATATTGATCCTATATCTTGCCAAATTGCTGAACTCCTTTATTAGTTCCAGTAGTTTGTTTTGATTATTTAGAATTTCCTATGTACATAATCATGCCCCTGCAAATAAAAGTTTTACTTCTTCTTTTGCGATGCAGATGCTCTTATATCCTTTACATGTCTATTTGCTCTCGTTAGCAAGAACTCACAGTGTAATGAACATAACTGGGCAAAACAGATATCCTTGTCTTTTTTTCTGATCTTAGGAAGAAAACATTCATCCTTTCATAGTCATATATAGAGTTAGAAATATACTTTATGTTGATAGCTTTTATTAGTTTGAGGATGTTTCCTTTTATTCCAAGTTTGTTGAGTAAATAATCTTTATGTGTTTTTTTCTAAAATGTAACTAGAGTCTTTAACAGAGGAATTTTTTGTTTGGATTTTGGAACAACTTATATAATCTTAAGAGAAAAAATAAAAGTTCAATTTATATACATAGATGTGTGTATATACATACATATATAGCACTAAATATGTAGTATAGTATTGCTACAATTTGAATACATCCCCTAAAATTCTTGTGTTTGAAACTTGATCCCCAAATTCATACTTAGAGGAGTCCTCTGGGTTAGGGTTAGATAAAGTCATGAGCATAGGGCCTCCATGATGGCATTCATGGCTTTATAAGAGAGACTTCAGTTGGCGTAGTCTCTCTGTCTCACCAAAAGATGCTCTCTGCCATGTTACAGCGCGGCAAGAAGGCCCTTACCAGGTACCACGCAGATGCTAGTATCTTGGGCCTCCCAGCTCCAGAATCATGAGCCAAATAAATCTTGATTCTTTGTAAATTACTCAGTCTCAGGTTATTTAGTTATTGCAACAAAAGAAAAAATAAGGTCAGTTTTTCTCTGGAATTATAGTGTTAATTATAATATTGTATAAATGACCCATAATTATAACGCTAGCAATAGGACATAGTAATTATTTTTATGGTGTTATTAAAGTTATTTTTACTTTCTTTTCCTAAATTCTTTAACAACTACAGCACGCAGTAATAGTTGTTCTTATAAATCTCTGTTTCCTTGGGGCTTGTGAGGAGGAAAAGGGGCGACCACTACAGTGGTCACAGGAGAAAAGTAAGAGCCCAGATGAACACTACCTCTTCCTGGCAAGGAGGATCGGCTGTGAGGTGTGCAGCTGAGCCTGCACGATAAGCAGTGTCCTTCTCCAGGGTGAGATGCCCACATGGGAGGAGGTATGAAGCCTGCAAGATCTGGACTTGGGTTTGTTGAAGGCCCATGTCCCACTATTCGAGGAGACTCATCAGCAAAGGAGAGGATACAACACCACTGGGGCACAGTGTAGTTTATGCCTCCAGTCCTACTCCCACTATAATAACTTACAAATCCTATTTTTATTCTTACTTCTAAGTTTTTAGACTTAAAAATTAATGTTTCAATATAAAATACATATTTTTTTAAAAAAGAGAATTCTCTTTATTTTTTCCCACAGTGCCTCTCTTGCGTACCTATATAGGTATACAGAACACTTGTATCATTAAAAAAGAAAGTATCAAAACCTTCAACTTGTTGATATTCCACTTCACTTTATATTCTTCACTTCCTCAGCTAGGAGATAGTTCTTATATATCAAAATCAAGTTTACCATGAAGTTAAAAGAATCACTTGTCTGTTTTCTGCTCATGCAGGCTTTTGATTATATATTACACTGATTTTGTGGTAGATGATGGTTATGGTTAACCCGTAAGCCATCCCATTCTTTTTATATCCTAACCAAGCTCTGCCTTTGCCAAGCTTGTAGGTAACCCTGTATAAGGGAAGTCTGATATCCTCCGTATTCCTAGATGATAAACTCTTGATTGATCCCAACCAAACTTGCAATTCTGTTATTAAATACTTACTTCAGAATAAACGGAAGGCCCAGTTGCAGCCAATGAAAGGTAGGGGGAAGTTTTCTGGAGGGTATTTGCAAACAATTTTTCCACCCTCATCAAAACAGATACTCTTTCTGTCTTTGGATAGAGTTGTGATGATTAGAGCTGCAGCAGTATTTTTGCAACTATGAGGTGATGAGCCTAAAATTAAGAACCAAAATGCCAATGATGCCAGAGAAAAAAGGTGGCAAACAGTCACCGTTACAGCATTTACTCCAAAACTTATTCCTGGGATTTCTTAAACCTGGACTTCTTATTCTGTAAAATACTAAATATATGTTACATGAGTTCATGTACAACTGTGCGGATCTGGCCCTGTTCAAAGCTGTCCTGCTGCTGTATGTTCACACACAGTGGGTCCTGATGTAAAATTATGTTTATTAGAAAATAAGGCACGTTTCTGTAATTTGCTCAGGAGCACAGAATTGGCTGTTAGAAGCCATGGTTTTAGTCAAATGATCTCTTGTTTGCATTGAGAGTACCCGAACTTGATACATCATTCATCACGTTTCCTTGTAGTTTCCTGTTTAGCTTATATATCACATGTTAGCAAATCCCAAGAGGGGAAGAGATAACGGCTTGTGCTTCAATCTGTCCTACTGGCACATAAGTAAGTGATAACCTTGAAATGCTCAGTGATCAATGAATATAATTTTTGCATTATCCAATTTGTGCCACCATGAGCTATATGTACCAGATGTCAAACATCTGGATCCTTTAGAGCATCTGTATGAATGACTGAATATTTTTTCATCTTAGTCTGGATGTTTTGGCACCAAGTAATATAACCCCAAAGTTAGCCTGCAAAAATCGGGGGCCTCATTCTTTTACTCGCAGATGTGATGGGATGCTGAACCCTTGCAGATGAGCGATGGCTCTTTACTATGCTGTCATCCTGACACTGAGGGAATTTCCTCCAGGGGAGCAGAAGGCAGCCAAGATTCCTTGAAGAGCTTTTCCCTCATTCCAGATGTTAAATATATGACAAGATATGTTCTAGTGTGTTGTTTAAAACATAAACCCTATGAGAATTTAAAAAAGGGAAATTGGCAACCAAAAGCAATCTTCCTTTATGAGATCAGAGGCATCTCACAATTGTGTAGGTATCAGAGTAATTGCTGGCTTTTTTTCTCTTCTCTTACCCTTCAAGCATTTCTTCTTTATATCCCGATTCTCAGATTGGAGCCATAACTTGAAACTAATGAGAAGATTAATCAAATAAGTTTTCAAAAAGAGTGAAAAGTATGCTTATCGTCTTAATTGGATTATCATTGTCTTGCTGTCCCAGGGAGTTTTGATTAAAAATTTAATGTTAGGCATATTTTAGGACTATATCATGTTATATATCTATTTAAAAATTTTTAGATATTACCTTTCCTCTCTGAGTTTCAAACTGTACTCTGAGAATTTAAATTCAAGCTTCCCACACCATTTCAGTATAGGAAATGAGTAGTGAAAGATACTGTTAGTAGAAGGCCTTTTCTGTTGCAAGTGACACCTCACAGCTCAAAGTGACTTCAGTGGGACTTGTAGGTGTGTGCAATACACCAGGAGGATCAGCTTTGGTTAGAGCTTCATCCTGAGCTCAGGTCGTGATAAATAAATAAACGGATCACTTAAAAGGGTGTCACAGTCCAGTCCCAGTATCCTGCAAACTGTAAAAGTAGCACATTCTCTGTAAGTCTTTTCTTTCATTTATTGTAATATAAGGGCCAAGCACCCTTCCCTTTCCACAAATGCTCAGGAGAAGAGGCCCAAAGCATTTCTACTACTTGCATTGTTCCAACTTCTTTTCTGCCGTGGAGCAGGTGATGAGTTAATGGGCCAGTGCTGTGTAGCACAGGCCTTAGAATGTGGAGCACCAGAAACCTGGGATTATATTTTTGGCTTCTCGGGACACAGGCTGGGACCAAAATAAACATTCTGTTAACATCTTGTTACATAGATATGTATTCATATACCCCACAGAGAAAAAGGGACAGGTAATGTGACAAGGCTTTCTATAAAGCCTTGTGTCCTTTCTTTTTCACTCAATACTACACAATGGGCACTTTCAGAATACTGAATATGCACAACAAAAAATGAATCTCAGGACTGTGTAGTATTTCATGTTATAGCTCTACTATGGTTTATTTAAACTGATTAATATTGGATAATTAGATTGTTTTCAATATTATGCTACTGGAGTAAACATTTGCATATAACCTTTATTGATTTCTAAGGTACTATAATAGGAATTACTGGATATAAGAGTGTGAGCATTTTTAAGAATTTTGCATTCATTTCCTATTATAATAACAAGTGAAGACAGATGTAGTGGTTTGGAAGAACACTTACTTATTGTCTTGCAGTTCTGCAGTTACAAGTCCAGTGGGCTTGGCTGCTTTCTGTGCTTTGAGTCTCCCAAGGCTAATACCAAGGTGTGGGTAGGTCTGTGTTCCTGTCTGAAGACTCTGGGGAAGAATATGTTTCCAGGCTCTGTTGTGTTGCTGACAGAATTCAGTTCTGTGCAGCTGTCGGACCAGGTCTCATATCCTTGCCAACTGTCAGCCAGGGTGTCTCTTACCTCCTAAGCTCTCTTGTAACTAAGGACCAGAAATGGAGTTGCTTGCTTCTCCCACTGTTGCCTTCCTCTTCTGATATTAAGAGATCAAGTGATTACAACAGACCCATCTGACAACCACCTTTTTATAAGGCCAGTAAATTAACAGCTTTAATTCTAGCCACAAAATCCCTTCTGTCCTATAAGGATTGAAAGCCCTAGGCCCACCACAGACGTGGTATGTATTGCCTTCTAGAATGTTCTGTATGTATTTATATAGACTCTCGCTTTGTATAAGACTTCCTGTTTCATAACCTTTTCCTCAATACCCACCCTCTCATTAAACCAATGACTATTACAACAGCAAACTTCATATCTGATGAGTAAAAAGGTATCTTTATGTTGTTTGAATTATGTTCCTTAGGTTGTTCATGAAATTGAATTTTAAAAATTTTATTTTTTTTAGCATATATTTACAGTATATGTTGTTTACATTCATCTTGGGTAGTGGGTACATGTACTTAATGTATCCTGATTGTTTTTATTCTCCTTCCCTACCACACCCACCTCTTTCCTCTGTCTCTAGATTCCCTTTTTCCGTTTTCACTATTGTCATTGTTTTTTAAATTTGCATTTGTGACGTATAATGATTACATTCACTGAGGCGGTTGGTACATATACCTAACACATTTTAAATCCCCTCCCCTCGCTCCTTTCCCCCACTATCAGTCTCTTGGTTCCCTTCCAATTTGCAAAATATCTCTCACCATGGGACACTGTACCCAAAGATAAATTTGAGGCATTTGTATGAAAATAGACACCTTGAAAATATAATGTTATGTGGAGTAAATCAGACACTTAAGTTTAATACTGTATGGTTTATCTCTTTTGAGTTATCTGTGATACAAATAAAGAGCAAAATCAAAGGTTGCTAAAAGGAAACATGGATAAATCAATTCACAGTTACTTTGCAGTTAACAGGTAAATCAATGCACAAGTAATCAATGTACACTTACACAGTAAAAATATATTCATGCATTGAGCTAAGACCTCTGTTACATATGTGAGGTTCATTAATCTATGCAGACAGCAGTCGGGGTGATAGAAATCCATTGTGCCTGTTTCTCTGCTCCATAGCAAGGTACGGAGGAGGGGCAATTATGAATTGGGATGGGAGCCAAAGCGGTGTCCAGCCATTGAACCAACAAAGAAGCGATTTCATTCAGTTGTAAGAAGGTGGTCACCAGAACGATTCCCATCCGCATACTGCCATGTGTTTTTACACAAGTCCCAGGAAAGAAACCTGCCTTCGTTTTTAGCATCCTGTGCCAAATATGCCCTGATGTACTTTATAGACTATTCCTCTCTCATACACACACACAGAGACACACATACACAGGCACATGTACTCACATACAGACCCATACAATGATGCCAAATTCAGGTTGCTTTCAAAACAAAGGACGGGTGAACCAAAAAATTTAACTGTAGGAGGTTGCTAAAGGAAAAAGAAACATATCGAGAAGACAAAGCAGAGCACAGCAGAGCTTGCTGATAAGACTGTTTCAAACTTGGTAAAATACATACAGTCATGGATGCAAAGTCCTACAGTATTTTATATATAGATGGCTCATTTCATTTAAAATAATGATCAGATTTTGATATTAAATTCAGAGAGACCAGGGAATTGAATTTTATCTGCCTATGTAGAGATGACTTGGAATAGGTAACATAAAGGCAATGGTTTCAAAGCCCTTCTCTTGTTTTGCACAAAGTAAATGGAAAACTTGGCCAAGGCTGTTACACCAAACTCTGCTGACAAATTTTCAGATGAGGATTCCTAGTGTGATGGTATTTTATGCATACATTAATTCTTTTAGCGTTCTGTGTCTTGTTAAAGTGTAACTAATCCAAGAATGGATAACATAATTTAGCTTATTAATTTGTCTTGACTTTGGGAAAAGAGTAACCATAAAGTGTGTACAGTAGTGATTACCCTGGCGGTGGATGAGTAGTAACGGAAGCATGCTTCTCAATAACATTTTGTTTCTGGAATTTAGTTCTATTTATACATATATGTTCAGTTTGTGAACAGTGTACTTATGATATATTCACTTTCCCAAATATCTGAAGAGTGAATGGCAGAAGGGAAAGCTAGTTACATTTCAGAATATTTTTTAGGTGCTACAGGTCTCTGAAATTTCATGTTGTCAATACCAGAGGTTATAGAACCATGGTCTATAGGCCAGGTTTAAATTCATAGATATATTTGGCCCACAGGGTGAATCTAAAATTTAGTTGTGAACCTTTGAAAAATGGAGAGAATGTATTAAAAAAGTCTATTTGCAGACTTCTTTGAAAAGTTGAAAGATCTTAAAGAACTAACCTTAGCATTGCTACCTGACAACAATCTGGAGGAACAGAGGACAAGAGCTATCTCCTACACACAGGACATATATTACACTTTGCCATGGTCTCCTGCATTCACTTTAATCTCGCTGATGAAATGTATGTCTTCTATTACCTGTCATCCAATCAGGTTGAAGGTGCAGCTGCTGTCTTCTGACAGACAATTACAGTGTATCACATAGATCTGTGTACTGGGAAGGTTTATAGATGCTTGTAAATGTGCAGTGTGGTTTGCAGTGAACATAAAGAGAAGGGTGGGTTTGGTGTTATCTGGTTAACTACACCAAGGCAGACAGTATAAGTGGAGAATCTGAGTCTCTGCAACTGTCTGATAGAGACAGACAAGGCCATCATCACAGCTCACCATCTGATGACCACTAGCTACTTTTTGTGGACTAAAGTCAGAGGAATGAATTACAAATGAAACCATATGTTTGGAATAACCATAAAAGATAGAGCTAACATATTCATTTTCAGAGTATAGCTGCAGTCTTCTTATGTATTTGTGTATTTAAATGTACACATGTACCTACTTTTATGGTGCTAGAGATGTAGTCCTTTTATTAATCACATCCCCAGTCTCTGCGATGTAAGCCGCACTCACTGATTAAGTGAGTCAAGACTTAGAAGCACTGTGCTTTGTGTTGGAACTGCATGTGCTGCCTCCCCGCGCTGCTCACTCAGAATGAGGCAGAGGAGACGGGATGACCATGGAAAGAGTGTCAGGGGAATCAGCCTGAAGATCTCTGTCATCACAATCAGTAATCCAGAGCCACACCAGAAAATGTTTCTAGGTCCCAGTTGTTGGTAATACTAGGAAGACGATTACAGGTCTGGGAAGTGTAGGACCACAACACATATGTTGGTCATCAATGTCCTGGCAATGGTGTTTTTCAGTGTTTCTAGCTGATGTGTGAACAGGTCCAAGCCCTGTCTAATTTCAAAGAAGGTGGGTGTTAGAATGGAGCAGATGCCTGTAGATGTGACTGGAAAAATTCTCAAGTCATATGAGTCCTAGAATTTGCTTTAGTTTGCTAGATATTTTAGAGCTGATGACATTTTCAAAAGGCCTTCCACATGGAGCTGGTATTCCTGTCCCATATTTATTTTAAAATGCTGTGGATTTTAATATATATTTTTCACACATTTGGGCCCAGCTACACTTTAAGCCTAAATTGAGCTGTTTCTAAGTGGTTCTAGAGTTTGGGAAATGAAGTGGCCTGTGATAAGCCTGTGATGTTCTTTGCAAGCCATTGCCTGGGTGGAATGAAAGAGGCTTTGTATAAATAAAACTTTTAAAAATGAAGAGGCTTAACAGCAAAGTGTAGACACTTGATATTCCCTAGGTCCAGAAAAAAAAAATAACCTGAGAATTAAATTACTTGCCCATGATACAACAACAGTTAATAGCATGGGTAAAAGTAGAACTTTGAGCCTTTCATTAAATTGGACTCTCTTGTAAAGGAAAAAAAGTAAAGCAACAAACTAAGTAATCTGGGTCAATACCACACAAATTTTCCCACAGGCTCAAGATAGTCCACACTGCCCTTCAGCTGTAATATGCACAAATCTCCTATTATTATCCAGAAAATTTTGTTGACCTATTTTTGTTTGTCTTTTTGTCAAGAAAGTACATTTCTGAGAGCAAGTGTGTATCTGACTAGTTTGCTGCTTAATCTATAAGGCCTTGGCCAGTGCCTGACATACAAAGTGGCCTTTGAAATACATTCCTCAAATGAGTAAATGAATAAACAAGGAAATCAGTAAGTGATACTTCTTAGGGAACTATGGTGCCTAGGCCAGATTTACCCTGTCACCTGCTTCTAAAAGTAAAATTTTACTGGAATAGAGTCAAGCGCTTTATTTATGAATTGCTGTAGTGGTTTTTATGCTAAAACAGCACAGTTTAGTCACTGCAACAGAGACCTGTAGCCTGCAAAGGTGAAAATATTTACTGCCTGGCCCTATATGGTAAGAATTTCCTGAACCCTGATCTATAAAATAATCTCTCAATGGTATTCACTTAAAGGTGAGAAAATTGAGGAACTTTCTCAGCATCACTAAATAAATTGGTGGTGACGGAAGAGGACAGATAGATTGCAGGACACTGAAGCGTAACATCCTAAGACTGGGAAGAAAACGAGGAAGGCATCAGCCATCTCTCCTCTAAGAAAAATATCTTCTCAACGCTCCCACAAAGATGAACACCTGAACCGTTTCAACATATCTTCACACAGATCACATTCTCTTCTGAATCTGGACTAGGGTTATATTTTCCCATAAGGTTTTTACACCGGCTTCGTAGGAAAATACACATAGCTTCCAAAAGACAGAGTAAAGTTCGAGAAGGCAATAGCATTCTAGAAACATACTCTCGGCAGAGCTCCAACCTCCCTCGTGACAGCAGTGTCTAATTATTGCACTAAACTTTGAGAAACCTGATATTATGCGAATCAATTCCAGCTATATTTTAAGACATACAACTTTTTAAAAAAATTAAAAAGTCCTTTTTTATATGGAAAAATCCTTGTCACGGTATTTGGAGTTAAGCACAGATACAGTTTAATACAGTGTTATAGCTTAATCTAGTACAAATGTGGGAACAAATTGAAGCACATTTTAGATAAAGACTCCTCTGAATAACACAAGACAGTATTTTCTGCTGCTTGTCAGTAGGCAGCAGTGGGAGGACTGATGCTCTTGCGGTAGTCCAGAGGTGATGGTTCCACTTTCCAGAAGAGCAAACTGGTGGCTATTGAGGTGGGAAGGGTGGAAGTCTCAAGTCAGTCATGGGTTTGAGTCACTCACTAGATGTGTGAACTCGGGCTAATGCAATCTAAACAACGGCCGAGCCCTAGAGTATCAATGAGGGTCATGATATCCCTGAAATTTAGAGATGTTGCTGGCTGTAAAAATCATCACATAAGTTCTGCACACATAATCAACCAGAACTCAGTTAGAAGGGAGTAGGTGGTTTGGTGTCCAAAGTGTGTCTTATAGAGTAGGTCACGGGCTGCTGGAGGGTTCATCCTGGGCATGTCTATGAAGTACATGGCATGGCTCAGCCCATGGTAGAGCCTTTATGAATGATGGGTAGCTGCTGCTCTACTTAGGGAAATAAGATGGCTAGTCACAGGTACCCACTAACAAGGTAACAGAGCTTAGCTTCATAACCCCTTATCTGGGGGAAGGGTGGGAGTCCGGCCCTCAGCAGCTGTTACCCACCTGCAGACACAGGTGCTTCCATTTTATTTATCTTTCCCTAAGCAATAAACACCACTGCCTTGCTTGATATAATCCTTTGTGCAGCCTTTCAAGTCTGTTTATGTTAACTACAGGGCTAGCCATCAGAAAGACCCAGGCAGAGATATATTCGTGAAAGAATTAAAGTCATCATACTACAGTGATACATGCATATCCATGTTCGTAGCAGGGCAAGTCACAACAGCTGAGGTCTGGAAACAGCCTACGTGCCTACCAATAGATGAATAGTTTAAAAATGTGGTGTATATACACAGTGGAATTTTACTCAGCCATAAAGAAGAATAAGTTCATGTTATTCAAGAAAAATGGATGAATCTTGAGCTCATAATGTTACATGACATAAATCAGACACAGAAAGTTAAATACCTCGTGGGGTTTTTTTTTAATATAAGATGGTGGGAAACAGGGAGGCAGAATTTTTGGAGTTGGGGAAGAGGAGAAAAAAGGATTGAAAATGTCAAGATATGATATACACATGTACCAATTACCCAAAGCAAATGTAAATATTCTGTATCACAGACATACCAACAAAAAAGAGAAAAAACAACTATTATTATGCAAAGTCACTAAATTGACCAAATAAGTGACTTTGTGTCTATGGTAACTGCAACTCTTGTCTATACGTGCAGAACGACTATTAAGCATGTGGGAAACTTTGGTTGTTACCTCAATCTTTGAGGAAAGGCACGTCTGAGAACTCAGATTTAAATACCACTTGGGCCTGTGCCTTTTGAAGAAAATGAACCCTAATACCTCTTTACCTTGTTATTTCCATTTGTAAAATGAGGAGAATTGAATTCTCCCCATAAGTTTATAGCGACAGTGAAATGAGCTGATGCCCCTACTTATCTAGGACCAGGTACATGGTAAAGACTTAATGGAGGTGAGCTGTTTTATTGTTAATTATTAAAATTCATAGTGGTGATGTTCTGAGTTTTTAAACCCAACTAATCAAAGCTGATAAAAAGTTTCATTTCTTATCCAGTTGTCTCAGTGTCAGATTTCCTCTTGCCCTTCCATATCAGCAGAAAGAGAAATGGAGTGATTACTAACTTTCTTAATTCATCCAAAAAGCAAAACATCTTTCTTCTATTTTATCAAGAGCAGAATCTATTTTGTCACCTCTGGCTGTCTGCATTGTTTGCTTTGATTTATGCAGAAATTAGAGTGGCTGCCATCAATTTTTCTAGGTCAGGTAATTCATCTAAAAAAATCATTTGATTTCAGAAGTTTGCCCTTTAAAATTTTCCCATATTTGGGGAGGTCAATAGGAATATCTGTAGAGATTAGACTATGTAAAAGAACAAGACACATCCTGAAGCGCTTTCTGCATTCTGGTCTATATTCAAGAACGTAAACTAGTACAGCTAATATGGAAGTCACTGTGAAAGTTCCTCAAAACATGAAAAAATAGAGCTACGACTCTTCAGTGTATACCTGAAGCAATTAATGTCGGCACTCTATAGAGACACCTGCATACCTATTTTTAGTGTGGCACAATAGCCAAGGCATGGAACTAGACTTGGTGCCCATTAAAAGACAAATGGATAAAAAAATGTGGTATATATACACAGTGGAATATTATTTAGCCACAAGGAAGAATGAAATTCTGTCATTTGCAGGAAAATGGATGGAAATCACCCAGACTCAGAAAGACAAATATTACATGTTCTCCCTAATATGTGGAATCTAATAAAGATTCAAGAAAGTAGAAAAAAGAGGCAGAGAAAGGGAGAAAATGCTCAGAGAAAGGAAAGAAACTTTCTGGACTCCTGACCTATCCTGGACATTCCTAATCACTTCTGACCTTCACTGCTATTCTTCAGGAAATCAGTGGATTCATCAGAATAGACATTATAATTGCCCTTTGAGGCTAGAACTAAAAAAGTACACTTTACCCCGCCCAGGTTTTCTCTGTAAAAATTTAATATTCATTTGTTAATTCATTCATTCAAAAACATTTATTGAGCCTCTCCTATGTGTCAACACTGAAAAAGGGACAATGTCTCCTTCTCTCTTAGGATTTACTGAGTCTAACAGAGATTGCTACCTGAACTACCACAATGTAATAAGTGTTATGGAGAAGTAACTCAAAGTCCTAAGTGAGTACAGATCTAGGGAAACCTGACCAGTTCTGAGGATTGGCAAGGGAAAGCAAGGCTCCACACACAGCATACTGAAAACTCCGTTATGAAGTAGATACAAAATATATTTTGCTTGTTGCTATAATTTTCCTGCAGTTGAAGCTCCAATGTCTCAAGGAAAAGACATACTTCTAATATGCACAAAACATTGTATGGACTAGGAAGGTCCTAAAGAAAGCCTCTCTCAAAAGACAATATATGACTTCATACCTGAAGAGTTAAAAAAATTAGATCAGGGACGGAAGATAGAAATTTGCTCCAAGCAGCGAGGGAAAGGTTCGCTAAAGTTAGAGCTCCGCGAGCAGTACAAGCAAGGCCTGAGTAGATGCTGGGAGGCAGACTTCAGCAGACACACCTGAAATGCATAGCACCTTTTCATGTACTAGACACTTTTCTAAGTGCTGTGCATGTATTCAGCCATTTAGTTCATAAAACAAACGAGGAGGTAAGGGCTATTGTTACCTGTATTTTATAGGCAAAGAACTAGAGAAAAAATAAAGTAAAATATAATGTCACATAGCAAATGATGAAGTTTGGATTTAACTCAGGACATCTTGCTTGGTAATTTAAACTCTTAACCGATGAGGAATGTTGAGATTAGGTTATCGAGGTCCTCGAGAACTTCTTCGCATGTTATTCTCAAAGTAACCTACTAAAAAACTATTAGAATTAGTGAGCACATTTAACAGTGTTACTGGATACAAGCTCAATGTACATGAAACAGATTGAACATCCCTAAGATGAAAATTGAAATCTAGACTACTCCATAATAGGACATTTTGAGGGCTGACATGACAACACAAGTGGAAAATTGCATTCCTGGCCTCATGCCATAGGCCAGAGTCAAAGTGCAGACACACTAAAAATATTGTATAAAATTACCTTTCAGCTATGTATATGAGGTGTATATGAAACAAAAATGAATTCTGTATTTAGACTTGTGTCCCATTCCTAAGGTACCTGAGTACTTATAGGCAAATATTCCAAAATCTGAAAAAATATCTAAAATGCGAAATACCTCTGATTCCAAGGATTTCAGATAAGGGATATGCAATCTATAATTGTATTTTTATGTATTAGTAAGAAATAGAACATAAAAGTGTTTTGTTTTGCCTTTTTTTTTTTTTTTAATGAAATCAAGTGCACTGAAGCTACTTTCTTTAACCGGAAAGAGGAGTAAGGAACTAAGAAAAATCCTGTTGAGGTGCATAGTACTTCAATGACTGCCCTGCAGTTATTCTCCAAAAGACTAGAGCAAGACAGAAGGTAGGAAGAGGGATTCTGAGGTATACAGAAAGCTGAAGTTGTGAGTGAAGAATAGAAACTCCAGTGACCCCAGGAGGTGGCAACCAGACTGTAAAGCACAATAAGATCTCTCATTACTCAGGAAAAAAATGGTGGCTCAGCTGTAAAGCATAAAGAACCTTTAAAAAGCTGCTAAGGGCAAGATCTTAATCTTTGCCAAACTGAAAATTCTAAGCTGACACTTAGAACATTTGCACCAATAGAGAGCTGAGTCTAATTAAAATATCAACAAGCCAGTTGTTGATAACTGTAGTTTAACTACAAATTGGATTCTCCAGTCTCCCTAATTGGCAGCCTGTCGGAAGAGGTGCATTGGCCTTTGCTAGAAATTAATGTTATTTACTTCCATTTATACGATCTTTTAATATATAAAAGGTTGAGACATAGAAGGAGCAGAAAATGTAAAATGTCCCATGCTCAAAAGGGAAAATATATAATAGAATCAGACACAGAATTACACACAAGGTTTAGACCCTTAAGGTAGAACCTTGAAATTATATATAATAAAGTAATTTAACAAGAACTAACTAAATAAAGTTATCTACAGTGCTCATGGATTAAATTATAGATTGTTCTACAGACTCAATATAATAACAAATCAAAATATTGGCAGGTTTTTGTTAAAACTTGACAAGCTCATTTTTAATCTGTGTGAATCTTCAAGGGACCAAGAACAGTGAAGACACTGAAAGAAGAAAGATGAGAGGACTTGCTTTACTAGAATTCAAGACTTATTGTTATGTAATTACTATAGTGAGTATCTGTACTAGAATCGACTGAATAACAGAACAATGTCTAGAAAAAGACCTACATGTAGGAGACATGTAACTCATTACATGAAAAAGCCTTTCTCATATAGTACTGGATATGGTCAATTAATTCAGCCTTTTAGTGAAAGAGTTTAGCATTACCTAATAATATTGAAAATACACGTGTTTTATGATACAGCAATTCCCATTCCTCAGTTTATACATCATATTGCTAAGTTCAGCAAATAAAAATGTAGGATGTCAGTTAAATTTAGATCTCAAAGAAGAAATAAATTTTATTCTAAGTATGTACAATACAATATTTTGGATATACTTCCAGTAAAAAGTATTCATTGTTTATCTGAAATTCAAATTTAACTCTATGTCTTATGTTTTATTTGGCAACCCTAAATATATTCCAGAGAAATGCAAGCACACCCTTACCAGCAGGAATGTATAAGAATTTTCATTGCATTATTTATAATCACTAAAATCTGCCCAATTCTATCAATAATAAAAAGGAAAAGGAAATTGTGGTATATTCATACAATGCAACACGATACAGCAGTGTAAAAAGATGAACACTACCAGACTCGACAACCTAGATACATCTCATTAACATAATGTTCAGTAAGGGACACTAGAGACTACAAGCGCAATAGTATAATTTCATTTATATGCAGTTGGAAAAGTGACAAAACTGTGTTTACAAAGGTATGCTTAGATAGTGAATGATAAGGAGATTTTCATGAATAATGCAATATGGTGATAACCTTGCATTTCATCATTATAATGACTCCAAAAGTAGATAAACAGTCCTCAGTTCATGTGGACTTATACCTATTTTTCCTGATCTATGTGTTGAGTCTTATAAAGTAACCCTCATTAAGAACTCGAGTAAGCAGGTCGGCAACTACTTCCTGTGCATGCTTTCTTAATAAGGCTCATCTCCAAGTTCGGGCTTCCCCTCTGTTTTCACACTTTCTGCTTTGAAATACGATTTTCTGGAATTATCAAGTGTCACACTCTATCTCTGCCCATCGCTGCTCATCTTTCATTAGCCAGCATAAACACACCTGGAAGAAAAGGATTTAAAAGGCAATACTTTAAAACAAATATAATTCCTAACCTAAGAAAGATCACCAAATTCACAATCAATGAACATAGATGTTCTTGAGATGAAACTGATACGTAATTCTTGAAATAGCATATTACTACTAGGCTGTTGTCAAGAGGTGCTGTCATAGAACTTTATTGCTGGAGCAATCTTGGAACTCAGAATAAGGATCAGAGTGACCTAGGATTACCCACATCACAATCACTGAAGTAAATCCACCCTACTCCAGGAATTTGCATTTTAAGATGCTCCCAAAGACTGCTTTTGCACTAAAACATTAGAGAACCTTTGCTTTTGGATCAGACCATTGAAAGGCTGTGCGCTTTGAAGAATAGCAAATCAGAGATAGAAACTCAACTGGAGCCACAGTACTGTACCTACATACAGCCTAGTGTTCTTACCTAGTGTTATATCATGTGGCTGTGAAATGCCAAAGCAAGAGAAAAATCAAGTTCTTCCCCTACCTTCCTTCCCCAAATCTCTTTCCAGGAGTTATGTCTTGAGGTAATCAGCAACTGTACATCCGTACATTTTGCTGGAACCTGGAAAGTGACTCTGACAGAACAGCCAACCTCTGACTACATGGTTTGAATGAAAATCTTTGTAAAAGCTAATGTATTCTGTGATTTCAAGGGCTTTCCAGGTTGATTATCACTTCTTCTGTCTTCTCTTGCCTCTAATCATTCCCTCTACCCCAGCCCAAACCATGTCCTCACAAGCCCACACGTGCCCAGGAGTGGAGACAGTTGGCAGCCAAGGCTGATGTGCTTCCTTCTCCAGGCCCATTTCCATACCACTTAGAGGGAGACATTGGTCAGGAACCCGCCTGCCTGTTAAGAAACAGAATCTTGTGCCTGATGGATCCATACTCCACAAAGTTTGGGAGCAGTAAGAATCAATAGCACTAAAGACACTTTAGCCATCATACTAAGACTGCTAGAAAGAGGTAAAATGGCACCTCTGTGAAGAAAGATGCATGGAAAAAGCTTCAATAGCCCCACGGGGCACTGAACCCACATCTCTTTACTGAGCCAGTTAGGCCCAGCATTTCTCTGCCTCTGTAAGAATCACTCTGGTCAGGAAGGGGCCATCCCAGGGCTTAGGCTCCCCGGGGATTGGAAGAACGCCACGTGTAGGCCTGTCCCCTCTGGCACACAGCATACGTTTACCAGGCCAGGGATGTGCTGAAGTCAGGAGACAAAATAGGCTTTCATCTTGCTAATGTTTAGGAGTTGGTATACATCTGTATAAAACCCTGTTTTCTTATTCCAGTGGAAGACTTGGCTCATTTTAATATTTTTGTTAACTGCAACACTGTTCTGATTTTATATGTTGTAGAAATTCTGGACATGGATTGTGTTTCTACGGATATTATACAGATTATTGTTTTTAAGAGAGATAATAGCTTTCCCTTTCTTGGTTATAGTAATAATAATAATAATAATAATAATAATAATAATAATAACATTTACTTAGTGCTTGTTATAAGACGTATTTAGTTTTGACTAATATGATCCTCATAACCATCATATGATGAGGATGGAGCAATTATTTCAGTTTTGTTGAAGACAAAAGTAGGGCACAAATCATTAAATTGTCCTACTTAAAAGGTGTGATTCAAATTCAAGCAATTGGAATCCAGAGCCAATATTATTAACTGACTATACAATGTAGCCTCTCTAACTGTCTTGATGATATACAAGAAATCACGGTGGATTGATTTGAAAGTTGGTCTTTTTTTCCCCGGTTCTTCATTTATTCAGTAAGAATTATTTAAGTACCAGTTCATATGAGACACTGGGCTTTGTTTCTGAGACGAAGAGGACAGTTTTTGCCCTCGAGGATCTCCCTTGTGGGAGAAAAACATCTACATGAATGATAGCCGATGGGACGCGAGGAAAAACATTAAAGTGCCTGCAATGTGTTTGGAGAGGACGGAGAGAGCCAGGGAAGGCTTCTGGAGGAAGCCATTGCACTCAGATTTTAAAGGTGAGGAGTCATGGAAGAGGAGCCCTCCAGGCAGAGTGGCTTCTATTAAGCAGCACTGCATGCTGTGTCCCGAGCTGTTTAGTGTGAGAGATACAGATCCAGTTTCCTGCTCTCCAAGAACGACAGTGACAAATGTATAGTGTGCTCACTGCAGGGACACAAGCAAAGCTCTCTGGTAATTTAGCAAAGGAGGGTTTTACATCCAACTCCTGTGAGAAGGTGGGGAAAGATGGGGACTACTCGTGGAGGACCAAGCTGAATCTGTTTTGGGATGGTAAGAAGAGTTTTGGAAAATAGAGACGCAGAGGAATGCGAGCGGTTTTGGGAAAAAAAGCAGCCAGTTGTGAATGGAATGAATGCGTGTGGAGTTAGGTGACAGGAACCAAGGGGCCTGGCATCAGTGCCTGAAGGCCTGAAGAGCCAAGTGAAGAGTCTGGAAAAACACTGTTAAAATGTGGACACCATAGATAGGGCAGATAGAGTTCAGTCTAGTTCAGTTGTTTTCAAACTTGCCATAGATCTCTTCTTTCATAAAGATAAAACTCTAAGTATTCAACAGTTAAAACTGAAGCCACTCTGGTTGGCATTTGGCTGAAGAGGCTCAGGGTCCAGGCTGTTCAGCCACCCCCCAGAGTTCTGTGAAATGCAATGTAGATTCACACTCAGCCTGGAGCAAAAGATATTTCTAGCCCCATTCCATGACTGAGACCAGCAGCAGCCACACTGGTATTATTCCTGGGAATAAATGACACCAGGGGTGACTGTGGACATCACTGCTGGTTTGATTTGTACCAGCAACAAGTCAGCCATCCACACGTGACCAGTGGGCAACTAAGCTTCAAGTCTATGTGGACAGGGATGGCCTAAGCGAGGCACTTGGAAGAATGCATTTACCATTTGGAATTTGCTGTCTTGAGACTATTTTCTACTAAATGGAATCCTGAGGGCTGGGGAGGAGTCAACACAACTTCAGAGCTGCCTCACCCTTTCCCACTGAGGAACTTGTCCACCGGGAGGCTCTGGCTCCTTGCTGAGGATTCACTGCCAGAAAATAAAAGACTCCACTGTTCTACACACCTGGAAATCCTCACGAGGAAGGAGCTAGGGAGGGGATGTCTCACTTGCAGGTTCCAAAAGCATATCCCAACAGATCAGGAGAAACAATTAGCCCTGAAAGAAATACGCCTAAAGAGGCCATGACTTGTCAAAATGATAATCCCTGAGAGAGCCTGTCAGATAAAATACAGGACACCTGCTAAGCTTGAATTTCTCACAACAAATTACGGTTTAAGTACATCTCAAATATTGCATGGAGTAAATGAATGCTTACAAAATATTTACTTGAGATTTAAATTTAACTGGATGTTTTATATTTTTATTTGCTGAATTTAGCATCTCAACTGTACCTCCAAGCATCCTGACCCATGCAGATGTGTCTCCTCCTTACCTTCCACTGAAGAGAATGTCACCCCAGTTTTCTGGCCCAGGGGCTCCCTGCCGTTCTTGTGATTATGAGCTCCAGCTGCTCCATGCCACACTGTCTCTTGCCCCCTCCAGCCATGGAGAGGGGCTGCACCCCCCAGAGCCCCATGCATTTCCAGCACGTGCCTTTTCAAGTCGTAGCTGGTTGGTCAGAGGCCAGAGTGAGGGTTTCACTGAAGTCTGGCAGAGTAGGGGATTAAGGAGACCTAGTTAGTGCCTGACAAATAAACGTTTACAATGGCCACATTCCCTCCTTGACTAGATGGAGAGTTTCCATCCGCACTGCATCACTGCATCTCCACGAAGCAAGCTGTTTTCTTTTTTGTTCGAAGTAAGTTATTGGTGTACTGCTGCTGCAAACAGAAAACATCTGTGGAAAGTCCACAAATAGGAAACTTTTCAGGAAAAAGTGGATAATAACCCATACTGCCTGCTGATCCTGCTTAAAGCATGTTTGAAACAGAGTGTAAGTTAAATCACACCCCCAAGTACAAGTGAATCTAAGCACAAAGTATGACAAACACTGAATTGCTCCACGCAGGTTTTGTCCCATGTATTCTTTTTTGTCTTAACAGAGTGCACTGAAGAGTTTCCTTTCCCCTGTTAGCTCCAATTCATCAGGGAACATACTAGCTGCCAAAAATTTTTCCTGGTTAATCTTCTATGCAAGTATAGTGGCAAGAGAGGGATGCTGTTGTGAATTATAGATGGTCTTTTCCAGTGGAGTTTCCAAACATACATATCATCCTGAACTATTACAACCAGAGTAAAGCAAGCAAAAGAATGTACATGACAGGCTTCCCGTAGGACAGCATTTGACCCTCATTTTTACAGGCCTCAAAGAGACTTTGGGTGGTCTGCTTTCCTCAGTGCTAGGAGGCTGAGAAACTTAACAATAAGTGTTGTGTCCTAAACACAAGGTGCCAGAAATGGAAAATATGTGGCTAGAGAAAGGGAAGCAAGAACAAAATTTGCTCTCTGTGTTTTCCTTGATTGATCACAATCTGTAGGCCATTAGGACCCACCTCCTGCTTCTTCCCAAACTTAAGTGTGTCTGTGTGTGTGAGACAGAGACAGACTTAGATAAAGAGAGGGACAGAAAGGGAGGGACGGGAGGGGGCATGAATGCCTGAGCAACAAAGATAGAAACGTAGAGACCTAGGGCTTCATCCCAAGGTAGCTTACACACAACTAAGAATTTCTGTGCCTTGGGGGTTACGCAGCTCATCGAGAAGACTCAGCTCTCTGTGATTTCTTCAGTGAACTAGACTGAGGATAATTAAATGCAACTTTGACTAAGTTTTCTTTGGAATATAAAGGTCAGGGGTAAGAGTAACTCCCTGCCTGAGCAGATGGCAAAGGCGATATGAAGCTATGTCTTACGTCTGGAAAAGCAAATTCAACTTGAGAAAAATGGACAGTTATCAATTCTAGTAGAAAGAACAAACATGGCAGGGTGATATTTGTTCCAGGCATACTTTACCTATGTAAATTCTTGCCATATAATTTGATTGATTATTTTGTGGTTCTCCAAAGTCAAAATACATTAGATTTACCTAGGAAACAGGCTTTTTCTCAGAAAGGGAAACAAATAAACAAAAAAGATTCAGGGCCCACCCTCAGTTTCTGGTTCTGAAAGTAATATGGTACAGGCATACTTCATAAATGACATTAAGTAGTTAAAAAATTAAAAGAGAAGGAATAAATTCTGGTGTTTATTAGAGTGGGGGTGACTATAGTTCACAATACCCTGTTATATAGTATAAATAACTGGAAAGGAGGAGCTTGAAGGCTCCAATCACTCAGCAATGGTAAAGAGATGGAAACACTAACTTCCCTGGTTTGATCAATACACATTGTATACATGTATGGAAATATCACACTATATCCTGTAAATACATACAGCTAAAATAATAAAATGAAAAAGATACTTTAAAAACCTGAATGATACCTTTCAGGAAATAAAAGGAAAAGACCAAAAAAAATCTGGAAATTAGCCTGGGTAATTTGTAACCAGTTCAGGCAACTTTCCAGGCTCCAAACTCAAAGAAAGAGGCAGCAATATGGTGACGGATGGTAAGGACTTGGGAGTCAGGCTAATTTCAGCTTTACTCCTAGAGTCCATTCCTTGCTAGTTTAGGCTCATTGGTAGCTAACCTCATTAGAGCTCAGACTCCTCCTCTATAAATACAAGATGCTGTATATGGTATGATACATACCTCCTCAGGTGGATCCAGTGATGTAAAGCTTGGAAGGAACTTGGCGGAAAATTTGGCCAAACAAAACTTAGCAACGAGTTTCTGCTGCCACCATTAGCAGCAGCACAGCCACCATCACCATCTGCAAAAATATCTCTTTCTTCAGGACATAATTTGTGCTACTCAGTGAACTCACAATTCTGCTTATTTTATTTGGTTTAATTCCTATGTAAGGGTCACATTACTCATTCTTCTACACATAAGGATGCAGAAGTTAAACAGTCCTCCTCACCCAGGTGGGAATTTAAAAGAACTGTACCACCTCTTGCTTTCCCTCAGCTACCCCTGTAGCACCTGCAGGGGACGGAGACAGATTAGTGCTTGGCGTGGCCAGTGCCTGAGCTTCATGATACAGTGTATATTGTTCCCCAAACTAATTTTTGTTAACATGATGATTTTTTTCAGATCTTACCTACAGGCCTTCCTAATTATTTATAAATTAGGAAGGTACTATACATTCTATAGTATGGACAGACCATAAGTTATTTTAGCCATTTCCCAATTGATAAATATTTCAGTTTTCTTCCTTCATTTTTTTCCTTCTTTCCTATTACAAATATTGATAAAAGAATGTAATTTGGCTACCTTTTAGAGTACTTTTACTAATATTTCTTATCCAGGTCAATTGTAGAATTGAATCATTAAGTATTTTTAAATAATGCTAAGATGGAGATATTAAAAATGATGTAGTAATGGCCAGCAGAAAAATACAGTCTCTCGGGGACCTGGAGTCAAGACACCTGGAAAACAACTTAGTGAAGAAAGAATAAAGGAGTAGAGGCCCAGGAATTAAGAGCTAAATGGAAAACTAGAAACCACAAAGATACTGGAAAAACTAAAGAAAATGCAAAGGAAAAAAAAAAAATGAAGCACCCTGGAACAGTAACCCCAGCTCCCAGGGAGGAGGTCCTGTCTCTTTAAAACACAGGTAAGCCTGTGTGTGCACCCTCAGGGAGAAATGACAAACAGGCAACGCTAGGTCTGTGGAAAGCCCACAGTAATTGTAAGCTGCAAACTCAGTGTGGGGTTATGCTCTGAAGGTGACTCCTGTTATTGGGTAGCTCTTTTAAAAGTGGCTCGCTAATTAAAGATTACCAGCTTCTGGCTTGCTCACCTCTCCCTCTGGAGTTAGAGTTCAGGTTCTTCTCAACTTAAACAAAGAATTGAAAAAAAACAAGCAAAAAGCAGTGGCCAAGTTTATTCAAGAAAGTAAAAGTGAAAAAAAACCTGACTCTGCAGAATGAGCGTGGGCCAAGTGAGAAGAGAAAAATATAAAAGGGCGCTCTGGGGAAAGCAGGGCACACTACCATGATGAAAGTTACAATAACAGGCTCCTGGTGGCATCTTCATCCTTATATATTGTCCAGCTCTAAAGGATACCTGCAAGAACTGCTATATCTGGGTCCTGAAAGGTGGTTGGTGCTGGATCCCAAACCTCAGGTTGATATCAGGTCTAGGCCATTCCATTGAAAACCTGCTACAGCTCTGACAAGAAGCTCCTGTGCAGGGCTTTGGGAACTGTCCTGCACACGCATTCTGGGATCTTATAATTAACAGATCATGTCTACTTCCCCAGGCCCTAATCTCCTATCTCACTTTCACACAGTAGACTAGAATTTGAGAAGAAATTCACTCCAATGTCTGCCATAGTTGGGAGTGATGTAATTGAAAGCCATTTGGGGAAAGAGTTTGTATTTTAAGATTGACTTACTCTGGTAATCAAAAGCTACAGGAAAACAACGCTTCAGGATCTCTGGGATGACAGTGACTAGGTGGGAGACACTCACAGGAGATAATCATGGAGAAAAGCCAGGCAAGTGGCAGATCCCCTGAGAAGGCAGATTGTAAAGGACACAGCAGTCCCATCCGCTGATGAGAAGGCAGGCTGGTCATGTGGTTTTCTGAGGGGACAGTGTCTGAAAGTGCGGTGGACTGCTTGGTCCCCTCTTACTACTGCCTGCTTCCAGAATAGAACCCAGGGGTCTGCTCGCTTTTCTTTTCTGCCAGTGTGATCAGGGGTATGCCTTGGCATGGGCTGTTTGCACATATAGAGTATACAGACAGAGAGGTCTCTGGAGCAAGGGAGGCACCTCACAAGCCCACAGGCCACAAGCTAGTTGGAGATAACAGTGACTTGGTGCCAGGACCCATGTGGCTGAAGGGTTCACGGAGTGAGAAACAATGGTGAGAGATTAAGAAACCCAGAGAAGAAGACAAAGATGACAGTAAAGTTTACACAGCTAAGGCCAGGTAGAAACTGTTCTGATGAGACAAAAGCTTGGCTCTCATCCTCAGAACCTTTATAGTATAGAAAAGGAAACAAAAGGGGATTCCCTGATTGGAACAGGGAGAACGGCTAGGGTCTGCAGGAGACAGTGCTTGGTTTTCTGGTGAATGGGTGGGAAGGAAGAAAGTCCTCTTCTCAGCCAGGCCTTGCTCCACTATGCCCTCTTGTCACCTGTTCTCCTCCTACAGGGTCCTGCCTCATCAGTGGGAGGAGGTGTCAGGCCTGGCCGTAGTGAATTTCAGAGCATCACTCCCAGCAACTTGGAGACACACAGAAGGGCACAAACACTAAGAATCACTGGAGAGAATATAGCCCTAAGGCAAAGACCATAGCAGTCACTGACAGTGCCCAGCAGGAAAGGTGGGCAGGTATGATGAGTGTCATAAATAGAAGTCAAGGTGGACATAATATTCTAAATGGTAACCTAAACACGACAAGATACCAGGTAAACTGGATCCAACATCAGCTAGATGACTAAAAAGAAACCAAAACAACAGCAACAAAACAAACCAAACAAAAAACAACTTCAGAATTATAGAAATAAAGAAAATAAAAATTTATTCACAGAAATCATATAGAAAGCCTCTAAATCTGGGGAAAGAATTCAATATTCAAGTACAAGAGGCATAAGAAACCCTAAATAGCCATGAGCAGAAAGAACCTTTTCATGACACATCATAAACAAAATTCCAGAAATTCAACAAAAAAAGAGAGAATACTAAAAGCTGTTAGAGAAAAACAGCAAGTGACCTATAAAGGCAATCAGAATAACCATGATTTCTCAGCACAAACTTAAAGGAAAAGAGGGCTTGAAATGAAGGTTCTTAATCCCTAAAACAGAACTTTTATGTACTGCAAAATTAGTCTTCAAAATTGACAGCGAAGACACAGAAATTCTAAAAGAAATACTTGACTACTAAACCAGAATTGCAGAAAATATTTAAGAGAGTACTAGACACAGACCAGGAGGATCACAGCACCAAAAAGCCCAAAGAAAAATATATATCTAACTGGGAGAGTCAACAAAATTAAAAAATAAATAAAGGACTTAGCCCTGGAAAAAAATGCAAAGATAGGATTATGAGAAAATGAAAAAACAGAAATAGAGTGTTTGTAAATGGGGAGGAGAGGAGGGGGTGAAGGGAGGGGAGGGACAAGGGGAAAAAATGAGAACCAAGACCTGTCATGTAAAGGTACAAGATCCCAATAATGAATATAACTGTACTGTATCCCTAAAATGTACCTATAAACTCATTGAGAATAAATGTTATTTAAAAAATTAAAAAATAAATACCTTACAATAATAACTTGCAAAATCAAGGGTTTCAATTCCCCAATCAAAAGACATAAACATGCAGATTGAATAAAAAATACAACCATATATTGCCTACAAGAGCCACACCTCATCTCAGAGGGTATATATAGACTGAAAGTGTAAGGATGAAAAATGATACTCCACTAAACCAAAGCTCCAAAACAAGCAGAAGCAGCTATCTTATTCTCAGACACAGCAGATATCAAGTCAAAATTGATCAGAAAAGACAAAGATGGCCAGGACATAACAGTAAAGGGAACAATTCAACAGAAAGAGATAACGATTGTAAATATCTATGCATTGAATGTCAGTGTACCCAACTTCATAAAACAAAAACTTGCTGACTGAACAAGACAGATAAACACCACCACCAACATGGGGTGGGGGCTTCAATACCCAATTCATATAATTAGGTTAACCAGGCAAAAATATCAACAAAGAAACGTCACAGCTGAACCACACCATTGGACAAATACATTCAACAGATACCTACAGAATGTTTCATCCAACAACAGAATACACATTTTTCTCAACAATGCATAGAACGTTTTTTAGAAATAGACCATATTTTAGGCTATAAAGCATTCTAAAATAAATACAGAAGAACTTAAATAATCACTTGGATACAGTTGGATCATAGCAGAATTAAGCTAGAAATAAATAGCGAGACAAGTCACAGAAACTATACAGAAATGCATAGAGATTAAAGAATGCAGTACATTATCAAATTATCGATGGCTCATGGAAGAAATCAGAAATAACAGAAGGTCCTGGGATCACAGGACAGGGGGGAAGTAGAACACGCTAAAGCCTATAAGACACAATGGATGTATGTTTGAGAGGGGAGTTTATAGCTGTACATGCACAAATAAAAAGACGAGAGCGATCACACACAAAGAACCTAGAGACATACCGAGGCCTACGGAAGATGACAATCCCAATCTGAAACTAACAGAAGGGAAGAAAATATAAAGAACAGAGTGGAAATTCACAAAATTGAGTTTATGAAAAAAAAAAACACAAAGGAATGAGGATTCAGGGTTGGTTCTTTAAAAGGATGAGAAGGCCTTATGGGGATGAAGGGAGGTTGGCGAGGGGGAAGAAAGAGGAAGTAAAAAGATCACGATACAATATGAACAGTGGTACCTTGGTTCACAAACAATTCTTTTCACAATTCTGTTCACAAACTGAATTGGAAAAGAATCTAATAAAATTTTCTCTAACATTGAACCTAACTATTGAATTTGATTCGGTTCTCATCCAAAATGGGTTTGCTGCCAGAATCACGGAATTGAGTTTGTGAACCAAGGTGCCACTGTATGCACCATTGCTGCCATGGTGAGTGTATTTACGGTGTATTGCAAACATAGACTAATAACAGTTTGAGAAGAAAGATTATCAAAACTGCTTCACTTTGTCAATTTGTTTTGATAAAATATCTTTAAAAGAGGAATCTGAGACTGAGGATAAGGTAGGCTCAGCCCATCAAGAGCTTTCCAGGCAAGATGAAGAGCAAACCAAAAGGCCTTAAAGCTGGATAGAATGTGGTAGCTTAAGAGACAGAAATTGGATCCAGGCAGCAAAAGTGAGAGTTCAGAGAGGTAGATAGGAACTAAGGTAATATAAAGCTGGTTATGCCAGGGTAAGGAGTGCAAATATGATTCAAAGTGTTTTGGGGAGCTTTGAAAGATCAGCAATCTGATTTGTGTTTTAGAACAATTCAGGCTGTATGGAGAAACAGCTTTACATGAACATGAGTTCATAGAGAGGTTGTATTAGTGGAGCTGGAAGGTGATGATGGCTTGACGAGATTGGTAGTGAAAGGTGGAGAGATACAGAAGTGTTCAAGATACATTACAAGGTATTATTTGAAAATATCAAACTGACATCTCAGTGAATATGTCAAATGCATAGTTGCATAGATAAGTCCGGAGCTCAGGAAAATAAGAGTGAGAAACTTTAAGAGCATGGCACCCAAACAGAGTAGGCACCCCTTAAATGTGGAAAAAATGGAAATTAACAGATAGTCATTGCATAAGTGGGGATGGCAAACTAAGAAGATAGCCTTTCTGCTTTCTTCCTTTGGAGTGATGTTACTGTTCTGAGACTACTCCTAGCCCATAGAGCTAAATATTAACTTGATAATCAGGTGTATATCAGTCAGGCTACCTAAGGCTGCATATTACAGAAAAATATCAATATAAAATGGCTTAAATACTAAGGAAGATAAAGCATTTCCTTTAACAAGAGTTGTCTAGGAAGCTGAACTCCAGAGTTGAGGAACCTTGTCAGTACCATTCCTTTGCCTGTGCCTTTCTCAGTCTGTTGGCCTCATCCTTCCCTATTTCCTCACCTGGAATCCTTGTAAGACAACCCTGGCTCCATGAAGGGTAAAACTTACCATAGTAAGTTTTCAAATAAAAGAAGCAATTAGTTCTAGCATTCTTTGGCTCCTGGCTCACTGGCACACGTCACATGCCATGACAATCTAAATCAATTGTGATTAATTTAGACTAATCGTTCTAGCCTGAATAAGTTACCTGTTGAAGGAGGTGGCTATCCAAGCAAAATCAGAGCTCCACTTGGAAAGAAGTTTAGATAAAGAAATAAATTTTAGTGAAGTGACTGACTGTAACTAGAAAAATATAGACTATACTGCCCTAATAATACTTAAAACTTAAACTATAATTATATCTAATTACTAAACTATATAAATGAAATATATAAAGTACATAATTATGTGTGACACATGCTTATATGAAATAA
>NW_022900915.1:13615626-13622099 GCF_012274545.1 Fukomys damarensis
ATATGGTCTATATTTAAAATCTGCAATGTACAGCTGCTTCCAATATTAAGTCTAAATGGTACCTTTTAGAAAGTTCACTCTTACCAAAAATTTAAATATCTCCACTTAAGCAAGAAGATATGCTCTTTTTCTGGCTTTCAAAAGTCCACTCACACTGTTAGCAGTCAGAACTATCCTCCCTTAATGGAATTAATCACAGTAACATGAGAATGTGGCCAGGCTTGGAAACAATAAATTGCATCCATTTGTCCGTATCATGTTCTACATTTTTAAAGGTGGTGGCATGTTCACATTAATAGAAATGTTTTTTTAAAACCTACTCTGATAAAATTTTTCTTCCTCTAGATTTATGTGGTAGCCCCATAAACTTTTGATGATGTTATCATTGGAAACTACATCATATATAAATCCTTTTGCAAACTAAAATGTTAATAAGGAAGCCTTAACTTGTGGAGAGGAAGCAATCTTTATTTCTAACAGGGAGCAGTAAGGTGCCGCACTACTTGGTCAAAAATCAAAGCAGATGATCCACCAAAATGTTACCTCCTCCTTGAAGGGCTTTTAAAGAAAGGAAGGAAAAATTAAGACTTGAAATATTCCAAACATGATGGGGCCTGAATATTTTATTTACTTCCAGATGATACAAGGATATGATGAGTGAGTCATAAATTTGAGAATTTGACAACTGGGTAAAGGAATTCGGTTAAAATTTTTCACATGACCATGAATCATCATCATGATGATAATTTTCAGTGAATTCACATTGTTTATGCCATGTCTTTATTCACTTGTCAGTCCACAGTAATTATTCTACTTTGTTTCATGCTTAGGGAAAATCTTGTTCATTTCTAGCTTTTGACTCATTTGATCCCCTCCTCCCACTCTAAGTGTGAAAAGAAAACAGTAATTCTAATCTCTGGATTCAGTCATGTTATGTGCACAATGATAAGTATGCTGTACAGTGCTGTAAAATTTCAGGAATTACAATTACTAGAAGTAGGTTGTTTTCTGAAAGAAAATAACATGGGTGGGAAGGGCAGACAGAAGAAATCCTTCAGACCCTTAGAAAAGTGATCCACCATGGAAGATTTCCTTGAAGCCAGGGAGCTGATCCTCTGCTTCTGTATTCCTTTGGAAATTCAGTCTTTACATACACCAACATTTCGCTGCATACCAGTATTGAATGAGAAATTTTAAGGTAGTAAAGGGAGTATTCTGCTGGCACTTTGATGTGAAATCTTGAAAGTTACCACAGATCCAGCAGACGGGCAGTCTGTAAAGAGTCAGATAATGCTGGAGTTTCAATCCGGAATGTCCCCCCAAAGATCTATGTGTTAAAGCCTTGCTCATCAAGTTGGTACAGTTAAGTACTGTTGGAGAGGTGGGACCGAGTGACAGAACTCAGGGATGAAAACTCAAAGGAGATTTGGGGACTCTGGTCTCTTCCTGTCTCTCACTTCTGGGCCTTGAGGTGAGTGGTGTTTGCTCTGTCGTGTGCTCTTATGTGATGTTCAGTCACAGATCCAAAGCAACAGGGCCAATTGATCATGAACTGGAACCCACAAAACTTGAGCCAAAATGAACCTTTTCTCTTTATAATTATCTCAAGTATTTATTACAGTGATAGTTAACTATAGTAGTTTTTGTGAAGTATACAGTTTTCAGTTACAACCACTGACACATCCATAATATATAAACTAATGAGAGGGGCTATGCCCAATAAAATTTATTTATTAAAATAGGTACAAGATAGGGCTATAGCTTGCTGACCCCTGCACTAGGCTGTAATATACCTACTCCTCCTCTGGGCATCCTTTTAGATGACCATCTCAAAGATGGTGTTAAAGCAAATCTCACGATGGAAATTAAGGCAGTTGCTAAATCATGTAAAGAAGTACTGGTGTGGGAAGTTGTACAATACTCATACATAAGGAAAAAAACTACTGTTTCTCTTGCTCTCACACACAGAATGCTTCACCTTTGGTCATCAAAATATATGGGGAGATAGTTTCCCCACACACCCAACAATTCTCCAGCACACATCGATTAGGTGTCATGGATGACCTTAGATCTAATTCTGACACTAAGATCTAACACTGGAATTAGTGTTAGAGCCCACAGGTGAAGAACAAGACAGGTCAATCCCACAAGACTTTCCCCACTGCAGATGGAAATCATGAGTCATAGGTGTGACCTGTGCATCTGACTGACTGCAAGCGAGAGTTCCCACCACTTCCTTGTTGGGTTTCATAATTTGCTAGAATGGCTCACAGAACTTGAGAAAAGACTTTGGTTATATTTATTCATCTAGCATAAAGGATAATAATTACAAAGAATATGGATGAAAAGCAAGTAGAAGTGGTGTATAGGGAAGTATACTTGGAAAGGGTCCCCAGAGAGATTAAGCTCAGAGCTTTCAGCACTATGCCCTTTTCTGCAGAGATGGGGGAAGAGTCCATCATATCTATGTAATGAAACCTACTTGGTTGTTGAGTACATGGAGGTGCTTTTAGGGTGGCATACCTAGAGAGGACTCAGCAACTTTCTGCCCATTCCCACACACTTTTCCCCCTTGCATCTCTTCCATTTAGCTGTTCATCTAATTTTCCAAAAAAATCCATTACACACATTTTCACATTCTTGTGCTTATTTGCTTATTCTTTTCCACTCTTGAT
This sequence comes from Fukomys damarensis, assembly GCF_012274545.1. Classification (NCBI taxonomy): domain Eukaryota; kingdom Metazoa; phylum Chordata; class Mammalia; order Rodentia; family Bathyergidae; genus Fukomys; species Fukomys damarensis. The sequence goes on from NW_022900915.1 coordinate 13,618,302, forward strand.
CTATTACTATTTGTACCTTATAGTAAACTTGCTCAAAACTATTAGCACAGAAATCAGATATTCAGCTAATACAGTTCCTTCTCAGGCCAGGGATTTTCAATAGGTACTCCATCGATCTCCCAATACATTTGGTTACCAATATCAGTATTATGTTTAAATGTAGCATATTTATTTACGTGAAGTACTGGAATCTCGCCAACACCACTGATATTGTACCATCCTAAATCTGATCATGATACAATTCCATTTCATTACAGAAGAGATCAATAAGAATTATGGGAGTATTTGCTTTCCTTCCCAACAGAGTCTACGCTTTCTTACGTGCCAGATATTATTACAGAGAAGTATTGTTGCAATTGGCCATGACTTGGTTATTTCTTGGTTACATATTAAATGGAGACAAGTCACCCTGTTTCATCTCACAGGCTTGTTCTGAGACTGTTTCTTACTGTATATGATTATACAGTGGGCATACCTGTCTCCTATGGGGAGGTCATGAGTGTTATTTAGAGTAGTTCCTACTCCTATTACCTATGCTGCAGAATATATTTTGTTTGAACCTATTCTGGGAAGCAAGAGTAGTCATAATACCTCACTGTAAATTATAAGTGCCAGGGGGATGTCCATAATTTTAGAAAGCCAGAAGATTGTCATAGGTGAGTCCTTAAGCCTCAGCAGCAAGGATAGAGGAACTTTGCTCTATGGCCATTTCAGCTTCCATTTTATGTTACAACTGCCTAATGATGTTAGGTCAGGGCATAGGCATGTCTTAATATGTTTTGTGTTGCTGTGACAGAATACCACAATGTGGGTAATTCATAAAATAAATATATTTATCACAGTCCTGGAGGCTGAAAAGTCCAACAGCAAGGTGGCAGCTTCAGAAAGGATCATCTTGATGTGTCATTAACACATTGGAAAGGCAGAAGATAAGCGAGCCTGGAGAAGTGGTAAGGTCATCCTTTAATCAGAAACCCACAATTTTCTGCAATAATGGAATTAATTCACACATGGAGCTCCCATGACTGAACCAGGCCTTAATGGTCCCACTTTCCATACTGTTGCATTGGGAATTAAGTTTCCAATACACTCTGTGAATGTCGAGGGACACATCCAAACCATAGTAGCCCCTTTCCCATTTCTTTGGTTCATCGTTACCCTGCATTATTTGTTAGTTTTCCTGGCCTAATTTTCTGAAGTATCATTACCTTTTCAGGGTAATGTCCCTTTTGCCTCCTTCTGGAAGAGAACTCCCTTTGGTCTGCCTATTCTAATTAACAAATCACTTTTCTATGAATGTTGCTCCTCATTAAAAGTAAACCCAGTTTGTCCCAGGATACACAGACATGCACCTATCACTCCTGACACCCCTATCCATCTTGTGGCTCAATGCTAATCTGTCGTGCACCTTACTGCATTGTGTACTAATGTACTTGAGTGCAGTTAGGCAACATGTTTTGCTCCCCAAAGGGTTGGGTACCCGATACTAGTATTAAATGAGTGGTAGTCACACCAAACTATGAAGGTGGTTGAATATGCTACAACATATCCCAAGCCTTCTTTGTCATTGGGCCTTTCCCTCAAAAATGGGGAACTCAAATCTACCATTTGATGCTCAGTGCTTTGACCACATCAGGGACACATTTTTCTCCTATTTATTTTATGGCTTTCCATCCATAAAAAACAAAGGTAATATTTTTTGTGTATGGCACACTGTGGCTTGTCAGGTATTGAAAGAGAGTCTTTGTGTGGCTAGACTTTGGTCAGGGTACTGAACCTTGTCCTAGGGCCAATTTGCACTTCCTTGTAAAATCCAGTTTTAGCACAGAACCCTGTTGGGTCAGTTTAGCGAGAACCTTCCAACCCGGATAGCTGATCAGTTTGTTTTGCCTCTGTCATCCCTCTAGGTGATGTCTGATCACCCTGGTCCATCCTCAGGAAGAATTCTGTTAGATTGGTTTAGTCAGAATCCCCATACCCTTGATGTGTTCTCTGAGTAATTTTTTATCCACTGACCCCCTACCCACTCCTTGGTGGTATCACTTGGTGATACTATATTCAGAATTTAGCACAATTTCTCTTCACTGAAGAATCCCATCATTGTGGTTATTATATTTATTGGGAGGGTACTGAATGAAGTCTTTCTTACTATGCTTTAGAAGGTATTATTGAACATTTATTCTTTAGCAACAAATTGCCATGATATGTTGTCCATTATAACTGTAGACTCTTCTAAGAATTCAGTCATTAAAGTTAATATATACAGAATGTGGTACTCAGTCTGTGGGAAGCTGTACACCATTCAATTTGAAGTAAGAAGCAGTTTTTAGAAATTCCTTTCCAAATAATATCCTTTGTAGCATATGTAACCTGAAAACTTCATTTCAGATGCCAATCTAAAGTAGTAAATTGTCACCTATGACTGATGGCCTAAAATTCAATTCCATCACCCTCTCCCTCAGTTTAGTTGCTAGGGATTATTACAGAGCTTAGAGAAACTATTTATTTGCCTCTCCCAGCTTATTGATAAGGTAAATAATCAGACAGTCCATTGAAAGGAGGTTCTGGAATGGTCCCAAGTACGGGAGCCTCTAGTATCTGTGAAGTTGAGAGTACATAGCTCTCCTGGCCTGTGGATATGTTCATCGGTCTTAAAGCTCTCCAAATTCTGTCCCTTTGGATTTTTATGGAAGCTTCATTTTGTAGAAATGACTGATTACATCACTGGCCACTGGTGATCAACTCAAATTTCAACCACTCTCCCCTCCCCAGAAGTTGGGGTAGGGAGCCTGAATGTCCCGACTTTCAATCACATCTTTATCTTTCTAGGCAGTAGACCCCATCTCATTAACACACAAAAGACGTTTTTTGAGTCAGGGTGTCACTATGTAGTTCAAGTTGGCCTTGAACCCACTGTGTGCCCCAGATTGGCCTTCAATTTATGGTGATCCTCCTGCTTCAGCCTTATGAATGTTGTGTGTTTCACCACACCTGGCATAAAAGACACTTATCGTTCCAGAGGTTTCAAAGATCTGCACCAGGAAAAAGAGAAATCAGAAAAAAAAATACATATATATAATCAATATCACAGTACTATTGCCAATTGTGAAAGAAATTATAGCTCTGTCACTAGGCAGTGTGAGCTCTCAGAACAATAAAAATTACCAAATGTTCTGAGGAAGAAATTATCCTAAATCAATTGTTTATGAAATAGGCTTTTCTCACACTAATGACATTGACCCAGAATTGGGAATTGGAAGAGGAGGGGGCAAATATCATGATAGTACACCTGGTGGCTAAAAGGGGTTGCTTTTAACTGAGGTTATTGTAAATTAATAGATGGGGAAAATATTTCCACCATAGATAGATAGACAGATAGACAGACGGATATATAATGATTTTTAAGATCACAACTCCTGGATTCTTTTTACATTTTGAAAATGGAATGTATCCTACAACTGATGTACTTAGTAGGGCTTATTTTCTTGCTTTCTTTTTCTTTCTTTTCATTTTTTTTTGTTTGTTTTTTGAGACAGGGTCTCAGTATGTAGTTGAGACTGATCTGGAACTCACTATGTAGCCCAGGCTGGTCTGGAACTCACAGCAATCCTCCTGTCTCAGCCTCCCAAGTGCTGGGATTACAGGTGTGCACCATCACGCCCATCTTCTTTCTTTTTCTGGAAGACGTGAATAAACCTAAGACAACCTATAATCAAGGAAATTGTGTAATAAATCAATAAAATTAGCTTTTCTAAGATATATACTTACATTATTATTGGGGTGAGGGTGGTACTGGGG
>NW_022900915.1:13634310-13650391 GCF_012274545.1 Fukomys damarensis
AAAAAAAAAAAAAAAAGAATCAGACTGTTTAGATTACACACAATATGTAAAAAGGGTTGAATATATTAAAATATGATGAATAAGTTCTGTACAGAGGGCAGGGCAAAGTAGTCATATTTTTACTGTGTAGCTATTAACAGCAAATGATTTTTAAATGTACAGGTATGAAAATTTAAGAGACATATAGTGAGTTCCAGGTCAGTCTCAACTACATAGTGAGACCCTGTCTCAAAAAAAAAAAAAAAGAATCAGACTGTTTAGATTAAACACAAAATGTAAAAAGGGTTGAATATATTAAAATATGATGAATAAGTTCTGTACAGAGGGCAGGGCAAAGTAGTCATATTTTTACTGTGTAGCTATTAACAGCAAATGATTTTTAAATGTACAGGTATGAAAATTTTAAAGAGACATACATATATTTTCAGAAGAAATTCACTTAATAACTAAAATATTCCATTCACTTTAACAATGCTTATTCTATACCATAAGCTTCCTTTTGAGAAGCAGTTATTTTCTCATTACTAAAATACCAAGTTGTAACTTGAAGGGACAGTACGCATGCATGGTTGACTAAAATCTCATGCTAGGAAGAATACCAATGTAATTTGTGGCATTTTTTATACTTGGATTATTGGTGTTATGTTTAGAATGCCATCCCTTTAAAAATGTCTATTTGTCCAGTTGGTAAGGGTTAGTTTAGGTCAAATATTTAATATTATTCAGAAATCCCACTAACCAGACCAATATGAACACTTTTGTGAAACACTGGATTCACCAAATGAAGATGCTGGTATCCATGCACACTGCATCGACTAGTAAGGTTTAATTTCTTTTTATTTTTGCGTAAAATAAACATAAGAATTCTATTGCCTTATAGAATTTTCTTCTCATCTCTCTTGGATTCGAGTACTTAGACTATGGAATTGCTCCCTCTCATTTGGAGACCATGAGAGTAAATCATTTCTACTGAGAAATGAAGAGCACCTCGGTTTTAGCCACTGGCCTCACCATCACAGTTTGGCCACATGCCCACTTCCTTTAAAAGGATTCCTCTTCACTATTCATATACTTTGGTTTTATGTTGAGATCCTAGTTTTATGAAATGATGTTCTCAGTGTTGATTTACCTATTATTCATATCACATATAAATTTTAGCAGAGACTTGAGCTCCAGCATACATGGGGAGGGATCTGAGTAATAAATGAGATCAATGGAGCTTTGGCAGGGATGAATGGCAAGGTAGTGCAATTTATTCCAAAGATATCTTTGTCTTCTTGTTTCCTAGGTTTAAAGACTAAAGATAACAAAAACATTCTTCTGTACTGAAAGTTTCAGAAATAGCCAATTTCTCCATTACATAATTGTGCAGCTCTTGTTCCTAAGAACAAATCTCACCCTATCTTTCACCATGCACTAAACTGAAATCCAGGTGGATTAAAGATTTAAATATTAAAACAGAAGCACTAAATTTGTAGGAAGTTAAGTTAGGCAGAACTCTCTAAGACACTGGCTCAAGAAAAGAGTTATGAACTAATCCTTAGTAGCATGGGAACTAGCACAAAAAATTAACAAGTGGGATCTCATCTTATTAAAAAGCTTCTGCACAGCAAGTGAAATCACTAACAGAGCTAAGAGACAACCTACAATGTGGGAAAAAAGTTTCACCAGCTGTTCCTCAGACAAAGGTGTACTACTATCCAGACTATGTAAGGAACTCAAAAAACCAGACCTCCCAAATACAGACCCAATTCAAAAATGGGCATCTGAAATGAACAGACATTTCTCAGACAAACAAGGAAAAGCAGCAAATAAATATATGAAAAAATGTTCAGTATCACTGATCATTTGAGAAATGCAGATGAAAACAACACTGAGATTCCACCTCACCCAAGAAAGAATGGCTGCTATCAAGAAATCAACCGATAACAAATGTTGGTGGGATTGTAGGGAGAAAGGAACCCTTCTCCACTGCTGGTGGGAGTGCAGACTGGTGCAGCCACCGTGAAAGTCAATATGGAGATACCTCAAAGAACTAGCATTAGAGGTTCAAGTTGACCCAACTATTCCTCTGCTGGGTATCTTTCCAAAAGAATTAAAAGAATCATACCACAGCAATGTATGTGTGCTCATCTTTATACCCGCACAGTTTTTAATAGCTGAAACTTGGAAACAGCCCAGTTGCCCATCAATTGGAGGCTGGATAAAGATGTGATTTATTTTCTTTCAATTAATTAATTTTATTGTTACCTCCAAGGTATATAATGTAGTGACATCATCACTGGAAATTTGTAGCTTTACATAATCCATCTTCTTTCTTATTTTTTCCCTATCACCCTGCCCTCCTTTCATTCCCTCCCATCGCCCTTATTTACAAAGACTTTTTTTCCATTTTTTCCTTTTCTCATATGTTTTCTTTTCCATTATTTCATTTCTCCTACCATCCCATTTCCCCTACACCTTTAGTCCTTTTCTTCCTATTTCATATTGTCAACTATACAATTTGGATCAATTTACACTTTTAGTTTTTCACAGCAGAGAAACTATTTGGTATTTACATGTATGTGTCTTATTTATTTCATTTAAGAATATGGCCTCAATATGCACCCATTTTCCTATGAATGACTCTGGTTTTTCATTATTTATGGCTGAGTAGTGCTTCATTTTATAGAAAAACTACATCTTCTTTATCCAGCCTCCAATTGATGGGCAATTGGGCTGTTTCCAAGTTTCAGCTATTAAAAACTGTGCGGGTATAAAGATGAGCACACATACATTGCTGTGGTATGATTCTTTTAATTCTTTTGGAAAGATACCCAGCAGAGGAATAGTTGGGTCAACTTGAACCTCTAATGCTAGTTCTTTGAGGTATCTCCATATTGACTTTCACGGTGGCTGCACCAGTCTGCACTCCCACCAGCAGTGGAGAAGGGTTCCTTTCTCCCTACAATCCCACCAACATTTGTTATCGGTTGATTTCTTGATAGCAGCCATTCTTTCTTGGGTGAGGTGGAATCTCAGTGTTGTTTTCATCTGCATTTCTCAAATGACCAGTGATATTGAACATTTTTTCATATATTTATTTGCTGCTTTTCCTTGTTTGTCTGAGAAATGTCTGTTCATTTCAGATGCCCATTTTTGAATTGGGTCTGTATTTGGGAGGTCTGGTTTTTTGAGTTCCTTACATAGTCTGGATAGTAGTACACCTTTGTCTGAGGAACAGCTGGTGAAACTTTTTTCCCACATTGTAGGTTGTCTCTTAGCTCTGTTAGTGGTTTCACTTGCTGTGCAGAAGCTTTTCAATAAGATGAGATCCCACTTGTTAATTTTTTGTGCTAGTTCCCATGCTACTAAGGATTTGTTCATAAGTCTTTTCCTGAGCCAGTGTCTTAGAGAGTTCTGCCTAACTTAACTTCCTACAAATTTAGTGTTTCTGTTTTAATATTTAAATCTTTAATCCACTTGGATTTTAGTTTAGTGTATGGTGAAAGACAAGGGTTGACTTTTAATCTTTGGCAGGTTGAAATCTGGTTTTTCCAACACAATTTACTAAAAAGGATATCTTTCTTCCCCTGAGGATGGTTGGCTCCTTTGTCAAAGATGAGGCAGCTGAGTACATCTGGAATTGCTTCTGTATCTTTTAGTCTATTTCACTGATCCTCAGGTCTTTTTCTTTGCCAGTACCATGCTGTTTTTATCACAGTGGCTTTGTAGCTTAGTTTCAGTTTGGAGCTTGTGATACCCACTGCCATGTCTCTGTTGCCTAAAATTGCTTTTGCTATTCTAGGTCTCTTCTGGTTCCAAATGAGTTTTTGGATTATTTTCTTTCATTCCATGAAATATGCTGTTGGTATTTCAATTGGCATTGCATTGAATCTGTATAGCAGTTTTGGCAGTATGACCATTTTCACTATGCTGATTCTTCCTACCCAGGAACAGGGGATGTCTTTCCATTTTCTTATCTCCTCTTTGATCCCTTTTTTCAGAGTGCTGTAATTATCAGTGTCTTTTGCTTCTTTCATTAGATTGATTCCTAGATATTTCATTTTTTTAGATGCTATTGTGAAAAGAATTGTTTCCCTAATTTCTCTCTCAGTGAGTATGTTATTAGTGCACAAGAAGACTAATTGATTTTTGAGTGTCAACCTTGTATCCAGCTACTCTGCTGAATCTGTCAGTTAAGTCTAGAAGCCTTTTGGCAGAGTTTTCTGGGCATTTTATATAAAGTATGATATCATCAGCAAATAATGATAGTGTAACTTCTTCCTTACCTATCTTTATTGCTTTAATGTCTTTCTTTTTTCTTATTACTGTGGTTAATACAACCACATTTTCTTTTTCTAGTCTCCAGTTGATGGGCAATTGGGCTACTTTCAAGTTTTAGCTATCAGAAATTGTGCTATGAACATGGGTGCATATATATCACTGTGGTATGATTCTTTTACTTCTTTGGGAAAGATACCCAGCATGGGGATAGCAGGGTCAAATGGGACCTGCAATCCTAGTGAGGTGGTTCATTTTTTATAAAATGGAGCACTATTCAACCATAAAGAGCTAAATAGATGCACATTAAGGCCATACTCTTAAGTGAAATTAAATAGTTTTTGTGGTGTGAAAAACTAAAAGTGTAAATAAGATTCAAATTGTATAATTCATAATGTGAAATAGGAAGAAAAGAGCTAAAGGAGTAGGGGAATTGGGAAGGGCAAGGGAAAGGAAATAAGGGAAAAGGAAAAATGGAGAAAAGGAAAAAATGGAAACAAAGTCTTTGTAAATAGGGGAAGGTGGTGGGGGGTGAAGGGAGGGCAGGTGAATGGGGAAAAAGTAAGAATCAAGACCTGTCATGTAATGGTACAAGATCCCAATGATGAATGTAACTTTACTGTATACCTAAAAAGTATCAATAAACTTAATGAACAGTCAAAAAAGAAAAAAGAAAAAAAATCTCATTTTCAGAGAAAATATACTTTGCAGTGCAGGATAGTGATCAGTGCATGCAATTTTAATCTTTACTGTGGTGTATTTGGTCTTTAGTGATTTAGGATCTCTGAATAGTAGTCTAGTTCATCACAAAGGAGATAATTTCATAGAGAAATGGTCTATGCTGACAGTCTAAGAAAAGACATCCCTCAGTTGTATAAAACCATTTCCATATATTGTACTGGTGTGAAACACAACTAAAACCATTCCATGGCAGCATAAAAATATATGATTCATACATTTTTATAGTTAAAAGCTACCCTACTTTGCATATGAAGACAACAGGGTTTGTACAGTTTAAGTAATTTCCTCAGGATCACAGAATTTGGTAATGGTAGATGACACTGGACGAGGAGTCTTGGCTGCAAGGTCAGAATACTTTTTGTGAGGATGCTCCAACAATATTTGCTTAGGCAGGAAAGTATAGACATCAGCTACATTCTAGGGTAACACGGAAGCATGATAGAGTGGGGTGTCTCTGGCTGGGTCAAGCTCGGAATCTGTCTTCTGCCAGTTGTGCCAAGAAGCATCTCAATGGCAATGGTAACTACAGGAGAGGTAGTTCATGCATGTGGCACAGCATACCATCCCACAGATACGGACACAGAGCTGTAGCATTTTGTTTTCTGCAGTGCCAAGGGTCTGATCTGTTTTGGATTAACAATATCCCTTGAGTTAACTGCAAAGGCACAAAGTGATGGAAAACAGATGGTCTAAATCCTACTTTGTTCCACACACATTCATTCCCTTAGGGTTTCCTTCTCTTCTAAGGATGAAGGAGTAGGATGTAGAAGGTCTATATACGTATTGCAAATTAGTGCCTTTAAACTCCGTTTATCTTTTGAAATATAAAATAATCAGTCATGATCAGAGTTATCACATTATTAACAACCTTCTATGAAACACATTACTCCACCTACTCTATGCTGAACACCCTACTCCCCCCCTTGAACACTCACCCCCTTATGGCACCCATGTTCGCCCACCCTGGCCGCAGCACACACAGAGCTGTGTGGCAACACTGGCTGCTCATTTGCATCTCCATAGACCATGCCTCTGCTATGTCCCATGAAGTGTGGATTTTTTTGCCATTATTATAGTGATAATGACTCCAAAAGTCCATTCAAGGTTTCTTTCAAGACTTCTTAAAAAAAAGAATTGTTCCATCATTTGATTAATTAGATTCTTTCAAGTTAACAATGTGGTTTCAGACACATTCTGTAAGGAGGCCAGGATGACCAGTGAACTTTTAGGATCACATAGAGAGTGCTCAGTGTTGCAGAATGTCTTTTATTCATTGAAGAAAGAATTGCTAGGCATATCCAGGCAATTAAACAAAATAAGAGGGTATTAATTCAAATAAAGTATGGTTGGTTCCTGCTTCTTCATGCTTCTAATCTAACAGAGCAGGCAGACAAGCAACAGCCTAGAAAGCTGTTCTGAAAACAGTTTGTGCAGATTCTATGTTTGTGAACAGAGGTAACATTGCCGCCATCTGGAGAAGCCCTGAAGCAAGTACTTAGAAAGATTTCGTAAATCTCTGAAACTGAGCTATCTGTGGAAAACCCTTTGGAGCTGGTAATCAGCTGTGGTATATTGGGTTCAAGATGGAGAACCCAGAGGGGTGGACAAAGACAAGGCTGTCAACACTGGGACACTTCAAGTGACCACATTGTGGAGTTAGGGAGAAATCAGTCATAATCACAGAATTTTAAAGAGAATTATCAACTAGTGGTCTAAAAGTCCTACCTGGGCTGAGGACAGAAGTGTTTTAAGAGGTGATTGGATCATGGAGATGTGACATTCATTCATGGATCAGTCCACTAGTGAGTTTATAACTAAATGTGACATTGAGAGGTGAAGTCTGGTCAGAGGAGATGGATCACTAGGGGCATGATCTGAAAGGGTGTATCTCCCTCTCTCCTACCTTGATCTGTCCCTGTTTTCCACTACCATGTCATGATCTGTTTCTCCTCTGCCATGCCCCTCTATTATGATGTCCTACCTTGGAACCAATTGGCTATGGACTGAAACCTCAAGAAACTATGAGCCAAAATAAACTTTTCTTCCTTGAATTGTGGGTGTGGGATGTTGTGTCTCAGTGATGAGAAAGTAACTAAAGCACTCATCTTAGTTATTGTCTTACCTTGAGCCCATGTCTTACCCCTCACCTGTTAGATTCCTGTACCTAGTTATTTCAATAAAAGACAAAACTAGGTATTGCAGTGAGGGGATTTCAGGGGGATGCAGTTAAAGTCCCGTATCAGCTGGTTAAGTGTTTAGGTTATCTATGTGGGTCTGATTTAACCATATTAGCTTGAGAAGGACTTGATAATTGCTTGCTGCTTTCAGGATGGAGGGGAAAAAGTGAGAAGAAATGTGGTTGGCCTCTGGGGACAGAGATCAGACCCTGGCTGAGAGTCAGTAGTTAAAGAGGGTCCTCAGTCATAAAAGTGTAAGGAACTGACAACTTCCAACAACCTGAAAGACCTCGGAAGGGGATTCTACCCTAGAGCCTTCAGATAAGAGTTTAGTCAACCATCACCTTGATTTTGCCCCTGAAATAGCCTTGAGTAGAGCTCAAATAATCTATCCAAGACTCTAGTTGCACAGAACTGTAGGGTAATGAATGGACATAGTTTCAAGCCGCTACCTATGTGATAATTTGTTATATGATAGAAAATGAATTCATAGTCCTGGTGGAATCGGTCAATTGTGGGTTTAATCCAGAATATCCCTCTAATTATCTGTATTCTCCAGGGAAAGCTCCTTGTACTTCTTTCCTCATTGTAGAATAAGTACATAAATATAACCTTCCCCATAAAGTTATTGAGAGGATTAACTGGATGACACATTGTAGGACACTTCCTTTAGTGACTTAGTACATAATTAAGTACTCAGTAAATAAATTACCTCCCAATAAACATTTCTATTTTATAAGTATTTTCTGTAAAAGCAAATTTTTAAAAAATGTGAATAGCAAATCATTCAAATAGGGAAAAAACTCTGTCCTTGAGTGGCCTTTGAGAGATTTTTATCTGCCTCAGAGCCCCTGAGTCCCTGTGTGACCAATTTGGTATAGGAGGGAATATCTATACTTCAAGCAGGACAGCAAATGTCAGTTCTCATTTCCAGTCCTATAAGTAGCCGAGGTATCTTGGTAGCTTTGTATTTTTGCATTCAAAAGTCACAAAGCTGGTAGAAGGGACTGGTCCAGGGCACAGAGTTAGGATCAGAGTTGCCCCCATTTTCACTAATGGTAGATCTCTTACAATTTCCTCCTAAGCCTGAGTAGCAGAGGAATAGCAGAGGAATCTGTCAAAAGGACTACTCTCACAGGATTTGCCAGCCATTCATTAAATTAGTTTCTCATTAATCCATATATAGTAAAAATTGCTTCCAGAATTAGAAGAAGATTAAAGCAAGTCATTATTAATGTCTGTATATTGTTCCTTGGTCTATTCACCCATACATTATGAAATCAATCTCTGCAATAATTAGCCCTCAGCAAGGCTTATAAGGTGTTGCTTCAGCTAAAGAAAATGATGAAAAATACCCACTTGCACACCAGGAAAGAGCTGTGTGGATGACGATACTGGCATTTGGAACCATTTATGCTGCTTTCCAATTCTGAGTGATTATTGCTGTTCATGTTTATTCAGCAAAGTTCCTTAGAGATTAGTTGGAAAGGGCACTTGTTCTCTCAGTAGGTAAGATAAGTCAGGCTGTTCTGTGGAACAAAAAGAGGAATACAAATGGCTCATCAGTGACCTCAACTCTTTGCTGCTTGTGACCTGTCTGCTATGAGAATTTTAGTGAAGAATGTTCAAAGAAGATAGGAAATATGGTTTGATTTTGTTTTGTTTTTCCAAGATAACTACTGGCTTTAGTTCTTGGGCCAGTCACTTTACCTCTGTGGACCTCCTGTGTAAAGAAGACCTTATTAGTCCTTATTATTAGATTGTAAGGAAATTTATCTATATTCTTTTTCTAACTCTAAATGAATACCCTTTTTCAGGGTTGACAAGAAATCCAAGGTCAGTTGTTACTAGAATTAGGGAGAGGCACAGCTGATTTGCAGCAGTCTTGCTGGGCTAACAGTCTGGAAAAGACAATAAGGGCCTCTTTTGCAGTTCATTGTTATGCCCATTTAGGTGTTCATTGTCCATGGGACTATTGCAAGGTGTGCAGTTTTGTGCTGATAGTGGAATCTACCCCTTATGTGCCATTTTAGCTTTTGTACCTTTGACACAGCTCCCAGTACCATACAATATGGTGGTCTGGACCAGGGCAGCCATGCTCTATCACCACCCTGTCTCTTCTCACAATGGTTTGCTTTCAGATTTCTGCCACTCAAAATCTGTCATTTTACCATCCTTTTCATATCCCAGGGGATCTAGTATATCTCCTAGTCCAGCTATATTTCACTACTTCAACCTTCTCAACTTGGACTAATCCACCTTTCAGTGAATCTAGTCTAGGGACAACAATGGACCTGCCAAGTGACAACAGCCATCAGTCTTCTGGAATGTGAGATAACCTGAGGTAAGAACTACAGTAAACTTGTGATCATACATGCATCTAAAGGAAGAAGTTGCTACTCAGCTTTAAGCGGTTCATGTCATACAGGACTAGAAGTCCAGTAATGTATGTTTTCCAAAGTTCAGGCAAAGTAGAAATATAGTGTAAATATATTTAAAAATAAAAACAACAAATAGATCAAAGAGACCACATCTGATGATAGCTCTTACGGTGTATTGGTTTTCTAGGGCTATAACAAAGCACCACAAACAAGATGGCTTAAAAAATAGAAATGTATCATCTCATTTTTGGAGGCTAGAAGTCTGAAATAAAGGTGTTTATGGGGTTGATTCCTTCTAAGGGATGTGAGGAAAGGATCTCTTTGGCCTCTCTTGGGCTCAAAGTTTGCCATCTTCGTGTTACATAACATTCTCCCTGTATCTTCCCATCACCCACTCTGTCTGCATGTTTGTAACCAAATTTCCCTTTTTATAAAGACATCATTCATGTTGAAATGGAGCTCACCTTAACAACCTCCCCTAATTTCGCTAATTACATTTGCAATTACTCTATTTAAATAAGGGTATATTCTGAGGTATTGGTGGTTAAGACATCAACATATGAATTTTGGAGGAAAGCAATTCAACTCATAACAGTGATCTCAATCTGAATCTTTTTTTAAAAATGTACTTCTTCCCTTAATGAACAGAAGATAGAATCTGCAGCACACTCAAAAAAATTATTATTGGAGGTAGGAAGATAGTAAGTGGATCAAGAGAAAGGAAACATCAGTCATTCTTTGGAGGAAGAGAAGCCATATTCAATTCCTCAAAGAGGTTATCTGCTCAGGATGGCATCTAACATAATATATTTTCAATAAATATTTTTTGGGTTGTAATAAATTGAAGTAAAGTGAAAAGAAGACTAGAGGTGAACAAAGGCACTTAAAGATGAGGGAGTTCACCCTTTATAGTAGGACCAGATGGCCATGAGCACCAGATATGTCTGTTATATAGACCAGGCCATTCTCTAGCTGAGAGGTAAAGAATATCAGATTCTAATCAGGATAGAACTTGAGGATAAAGATGTTGAGGGACTTTTAACAACATTGACCAAACAGATTGATCATATAGCTCATGATGAATTATTAGTGCTATAAATTTGCACATTCATGTTATTATCTTCTTATTAAAACACAGTATATTGTCAGAGTAGGCAATGTTTGTATTTGATGAAAGAGGCATGGGCTTTGGAGAAAAACAGATTCACATCCTGCCCTCTCCCCTACTTACTGAGTGTCCATGCCAAGACGGCAAGCTTCTCTGAGTGTCAGTTTAATCATTTGTAAAGAATTAATAATGCAGGGGCCTTGGCAGAGGAACAATGAGTGGCACAGTCATGTGGGTGCCTGTAGTATCCCCACCACCACACCCCTCTGGCTTCCTGGCTCAGTTGGTACCTGGATTCACACCACAGAGGCACAGGGGGTTGTAAAGGCGATTGTTCTGAGCTCCAGCCTCAATTTTGATTTAATTTACACAGTTAAAGGTGCTAGATTAATAACTACCACAAATTGTCATTTTCCAAACTGTGCTTGATGCTATTGTGTTGCTGATTGTATTACTTGGGCTAAGGTGTTGTGATTGATTTTATCAGTTGTCCTTCCTGGTATAATGAAAATGAGATTGCCTCAGGGTCATTAGAGACTCAAAACCTAAAGATAAACTATAACAGGAACATCAAAGTAGTAACCCAGGAATTAAACCAAGGACAGTACCAACAACAAAAATAGTAATGAGGAGACATTTAAGCAAGGTACAAGCACAAATACAGGCTACCTGTTCATCCAAGGCAAATCCTCAGGGAAATGAGAAAGAAAAGTCTGATAATCAACTACCTGGTCACCTTGAACTGCTAGCATAGGAAGTAACAAAACAGATGAATGAGACTCTAGAAAAATTCAAAACAGAGATAATTTTCCTGATAACTACAGAGATGGTGAGAAGAATGGAAGACATGATTAGAGATGCTAGAATAGAAACAGATAAAAAAGATACATGAATTCAGGACCATGATAGAAGCCATGAATGTCCAGAATAGGAAAGAAGTGGAATCCATGAAAGATTCAAAAAGATATCCAGGAGATTAAAAACTCTATTGAGAGTATACATCACAGGCTGAAGCAATCTGAAGATAGGATATCAGATATAGAAGACAGGATGACAGTCAGTGACCATGAAAAGAGGAATCTCTTAAAAGAGTAAGGAAACATGAAAAATCAATCCAACAGCTCCTAGGTGGTACAAACAAGAATAATTTAAGACTGATAGGAGTCCATGAAAAAGCAGGAGAAAGTACAAGTGACATTAAAGAAACTGTTCACAGAATTAATAAAACTTCACCCAAAGAGCAAAAGAATTTAACATACAGATAAACGAGGCTTATAAGATGCCAACTAACCATGATCACAAAAAAATCTACACCTAGACATGTAATAATCAAGATCCCAGAAACCCAACAGAAGAACAAAATACTACGAGCAGTTAGAGAAAATAAACAAATCACATGCAAAGGAAAGCCCATCAGAATCACAGCAGACTTTTCAACCCAAACCCTCAAATTGAGGAGAGTTTGGAGTGAGGTATTTCAAACCCTAAAAGAAAACAAATTTTAACCTAGACTGTTGTATCCTGCAAAACTCTCTTTCAAATTTAATGGGGAAATAAGATACTTCCACAACAAAGAACACCTGAAAAACTTCATGAATACCAAACCAGAACTTCAGACAATTCTAAATAATATCCTAGAAAAAGACAATGAAGATCACAACTTCATGAGACCCAACAGAGCAAATCCAGCAGGCAAGGCAGAAATTAAAGAGAGAGGGGGAAAAATTTAAAAGATCCAACAACAGGAAGATAACATGATGATGATAAGTCAATACATATCAGTTATAATCATCAATGTTAATGGCCTCAGTTCACCAATCAAAAGAAATAGACTGGCAGAATGGATTAAGAAGTAAGATCCAACAATATGCTACATGCAAGAAATGCACCTAGTTAAAAAAGAAACTCATAGATTGAAAGTAAAGGGATGAAAAACAGTTTTCCATGTGACAGGAACTTGGAAAAAAGCAGGGGTAGCTATCTTATTTTCAAAGTAAATTTCAAACCAAAACTAAGAGAGGCAAAGAAGGTCACTACATCCTGGTAAAGGGAACAATCCAAGAGGAAGAGGTGATGATTATAAATATATATTCACCAAATACTAGTGCCCCCAACTATACAAAACAAATATTAAAAGACACAAAAAACCAAATAAGCATTAATACAATTGTAGTGGGGGACCTCAATACCCCACTGTCATAAAAAAACAGATAATCTAGACAAAAAATAGACAACAAAATACTAGAACTGAACCAAGCTTGTGAACAAATGGACTTCATAGACTTCTACAGGGTGTTCCACCCCACAAAATCAGAATATACATTCTTTTTGGCTGCACATTGATCATTCTCCAAAATGGATCACATACTAGCTCATAGAACATGTTTAATTAAATGCAAAGGAATTGAAGTTATCCCATATACATTATCAGACCTCAGGGAAATTAAATTGGAGATCAATAGCAAGAGAAACCACAAGAACTTCACAGACACATGGAAATTGAGTAACACTCTCATGAACAACCTTTGAGTCATAGAGGTAATTAAAGAAGAAATTAGACAGTTTTTACAAACAAATGATAATGCCAGTAAAACATACAGGAAGTGAAACCACCAACAAAGCTAATAGACAACCTACAATGTGGGAAAAAAATTTTACCAGCTCTCCCTCTGACAAAGGTCTACTATCCAAAATATATAAAGTACTGAAAAAAATTAGATCCAGCATGGGGATAGCAGGGTCAAATGGGACATTAGGTGTTCCAGTGACATTCCTGGCACCCATCTGACAGAAAGTCAGAGTTCTCTTTACTCCATAGGCTGCACTGCACAGAGAATTCCAAAGCCCCAGTCACGGGCAGAGGGGTCCAGGGGAGCCCTAGAGTAGCAGCCATACTCTCCAGGAGGCAGTGTTGGCCACTGAGGGAAACAATTTCCCCATACTGCACAGTTCCCTTGTGCAAAATAATTTAGATCTGTGCTGACCACTACTTTACCTTCCCTTGTGGGGGATCAAAGAGGCACCACTGAGCTAAATCCCTGGCCCTCAGTCCCTCAACTCTTAAGGTCATCTTCAATGATTTGACTGCTATGCTGACTATGATCATGCTGATAGCCAGAAAACCAAGTTAGAAGGATTTTATACCTGTTCCTGGGATACACACCAAAGGTTAACTACAGTTGTCTCTGATTAATGAAATTATGAGTAATTTATCTTTTCTTTTCATTCCTTCCCTTTTGGGGCGGGGGGCTATCTGCATTTCCTAAATTTGCTACAATTAATTTGGTTTGCCTCATTTAAAGGAAAGAAACAAAACCCCCTTTTTTCATTTTTAAGCTCCATATTAGAATCTAAGTCCTCAAAGGAGCTGTTTATAATGTCCCTTCTCCCACACTTCCCTGTCAAATAATATAGAGCTGTGACTCTCTTGTGCTGGGGCAGTGCCACCACCTCGGCAGGAACCACTTTAGCCCTTGCCAAATGATGGCTGTCTGTTGAATGTACTCATCCTGGGGCTTTAAATGAGTCACATAATGGTTCCAACTCTTTAATTCAATTAAATTTAATAAATTCTGATTGAATATCCAAGGGGTGTGCTAGGCCATAGCCTTTTGCAGACACAAAGGTGTAGTTAATGGCCCAGCAGGAGTGCTTGAAAGGAACTCAAGAGGGAGCTCTGCTTTCTCCTTTAGTCCACCTGAGTATTCCTGATGCCTGTTCTACTGCATCCCTGATTCTAACCCCTTCTTCATCTCTGGGTCTCTAGGCTTTTTTGCTTATCTTACTGAGCAGAACAGACATCTGACTTCTCTTGCCTACAATGGTAGGGAACTTGTATTTTAGGAGATGTGCAAGATGATCTCTTAGGAGAAGTGAAAAAATATTAGAAATTTAACATGCATTCACTTTCTACCTAAAACAAAAAAAGTGAAGCTTTACAAGTATTCCATATTTGTCAACACATCACTCTGATAACGTATTGAGGGTGATGTGTAATTGTGGTGTTCAAGAGATCTTAAAGAAAGAGAACCTGAGAAAATTGACTGATTCTTCAGTGCATTGGCTTTCAATGTTCAGAATTTAATTTCGTGGACTGGAAACTATGCTACCATCTTCAAGATCCCTCACAACATGCAATACCAACTTAGAAAGATCTCCCGCTATGAAGAATCCCTAGTTTAAAGATATTACCAAAATCCCAGCCTAAAAAGAAACCCATACCTCTGAATTCCTATGACCTAAGTCATTTTTAGCCACATCCACTGATAACCAAATTCTATTAGTAAAATTAGTACATGAGTAGATTTCACTGACATTAATGATGAAGTATTTTCATCTATGTACACAGGTTTTGAGTATTCTGATATTGTGGTGCACAATGGGGTTTGTTGTTGCTGCTGTTCTTCAAATACTGGAATACTGGTATGGGGATAGATCTAATATATGAATTATTTATGTCTTGAGATATTTCTGATAGTTATAAATTGCCCTAAAATTTCAAAACAAAAAAAGATACAGGTGTTTAGAAAGTGACCTTCAATGTCTTCAAAACCTTCAGAAGGGGGAAAATAATGGTACTTGACAAAGCAAAATTTTATTGAAAGAATAATTCAAAAAATATTTCAAAGACTTCTGAACAAGTAGAAATTTTATTAATAGCACCAAATCTGATACAACTTTTTCTCCATTGCAATCTCAATCCATCTGATAAAAAGAGTCTTAGATAAACCAGAAATATTTTCTTTAAAGAAAAAAGTGAGACATGATCCAATATACAGTAGGCATTTAAATTTTAAAAACATGCTACAGTAAAAGATGCAATGCTATTAGTTCCCCTCATAGTACTCTCTCTTGCTTCAAACACCCTTATCCCATCATACTTGATATTTTCTGTAGCAGTTCTGCAAGTCTTCTTTCATGAGTGTCTTTAGATACACTGGTATAATTACCTGATGTTCTAAAATGATTCAAAACATTAACTTTTCATGGTCATTTTGTCTTTGGTAAAGAGCTAGAAGTCTCAAAGTGCCAGATTAGGTAAATAAGATGGACGAGGACACACTATAATTTTTTAATGAAAAAATAAAACACAATTTTAGTACAAAATAAGAGATTGACAATAGTTAATGCACTTCAATGTTTTTTTTTTTTATTGAGTTTATTGGTACATTTAGGGATACAGTACAGTTACATTCATTGTTGGGATCATGTACCTTTACATGGCAAGTCTTGATTCTCATTTTTTTCCCCTTACCTCTGCCCTCCCTTCACCCCCTCCTCCCCTCCCCATCTACAAACACTTTATTTTCATCTTTTCATTCTCTCACATTTTTTTCTTTTCCCTTTTTGTTCTTCCCCTACGTATCACACCTTCCCTACATCTTTAGCTCCTTTCCTCCCATTTCTAAATG
>NW_022900915.1:13655145-13659690 GCF_012274545.1 Fukomys damarensis
AAAAAAAAAAACTCAATGTTTTTATTTAACAGAAATTGACAGTTGATCAACTAGATAAAAAATAGATAATATTTAAATAAAGAAATTATTACAGTAAAAGATACATTCTTTTTAATCCCCCTCAAAATACTCATCCTCACTTCAAACACACTTATTCACATCGTTTTTGGCAATTTGTTCTTTACTGCAAGAGGATTTTTAAAAATTTAAACATTCAACATATTTTTTGATCATCTCTTTTTTCCCCAAATGACATAGTGTACTATCATTTGAACAGTTACAACCTTTCCTTAGGGAAAGGTTACCCTGTAATAAAAAAGGGATTATTTGAAGGAGAGATAAAAATATTGGAAGTTGACTTATAACTTTCTCTTCACTGTTTCTCAAACTAGAGTTATAAAACTTATAAACTGGAATGAGTGTACGTTAGCAATTCTAAGCCTTTAGGATTGCATTCTGAAGAATGAAATATACTTTACTTTCAGTGTTCATAATAAGTTGCATTTGTTTTTATTTAATATTTGGGTTATTTTTAAATAATGCTTTATCTATAAATATGTATGTTTTCTATTTAACTTTTTATAAATTTGCTTTAACTTATTGCTTTATATTTATGATTCTGTGATTATAGTATGGTAAATATTTAGCTTTACTGATTTTTTATATCATGCATTCTGAACATGTGAATTAGGAAAAATGCCTAAATGCATTATTTTAAATATACGGAATGGGTATCAAAATGTTTCATTATCATCCTTACTTTTTCATATTTTGAGGAATTGGTTAAAAAAATGTGGGAAACCGCTGTAATTAGGAGGAATTTAAGTCTGAGTATTTTAACTTTATCTCATTCTTTGGCTGTTTTACAGGGAAAGAAATATATTAATATAGTAGTCCATTTGGGAGATTTATAAATAGGCATATATTAACAGTGGATACTTGGGAAGTTTCATAAGGAGTATAATTTTAAAAGTTTTTTTACTATAAAAAGCTATAATGTGTATTGTCAGGAAAAACTTTACGAAAAGCCTGCATTCAACAATCAGCACCTAAAAACTATCCAAAGATCCTAAAAGTATTTTGGGAAGACTCTAGGTTTTCTCAATCGATCACAGATAGCTCAAGCCATCTATCCCCCAGCTTAAATTGAACTTTCTACTCACCATCCCAGCCATTTCTCCTTAAAACATTAGCTAGAGAAGAAGAAAGCCATGTAATTATTTTCACTTTCCAAGGTGCCTTGTGGCACTTTCACACATGCCCTCACTAGAAGGGCAAAATGAGAAAATGTTACGTGGCTTTTGTTCAGGAGATATTTCAAGTACCTGTGTCTGCACGGCCTCCCTGAATATCTGGCCTGTGAGGTCATTTGGCTGAAGGCTTCCCTCTGTCACAGGGTGCATGTAATAAAACTAGCAGATAGAGCCAGTTCAAACACTCACTGATCTGTATTGCCTTAGACAGAGGAGCAGGTAGAACCTATATTCCTAAAGAATAGAGGATGACGAAGATACTCTCTGCTTTAGAAAACACCATTTGCAAATGGAAAGGGGAAGATTGTTGGCATCAGGTACAAATAATTTAAAGCCTCAAGTGCCAAGAATTCACCACACACATGAAGCCTCACCATTTCCCACATAAATGTTTGCAGTTTCAAAGAGACACTGAGTCACTGAAGAGAAGGAGGGTGCCCCACTCTATTTGTAGCCCTGAATTCTATGTTCAGTTTCATCCTGCGAGTCATGGATATGAGGGCAAATACGGGGAGGGTGGCCTGGATTTACCAGTTCTAAAGTTATGCCTCTATCGTTGACTCAAAAATAACATCTCTTATCACTTCTGTGTCGACTTGCCTTAAATAGTACTCACACTTAGACCACATGTAAATTCAGACAATGATTGCTTGAGTGTTGACAGAGAACTTGGCAAAGGGCCTTGTAGAACCAATAGAACTGGAGAAAAGCTGCTTTTATCCTTCACATGGGTCGAATCTAGACATGAGAAGAAACATGCCTTCCAAGAATGTTTTCCTAAAACATTGCTGGGGAGAAATGCAATTAAATAGAAATATGACATGTGACTGGAACATATTAGGTAACTTACTCAACTTCATAATCAAAACCACTTGGCATTTCATTGAAGCAAAAGATCAAGAAGGAAGTTGCTTTGTTTTACTACATGGAATCTTTGAAGTCACAATCACCTATACCTACTGAAAAATTTTCAACAAAAACCACGTTTTAGTTATGATTTAATTTTTTGCTTGAAATTTAAGAGGATCTTTAAAGGATGTTGAGTAGAAGGGAGAGATTAAAGGGAAAATAGGAGCATTGATGAAAGTTGACTATGATAATTGAAAGTATGTAGTACATTTGATTCATAAATATTTTGCAATTCCAGTGGTAGTAGTTTCTAAAAAATACAGTTATATTCAATTGGCAGGAGAATTTGCATTAAAATAAATTTGCCTAAATTAGCTATAGGTGAGTTTCACCTCAAATTCTCAAGTACTAGGATATATATATAGATATATAGATATATCTATATATATATATATATATGTTTTCTTTTATTGTAATTTTCTATCTAGAAGGTAAAATAAATATAAACATAGGTAATACAGCATTTATTTACTTGAAAAATACATGACAACTTAATTACCAATATCATTTCATTACATCTTTTTTTTTTTTTTTTTTTTTTTTTTAACCAGGGATTGAACTCAGGGCCTTGTGCTTGCAAAGCAGGTAGTGGAACTACTGAGCTAAATCCCCGGCCCCTCCTTACATCTTTTTAACTGGTCACTTATTATTTTAAATAAGTATATATTTGTAATACAGAGTAATTACATTTATTTTGGGGGAACTGGTACATATACATACTGCATCTTTATTATTTTTATTCCTCCTTCTCATCCCCTGCCCTACCCTGTTTCAACTTTCCCAGATCCCACTTCTGTTTCCACAGAGGCTACCTCCATATTTTCTACCATGTCTCTTTTATTTGGCTTTTTAATTTATTTGCCTTTTAAGTTTTTTTACATTAAAAACTGTAAGACACAGTATTCGACCTTGTCTGTCTGATTTATTTCACTTAGTATTGTGGTCTCAGGAGCCTTCCATTCTCTTACAACTGTCTCAAATGTATCCTTCTTTATGCTTGAGTAGTTCTCCATTGTGTGTACAGACCACATTTTCTTTATCCACTCGTGCTCATGTGCATATAGGCCACTTCCATAATTTAGCTTTTTTCTTTTTGATGCTTTGAAGTCATGGGGCTTTGCAAGGTCTACAGGGACTGCTCCAACCTGAGGGTAGCAAATACCTAGGAATAGAAAAACACTAACCTATGAGTGAGACATTCATATACAAACCTACCAGTCTAGAGCCTACAGCTCCAAACTCATTCTTTATTGAGCTCTTAAAGTCCAGGTTTCGTATTTCCACCCAAAGGACACAACTCCAAGTACCATTTCCCTACCCTGATCATCTAAGGGCCAGGACGGTTAGATTTATCAACAAGATAACTAGATTTGAACCACATTTAACAAATTTTAATTCTAAGTATATGCATTTGGGGGCTATACAGGGAGTGATTTTGCTATAGTCCGTGAATTTACATAGTTCATATTTTCAATCATTTTCCCAAAATATTTTCTAACTTCTGTTGTTATTTCTTCTCTCATCCACAGATAATATAGAAATGCTTTCTTTATTTCCAAATATACAATCATACTTTCTTATTGATTTCCAGTTTAATGTCACTGTCGTCCAAGTACTGTTCTGGGGTGTTCTCCAGAAGTATACATAAAATGGAGGGCAGAGATAAGGGATCTTTGGAGCCACGAGCCCAAACCTCTTGGAATGCATGGTTAAAGATTAAAAGTTAGCCTACTGGGCCACAGTCCAAGAGGGATCAAAATACATTGCTTTAAGGAATGTGTGCTTTGGTCCTTGTCCTTCTCATATCCCAGTTTATTACTTAGTTTGGCCCTAAGGTCAGTCTTGTAGCAGAACATCCTCTCCTTTCCCTGCCCGCTACATGAATTTCAGCACAGGTGTCCTTTTGTCCATTAGCAGAAGCTTCAGGTCAGGGCTGTTTTCTCCAGAGGCTCTCTCATGCTGAGTAATCTCTCATCCTTTGTGCCACACGGCAGTCATGAACTGCAGCACTGCTCATATTTTCTGTCCTTTGAAATTTGTTAAGCCTTGACTTATGGTCCCAGCATTCAGTCTGGTAAAAGTTCCATGTGCTTTGAAAAGAAAAGGATAATGAAGTTGTTAACTGTGAAGTATTATGTGTGCTATTTGGACCCCGTTTTTAACCTGTTTTCAAATTCTCTTTATAGTCCCAGGTGTTTTTACTTCATGTCCTATCAGTTGCTGAGAGACATATGTTGGCCATCCCACATACAACTGTACAACTGTAACTTTTTTTCTTTCAGTTTTCCCATTATTTACCTTATAAATTTGGAGAGTATATTATTAGATATTTGTAAGTTTAAAATTGTGTATTTGCTTGCTTATTGGATCCTCTCACCATTAT
>NW_022900915.1:13659982-13669380 GCF_012274545.1 Fukomys damarensis
TTTTTTTTTTTTTTTTGGTACCGGGGATTGAACTCAGGTCCTTGTGCTTGCAAGGCAAGCCACCGAACCGCTGAGCTAAATCCCCAGATATACTGCTCTTAATCTCTAGGAATATTTCATGTTTTAACATTTACTTTGTTTGATAAAAGTGATTTGAATGTCCCCAGAAAAACTCATGGCAAAATTTGTTCACCCTTGTGAACTATTAAGAGGTGGGGGCAGGAAGTGATTAGGTTATAAGGGCTCTGTCCCCAAGAGCGGAATAATCTGTTCGTGGGTTAATAGGTTATTGAGTAAATGGCTTGTTATAAAGGTGAGGTCTCCAGCTATCCCACTTGGGATTCCCATGTGATACTCTGTCCCACCAGTGGACTCTGCAGAGGGTCCCCACAAGCAAAAAGGACCTCACAAGATTTAGTGCTTGACCTGGACTTCCCAGACGCCAGAAGGATAAGAATTAATTTATTTTCTTAATAGATCACCTAGTTTGTGATATTTAGTTATAGCAAAACAGACTACGATATATGTTTTCTTTTGTTAAATGTTCCATCAAATTTTCTATTTTTAAATTTTAGACCATCTTATCCTTACATTTAAGATATTCATCTTGTAAGCTATATATAATTAGATTTTGAAAATGCAGTCCAAAAATTTTGTTCTTTAATTAGAATATTGAATTCATGTTAAATGAAATTGCTGATATACTCATGTTTATATCCACCATCTATTTTTCCTCATTTTTGGATTAATCAAGAATTTTATTATTCCATTTCCCTTGTATTAATTGTATAGTATTTTTTAGGGGATGTGTGTGTGTGTGTGTGTGTGTGTGTGTGTGTGTGTGTGTGTAGTACTCGGGCTTAAACCTAAGGTGTTTGCATTGAGCTACGTTCTGATGCTATATTTATTTTCAGACATAGTCTCACTAATTTGCTGAATTGCCCAGGCTGGGCTCAAACTGGAAGTCTTCCTCCTCAGTTTTCCAGAATGCTGGGATCACAGACTTGCCTGGTTTAAAATATGTTTTATTATTGTTTTAATGGTTTTCCTAGAGAATATAATATATATACCCGTGACTTTTTAGAGAATGCCATTATTAATGCACCCGTTATATCCTGAAGGATGTTGAGGACATCACAGTAACAATGCAATTAATTCTAGTAAATACTTATTTTGTAAGCAATTATGTGTTTTAATTCACTGAATACTTTAAACTAGTATTGCCATGCTGGGGATTTAGCTGAGTGGTTCCACCGCCTGCCTCGCAAGCACAAGGTCCTGAGTTCGATCTCTAGTACCAAATAAATAAATAAATAATAAATAAATAAATAAATAAATAGAATTTTAAAATTTTTGTAAAAACCAAACTATTATTGCCATTAATACTATTTATTATTCTGAAGAGTTAAAAAATAGTTTAGATTGATCTACATATTTTCTCCTATAGTTCTTTTATTCCTTTCTGAACCCCTTTCCTTCTATTTAAACTTCCTTGTATAGATCTATACAGACGTCATGATTATCCTGCAGAACCAACAGATAGGGTTATATGTGTGAGTGTACACAGACATAGACAGGGGAGATGGACTAAAAGACAGACTTGCTTAATCCTCTGAATGGGAGGCCTGCAGGATACATTCTAAGGGAAGAGTCGTAGTTGAAATCTCAAGACAGTCCTTTAGGCAGAATTCCTTCTTGCTCAGGGAAAGCCTTGAATCCTAGGCTCAGGCTTAAATCCTAGGCCCATCATATTATAGAGGATAAATCTGCTTTGCTTAAACTCTACCACTTTAAATGTAAAAAAAAAACTTCACAAAAACACCTATAATAATATTTAGCCAAATATCTGGCCCAGCTTAGTTCATATATAAAATTAACTAACAGTGTTCTACCAACAAATTAATTCAGGCAGTATCTATCTCCTTGTTGACGATTTTTCTCCGCCTCTAATGTCTTCCTCTTTCTTTTCTATTCAGCTCCAAATTCATATATATTAAATTTTTTCAATATGCCCTATACATTTTTTTGTCTTCAATTTGGATTTTTGTTTTAGTTTATCTCTCTTCCATTTCACTAATCCTCCCTCTGCTATACCTAAATTGCTTAAACCCATCTATGGGATACTTAATTTGGTCCCTTTATTTTTCAGTACTATATTTTCCATTTGATATTTTTTAGTATGAATCCCAGTAGTCTAATGAAATTGTTTGTCTTTTCATTCATTTTGACACATGTAAACTTTTTTTTTTTTTTGCTTTCTGAAATTTAAATTTAGTGGTGTGTCCTGTGTTTTATTCAGACTTCTCCTTTCCCTGTAAGTGCAGTTTAGGACAGGTAAATGCTTCAATAGGATACTGGGCATCCGATGTCTCCTCTTCAGATCTCCTTCCTTTGGGATCTTGATTCTTCAAGTCCGTTTAGCATTGCCTCCCTGAACTCGAGTTTTTATCTCACTGCTCCAGGAAGCTACCATAAGCTCAGGTGCCACTTACCATTGGACTCTGTGCTTCATGACAGCCATCAAGTACATCACAGAGGATAATCAGTACAAATGAGAAGCTTCCTCTGGTGCATTTTCCCTTTCTCCAAGCTTTTCACTCTCCAGTCCTAACTGATTGCTCACTCTCCCTTACCTTTAAAATATGTTTATTTGTTTGTTTGGCATTTTGTTCAGCCTTTAGAGCTATTCTTCCACAAAAAGTTTAGCCTGATAAAAGTTATACTGGTGAAGCCAAAAAAAGCAAAGTAGAGCAATCCTACACAAAAACAAAATGTTTATTGAATAAATCAGAAAACAGCAAGTATGAGCGCAATGATTCTTGAGAACCTTTGAATTTCCACAGTTCAAACTCCAAAAATGCTAAAATATGTGAAAAAGACTTCTCAGAAATACATATTCATGTGAGAGATCAAGATTCAGGGTCACAAGGCAACATCAGAGGGGAGGACTTAGGCATGGTGTTTTTCCGGACACCTCATCTGCATGACACAGTCATGGCGTGTTGGCCCTCCTCCTCAGGCCTGGGATGGTGTTAGTCATGCTGTTCTCTGGATGAGGATGGAGATTTCCTTTCAAATTCCCTTTGAAGCATCAAAGCATATCTCTTCACTGCCTGAAGCAGTTTTATGACCACATAAAATAAGCAAGAGCTATGTGCATGACAGATTCTGTCTCAACAGTTCTTCGCAGAGTTCCCTTGCAGTTGGAGAGAGTTCCTCAGAGCAAAGGCTGTAGGCCCTGACTGTTTCTGCTCCTCACCTTGGCCATCCCACCAGTGTGGTTCTGCCGTAACTGTCAGTTACTGAAACTGGTTAAGATCCACTCTGTCCCTTCACTCCTCTGAAATCATGGGCGCCATTTTACTTCTCTGAGTCTTGGCGTCCTCACCAACAAAGTGAGGATTATAATAGTTCCTACGTCCTAGGATTTCTATAAAAACTTTTTAAAACATCATCTCCGAAAAGCACTTAGCCCAGTACTTGGCATGCAATGTGTTCTATAGTGGGCAGTTATTGTCATTGCCTTGCCAACTTGGGGAGATAAAAATAAGAGTTTGATAAACATATCATCCCCTAGACATGGTGTGAATGATCAAATTATCCATAAGTGTGTTGATGAAACTGAGATATCTGGAAACTGCTGCACATTGCTAGCAGACTCAAAGGTTTTAATCCATATTTAGGAAGGGAAGTTTGGACTGAATAAAATCACTTCTATTTATTCCATAGCAAGTCTTTATTCTAAAAAGGGCTCAAAATAACCAGAACAGCGATATGTATAATGCATTTAAAGTTAGTTGTGAAAAAATAAAATTAAGAGCAAAAATAAAGTTGGGAAAAATCAAAGAATATACTATATCATAGGGGAAAACTTTGGAATGTAGTTTTACACATCTGACATTTGATGAATTTCATCTGTGCTTTAAACACAGGGAATGGATGCCAGACTCTACACCTCAATATGGAACTGAGGAAAAGGAACTGAATCTTTTGAGTCTTCTCCCTAATTCTTATTAGATTATCCCTGGTATAGGGCAAAACCTTCTACAGATAAACAATTATGTGCTTCTTTAAAAGATGTACAATACTGACAGACATCCAACAGCCTGAAAAGGATGGGCATAATTCCTTTGTCAGCCTATAAGACACAAGTGTACTAGTTGGATCCCGCTGAATAGTAGGCATTTACTTTTTTTGTTTTGTTGTTTGTTTGTTTGTTTGTTTTGTGACTCCTCGGTGCTTTTTGAATACTAAGTGCTTTTCTGTTTCCTGCCTTATGAATCCTGTCTTTTCAAAGCAGAAGACTTGCCTTTCCTGCCTCTCTTTGTGACTCGACTGATCCAGGCTCCATAATTAGACCCAGGAAAGGCTCTGAATCAAAGTCGGCATTGATAAGGAAGCAAGTGTCATGCAGAATTCATTTCATTCCTGGATAATTTTGTAGCTGAGGCTACCTGGGCTGGAGGTGACATTAGTGTTGCAGGGAGAAGCAGGTGTGCTAAGTGTACGGCAGGCAGGAAAAGTGAAACGGTGGAGCTTCTAGCACTCAAGAGTTATGTAGCAGTTATCTTGTCAAATGAGCTCTGCTGCATGTCTTGGGGTCTTCATTTGTGTTGCTATAACAAATACTTAAGAAAAAGTAGTTTATAAAGAATATAAATATGATTCTCACAGTTCAGGAGGCTGAGAAGTCCAAGATCAAGGAACCAGCTGGATGGGTGTCTGATGAAATCCTCTTCTCCATAGACGGTGTTACCTTGGTGTCCTAACATAGCAGAAGGGGCAAATGATGAATGCTATGTCATCACATGGCCAAACAGCAAAAGAAAGCGAACCACTTCTTCAAGCCCTTTGGCAGGGGTCCTTCTCTTATCCAGGAGGACTCCACTCTTATGATGTAACCACTTCCTGCAGACCCCACCTCTGCATACTCTAACACTGGCCATAAATTTGGGGGGAAGCATTCACATTATAGTACTTGTGAAACGGCAAACTTCTATTTGATTTACATGGCTCGTATTTGCTAGTCTGGGAGGCGGGAAGCACCCCAGAAGCCATGGAGACAAAGCAAAAGCTTAGTTACACCGGTGGACCAGTCTCCATCCACATGAGGGAGAATGGCCCCTTTCCAGTGCGTGAACATAGAAGATATACCTTCTAAAGGGGGCGTTCCAAGGGAGGCACCTTTGCTACATATTCATTGGTTATAAAAGTTGAATACACATTAGCAAGCAGGCTCAGTCAGAGTATTGGATTACATATAATACTGGCAGTATGGTTATTGGGTGATTTAAACTACAGGGTTTATCTCATTTATATTCTGGTGAAATAACAAAACTCTCCTGGAGACAGACATTCCTGAGAGGAGCAGAAGTTGGCTCAGATATGTCCAGGCATGTTGGTGGGCCTGGGCATCTGGAATAAAGAAAATCAGTCAAGCGGGGTGTTTCCCATAGTAAGTCCAGTTTAAACCTCAGGAGTAAAATTCTCTACAAAGAATTCTCTTTCACTTCAAGTTTGTTTCATAAATCTGGTACTTGACCTCTTTCAATAAGTCTATGAGCTACCCAGTAAATACTCTTTAATACTTACCCTTTCTGCAAGAGTCAGCCTCTATCACTTAAAACTAAGAACGGTGGCTAACACTCAGGGATTTTTAGCCACCTAAATCATGCTTTCTTCATACAGATGGATGTTGTTTTTAAGATTTGTGGTTTGATTTAACTGCTTTGTTAGCATAAATGTGTTGGAAGCAACTCTACATAATTTTGGGGAAAAATCATTTGATTTGGCCTAGTTCTTCTGCCTCCAGGCCAGCTATGGTATTTCAAGACGTGGCTCCATTTTGGCTTCCGGTCCCAGCTGGGACTTCAGTGGTCCAGTGAGGCTGTGATGCTGCAGGACAAGACTGCACCAGCTGAAGGTGAAGACATCCTGGGAGGAACAAAACCTTCATCTGCATAGTTCTTCATTGTTCTAGGATTTCCTCCGCCCCTTGGAGTCATCTGTTACACTTACTTCTGATACTGAACTCTCTGTCCTGAGTCCTTTGTTGCATTTGTTTCTTCTGTGTTACTGAACGCTCTGTCCTGAGTCATTTGTATATTTGTGTCTCCGATGTACTGAATAAAAGGTGTCAGGTTCAGGGGCTTTCATCTTTGCCACCCAGAGCAGCATTGATCAGCTTCTTCTCAAAGTCTCATTTTTTCTCCCGTTTTTGTATAATAAGTTAATTTCCCTTGTGCTGTCGTGGTTCACAGGAGACTAGGACTTACTGCGGAGGTTCTAGCGACTTCCCCTTTCCCTGTTCCCTACATAAATGCAATTATGTAAAAGGGGTCTTAAATTTTTCCTTTATTATTTTTACATATGTATAATTTGAACTTGTGTTAAAGAGAATGAATTGTTTACTAATTTTAAAAAGCTTAAAATGTGAAAAATTCAAGCTGTAGCCAGAGTAACATTTTCTTTCGGGCCATCAGGCTACTTGATGAGAGGCTGGATGTACAAATGCGCACTGGTCAAGCCATCTGTACAAACAGAACTCTGACCCACAGTCTGCAGCAACCCTACCAGGAATCCCAACAAGCAGCCCATTAACCATCAGCTCAAAATGACTAGGACTTGATCAATAACTGAAAGCTTCTCCAATGTGTCTCCCTGTTTCTAATTTACAACCAATAGGAGAAAACCAAATAAATTTCCCTAACCAATCACATAGGATGCCTGTCTAGTTAGCCTGCCTACTAAGGGAGCCTGTGACAATTGCCTCCAGGGCCGGCGTTCCTGAAACTTTCCCCTTTTCCACTATAAAGCTCTTCCGCTCCCCTAGCAGCCTTTGAGTATCAGCCAAACACAAGAAACAATAGCTGTCTCCCTTGATCCAGCAAGCCTTAAACAAGCAAGCATTGCTTATTTTTATTTGGGGGAGTCTTTGTTTATTTTTACATCACCTGGGCCTTGTTTTCACCAGGGTTTGTTGCTGTAAGTGGTGGGTTGACCAGATTCACTCACTACCTTCACTCTGCAGTGCTGCTATTTCTGTTACTGCCACTCACTCCTCCTAGTACGCCCGGTCCTCAGCAAGGACTCTGTGCCCTGAGCTGTGTCTGTGAAAAGTGGCAGTTGTGGCATACATTTAGGGAGAGGTAGTTGGCTCTTGTAGGTGTTTCAGTTTAATCTCAGAGCCCCCAAATCTAGCTTCTAATGAGAGAAATGATTATGTTTTAAGGTGACAGACAGTAAACATAATGAAAGCAGCGTAATATAAAGACATAGTCACAACTAATCCTATTATATTAAGGATTTGTTTAATGGAGCTTTGTAATTCATGCTGCAATGTCTCGGCTTTCAAAATTAATTCTTAATAAGGAGCTTTTATGATATTTATTCTCAAAATACCTTATTTTGTTCTTCAAATATACACAAGTTCCAATAGATACTAAATTATAGTTAACTAGAGTTGCATGTAAATTGTTTTCTTGTTATTTGGATATTTGATATACTATGAAGAACTTAGTCAAAGAAAATAATCCTTCCTCTGAATTGTTAGAGAGTAGATTTAAATGAATTATCCACCTAACCCAAATTAATTTTTCAAACTTTCTGCAGTCCTGCTTTTTTCATTTTTCTTTCTCTCTTTTCTAAATAGTTCGAAACACAGGTGTACAATCAAAGCAGAGAGAAGATTATCAGTTATAGCAGGAAAATCCAAATGATGCTCCTTAAGCATGTTCCTTGTTTTGGATCACATTTTCCTTCACTGTTTAAAAAAATCAGCTCCTTGACAAATTTTATAGCTAATTTTTTCACATTTGAAAGATATATGAAATACTTTTATGTTTATAATCAGTGATGTATCATCAAATCATGTGTATTACAACTGATACATCTCAAATCCAAAGAAATATGGCAATGTCTTTTATTGAGCATTCTTTCCTAGGTATTCTAATCTATAAAAGGTATTGTAACAGGTGACCGATATCAAGCAGTCCTTGGCTGAGAAGCCCAGGGTTCTGCCAAACTCATAGACTTTGAGGGTTTCTTTTGTGAAGGGGAGAAGGCAGATCAAAGGGCAGAACATTTTTGCTTTCCTTCCTTTCTTCCTTTCTTTTCTTTCTTCTATACAATGGGTCCTCTCTGTGTAACCTTTCCTTAAAAGAGAGGCTGAGCTGGTAAGGAAACTATTTTGAATATTGGTGACCGTGAAGAGCAACTATACCCACAGCTGAATAAATACAGGGGCCCGTTCTGGAGCTTTACATATATGTGGCAGAGAGCAGCTTACTGAGGTACTAGTTGATGTTCTTTTTCCCATAATTTTACTAGCCCTTCCCCATTTCTAGCAGATTCCTGCCCTCCTTGACTATGAGAGGTTTGTGACAGAAGCACAAGCAGGAAATGACTTTTCTTGGTTCTTATCATGAGGTGATACTGGCTGTGCTAGGAAAGTTTGAATTTTCCATCTAAAGGCTCAAGAATTGAATCTGCTATAACAAATTAACAATCGAAAGATTAATGGAAAAAAGGCCAACAGAATCATTCAAGTGTTCATGAGCATGGCATGGAGCTCCAAAAGGGCCAGATCAGTGAGGCTTAAATACTTTCTTCACAGAAGAGAAGAAAGTGGGCCTGGGGCTAATTTTATAGAGGTAGAAAGTGATTTTTAGTAAGAGAATAAACCCAGCAAACAATAGGAGTCTGGAACAAAGTTTCTTTGGGCTTGATGTAGTGTTTGATTTTTCAGTCTCTTTCTCTGTGATAGGAGTTTAATCTTCCTTGGTTAATGACGTTTTGGTAAGAAGAGTTGAAGGTAACTGTGCTTCTCCAGTTATCCATCTCGTCTTCAGGTGGATGAGAGAAATTGGGAAAAGGTGTCGGGAGTCACTGCTCCACAGATGTTCACAGTGTGAAGTTCACAGCAGCATTTTCTGAAGTATCCTTTTCCAAGTTCCAACTCTGTACTGTGCCTCCATTCTCCAGACAAGGAAGATATCTAGGTCCAAGCCTAGCAATTTTGTTCCTTCTGTGTACGTGGTCTCAGAGGATGATTTAACTCCAGATGCATATTGGAGGTGGCTCATAGGCATGGAAGGCCTACTCCCTATAGTGAACCCTAAGACTGCCAAAAAAGAGCCGCATCACCAGACCAGCAACCTCAATGTATGTTTCCTTGGCACATGGCACAGGGGTGGGGGCTGGGGTGTTCCTTGAGGACTCTCTGACACTTTGATAAGTGAGAGCTTTGTAGTCTTGAGGAAGAGAGGTGAGGAAAGTGATTCCCCAGGAGTGTTTGTGCTTGACTTTCACAACCCCCTAGTAAGCGCAAACTTGAAAACAATTTTAAGTCCATTTAAGCTATACACACACACACACACACACACACATACACATACATA
>NW_022900915.1:13669393-13672772 GCF_012274545.1 Fukomys damarensis
GTGTATATATATATATATATATATATATATATATATTTCATTATATGTAATTATTTTCTTGCACAGAATTGGGGTTGCAAAGGTTGGTATTCTACCTGTTTATTATTGAGGGTCAGAAAGAGAAGAGTTTCAACCAGCTCTTAAGAGTAAGCCTGTTAATGCAGAAAGTATGAGTGCAATGTAATTATTTCACTCCCACAGTAAATCATTTCCTGGTCTAGTCATTGCTTAAAGGTGTACTTTTTAGTTGCTCTCCTTTTGAGTGTTGAATCATTTAGGAAAATAAAGCTACATTTGAGGAATTATTCTTGATTATGTCCAAAACCGAAAAAAAATTAAAAGGAATCATTCAGCTACATCTAGATGATTAAGAGCACTGTAAATGTATCCACCATAGGAGTTAGACACAGGGCATTACTTTAAATTGTGGCAGAGTGTCTTGCTTTGTGTTTTTTTTTTCCTCAAATAAAAGTTGACATGGAATCTCAATATTTAAAATGGGCAAAAGCAAACATATCCTTAGGAATTTAAATTTTCACAGATAGACCGAAACTATGTCATTGTTTGTAAAATTCATGAATCATCTTTAGAGTTCTAAAGGTGCCCAAAGCAAATCTGAAACCATTTTTTTGGAGGACCCTAATGAGAAGACAGAATAATGACAACGAGTATGAACTCAGTAGTGGGATGACCATTCTGTTTCTTGTTTCCTGTTATAAATTAGAGACCCATCGAATGTGGTTTGCACAATACTGACATGCAGCAACTCTTATTTTTTAAAAACTATTAGGGATGGCTGAACACAGGCTCATAGGTCTTCTGCCAAAATTCCAAACTGAGCTCTTTCACTAAGCAGCTAGGTAACTGAGGCAAGTTATTTAATCCTGTTAGCTTTCTCATCTAGAAAATAGGAATCATAACAGAATCTACTTCATGTGTATTAATGCCATAATTGCTGCTTTTACTTGCAACCTCAAGACTGTAAATGCCTTAAGTTAAACTCAAACAGAAACCATTTTCTCCTCTTGCGCTTTTATTTCCTCTTTCTGCTGATTCTCCTCCTTTTCCCTCCAACATGACTTGAACAAATACCAAAGTCCCGGAGCCTACATTTCAGCCTTGGCATGAAAAATGAAGGTTTCTAAATCCTTAAGTCAATTTACTTAGAGACAAAGCTCAGAGCTGGAGAAGAATAACAAGTTATTATTCACAGCTCTATAAAAGCTGGAAGGTAAATATTGACCTTCTAGTTGCAAAGCATTAAATTTCCTCCAAAATTTGTATAAAATGATTTCCACTAAGAATATAAAATAGATGATTTTGTTTGGAGAGTATTTATTATTATGCAAATTAGATGGTGACCATCAAAATATCTTATTTGCTTCAACATTCCCAAGAAAATTAGACATGTTAGGAAGTTCTCATTTTTCAGAATACTCAAAAGGTCTACCACTGTCAGTAGATATTTAAATACATGCAGATATCTCTCAAAATTGTCAATCTAGATGTAATTTAGCCTGCAGTGCTGCCATTTTATGACAAAGCACTATGATTTCTTTCTTATTTTTTATGTAGTCATATGCAGGGAAAGCAATGATTAATTAGTAAAACAGACTTTCTGAAAGTTTAAGTATAAGGAAGTATTCAGTACCTCAGAGCAATGCTAGTATTGTGCTTCCTTCTCTATCATACTGGGTCTTATCTTCCTGTGTCCTTTGTTGCTAGGAAACTAGTCTCTACAGCATCAAAAGCCATCTTTCTGTTGTGGACTCTTTTGAATCTGAAACAAACCAGGCATCTCTTGCATCCTTCAGGATTAACTATCAATAATGTACTCTAAGATGAAGTACAGATGTTATGAAAGACCTTCAACTCAACATTTCGTGGGGAGCCAATTCTAACATCCAGGAGCAACCCAGCTCCCTTACAACTTTACTAGAGAAAAAAAACTATTAGCCTATCCTGAATAAGGTTAAGTTCCCCAGAAACAGAATGATATAAAGGAGTACAGATATCTTCCACTTTTCTTCATTTCCATATTGCAGTAAGATATAGTCCACTTTAGGAACCCTGCTAGATGTTTAGAGAGGTAGAACTTCAAAGCAACAATGCGCTCCGGTGTAAATTGCATTCTTTCGGTATTATACTTTTTGTACCTCTAGTTCAAATCTGAAATTTGGATACATGCTAGAAGATTTTAAGCTTCCTCAATGATATTGAAAGCTGCCAAAATGCATTTGCAGGTTGAGTAACTGTATTTTAGGACAATGTCTTGGTAGATGAAGATGCAGATTCTCTTCAACAGCATTTTGGTTTGGATGCAATTCTGAGTGTGCATTCAGAGGCAAAGACCAAGTGCAAAAGATGCAAATCGTTCAACATGAAAAGTTATGGTTCAAGGCAGGTTCTTAAATCCAATTTGATTGCAATGAGGTCACCAGCTTAAGGAGCCCCGGGAAAAGCTGGAAGACTGGCTGGCTTGGTTCTTTGTAGTTTTTCTGCTTTTCCTTTATCTTTGGGGTGTGTGTGTGTGTGTGTGTGTGTGTGTGTGTGTGTAACTTCACCATATTTTAAAATCTTTTACCCCAGCCTTAAATGTCCTATTGCTTTAGGCAGCATATTGAAAATAGGTATTATCTACCAAGTTACTAGATTTACTCTTCATAGGTGATTTTAATGTGTCAAAATTATGCCCCAGATTATGCATATATTCTTGTTAAAAGAAATCGACCAAGTCCGTTAAAGGAAAACAAACATTCCATAGACACTGCCCAAAAACTGATTATGAAGTAGGTTATTTTAATATGATTGCATAGTGGGTATTTTAATCACTGCTTCAGTCAGAGTCGCCTCAGCTCAGTAGCTGGGAAAGGAGTACAGATACCATCTCCAGGTGGGACCATGAGAGGTGCGGGCAGCTGAGGGTGACTCGCCTAGAAGATCATGGGTAGCTGTGCTTGCCCTTGGCTCTGGCTTCTGCCATGAGTATCAGTGAAAAAATTTTTGTAGTTGTGATACTGGGAATTGAACACAGGACCGTTACACTGAGCTACATCCCCAGGGATGTTTTTTAATTGTGCATGTTTGTAGTACATAGTGTTGACGTTCCTTGTGTGAAGTTGACTCATGAGCCTACCACATCCTAATTCCCTTTTTTATCTTCTCACTCCCCACCCTCCATCTTTTGCTTCCTTTACCACTTGAGAAAGATCTATCTCCAACCTTCCTATTATCTATTATTTTGCTCTTTATTTATATTTTGGGTTTCTCATTTAAAGAAATCATGTGCTATTTAAACTTCAGTATCTGATTTATTTCACTTAATATTATGATCTCAAGGTATATCTATTTTCCTACAAATGACTCGTTTGTCTTTTTT
>NW_022900915.1:13672965-13748228 GCF_012274545.1 Fukomys damarensis
TTTTTTTTTTTTTTTTTTTTTTTTTTTTGATATCAGGGATTGAACTCAGGACCTTGAGCTTGTGAAGCAGACGGGATGCCACTGAGCTAAATTCCCAGCCCTAAGTTTATCTTTCTTAATGACAGAGTAGTACTCCAGTGAGTATAAATACTACATTTTCTTTATCCATTCATCTGTTAATGACTAATAGGCTACTTCAAGAGTTAGCTGTTATGAATTGTGCTGCTATAAACCTGGGTATGTATGTGTCACTGGAATATGATGTCTTTAACTCTTTGGGGAAGATACCAAAAAAGGAAATATCTGGGTCAAGTGAAATTTGTAGTTTTAGTTTCTTAAGGAATCTTCATAGTGATTTCTATAGTGGTTGTACTAATTTATATTCCCTCTAGCAACATCAAAAGATTCCTTTTTCCCCACAGCCTCACCACCATTTGTTATTCTTTGATTTCTTTATGAAAGCTATTCTTTCTTAAGATGGAATCTCAGAATTGTTTTATTTTGTATTTCTCTAATGGCCCACATAGTGCACATACTTCATTTATTTATTGGCCTTGTACTTCTTCTGTGAGTGACTGTTTATTTCACTTGCCCACTTTTGCCTGGATCTCTTATTTTGAGGTGTCTACTCTTTTTGAGTTCCTTCTGTAGTCTAAGATTAGTGACGGTGAACCTTTTAGAGCTTTCAGTGATACAAACAGCCTGCTGTAGCACCTGTGCTGTAGGTTCACCACCACTAGTCCAGATGTGAGTCTTCTGTCTGACGAGTAGCTGGCAAAAACTTTTTTCCCAATCTGTAGGTTTTATTTTCATTCTGTTTGTCTCTTTTGCTGTACAGAAGCTTTTAAGATTGACATGATCTCATCTGTCAGTTCTCAATGCCATTTCTTGTGTTACCTAGGTTCTGTTTGGAAAGTACTGGCTTATCCATATAACTTAAAGAGTTTTGCCTATTTTATCATCCATCCAGTTAAATATTTGTTTTAACATTTAGTTCTGTTTGTTTGTTTGTTTTGTACCAGAGATTGAATTTAGGACCTTGCACTTGTGAGCCAGGCAGTGACACCACTGAGCTAAATCCCTGGCCCTTTAACATTTAGTTATTTGATCCATTTTGATTTTAATTTAGTACATGATAAGAGATTTGGGTCTAGATTCAATCTTGAGCAGTTTTCTTAGAACCATTTATTAAAGGAGCGGTCTTTCCTTTGGTGTATTTTTGGCCCCTTGGTATAAAGTCAAACAGTTGGATGTGCTTGGAGTCATTTCTGCATCCTCTATTCTGTCCCATGGACCCTCATGTTGGTTTTTGTGCCTGTATCATGCTGCTTTTATCACTGTAGTTTTATAATATAATTTCAAATCTGGGATTTGATGTCTCAGGCTCATTTCTAACTTTAAAATTGTCCTTCTCATCAAGTTACCAGCCATCTCAGTCCAGACAGACTAGCTCAGGATTCCTGTATCTTATGAATTGATAACCCTGATGATTTTTGCTTAGTCCCTACTCAGAAAACTGAGCAGTCTCTTTTTGTAGTACCCCAAACACAAATAATCTGATGCAGCTCCCTTTTCTGAGATTGGAGTCACCTGCCCATCTTCCTAACACACCCACTTTTTAAAAGATTTGTCATCAATGTCTAGAAGAAATATTACTCTCATAAAGGTATGCTAAGTGTTTCTAAGGAAAGTATCTAGGACATCTCTTCTGGAATAGAAAAAATACGTCTAGTAAAACATCATTTCATGCTAAATAAGGATAAAAACTTTTTTATTTTAGAAGCTTTCTTTTCCTCATGTGGTAAGATGTTCATAATAGAGCAGTGGAAAGAATTAGGGTTCTTGAAGCAAGCCACATGGATTCAAATACTACCCTGCTGGGCAATTACTTTACATCTTGATGCTTCAATTTGCTGGCTTATACAAATATCCATTATTTCAATGCTGACCTTCTTAGACCACTGTGAAAATTTCATGAGATAATTCATGTTCTTTACAAAACCTGTGTAAAGTGTACAGTAAATGGTCACTATTATTATGCTCATTATGCCTCACAGTAGCATCCAAGGAGCACTATCCTTGCAGCAAGCTCAGCTAAACACTGAGAGGTGGGGACTGGTGGGGTAGATGCCTGACATAGGCATCCTACTCTCAAGGAACACTCAGTCCAGTGAACAAAAGAGTCCAGCGAAGACTAAGTTACGGTCCAAATGGTGTGACAGAAAACATAATATACACCTATGTTAGAGATTCGGGAAGGTTTCATGGAGGAGGGAATGTACAAGCTACATATTGAAGGAAGAAAAAAGGAAGAGGAGAAAATATTCTCAAGGGAGAACAGCCAAAGATAAGAGACTCTTGCTGTGTTTGGACAACTCGGCGATATACCCGGGATTTGGGAACCTTGTGCGTGGATGTTGTCAGGAAGTGTGAGTCTAACAGTAGAAGAGAGAGGTCCCATCAGTGACCATCTGTGGTGCTTTCTGGGTTTTCCTATGTATCAAAACTGATGATTGAATGGCATAATCCCGATTTGCTAGTTCAGTCCCCTGACCCAAAATAGATGGTCCGTCAAAGAGTTGGCAGGCTTTTATTGAAACCGTCTGTGTTATCAGGTATTGGTAAAGACAATAAAGGAAGGTTTTAGGCAATTTTCTTAA
Organism: Fukomys damarensis; assembly: GCF_012274545.1. Taxonomy (NCBI): domain Eukaryota; kingdom Metazoa; phylum Chordata; class Mammalia; order Rodentia; family Bathyergidae; genus Fukomys; species Fukomys damarensis. Next base: position 13,675,626 of record NW_022900915.1, read on the forward strand.
TAAAGTTGCTGAAAACTTTCCTTATACATTTAGAATATTTCTGGTAAAAATATCTCTAAATTGAATGATCCAGAGTATAATTTCATTTTCGTTTCATTTTGTGTACTTATAGTTTAAAATTTCCTTTTAAAAACCCCTTCTTATAATTTCTTTGGAGGACACTAATTTTTTTTAAAAGATATGGGTAATTAGCATGGGAAATTTTGTGAAGACCTCACTTGCGGCACTGCTGTCCGCGGAGCGCGGGCTTTTGAGATACACGCAGGCTACAGTCCTGCTGCCTCCTCCCACTGCCTTTGTGCTCCGCGACAAGGTGCCTAATTTCTTCATCTGCAGACCAGGAAGGCTTCTCCTACTTTACAAAAAGCTGTCTCTTTTTGAGAGCCATTTTAGTTTTATAGAAAATTTTAACAAAAGATACAGAGATTTCCTGCGGATGCCCTGCCTATGTATATGCAACCTCCCTTACCATCAATTCTTCTTGACTTCTGAGGGAGGTTTTGCTGGGTATGGGATTCTAAATTGACTCTTTTCCTTTGTTTCCAAATTCTATATTTTTTATTGGTGTGTGTTTGCAGTACCTAACGATTACATTCCTCCCGGGAAGCTGGTGCATGTGCATAATACATCTTAATGGTTTATTCTCTTCCCCTTTCCGATCTCCCCGCTTCCTCCACCTTTCGATCCCCCTCCCATTTGCAAAAGATCTACCTCCCCACTTCCTGTTATCCGTCTTGTATTTTTCTCTTTGTTTATCCTTTGGGTTTCTAATATAAGAGAAACCGTGATGTTGAAGCTTGTGTGTTGCATTAATTTCACTTAATACTATGATCTCAAGGTGCATCCATTTTCCTACAAATGACTCAAGTTTATTTTTCTTATGGCAAAGTAGTACTCCACTGAACATGAATACCACATTTTTTCATCCATCTATCTGTACATTCTCTTCTTGCTTATGTGGTTTCTGCTGAAGAATTTTCTGTAATTTCTATCCTTGTTATGCTATAAATAAAGTGTCTCACCATCCTTCACCTTTTCCAAGATTTTCCCTTTGTAGCTAGTTTTTGCGACCTACCTGAAAGTTCATAGATTCTTTCCTAAGTTAGGTACAATCTATTGATGATCACGTCAAAGGTGTTTTCCATTTCTGTTGCAGTGTATTTGACTTTTAGCATTTTTTTGATGCTTCTCTGGAGTATCCATCTCTTCACTTAACTTACCCATTTATTCATGTGTGTTGTCTACTTTGTTCATAGGAGCCCTTGACATGTTAATCTCTCACATTTTAAATACCCTGACTGATTTGGTAACTCTAAGGTCTGTGTCATAATTAGGTCTGGTTTTGATGATATCTCCATTTCTTTAGCGTGTGTGCGTGTGTGTATGTGTGTGTGTGTGTGTGTGTGTGTGTGTGTGTGTGTGTGTGTTTAGGGCTGAGGCAAAACCAGTCAAACAACTGGGCAAAATTTGTCAGTCATGGAAACTCAGGGAACATCTACCAGCCACAGAATCCAGGATGACTCTGCAGTTACTGAGCACTACATTGGGAACTAATCAGTGCTACTTTCAACTTGGAAAGAATTTCCCGAGGACCCATGTCTGGTAACAGTCAGACATTTTGCCTTGGGTACTAGGAACTTTGAGTGAGGATTTATGTTAATCTGCCCAAGAGTTGGACTGTGTTTAATGCTTCTTATAGTTGTAAGTGTCACACTGATAACTAATATCAAGAAAAGTTAAAAGATTTGAATTTTCTGACAGATGGAAGCCTGAGTAGGATAAAAAGGACAAGAAGGGGTTTGGGGGAGCTTCTATAGGGGAGAAAGGAGGAAAAGAAGTAAACCAGTGGACTCCTCTGTTTGAGTCCAGAGACTTTACTAGGTCCCAAGGATAACATCAGTTATCACCTTGTAAGACCTAAAGTCTCACTTCCAATCCGAGGAGCGTGAACAGCCGAAAGGGCCTTCACGATGCTGAGTCCTATAGCCCAACGATGGCTTCGGATGCAAGACCCACGGCCTTACTTCCGGGAGCCTTGAACAGCCCAAAGGGCCTCCAAGATGCTGGGACCTATAGCTCAGCGAGGCTCCGGGAGCTCAACCAGCAGCAAAACTCACCCAGGAAGGAACACACCAGGCTCCTTGGTAAATAGACCTTCATCAGTCTGGCCAGACGGCACTCTCAGAACTGAGCAGCTCAGAGAGGCCCCGCACAGAACAGGTTAGCACAGGTTTTTAAAGGCAAGGGAAGAGGATTGCAAGGACAGCAAGTGGGCCAGGGGCCGGGGGGTCGGTTTTCTGCCATTTGTCTAAAGGAGTCAGCTATACGGTGCACCTGGTCTTTCATCTCCAGACCTCAGGCTGTTCTGTTCTAACGAGGCCTTGAGTCGCTCTCTTGTTTGCCTGTACCAGGCTTCCATACACTCTGTTTTAATCTTATCTTGGAGCTGGGTAGAAAGAAACGTGTGCTGCTATGTGCTGGCTAACTAGGGGTCACATAGTGGTTAGAGTCCCACAACCGGAATGACCACTTGAATCTGCACAGTTTAGGAGATGTTCCCAGTTACCCAAAAAAGGGGAATCGTGGCGTCAAGCTTTGTTCCTTTAGTTTTGAGAGAAAAACAGAGAGAGAGAGACAGAGAGAGAGAGAGAGAGAGAGAGAGAGAGAGAGAGAGAGAGAGAGAGAGAGAGAGAGAGAGAGAGTGAGAGAGAGAGAGAGAGAGAGAGAGAGAGAGAGATGGAGACGGAGGGATGGTGATAGAGAGGGGGAGAAAGACAAAAGAGAATTTGGAGGATCTCTTTTCATCTAAAGTGTTCAGGACCCAAAAACGTGCATGATTTATGCAGACTGCTTCCCTCAGGTGTCACACCAAAGGCTGGTTCTCTCTGTGGAGTCTCAGGACTGGGTTTCTCAGGCTGGTTGCATGAGAAACTTTCTTGGAGGCACTGGAAGGGGCATCTTTGTATGTGTCTCCCTGGTGAGCATATTTTAGTTCCGTTTGACCCCGGAGTAGGGTGTGCTGACCTGAGGGAGTACCTGGTGAGGCTGCTACACCTCCCCACCTCTCTCTATTCCGGGTTTGCCTTTCATGCTTTTATGTATGAGCACTCATTTTCTAGGGGTTTGGGAACTCTCCAGCTTCTGAGAAGGAAAACCTTGAGACTGCAGACATCTAGGCAGTGAGAGAGAAAAAGGAGTAAAAGAGGAATAAACTATATTTCTGAAGGCAAGGGTTGGAGGAAATGGGAAAGAAGAAGAGAAAAAAAGATGAAAAAGACTCTGTCAAATTTTCCAAAGTCGCTGTCTCAGATGATTCTGATTTTCACTTCCTGCCCCTAGGTCACCAAGAGAAAATGTTACGGGGCTGGGCCTGAGAGGTGTGAAAGGTGAAATAAAGAATCTATCCCACCCTTTGTAGTATAAGTTTGCAGGTTCTTAGACTCCTGCAGTGGAGAATGAAATTTTAGGATGCAGCAATAAGAGGCTCGGGAAGGGTTTATTAGGCAGAGATTTTAGGCTGCAGAAGAGTAAAGTCCAAGGGCTCACATAAATGTGACGCTTTATGATCCAGAGCTGGGTATATTTATGGGGTCTTGGGGGTGTCCTTGAGGTGGGCAATCAAGGCTGTATGTTCCCACTGTCTGTCAAGTTACCCATCTGGCAGGCTACGTCAAAATGCAAGCCATTTACATGCATTTAAAGTTAAGATATGTTGCTCAGTAATATTTCTACTTCCTGGAGGGGGGAGAAATTTCAGTTTACAAGGTGAAAAGGACTGGTCCAGAGCCCAGTTCACAGGTTTACTGTGTCTTGAAGCTACAGGGGCTTTTTTTTAAAAGTACAATTTTAAAATCTCAATTTCCTTATTTCCTTTCTGCCTAGTTTTTATTTCTTCTGTCCTACCATACCTGGAGATAAAGTGCCTAAAAGTTTGGGAGGCCCATTAAGACTAATTCTGGTCCTCACAATTTTCTCATTCTCTGTTTAGTACACAGTAAATCTCCATCAATGGATCAAAATTTCCGTTAAGTGTCTCCACGAGTTTATGATTTTAGTGACTCCAGAGAAGCAGAGCCTGATCCTGACCCTGTACATCCCTGTCTCTCTACATTTCAGTGTTATTGTTTCTCCTTCCACCTTAAGAATCATTTCTGATGATTCCAAGAAAGGTCATTGGTCTTTGTTTTGTTCAGTATTTTTGTTATTGTAAAATTAAGAGTGATGATTTATAAGTGCGTTACGTGTTGGAACTGAAAACAGAAATCCAAATTTGGGCTAAAAATAGTTTGTGTGTCAGTCGTTTTGGGAAGATTCAGTGAGATAGAACATGTAAGTTGTTGGGCCCAGATCTAAGGTGGTGTGTTTGTCATATCAGGCAAGAGTTAAAGTTTTATTTCTAATAACACATAGCAAAAAATAATATTTTACTAAAACATATTTATTTTCTTAAATAACCTAAAATAATATACACTATTTTAAATAGGCTGCATCCATCTGGCCAAACAGCACAATATTAAAACTGAACACCATCCAAATCCTAAATTATTATTTTTGGAACTTTCAGTTTCCAAAAATACACAACTGTTCAGCCTGGTCATGCTCCACTTATCAAAGCCCACTTGCATTGGCAATAAACATCTCAATTTCAATGATTCGATGATTATTTTTTAAATGTACATTTTATAGGCCAGGTGCTGTGTGATATAAAATTGATTTTGCCTTCTGTGATTTCTCTGGAATTATTCACAATGTGATGACAGTAAAGATGTAGGAGGGAGTCACGATAAATGATTAAGGAAAAGCCCTTGACTTTTGTCTAGTTCAGCCACTTGCAGAAATTGACAATAAAATATTGGGCAATTGTTTAACCTCTTTATGCTTCAGTTCATTCATCTATAAAATGAAACCAATGAAAATAGTATAGATTTTGGTGCACGATGGTGCTTAGTGTAAAGCCTGGATCAAACTAAGTATCTGGTAAATTTAATTCCAATTATTAACTGTGAACAAAAAGCTATGATGGAAAGTAATTAAGCTTGATGGCAAAAATTAAGTTATATTTCTGAAGCTATCCCAGGTGCCTGGCACCAGTAAGCTCTGCACACAACAGCCAAGTTAATAAATGATTCAGTGACCGAATAAGACATTTGTTCCCAGGGTAGCATTGGAACCTGGTTTCTCAGGCTAAAGAGAGTTTCACTGAGTGGAAAAAAAAAACAAACAAACCAGTTTTGGGGAAAAATATCAATATAACAAACTGGGAAATGTCAGGTGTGGCCTAGAATTTAAGTTTTGGAGGATGGTATTACCGGTATTACACAGAGGTCCCCAAAAAACTTGCTTGGAAATTTTGTTCTAAATTTGGGCTACATTTTAAAAAATTACCTTGCATTGCCTCCCCTTTCACCCTCTTTTTCCATAAGAACACAAACCACAACTAAACCAAAGGAACCAGAAACTGGGCTAGAAAATAAAAATTAAGTATTCTTCAAAGTATCATAAAAGTTGATGTGAGTTTAAATATTTTTAATAAATCTACAGTGAAAAACACACTGCCATTAATCTGCCTCAAAATACTTCCACGCACTTCCAACACGCTTATACCATCATTCTTGCCACTTTCTGAAGCAGTTTTGGAAGTCATCTTTTGTGTGTCTTTAGTTGCTGCTGTGATTGCTTTGATGTCTTGAATCGATTCAAAATATTTACTTCTCATGGTCATTTTGATTTGGGGAAAAGCTAGCAGTCACATGGCATCAGATTTGGGGAATAAAATAAATGATGATACATCACACTGTTTTCATAAGCCTTTTTTTCTGCTGGATGGCACTTGGCAGCAGTATTCAATGTATTTTTGATCACATCTTGTAAAGACACTCACAAAAGAGGACATCTACAACTGTTTCAGAAAGTGGTGAGAACAAGGGGCTAAGTGTGTTTAACATCAGGAGTATTTTGAGGGGGATTAATGGCAATGTGCCTTTAATAAATTCTTTTCATTTCAACATTCACCATATTTTTCAATCACCCCTTGTATTTTGCTTGATAGTAATTGACCGCTCTATTTAAATGGCCAATTAATTCTATTTCTGTGGGGTTTGCCTTTCAGGTATACCCAGCTAACTTCCTAGAATTCAGACTCCCAGGCTTTCCCTCAGACTTACTGAGTCAGGATCACTGAGCAAGGGGACTAGAAACCTGTATTATCACATGTATATTAAGCAAGTCTTTGGCACAAGGAAGATTAAGTGCTATAGGCTTAAGTACAAGTGCTATGGTGTAGATATGGTTTCAGTGGGTCACCAAAGATTTATGTGTTAGAGGCTTGGTGCTGCATGTGTAAAGACGGTGAGATGTTTAAGCAGTCATGCCTAGTTCAATGGTGGTAGATCTGTGGCCTGTGTGCCTCAGCACACACGCAGAGCCCTCTCTGTGGGCACATGAGCCAAGTCACACTAGCCAAGCTTTGACAAATTATCAGCATACATACAACAGCAAAGGTCACATTAAGTGTGCAAAAGCATGCTGAATGTAAATATTTATCTTTCTTGAACTTCCAGAACTCAGAGCTAAATCAACCTCTTTTCATTAGAAAGTTACCAGCCTCCAGCAGTTCATTATAATAATGGAAAACTGACTAATATAAGAACCTCAAATTGGCACCCAAAAGATATATATAGAAATGTAGATGATAGATAGATAAAAAGGTATGTATATATCTACATATATAAAATTTCTGGTATGTTGGCTTTTGTTCCTGATTCCTCTGACTGAAACATCTTCTCTAACTTCTCTGCCTTTCTTATTATTCTACTCCATACACACAATTTTTGCCTCACTACTTTTCCAATGTTGATTTAGTCATTATTCTTCAAATTTTATTCTTTAAATAAGACCTACTATAAGCCATTAATACATACATTCTTAATTTCCCACCTCTAAATTAAAGACCTTCTTATTTTCTTTCATGACACCCTGTACATTTCACTCTCAAAGCACTGAGGAGACCATGCTGAATTACCTGTTTACTTATCTTCTTGCTACAGACTGAATGTTTGTCCCTCACCCTCAAATTCATATTTTGAAGTCAACTTGCCAATGTTATGATATTCAAATATGGGTCATTTGGAAGATAGTTAGATTATGAGGGTGGATCCCTCATGAACAGAATTAGCACTCTAGTTAAAAGAGAAACAAGAGATGGGTTGGGGATTTAGCTCGGTGGTGCTGCTGCCTGCCTCACAAGCAAAAGGTTCTGAGTTCGATCCCCAGTACCATTAAAAAAAAAAGAGAGAGAGAAGCAAGAGTTGCTTCTCCTCTCTGTTCTCCTATGTGAGAGAATATAAGAAGATGTCCATCTGCAAACCACTAAGTGGGCCTTCCTCAGACATCAAATGTGTCAGTATCTTGATCTTGGACTCCCCACCTCCAAAACTGTGAGAAATGCTTGTATAAGCCACTCAGTCTGTGGTGTATCTATTACAGCAGCACAAACTGATTAAGACACTCCCTTAAAAATGCTCTGTGAGAGCAGGAACTATATCTTCTTTTTGTTGTCTCTCTAGTACCTACCTTTCACATTGCCTCACATATCATAGGTACTATACAATTGGCTATTGAATTAAGAATGAATATATCAGTCAGTAACTATTGTGCAACAGCTACAAAATCCTAGGAATACAAGAAAAGAAGCATTTATTTCATGCATGCATCTGGGGGTCATCTGGACAGAGGTGAGGTGAGTTTGTTTCCAGTTTGCAGATTGGGTCTGCTGCATATCTCTCATCATTCTTGGACCAGTAGGCCAGTTAAAGCATATTACTTTCATGACAAAAATTTAGAACATAGAGAAGAGGCAGAAATATACAAGGCCTTTTAAAGACTCTACTAAAAACTGACACGGTGTCACTTTTAGTCACATCCAATTGGTGAAAACAAGCCAAAGACAAAAGGTGTGGCTAAAGGAAAAGAAGGGTTTAAGGTCAAGAACTCCATCTTCCACATAACAATTAATAAGTAAATGGAGGTTTGAGTGAGAATATTTGGAGGCGAGAACACCCACCCTTCGGCTCATTTGTTTCCGTATGTCAGGATACCTGGCTATGTGGAGAAATGTAACTGTGGTAAGGAACACTTGGAAAGATCAAACCCAACTTCTGTTTGGGGATTCACTGGAACTCGTTCAATTCTCATATTGAAAAAAAAAGCTGGATTGTAGAATTCGATAATAATGGCACACAGGTGTTTCAGCTACCCAAAACTTTGAACTTCTTCACATACATCAGAAAGTGAAAATATAGATCCTGGACACAGCCTTCCATGTTTCCCCTCCTGTTTTCGTGCTCATCTATTTGGGAACAAAATGGATATAACTAGTGGCTTGGTGATGAACCTTAAAGGTTAGAGTCTGCATTAGGGTCACACCAATGGTACCAGGCAAGGGGAGAGGTGGGAGGGCTTAGTGCAGTTCTGTTTCTAGGACATGTAGGTTTATATAAAACACACATCAATGTTTCCTTTTTATTTCTTAAAGTTCTTTTAAAGTTTGAGATAAAAGGCGATAGTCACTAATATCACCAAGGTGACAGCAGATTCGATTTAATTAGTTGTGTTTTGTTTGGAATCTTGTAGAAACTTCTCTAACTCATGTTTATTATCACTTAGACAATAACTTTTTATTCAATGCTTGAATAAAAAGCATGGAAGTCCTTAGTTTAGGGTATTATGTATCCCAATTCCTAATCATGGATAAGTTGTCATGAGTTTTCATGGTATTATCCAAATACATAAAGATTAATCCATAGGATGAAGTCTTAAGCAGCTTTCAAACCTCAGGTTTACTTGATAAAGAAAACAAGAAAATATTACAGCTTTAAACATGGGAATGCAACAATATGGGGCATTCCCAATTGTGTTAAATATTAGTAATCATATGGATATAGACACAGAAAAAAAGACGTAATAAAACATACCTTAAAGTTATTGATTATTTCACTCTCATTGGAGTGATTAGGAATAAATGTCATTTTTTTTGCCACGTTTCTTCATTATAATGACACCACATTCTCTAATGAGAAAAATAAAATAAGAGGTTGCATTTAAATGACCAGATTTTTAAACAGTATGTTAAAGTTAATTTACTTAATCACATTATTTGACAAATACTTGATTAGCTTGTTGAAGAATTTTTTAAAGTTAATACGAACTCAGAAAAATATAAATACTCTAAATCACTACCATATGTAATAAGATTAAAAAGTCACAAAAGAAGTCAAGTGATATTATATGGATTATAGAGGTGTGTATGAACCTAAGTATACTTTTATGTATATGAACCTAAAATATTTATACAAGTAATAAAGAAGTGATATTTTATTTTTTTAAAGATTCAACATTATTAAATACTATTAAAATTTAAGTTAATTTTCCTTGAGTGATAAATAATGCATTAGTCATTGTGGTAATTATCACATTTAATTCTCAAAATAATCCTCTGAGACATATCTTCTGCTAGCTCATTTATAGATGAGGAAATTTTGTCCTAAAAAATGATCTAACAGATATGTAGTAATGGAGCCAGGAATTGATTGCACGTGTCTTTAAAATCTAAAACTAAAACAATACAGTGTGATATTCCCAAATATTTGGATGATGATATCATTCTTTAAGTTAAAACAATATTTGGTATTTAACTGAGAAGTGTTGCAGTTGAACTGGGAAAGAATATGGGAAAAGGTAAATGTGTTCTTTTTGTCATTTGGACTGATTTGCTTTCTTAGTTCACCTCAGAAAACAGAACTATATTGCTTTGTAGCTGTGGGCAGCACTTAGATAGAGACGGTCTCCACTAGGAGGCTGTGAGGTTCCTGGCTTTGCTGCCATCTTCATAGTTCTCTTTTGAGGGGGCTTTCAGCCTTGATCAGGCCTGGAAGATTCCCCCTAAAATTCTAGTTCTGTTTTCAAAGAGAAGGACAACAGGGAGGCATTCATTGATAACATCTGAAATGGAATCACGGAGTAAAGCCAGTTCTACAGAACACTATGTGAAATCCTGGATTTCAGCTAAGACAGATGAGTTCATCTTAGCTGCTTCAGGACACGTTTTGAGGGTGACGATTGTGAGATAGTGATATAGTGGGTTCGCTGACCATTTTTAAGAAGACAAGAATTTAAATGTACTTTTGGGGAGTATAACTCAGCGGTAAAGTGTTTGCCTGGCAAGTACAGGGCTCCTTCACACACACACACACACACATGCACACATACACACACATGTATGCACACACACACACACACACACACACACTTTAGAGAGACAAGTGATGTAAAAAGATTTCGGTATTTAGCTTCTAAAGTCAAGTCTTGGTGGGGTGGACTGGAGTTTTGGGCATGGAAGCATAGCTCCTAGGCACAGAAATCCATCCGAACTACTGAACATGTAATTCTCTGGGCTCCTACTATGGCCAATGGGTAATTAGAACCTTTCCAAGTCCCCATGGCTCAACATGCAGCAGTGTGGATATTCATAGAAAAAGCAGATCAGATCAGTATTCCAGATGTTTGCAAGGATCCAGACATGGTGTGATGGAAAGCCTATCCAGATGGTTACTGAATATTTAATCTTTTGCCTGGATATTGGCTGCCATCTGTACACCGGGCTTAGAACCTAACAGGGCGTTAGTCAATACCATGTTGTCTGTTAATTAGAGATTTACTTGAGTACATTTTGTCCACTGGGTGCCTGCTGTCTTAGTAATCTTCTAGCCCGACACATTTACCTGAATATTCATGGTCATTTAGAGGGCACTCAGCATTCACAGGCTGACTAATCGTTTAATTCCTCCTACCTACCTGTCAGCTTCTGATCTTACCGCCTATTCACTAAAACTTTTATTATTTCCCTTTTCAAATTCTAAAGATTTCTGGAAAGAATGCTACAAAAATGTCTCGGTGATTGCCTGAATTTACATATATGTTGGCCATCTGAGCAGTTTCCACCTCCTGGGCAATAATGCTTTTCTTGTAGGCAGTTTGTTAGTCTCCTGCTACCCACGGTCCACCTTGTAAAATCCTCAGAAAAAGCCTAAAATCTTTGCCATGGTTTAGAAGGCAGTGTAGGTCCTATCCCTGATCTCCTTTTCACTTGTATCATACTTGCTTTCTTGTCTTCTAAAGCAGCATTTCTTTTCTGGCATCTAAATCTTTCCACATTCCAGATCCTGCTTTCCTGGCCTCTCTGACTCACTACACCCACTCAGCTCTGAGGTTAAACTTCCTTTGTTTAGGAATCACGCTCCAAATGCCCCATCCCAGCAGCATGTGCCTAACCTGCACTCCTACAGCATCGTGTATGTAACTTCCCTCCTTTGTAGCTAACCTTGCCAGCCTTACCAAGACTGTCTTACCCAAGGGTTTGCAACCATGTGTGTTTTAAAATTCATAGTCTAGTATCTGGCATAAAATAAAATTGCACATAATTTAAGTATTTAATTTCATAAATTTTATTGGTACATTTTAGGGATACAGTACAGTTACATTCATTGTTGGGATCTTGTACCTCTACATGACAAGTCTTGATTCTCATTTTTTCCCCTTACCTCTGCCCTCCCTTGACATAGGAAAATACTCTTGAAGGTATTATCTACTTTTAAAGTGTTATTTCTTCAACTTAAGTTCCATATTATATTATGTTTTTTTCTGGACAAGATAATACTTAGCATCATGAATTAATTTTCAGGATGATTTCTAACTAAAGACTAGGTGATAGGTTAGACTGAGAACAGACTTGAGAGTTTTGAGTGTGGAAGGAAATGTGTTACAAAGGGGACACCCAAGATACCTCTTGGGGTAGGGATGAGGAAGACAGGATGGGGCTTGGGCAGCTACTAGAAGCTGTGCTGCGACAGAAAGATTTGAAGCCAGACAGACCTGGCTGAGTCCTCTTTGCTGCTCACCAGCTGGGTGGCCTGCAGCGCTCTACATCCCTAATCCCCAATTTCTCCCTCCATTAAATGAAAGGAATATTCCTTACCTGGAAGGATAGTGAGAAGACTTAAAGAAGGGAACATTTATTTGTTTTGTAAAGGGTAGTACATGAGGTCATTGCGGGGTGATACACCAGTTAAAAAATTCTCAGTGGGATTTAGGGCCAGGTGGCCCACACTTAAAATACGGCTCTAACTCTCTGTCCAGCAGCATGACCTTGAGTAGGGCGCTACATTTCTTCGTTGAAGTGGGAATGATAAATAAAGACACTTCATGAGACTGTGACAGTTAAACAAGTAAACATGTATAAAATATTTAAAACAATCCAGAAAGGTTGAGATTTCACAGCTCAGTAAAATGAAGAGGTGGTTGCTGCTGCTGCTGCTGATAATGATGATGATAGTTTTGCTACTGAACAGCAGCGGCATCAAGAGGTGTAAAGGAAGATGGGTGTTTTGGTCCCAGCTATCTGGGAGTGTAAGATAAGAGGATCTCAAGTTTAAGCCCAACTTGGGCAATTTAGTAAAACCTTGTCTCACAATAAAATATAAAAAGCCTAAGGATGTAACTCAGTGGCAGAGCATCCCTGCATTTAATCCTTAGGACCTCAAAAGGAAAAAATGGCTTTGTGTGGTGAGAGCAAAGGCTCAGGGTGTTTTTTTGGCTTAATTCAAATGTTGCTCCAGACTCTACTAAACTGAACAAGGTGCTCAAAGTCACTGTGCTTCCGTATTCTTGTGTATCACATGGGAATCAAACCATATCTACTTAACAGAACTGGTTAGTGGATTCGTAAGATTTATATGCTGTGCTTGACACATAATTTCCAGATACATTTTGGCTATTGCTATTGTTACTATTAAAAGGTGAATGTTAACAGAGACTTCATATCAGAGCAAACTAGCCTGGCAAAGGAGGGCCAGGGATTAAGCTCAGTGGCACTGTGCCTGCTTTGCAGGTGCGAGATTCTGAGTTTGATCGCCAGTACAAAAAACAAGATGGAATAAAGCAACCTAAAAATCAAAAGATATGAAGGTGACTTCCCTGCCATTCCATTTTCTCCAGCCCTCAGGTCTAGCTCAGCAAGTCCCATGGATTCTACTTTCCTTTGCTCCTCCTTCTCCTTGCCATCTATTTCAATAGCACACATATTGTGATTCCAAAACCAGGCAAGAATCCAATCAGAAAAGTTAACTACAGGCCAATCTCATCTATGAACATAGATGCAGAAATCCTCAATGAGATACTGGCAAACAGAATTCAACATATCATAAAAAAGATCATATTTCATGATCAAGTAGGCTTCATTCCAGGATGCAAGGATAATTCAATAGATAGAGATCAATAATGTAAAATATCATATAAACAGAGGCAAAGACAGAAATCACATGATCATCTCAACAGTTGCAGAAAAAGGCTTTGACCAAACACAACATCTATTCATTATAAAAACCCTGAAGAAAATATGTATAGAAGGACCTTATCTCAATTTAATAAAAGCCATATATTTCAAACCTACTGCCAACATCATATGAAATGAGTAAAAACTAAAAGCTTTTCCTCTAAAATTAGGAACAAGACAAAGATGTCCACTATCATCACTCCTGTTCAACATAATACACAAAACATTAGCCAGAGCAATCAAGCCAAGGTACTGGAAATGAAGAAATCAAATGATCATCATTTGCAGATAACATGACCCAAAAAATTCCATCAAAAGACTCTTAGAATTGATAACAAAATTCAACAATGTAACAGAACACAAAATCAACATATAAAAATAAATAGGGTTCCTATACTCCAATAATGAGTTCATTGAGAAAGAAATTAGGAAAAGAATACAATGTACAATAACATCAAGAACAATTACTTACTTAGGAATTAACCAATGAAAAAAACAAAAGACCTCTACAAAAAATACTGTATTCTGAAAAAGAAGATAAAATAGGATATCAAAAATGGAAAGATATCTATTGTTCCTGGATAGGTAGACCAATATGGTCAAAATGGTCATATTTCCAAAATTGATATGCAAATTTAATGTAGTCTCAATCAAAATACCACATTCCTTGCAGAACTAGAGGAAACACCCCAGAATTCATATGGTACCAAAAAAGTCCCAGGATAACAAAAGCAATCCTGGGTAAAGCAAGAGGCATCATAATTCCAGGTGTGAAGTTACCTTACAGATCTACAGTGATAAAACATTGTGGTGGATAGACACAAGAACAGACATGAGGATCAATGGAACAGAAGAGAGAATGCAGAAACAACCCAAGCACAAGCAGCTATCTGATCTTTGAGAAAGGATCCAAAACATACACTAAAAGAAAGATAGCCTGTTTAATAAATGGTATCAGGCAAACTGGTTATCCACATGCAGAAGATTGAATCCGTATATCTTACCATGTACTAAACTAAAATCAAAATGATTCAAAGATCTAAATGTTTAATCAGAAACATTTAATCTACTGGAAAATAAAATATGTAAAACTTTTCAAGACATAAGCATAGACAAAGATGTTTGGAACAGAATTCCAGTAGCATGAGAAATAATACCAAGAATCAACAAATAGAAAAATATGAAATTAAAAAGCTTCTCTGCAGTAAGGGAAACAAATAATAGAATGAAGAGACAATCAAAAATTGACCAGCTATTCCTCAGACAAAAGACTAGTATCTAAGATTTATAGAGAACTCCAAAAGATTAGACCCCTCCAATAAAAGACCCAAATCAATAAATGAGCAATGGAAATAAATAACCTATTTTTAGAAGAAGAACAAAAGAAGAAGAAGGAGGAGGAGGAGGAGGAAGAGGAGGGGGAAGGAAGGGGGAGGAAGAGGAGGAGGAAGAGGAGGTAGAGGGGGAGGAAGAGGAGGAAGGGGAAAAGGAGGGGGGAGGAGGAGGAAGAAGAAGAGGAAGAGGAAATGGCCAATAAATGTGTGAAACAAATGTTCAACATCTCTGGTCACTAGAAAAATCTCAATTAAAAGAACACTGAAATTTCATCCTACTCCAAAAAAGAATAGTTACCATCAAGAAATCAAATGATATCAAATGGTGAGAAGGCTACAGGGGAAACAGGAACCCTTCTACATTATTGGCAGGAATGTAAACTAGCAAAACCACTACCTAAATCAGCATAGGGATTCCTCAAAAGACTAAAAATTAGAAATTCCATTGGGCCCAGCCATTTCCCTTCTAGATATCTTCCCTAAAGTGAGAGACATAGCGCAGTGGTATATGCATACCCATTCTTATAGCAGCAGAGTTATAATACAGTAGCGAAATCTTGAGAGTGGCCTGTATATGTTCATTAGCAGATGAATGGATAAAGAAAATGCAGTATTTATACCCAATGTGGTAAAGAAAGATAAACAAGTTATTTGTAGGAAAAGAATGCACCTTGAGACTATAATATCAAATGAAATAAATCAGACACACAAGCACAAGTATCACAGCAAAATTAAAGACAGATAATAGGAAATAGTGATATAGATATTTTGCAAATAGGAGACTGAGAGAGGAAGGGAGAGGTGAAGACGGTGAGCGGAAGGGTATAAAAATAAATGAAATGTGTTATTACATGTACCGACTCCCCAGGAGGAATACAGTCATTAGGTACTGCAAATATGTACTAATAAAAAAGTAAAAATTGAAAAAAATTAAAATTAAATGGGTGGCTTATGTTGAATTTTAATGAATTAATTTCTGGTACACTTAAGGTATACAATATAATATTAACCATTGGAAGTTTGCACCCTTACATTATCCATCTTGGTTCTTGTTTTTTCCCCATTCCACTGCCCTCCCTGCATCACCCTCCACCCCTCCCTATCTACAAAGACTTTGTTTCCATTTTTCTTTTTCTCATATTTCTCAGATGAATTCCATTCCCCTCCTTGTCTTCTCCTTCCCTTTCCTTTTCCCCTTCCCCATCACAGCTCCTCTAATGAATGAGACGCTCTAGTGTTATAGAATAACAACTATTTCAATAGAAATAGAACACTTCAAAGAAGAAGTTTCAATTTCAGACAGCCTCAAGATCTTTGCATTATGGTAAGAGTGACATACCGTCTTTGACTTTGTTTCTCAACGATGAAACGTGGGAAATAATACCAGTAATATCTACCCTAGGGAGCCGTTGTAAATGTGGAATAGTGTAACAAGTAAATGACTTATGCCCAGTAACATTTATATTTATCTCACGCATGCCACAGTGGACCATGGCAGGTTAGAATAAATTTATCCTGCTTGTAGATAATGTATGTGTCTGCTAATCCATAATTGGCTTGAGGGTAAAGGTGAACCTCTCCCGTCGTGCTTTGTGTCTAGATGTCCTCCCAGAGCCTCATGCGATATAGGGCTTTGTCAAAGGTGGCTAAGTCTAGAGTATGTGATGCTGGGATTAAGGGTCTATGATTACCAAATCTTACTGGTTTGGCACCACCCCGATCCCACTAGTCTGGATAAGATTAAAGCGCAGAAGAAGCTATTAAGGTCCACTCTTGCTTTTGCTACTATGTGGGTACCGTGAAGTGTTTCTCCTCTGTGACGCCTCTCTGCCGTGTGTCACCCTGCCTTGGAGCCAGCCCTTATGAACAGAAGCCTCCACAAACTGTGAGCTAAACAAACTTCTCCCCCTTTCACTTTAGGGGTTAGGTATTTTGTCTCAGCAATGAGAAAAGAAACCAAGACATCCCCTAAAGAGATGTTGCCTTGCAACATTTGTAGGGTTCCTAAATTTTGCTTTCTATACTCTGAGCTTCTCTGCTAATTTACAAGAGGACTCTTGCTGAGCAATTTCTAGAAATTCTGAAAAGACTACCTGCCGCTGATCTGGTGTGGCTTCTTGCAGCGGCAGCCTTCAGAGTCTTGTGCAATGGGAAGACTAGGAGAAGAGTAGAATGCTAGGGATATGAAATGGTATTAATTCCTAAGAAACCTTAATCTGAGTATGTTCATGTGGAACACTGAGAGTCGATTGTTGTTTTGTTTCAGGGAAGACAAAGGCACTTTAAGACTCATTGCTCTTCCTTGTCTATGATTTAGATAAGTTCTTACAGACACCTGTTTTTACTTTTGTTTTTAATAAAATTGGGCGATTAACGGTCCATCCAGAGAATCCATGAAGTCAGCTGGAGAGTATGATTTGGAATTCTTTCCTTATTTTTGATGGAAATTTTATTTTTATTAAAAGTTGCTAAATTTCTGGCATCACTTGGCTTCCTTGCAGACCCAAATGCAGTGATTTTTATGACTTTATGACAAAGCCAAGTTTCTATTCTTGTAACTTCGGTCAAAAACAGATGGGGCAACTTGAACAATAACAAGGGCAGATATAGGCCGAGAGCTAACCCAAACCAAGCTTCCTCTGAAATTCATGAAGCTTCTGCCTTCTCCCTACTGTGACATAGTGATATACAGTGCTTTTGCCTAGGAACAAGAATGTGCTATAGCAGGACCCAAACTTTAGAAAGTTTTCCTTGAAGTATAGAAAACAACCATATAAGGTCTTTGTTATGATTTAGATCTCAAATGTCCCCAAAGGCATCATGTGTTTGGGAATTGACTGGATCGTGGAGGTGACAATCATGGAGGTGGATTAGCCCACTGATGAGTTCATAGCTGACTCGCCGCTATGTGGTGGGGCCTGGATGGAGGTGGGTCACTGGTGTATCTCCCTCTCCAGCTCTTCTCTTCCCTCTTTGCTTCCTAGCCACTGTGGGAAGGACAGCTGTCCACTGCCCAAGTCTTTCCACCATACCATTTCTGCAGTGGAGCCAGCTGAGCATGGAAACTTGTGCCAAAATAAACCTCTCCCTCTTTAAATTGTGGGTATTGGGTATTTTGTCCGGGTAAAAAAAAATAGTAACAAAAGCAGGCATTTAAAAGTTACCCTAAAGTCATTGGCAATGGCATCAGTGAATGATGGATGAGAACCCACCCCAACTGCCCGGCTGCGTTACCTTCTCCCTTAAACTAAGTTAACGTTCTGTCTCCTAATAAGCACAAGACCTTTTCTAAGTCAATGACTCTCAACTCCTCTGTTCCACATGCTAGGGATGGGATACATTTTACAGGGATACTACCACATTTCCTTACCTCGATAGGTGGGGAGGGGATGTGCTTCCTAGAACCCACTCTTTTCCATTCTGAGGTGTTTGGTGGAGAGTTACCTGTGTGTTTCAGTTCCTGTGGTAACACTGGGCCTGGTACAAATGTGGGTATGTGCTCTAAGCCTGCAGTGTTTCTGTCCCTTTGGCCAAGGGGATTTAAGGCCGTTAACCCAGGTGGAATGGTTCAGGATTTGGCTGTAGTTGGGCCAATGAAAGTTGGCCCCTGTTCAAGCTATTGGGAATAGAAGACTGAAGCTGTCCCCCTTGCTCTACATTTGATTCTGGAAAGTCTGAAGCTGATATGTCACCACATAGCATTTAGAGAATATCCAAAGCAAGAATGGAAAGACTTTGTAGGATGGCGATCTTCAAACCTCTGGACCTAGTCACACCTGAAACTACCTGATCTCTCTCTTAAATGAAGATTTTTTTTTTTTTTTTTTACATTGAGTTCATTGGGAGGCTGTTTCCTATCTGTTATAAGAGACTTTTTCACTTTGGCAGCATCATAACTTCTTCACCCCAGGAAACCCATCATTGTTGGACAAACTGGAACAATTTCTAACTCTGCCCATTGCTGACAAAGAAGCCCTACCTGAGTCTAAAGCATGTGCTGTCTTTACAGTTGAGGTTAGATGATGGTACAGTGCTGTGCATTGATGAAATGTTGAGCTAAGCGCTTCTTGTTATATGGGGCAGGATTCGGCACAAATTGGTGTAAGAAATAAGAAAGTAGAACAGAATTAAAGAGAAGTCAAAGCATGAAAGAAAGATGGCTTCTTCACAGGAACTTCTGAGGACTTTCCCCTGCATATCTAAAACAATGAGGGCCAGTGAATAAGGAGTTCGGTCAATGAACTGAGATGGGCAAGGTGGCCCATGTTGAATTCTAGTACTCTGGGAGGCTGAGGCAGGAGGATCAAAAGTTGGATCCCATCTTGGGTAATTCAGTAACTTGACTAGATCCTGTCTCAAAATTCAAAAAGGGGTGGGTATATAGATTACTGTGAAGGCTCTGGGGTAATTCTCAGTACCACCCCCCTCATCGGTAAGAGGTGAAATGTAGCCAAGGAATAGAGTCAGTCTTTTTAATGTGCTTCCTTACACTGGTAGACATTCTTTTCTGGACTATTATTGTCTTTTCTGGCCTTATTTAAGTGATATATTGAGTAATTTCATTAAACCATTTCAATTCTTAGGTTCAAAAAACATGTAATGATAATTAAAAACCAAAAGTAATTAATTTCACCAATACTTTCACTCATGAAGTGTAGTTTGTGTAAAGATCTTCTTCTTCTGAATATTAAAATCCTCAAAAATAGATTTAAGATTTTCTTATTGCTTACAGCTTGTGTTACATTTTCTTTCTCCATCAAATGCTGTTTGAACATGAGGGGTAATCATATATTTTTGGGCCAAATTAATCTGGATCCGTTTAGTGTATAGAAATCTTATAGAATTGAAGGACTTTGTAGCCCTTGAATGTAGGTTCTTTTCGGTCATTAAATCCTTGGGATGCATTGGGATGACTGAATTATATTCACAAGGGTTCGAATTTTCTGCCAGGAACTGAAGAGGTTAGAGGATTTTCAGTATTTGGTTCTTAGTGTACCGAAGATTTGAGTCTGTCACAAAGGAAGCTTTTCAGAAGTGGTAGTTTTTTTGGGGGGTGGGGGTGAGAAGTGTTAGGAAAAGGAATTATAATGAGATTTCTTTTTTTGGATGAAAGAAAAATAAAGATGGCTAGAGATAGAGTGGAAGAGAGAATTATGCCACTCTATAAAAAGTCAATGATCTCTCTTTCTGTTCTTACCAGGACCAATGGATAGTTCTGAAAATCAGAGACTAATTCTGTGACTAGAAGGCTATTTTATTTTTCATATTTACTGGAATTTGAGTCAAAAATTAAAACTTTAATATTTGGTCTTATGTGATAATTGGATTTAAGAGTTCTAGGGTACTATACACATCCCCACAGTTCATAGCATAATGTATTTATAGTGATACATTATATGCATAGTGTTATATATAAATTCATTCCTGAAATATATTCATATACATTCATGCATAATGTATTTAGGGAATTTTTAACAAACACATATATAATTGTATTTAAGAGCTTAAAATATACAAATTTCATGAATGTGACTCAGTAATATCAAGTCATTCTATAATTCTAGCAGCTCACACAAAGGTTATGGAGACTTAGAGTCAAATAATTCTACTTCTTAGGGATCAAGGTCATATCAGGATTAAACAACAGGTCTTTCAGATAGAGGACTTTATCTTGTGCCAAAACTGATGGTCTTGAGTTTCTCCTGGATAAGCAAGGATAGTCATATTTCTCTATCTGTGATCATATTTTCTTCTTTGAATATTTCTTGTCCTCTCTTAGAGTGATCCTGCAGTGAACTGGGTAAGATCACGGAACCTGCACTGAAATTCTGGTTCTGCTGTTATGAGCCCCATTACTTTAGTTTATTTTGTAGGCTGTCATTTTACAAGTGATATTAGCAATGGTAATTTCTTACGGGTTGCTATGAATTGACAATGCCAGTCATTGCAATCAGCATTAGCCCTTTTAATATTGCCCCCAAACCACCTTGTTCAGCTACAGACAACTGAATCAGAAGTGGCTACCTACCTCAAGAATATGGAATTACCATATAGCATACCAACTCGACAAACAGAATGCTGTAGACCTGAAATAACACAAAGTCAGAGCAGAGATAGCTATCCCTGAGACAGAGGCCCTGAGGTGTCAATCAGAGGATGCTTTGTTTTGCGAGAGCCTGGTGGATACCAGATGTTGTGCAAACCACTTTACATATATTCACACTGGAATCATTACAACAACACCACAAAGTAGATATTATTTTGAACAACTTTACAGAAGAGAAAACTGAGGCACAGAATAGTTAAGATTCAAACGCAAGAAGTCTGGCTGCAGAGTCCATTCTCTTTCATATACTGCTATTGAGTAAATGAGGAGAGAAAGGAGTAGAGGGAGGAAGAGGGAGAGAGGAAGCAAGAGACTGTGCCTGGCTGCTTTTCCCGTTGAGTCCGTCTCTGACTCAGGTTAGTGAGATAGGCCTGCATTTCAAGAAACTTTTCTCTTTTTCTGTATCGAATTTAAATGCTTTATTATTATTTGCTTACTCACAACTAAGGTTTATTTCTTTTTTAGTGACAAAACAGGTATAAATTAACCAAAAGAACACCGTATTTATTCTCCAAACAAACTGCCGCTTGTGGTTCTGTGGGCACCTGTAGAACAGTCAACTGACACCCACCAAGGAAGACAGGAAAAGGAGCTCACAGTGTGGATGTCAGTTTGAAGGTAGATTTGAGACCCAGCCAGTCACAGCGGGCATAGGTCACTGTCAATGAAGTGAAATAGTTTCCTCTATTTTAGAACTACAGTTTGTGAAAGAACAGAGCAGTGCCATCTCTATGTCACCTCAGATAATTTGCATTCCAGCTTTTGACTCTTAAAAAAAAAAAAAAAAAAAAGCCAGCGTCAGCTTTCGTGGTTAAAAGTAAATGGGTAGTTTGAGCTGGGCAAAAGATATTTTAAATTAGGAATTCAGGCATCTCTATGGTAATACAAGTTACCAATATAGGTCAGAGTCAGACTATTTTAAAAAATGCTAGGAAGTCAAGAAAGAGAAGAAGGGCTGCTGTGATGTTCTCAAGAGAAGGAAGTTCTTTTTATGTAAAAATGTGGTTCAGTGATAACTTTTAAAAATTAAAAGTATTGCATCTAGCAATGTGTCATTTTAAAAAATGCCAGAAGGAAAGGAAAAGAATTACATTTAACCAAGAAAATATGGTAACCATTGAAAGAAAAACAGTGCCCCAGAGTTTCCTGGGTCCATACAATTTCCTCTGGTTGCCTCAGTATTTTGCTTCATTTCTTCTGTTTTATCTGAGTCTTACTTCAGCACAAAATGCCTGCAAAGAGCCAAATTCCAGCCTCTCTGGCAATGGATGAGCTATGCCTCATTCCTCATGTATGAACTCAGTTTTGGATAAATCTCTCCCAGTGGAAAGAAATAGGCAGAGAAATACTGGAAATTTGTACAGCTCAGATCTTGTTCAGGTTAAGGAAGTTGAACTCTGTGAATTTGGAATAAAAGATGGATTCCACCCCCACCCCTCACTCCTTTTTTTAAAAAAGACTAAATTCACAACCACAGTAAATGTCAAGCTAATTAACTACTACGAAGCAACACATTTCCCTATGTCTCTAATCTCTTTTATGAACAAAATGAATTGGAAGAATGGCAAAAGCACTGTAGAAATCCGGAGACCTTTAAGCTACAGGATGATTGTTACCTGCCACACTGTAAACAGGCATTTTAGGTATCCTGCTGCCAGATTTCTTTGTGTTCCATCCTCATTCCCTACTTTTTAAGCTCCAGCTTCCTTGCCCATTATTCCTTCCATTGCAATGTTCCACCTGGCACACACTAGATTAGTTTGCATTTGCAGTAGGAATGGGCGGAGAAATGAGGACTGAGGTAAAGTTTGGGGTGTGTTAGATGGTACATGGGAGAGAAACTGGTTCCATAGTCCAGAATGAAAGAGGCCTAAACAGTGGCTTTGTGGTGATATGACCTATGCAGTTGCCTGTGATCTTAGGCTTAGAAGCAAGCCAACCTTGTTTCTATGTCTGTCATAACCCTATTCAAAGCTATGAAGCTTTGAGCAAGAATTATCACATTTTTGTTTTGCATCGAGTACCATAAATTATGTAGGTGATCCTGAAGGCCACTAGGGAAGGAGACCAAAGAGGGGAACAAGTAGATCTAGACTGTAAAGACTATGGAGAACATCTGAAGTCCAAGTCCTCAACTCACCGGGAGTGAACTCCCACAATCAGAAAAGTGAAAGCAAATAAGCAAACAAGGAGTGTGCCCATGGTCTTACTGTCTCCAGCTGATAATCCTCTACCTCTCCCTGCCTCTCTGTTCAGAACACCAACACCTTCAACTCCATGTGCAAAATTAAATTCCTTTGGTTTAAGATTTTTCCTGAAGTTGGAAAATATATACATGAGATAATTAGTCATAGTAGTCATTTACATTTATCCAATCAGGAAAGAAATATTTGTCGTGAACCTCTTACAGTGAGTCACTCTTCTAAGAACTATGAATATAGCAGTGAGTAAGGCATACATAAAGCTTACACTCAAGATTACATGCTGTTGAGGAAACAGAAAATAAAACTTCTTAGTAGATAAAAATGATAATATGGGGCTGACACACGTTACATAAAAGATAAAGTGTTGAGAAGAGACTGTATGATCAGGGGTGGCTTCTCTGCGAAGAGGGCCTGAGAGTTCACAGTTGAGTAACTACATAGAAGGCAACCATGCAAATATCTTGAGAAAGAGTTCTCCAAGAGTTAGAAGCCAAGTAGGTAACGAGGGGACAGAAACTTAGCTTCAACGAGAGTGAAAATCATGGAGACATCAAAAAGTGAAAGGGGAAAGGAAGAAAGGAAGAAAGAAAGAAAAGAAAAGAAAGGGCTAGCTTCTAAATGATTATCTTGAGCAACTGGTTAGATTGAAGATCCATTATCATTACAAAGAAGTTACAAAGAAAAAGATTTTTCAGTGTTGGGGATGAAAGAGACATACAAATTCTTTTTAGCCCCTTTACATTTAAAGAAGCTAATGATATCTAAATGGAGATGTTGAGTGGGCAGTTAGATATCTGAGTCTCCTCATGAGAGATGGGAGAGGCATGGGAGAATTAATGATGCGATAAGTTATGCACTTTGGAGCCATAGAATGGAATGAAAGTTGCCTTAAAAAGAGAATGCAGCAGAGATCAGGAGAGGGCTGAGAATAGGGCAATGGACAATCCAAGGTTAGAGATCTGTTTGGATAGTAAGAAGAAATCAGGAAAGGGGGATGTTAGGGAATCAGAGATGAAATGGTTTTAGATGAGGCGAATAATTGGATTTAGGCCTGTGATGAGAGAATTCAAGGTAGAACAGAAAAGTTGACCATTGGATTCGGCAGATGGAAGTAATTAATAACCTTGAGATGAGCTATTTATGTACACTTGGACTTGGGAGGGGGAGTGCCTAATCAGAGTGGATAGTGAGGACCAAAAAGTGGAGATGAGGGAGCAGATGGTGAATGTGGTGAGCTTTTTGTGGGAGGTCAGGAGAGAAATAGAGTAGTAGGTAGAGAAGGTCACAGGGCCAAGGAAGGCTTCATTGAAAGAGCCAGCTGATGAGTGGTATTTTGTTATGGCAGCCCTAGCAGACAAACATAGCCCACTGTACTCACTATTGTGATTGCATCACTAAAAAAGACTGCATAAAATAAATTGTGTTAAAATAGCTTTTATTATGAAACGTTAGTCGAATGCTTTGGGAAGACTTTTTTTTAGCAAGTTGCATAAAAAGCTGCTATTCTATTATTATGGGCCAAACAACTATAAAAGATTGGGAAAAATGTAAAAAAATCTAGGACTGCCTCAGAGCAATTTAAAGAAGGAGCTTTAAATCACCACTCTACATTAAAATGATGAACTAGAACTATAACCTTTATCCTGGAAATAATTTTGCACGGACTAATATGCATATTCTGGTTAAAATTATTTTCATGATATGCAGTTTTAATTAGCACTTTTAATTTATGGACAAACTGTGGTCCCCCATTATGTTACATAAAAAGACATTTGTTGCAACATACATTAGAAGGTGACATAAGCTGGAATCTAGTGCCCAATAGGAAATATTCTTTTGCCAAATGCATGGACATAGCTTCCACTTTTACAGAAAGGAACATCCAGTATGTCAGGCAAATCAATTGGCAGAATTGGTAGCAAGAAGGTAACACTGTTCTGATTGCATTGCCTCCTTTTCCCCTGTGAAATCTGAGGCAAATCAACAGGAAAAGGAAAGAAGGTGTGGTAGAGATTTGAAGAAGAAAATAAAGTGTGATACAGTCGACTTGAGGAGTAAGACAGCTAACTTACCAGAGAGCTGTGTACGAAGGTCTTGCCCCATGGAGTGCCCGTCTGAAATTTGTGATCATAGACTTTAAATGGGTATAGTTAACATGGTTGCCTAATTTTCTCTTATTAAATGTATTTGCTCAGGAGCCAAAATACATTCAAATGTTCTGTGGTTGTAACTATGATCAATGTTTGTCAAGCAAATATGACAGAAGGGGAGTGAAGCAAAGAAATGAAACTGTTCCAAAGGAAATTATTCTAGAAGTTCATGGTGGGATTTGAACTCAGGAGAAAAGTTCCCTAAAAGGCTGAGGCTTAATAAGAATAATAATATCATAATGGGAGAGAGAAATCAATGGAGTCAAAGAATTGGAGACAGAATGTTATGAAAACACTAGAAAGATAGCAAGTTCAAAGCTTTAAATAAAGATGTTAGCTACAGATGGAACAAGTTAGAAACGATCGACCACGTGAATTATCCACTGAGAAGGAATTGAGAAGTCTAATGGCAGATGGATCATCAAACAGATGCTTGATAGAAAGTAGTACTGGAAAAGGAGAGAGAAGTCAGCGGCTAAGATCATTAGTGAGTGTAGAAGAGTGAAGGAAGTCCAGTTACTAACCTGTAGGGAGTTGAAGTGATCAATTCTGAATGCTTTGGTATACGTGATTTTTCAATTTGGAAAGTTTTGATTTGATAACTGAGAATGGACTGGGAAAACCTGAATAGCTTGGGCTTTGTGGAAACACCCCTTAGCATTGAGGGCCAAGTCCAAATATAGAAGAGGCAGCGAGGAGTCACTGTAGATAACTTTTCCATACTTCAGTGGGCTTCTGTGGGCCAGCAGATCAGCACTGTTTAATGGTGTGTGTGTGTGTGTGTGTGTGTGTGTGTGTGTGTGGCAGGACTCATCTGCAGGAGCCCAGTGTTTCACTATGTAAAAGAAGTTCACTCATGAATGTCACCACCAAAACTTCTGCCTCGAAGAGGTGGCACAGATATTCTTTGATGGGGTAAAAATTAGAGGATAACAGCTACTCTCCCCTGCTGAATGTTGGGCATTAGAAAGTTGCTGAATCTGAGGTTAGCTTGTGACTTTTGTCAGCAAATCCTTCTCTCTTTTTTTTTTTTAACCTCAAGAGATTTTGCATGGTGCCAAATGCTGTCTGTGTTACCCTACATTCGTAAAAGAAGAATAAACATGATGCAAAAGAAAATAATAAGCACGATGCTCTGAAAACAAGATGCAGTCACTCACCAGAAGCCTTTAACCAGTAAAATTAAAACAGTAAAAATTCTTAAGTAAGCAAAGGGACAGGGCTGCTCTGTTTCACTAAGTGTGAAACAGGGCAAAGGACAATTCAGAGAGAAGTGTGTATTTTAAAATATCTAAAGAATCCCTTGTACTGCAAAAAAAAAGAAAATTTAAAAATTTAAAATATCTAAAGAAAAACACATAGCAGCCTCCTAGATTCTGGGTAAGTTAGTCAATAATTCACTTTGGAGAAACTGCCTAAGGGGTTCAATTTGGAGCCATTTGGATAAGTCTAAGTTTGTATTTCAGCAAGCTCGGCTCTCTCACCCGTGCTGTTCAAACTGTTAGGTAACACCTTGTCAGTCAAGAGCAGAAGGGAAGTACCAGCCCAAGTTTTCTCAGAAAAATGATCCCGAGATTGTTCTGTTATGTCTACTCTGCTCTGGAGTGGATGTTGGGCCATGCTTCTCTAACACATGGACTCTAATCACTTCAGCCCATTTATCAAACTAGGTGACGTGCAGACAAAACAACTGGTTGATTGAACATTACTCATTTTTTGTGGCAGTATTCAGTCCAAAGAGGAGTTGTTTGGATAGATTGGGAATATATTGTCCACTTACAAGTTCTCAGTATTTACTTCTCATATATAAGACAAATAGTTCATCTAGAAGCTCTCTGGTAGGCTAATTCCAGCTAAAACATATTTTTATCATAAAACCTGAGATAAAACTATATGCACTATTCTGATTCTTGTTCTTTCTCTTAACATATTACCAGGGATTTTCCTCTATATTATTAAAAGGTTTCTAAAACATAATCTAATGACTATATAATAATTTTAGTATACCTACCAACCTAATTAACTATATCTATATCTATATCTATATCTGCATATAAGGCACTTATCACTGAAGTTTTGTTTTACAAATAATAATGATAAGTATAATTTTTACATAAATTATATATGTGTGTTTATTAATACATGTATATATAATTAACATAAATTAAATCTTAAATACGCAATTCCTAGATGAACTAGTATAAAACAGTTTGCTATATTAGAGAATGACTTTTTCCCTAAAATGTCTAGCAGCACTAGGTTGGTTTTTTGGGAGAGGTACTTTTGTTCTTTACCCAAATAACCCTAAATTCTTTCTGAGATTTATCTGTATGTGTACTCCTTCATTACTACAGGTAGCAGTTGGAAGAACTGACCTGAAACCAGACTAGCGTTTAGTCCCAGCTTTGCAATTTACTTCTCTGATCCTGGGCAAGGTACCAAAACTCTGTCAGTTTCCTTATCTGTAAAGACTATAATTGTGTAAGATAATGAAGATTAGTGCAATTAATATTAATAAAGTGTTTAGACCGATGTCTGGTGTAGTAAACACCCAGAACTCTTCACGATAACCCATTATTTTTTATTATGCTGATTCATTTTCTTTCTCCTCTCAGTCTTTTACCCTCAATTATGTTTTACCCTAATGCATATTTCCAGTAGTTCTAGCTCGGTCTTGAGAATTACTATGATTTTCAGATCTATTCTTTCTTCTCCCTATATAACTCCTCCTTCATCCTTGTTCTCTCTATATTTACCTTTTACATTATCAGACAAAATCTCCACAGTGCTGATTCAATTTTCTGTACTGACAGGACTGATTTTTATCTCCATTAGCGATTTTGATTATCTTACTATAGTTTTCTTTCCTTTAAATTCTTAATTATATTATCCAGCTCCCTTTTAATCTCAGCTATCTTTATACTTCACCCTGTTTTCATATCAGCTTATCCCCTTTTGATAACTTCCAACTTTCATTTTCTTCTATTATCCTATTAGTAATATTCTAAAATTTTCTTCAGATTTCTGTATAAAATCACTTTCAGAAGTCTTTTCTTCAAAAACTTCAGGGTGACTTTTGCTTTCTGTTGCACTGAAGTGGTTTTCATAGTCCTCCTTGTGTCTCTTAGGTCATTTATATTCATCTTTGAACAGGAAGATACCTTTTGGAACCAGGGATACATCCACGACCAGTTGTACAGATCTTTGTCTCTATCTTCACTTTATTGAGTGATTAAATTCTCTTCTAGATTCTCATGGTGATTGTTTCTAACCTACAGTCAGTTCTCAATGTCAAATAGCCATGCATCTAGTTTGGCTCTGTACATGGGGCCAGCATCTTCTAAATATCCTGCCTGGTTGTTGTCTATTCTGAACTAATGTAATATTTGGAAAACCACAGTTTTCAACATGTGCTGTTCCAAGGGCTCTCCTATCTGTGGGATTTTCACAGAATGGAGCACAACTAAGTCAGCCCCATCTTCCCTGTCTAGCCAGTTATTTCATGGAAGTTGTTTACAGATGGATACAGGAAAGTGGGAATAAAAAGACGTCAAGGATTGCAGCCACGCATTCTCTTTGATGGAGATCCTAGATCCTAGATGTTCAAACCATGTTGCAGGAAGATAGGAGAATAATTCTTTCTCCCATATCTTCATAGTTGAGAAGCCAGATTCAAGAAATAAAAGATGGATGCATATTTTCTTAATTGAGTTTCCTATAGCAACTGCATTGATCTGGGGTACAGTGGAAAATGATCCTGGATTCTTTCCATGGGACTTTTGAGGATATTAGTATTTAATAATGTGGCTAATTTTCATCTTTTTTTCTATCTTCTTAGGAACTGCTGAAATAAGGAGTCAGGGGTTACAGGCCATATATTCTTTGCAAGTGAAAATTTCATCTGCTTATCTTTCAAAAGCTCAACATTTTAAAAACTCAATGGAAATACTTCTTTCAAAAATGAAAACTGTCTTGGTAGAACAGCCTCCTCTAGCTCTTGTTTTCACATGATCACATTTTGTTCCATCTCCCATTTTTCTCTGTGTGTCCTATCTGTTTCCCATCAGACAATGTTCCTTGTTGGCCGCCACCATGTCTGGGTCACCCACACATCCACTGGCCTGCTTTGCAGAGAGCAGAGTTCTGGAAATCTCTGAAGGAACAACGACAAGGGCACAGAAAGAGGCTCTTTATGGATGTGCTTCTGGTGCAAAAGGAAAAACGGTGTCAACTCCCTTCAGGGTCATTCTGAAGAGTTGTTAAAGCATCTGATCTAATGCATTTGCAAAAATATGTATTGGGATCCTGCTACATGAAAGGTGTTTAGGGTTTTATGGTGACTAAGTCTTGCCCACTGCCCTCTCCTGTCGGAGTAGGAAGCAGCCCATGCATGAGCCAGCCTCACAGGGGCAAACCATGACAATGCTTTCCTGGAAATTCGAATAGTGCACAGGATTCCAATGAACAGGATTGTTTCTCCTTACTCACCCAACAAACACTTACTGAGGACCAACTCCAAAACAATGTAACAGATGTAAAACATTCTCCTAATTGTGAGCACACTATTATCGAGGAGCCAAAAGACCATTATTGATTTGTCCATTGGATGGGGTAGGGGGACACATACACTATATTTACTCACTAGTGAGAAACCTCTAATCCTGGATTTTCAGCCCATTAATCAAACAATTATAGTCCAAGCATTAGGTGTTAGCCTACATGTATCTATTGTCTAGGTATTAGCTTTTTCTTGCTTCCTCCTCACTTAAGAGGATTTCTTTTCTTAGCAAGAGCGTTGTTTAACTGTAGGAGAAATGAAGGTGCTACCCGAAACATCTATATTTGTGTTACTGGAATAGCATGTACTTTTTAATTATAATAAGCTTTGTTACTTAAAACAGCTTTGCCTATTTTCTGATACCACAGTTTGGCTTGTTTAATACTTGGTAGATTTTTGGCATTCATTTCCTTCTAATAAAAGGATAAACATAGCCCAGAGGCCTAAATCCAGATGTTTTATAAAGGGAAAGTGCAACTGGTGATATTACAGAAACAAAAATTGTAAATAATGTAGCTATTTTAATATCCTGCATATTTGTAAGGGAAGCAGAAATGATATATATCCCATTTTAAAGATCAGTAAACCAAGATGCAAAATAGATTAAGCACAAGTCATAAGTAAGTCAATACAGCACAGAAACCAAGGCTTTTACTTCATTCTCACTAAACTATGTTGCCTCGTTTCCATCTTTGTTTACAGGGACCGCACACTTTTTAAAGAGTAAATGTGCAAAATATTTAATGATGATACTAATAGCTAACTAGAGTGAGCTCTTAAAACTTTCCAATCACTGTGCTAAATACTTCTCCATATATCATATCATTGAGTTCATTCAACAGTGCTATTTATAGCTATCATTTCTGTTTTAGTGGTGAGGAAATGAAGGCTGAATGGTGATAATTGTCCAGGTTAACATAGTGAGCAATGGTAGAGTTGGGATCTGAGCCTAAATCTACACCACTGTGTTGGCTGCCTTGAAGCAATGGTCTCCATCTTTCTTTTCACTTTTGCTGAGGCTGTGACCTGGACAAATTATGGCTCACTTGAAGTCTCACAAATGGTTGGTGAAAGAGCTGAAAGGAAAGCTGCAGGTGTTGTGATTTCCAGGCTATGATTCCATTTGCTTAGAGAAAAGGGAGTCTTTCTTTGTCATAGATGAGGTCACCAATCATCATGGATTTACTAAATATCAGAGTGGAAGCCCAAAGATCTAGCATCTTTATAGAAGTGTGGAATCTCTCTATTTAGAAAAGTTACTTCCAAACTTTGTCACTTATTCCAAGTTAAAAGAGACTGGCAGTTAGAAAATTGTAAACTGAAGACCACTTGCTAAAATCTAAATTAATTTTCTTATGCTGAGTCTGACATAAGAAATTTTTTGAGACTCAGTGGGGATGCATCTGCTGCTCTCCCAGTCAGAACTCTGTGTGATGCAGGCTCTTTAATGCGTGGACAGAGGCAGAAGAGATAAAGATAGATAGAAAGGAGGCAAGGAAATGGCCTTAAGGCATGATCAAAGATCTCTAAGGGTTACCCATACTTTTAGTCCTTAGCCTTTTCTGCTTCAAATGTTGTTATTTTCTTACAGGCCTGTTATTCTCAAATCCCCCAAAGATACTATAAATCCATAAATCAACCTATTCAATAAAGAAAAACAACCTGACCTTATGATAAGGAAACATTTTATAGAAAAACTACATCTTCTTTATCCAGTTTTCAACTGATGGGAAAGTGGGCTGTCTCCAAGTTTTAGCTATTACAAACTGTGCTGCTAAAAACATAGGTGCACATATATCACTGTGATATGATTCTTTTAGTTCTTTTGGAAAGATATGCAGCAGAGGGATGGCTGGGTCAAATGGAACCTCTAGTCCCAGCTCTTTGAGATATCTCCATATTGATTTCCATAGGGGTTGCACCAGTCTGCACTCCCACCAACAATGGAGAAGGGTTCCTTTCTCCCCACAACCCCACCAACATTTGTTATTGTGTGATTTCTTGATAGCAGCCATTCTTTGTGGGGTGAGGTGTAATCTCAGTGTTGTTTTCATCTGCATCTCTCGAATGACCAGTGATGTGGAACATTTTTTCATATATTTACTTCCTGCCTTTACTTCTTTGCCTGAGAAATATCTGTTCATTTCAGATGCCCATTTTTGAATCCAGTCCTTATATTTGGAGGGGGAACTGGTTGTTTTGAGTTCTTTATGTATTCTAGATAAGAGTCCTTTGTCTGAGGAGCAGCTGGTAAAAACTTTTTCCCACATTGTAGGTTGTCTCTTAGTTTTGTTGATGTATATCCAATGTGTTGTTGTCTCTGTTTTTAAGATAATGCATGTGAGAATCCGAATACCTCTTTCCAAGTTCACTGCTGCTTCCCTGGCCTAGCCACTACTATCAGTGGAATTGTAACCCCAACTGTCCTCTCCCCACCTCCCCAAAAGACACATTTGTGTCCTAGCTCCTGGTACCTTACGTGTGGTCTCATTTGGAAATAAAGTTTTGCAGAGATTCTCGAGTTAGGATGAGGTTATACTGGATAAAGGTGGGCCCTAAATCTCATGACTGGTGTCTTCGCAAAATACGAGGGGTAGATTTAGATATAGAGACCCAGAGAAACACAGAGATGACCCTGTGAAGATGAAAGCAGAGACTAGAATGCAAAGGTAAGAAATGCCTGGAAGCTGAAATAAAATCAAGGAAGGGCTTTTCTCTAGAGCCTCCACAGTTAGTGCATTCCTACTGATGCTTTGATTTTGGACATCTACAGAACCACGAGAGAATAAATTTGTGTTTTTTGAGCTACCCAGCTGTTCTGGCAGCCCTAGTGAGCTAAGACAGTCCCTATCACATAGCAACTGGATTAAAGTAGCCTCCTAATTAGGCCCTCTGTTTCCACCTGTATTCTATAAGTATATTCTCAACACAGCAGCCAGAGGATCCTCTCCAAAGCATAGGTAAACCTAAATAAGACCACATCCCCCTCTGTTTCAAAGGACCCCTGCCATGGCTTCTTATTTTACTCAAAGCAATGCCAATTATTCTGACAGTGTCTGGGTTTATGTGGAGTCTGCCATTCTTCACTGCCTAACCTCCTCCACTTCTCCTTTTACCTACCCTCTCCACTCTGCTCTAGCCACCTACATCCCTGCCTCCTTATTTCAAACATCCAGGTGCTCTGTCTCAGGACATTTGAACTCGCTGTTTTTCAGTCCTTAAGTGATATTCTAATAGCCACCAGCACTGCTAACTCATGAAGCATTTAGAGGAAATGCTGACTCCTGGAGGCCTCTTGCTATGTGAGTTGTATGCTTCCTGGGGAATCAGCTGTACCAGACGGTAGTCCCACTTCAGTACTTTAACAGTTCATGTGAACTTACAAACCTTCCTGGGTGAACGTCAACTGCAGTTTTACTAAATTTTCTCCCTTCTTAGATGTCAAAAGGATTTCCCTTACCTCCTGGTCTTTGCTGAAATGCCACCTCTAGTGTATATATATATATATATATATATATATATTCCCTAAAGTCATAGTCTCTTTTATCATACCATGCAAAATATTATTTGGTACAAAAATTTTTAAAAGTTTTAGTTATAATCAGCTGTACCAGACGGTAGTCCCACTTCAGTACTTTAACAGTTCATGTGAACTTACAAACCTTCCTGGGTGAACGTCAACTGCAGTTTTACTAAATTTTCTCCCTTCTTAGATGTCAAAAGGATTTCCCTTACCTCCTGGTCTTTGCTGAAATGCCACCTCTAGTGTATATATATATATATATATATATATATATTCCCTTTTTATTGCCCATCTTCTTCACTGGAATGTAAATTCCATGACAAATGGGTTTTTGAACTTTTGTCTTGCTTTGTCTTTTGCTATGTTTTATCATCTGCTGTGATCCTGACACCTAGAACAGTGCCTGGCACACAATCAGCACTCAGTGAACGTTTGCTAAATGAATGAATGCTTTCAAACAGCTTACATTCATACATGAATGAATGTACAC
The DNA here is from genome assembly GCF_012274545.1 of Fukomys damarensis. Classification (NCBI taxonomy): domain Eukaryota; kingdom Metazoa; phylum Chordata; class Mammalia; order Rodentia; family Bathyergidae; genus Fukomys; species Fukomys damarensis. The sequence goes on from NW_022900915.1 coordinate 13,709,378, forward strand.
GTATGGAGATTCAGAAGCACCCTGAGCAGACCATATGCTAGAGTGACTGTCATTCTTAGCCTTCTCACTGGGACTACTGCAGCCCAAGCCAAGGGAACACACCGCCTGCCTCCCACCCTGCCATTCCCCCCACCCCAGAGAGCCAGTTAGGCAAGAGGGATCCAGGACGGGTCCTCTCTAGCAGTTTTATTCATTTTTATAATTGAGATTAAAATGGTTTGTGTGACACAATGCCAGCATCCTCCTACAGAGCAAAACAGTTTTATTTCTATTTTGCCAGATAAAGTATCATTAGCAATTTGCTTTGTTTTGACAGCATGGGGCTATAATTAGTTTCTACAGGAAAATGTGCCAATTAACAACGTGTTTGCTTCTCGACTTGAGTCAGAAAGGAAGTTGGAAGAAGCTAACTGAAAAATATAAAAAGAGTCTACATTGATATTAGAAAGAAACTCACCTGCCTATTGGCTAAGGAAGCTATGCAAAAATGTCCCTCTTTTCTAGGAATAAGTTCCTCTCTGTCAACCCCAAGAAATTATTGTATCATTGCTCTCCCCGCCGATGTCTCCATTTTTTGAAATTCTCTAATTTTTATATCATCACTCCTATGTAGCACTCAGAAGCCTGTAGTAGTCTTTTATCATTTCATTGTGCTTCCCAGATTGTTTAAAATGTAAAAGAATTTGGAATACTATTCAGTAGATCAATGACAGATAGGAATAGATCTCTAGAATAAGTTTAAGTGAAATGGCTAGCTTAAAGAACATATATACGGTGGGTTTTTAGGATTTTAGCATAGGCAAATGTGAAAAGTAAAATATTTAAAAGTATTTACATTTGCTCCATTTGCATAAAGAACTATTGGAACTCTAAACAAAAGCCTATGAAATGGTCACCCATGGGGAGGAGAGGGAGCGAGAGGAGTGAGTGTGGCAGGGGAAGATCTCCGCGTATACCTTGTCATGTCACTTTCAGGTTACTCAGCTCTCGCTCTTTTCCAAAAGGACTGTGGTGTTTTGCCTGCACAGGACCTAATGTAATGCTGGTGACACCAAGTAACCAATACATACAGCTGGTTGGTTGCCAGCGGAGTAATAGGGCAGCTGTGTTGCGGTGAGCCAAAGCCAGCCGGGAACTTCGTGGTTATCTGGACACTCTCCCTCCACCCCCGTAAGGAGCCCTCTGCCTTGTTGAGATGCTCTTTACTCCGTTCCCTGTCATAGCCCACCTCCCTCTTACTCCGTGAGAATTACAGAAATGCTCCAATTTAGCTCTAACATTTTCTCTTATAGAAATAATTAGTAGGCATAAAGTGCTTCACAGATTACACGGCTGTTTCATAAATGTTTTCCTCGAGCTGTACTTCATTGAGACTATACCTTTGTTCCCTTAGTCTAAACAGCTCACTGCCATTAATATTCCAGGCCCGCCGGAGAGAAAGTGTAGCAGGACATAATTACTTAAATGCACAAATTCTGAGTAAGAAAGACCTCGACTGAAATTTCAGACTCATCACTTATTTGCTATGTGTCCTTGGAAAAGCTACTTCTATTTTCTAAACATTTACATCCCCATCTGTAAGCCAGACATAATTATTTCTACATAGTAGGGTTATTATGAGGCTTGTATAAAGAAAGAAAAGGCAAACGTATAGTACTAGATATTAAATATGGAGTTGCCAACAAATATTAATGACATTATTCTTATTTATGTGCATCAATTTCTAAATCCATTCTGGATATATATGCATCTATCTATCTATCTATCTATCTATCTATCTATGGAAGGTCCACTTCCTACTCCTCCCCAGATTGTCTTCCACAGCATAGTCCTCCATAGGGCACTAGAGACATATTACTGTGGGTTAAGTGAATGCCTGACAAGATGTCCTCATCAAATATGCAAATTTACACCTTAGCCTACCTTTTATTTTTTTTTCCAAGATGGTTTCCCAAGAGTAGATACTAAATGGAGTAAAACCTGGTGGTAGAGGGGGTCCGAAAGAGTAACCTCAGAGCATGAGTGCCTCTTGTTCAGGAAACACATGTCAAGAAGGGCAGGGCTGGAATCAAGATAATCTGCAGGGCCACAGAGGAGACATGACGTGCAGGCATGCAGGAGACACCTGAAACAGCAATGAAGACTAAGAGAGGGACGCGAAGAGCATCCCACTCTACAGACTACGCCGACCATCCACAACACTACGCTGTGCGGCGTCAGCTCAGACCCTCTGCATCTACGTCTCTCCCTGGGACAGGATACATGACGGAGAGCCACTATATACCGCTCCTTGAATCTTGCCATAGGGTTTAAGCAGCTACTGCAGAAAGGGAATATATCAGGTAGTTCATGTTTGCATCGTAAAATACATGAAATTTTAAGAGCATGAGGACAAAGAAACAAATTACTCTCAGTGCTTTATGGGGGTTGGAGTAAAATGAGACCAGCAGCAGAAACAGGAATTGGGAAGTGCTACCCTAAGCCAGAAATGAAGATGGAAGTCCAAGTACAGTACGGTATTGCATCCAAGCATTACTTAATTCTGGGCCATGTTTCCTCAGAAGCATTATGTCGATATCTCAGTGATGATTCACTTTTGTCATCACCTTAATAATTACTAGACAACAGCTAGCCTTTTCTCGAAGTTGTCTCATTTTGGTTTTTAGGACTAATGTGCTAACTATATCTATTTCCCAGTTAATCCAGCCCTATAATCACATTAGACATACAACTGTCTTTCTTGGAGCCAGTAGGTGTCACCATTGATCAATTGGAAATAAAGATGGTAGCCTCACTAACATGAGGTTGCTTCTACCTCAGATTAAGAAAAAAAATGAGCTTGGCATTTCAGGATAAAGAACTAATGCCTCTGCTCTGATCATTGGCTTCTTGGCAGATAGCTGAGTTCTCAGAAGAATGTATATTTTTCCAGCACTATCTGACTGCAGGCGTAGGCAAGGAGAAGTTTTCAAGGAAAATAGTTAAGAGACATTCTTCATGGTTTTGCTTTCCAGTTCCAATGCTCTAAAAGTTATTTATAATCTTATTTTCTGTATATTTTTAAAATCATTGCATCTAAGTGCAGTCAATCCTGATTAACCACCAAGTGAAGGCTCCTATGTAGATTTTTAAATGCCCAGCATGACTTTCCTCCTTTGATCTATTATTCAGAAAAGTATATGCTAGAAATAATCAGGTAAGTATATCATAGAGTGCAATTTAAAATCAAAATGTAAACCTGGGGAGAGCTAACCTCTGACTCTGAAGCATCTGAGGCAGTTGTGTTATCCAACAGAAGACTGACTAAACATAGGAGAATTTGCTGAATGGATCTATGCATAAACCTTTACTCCACAAATATCTACTGAATAGTACTATAGGCAAACTCCTACACCTCTGTGAGGTTTACCCAAGCCCCCTTCTCTCCTATAGAATTAATTCTTTTATGTAGGATTTCTCCATCTTTCACATTTATTTTCAGTATTTCCTTGTTTAGTTGGCTATAGATGTATTTTTTTCTACTACTTGACTGCAAGTTCCAAATAGTTTAAGCTGGGCATGGTGATACATACCTATAATCTCAGCACTTGTGAAGCAGAAGGATTGCACAAGTTGGAGGCCAGCCTGAGCTACATAATGAGTTTAAGGCCAGCCTGAACTACATAGCAAGATCTTTTCTTAAAAAAGAAAAAAAAAGAGACTATCTGGCCACTTTAACTGTTCTCTCTTCCACTTTTGACTTAGCTAAAATATTTTAAGAAGACAGAAGTGGTCATCTTTTGTCCCAGACCCTCACCAATTCACTTGTATAACTTAACCACCTAGAGCAGCTGCTGTCATAGAAGAAACATTCAATAAATATTTTAACTTTCATGCATTTCAGTCATGCAACAACAAAGACTCACTCTCTGGCCCATTAGTGAGAAGGTATAGAGGGAAAAAGAAAACATGCCTGCAAAAAGGACTTCTTATCTTATATTCAGTCCTGTAGGTGGTAGGAATAAGCACATAAAGTGTACTGGCGACTCAGGAAAAAAAAAGTGTCCCTGAATGGTCGGTCATGAAGTGTGAGGAGGGCTGATCTTGTGTGTGTATGTGTGTGTGTGTGTGTGTGTGTGTGTGTTTGTGTAAAGGGGAAGCCAAGAGTATATATTATTTATATTTTCAGCTAGATAGAAGCTTGAGTAGGTAAAGAAATATGACCCCAAAAATTAGGTCTTGAACATATTATATTTATGTAGCTAGTAGAGAACTACTGATTTAAATAAGAAAAATAATATCTGAAGAAGAGCGTATATGTTATCGTATGTTTTAAAGAAAATTTAATACTTTGGCAGCTATATCACATTTGAATTTCCCTAGTGCTTCCAATAATTGAATTCCTTAAAATAATCTTCAGACAATTGTTTGAGAAAACAGTCAACCTTTTTATTTAGCCTATGGGTCCCAAAGAATTTGGCAGGTAAAAATTTCAGAGAGAGGGAGGCACAAGAGTAAAGCCCCAAAGTATATCTGAGAACAGAAGAAAAAATAAAAACAAAAACTATTTGTGGAAGTTGGAGACTTACACTTAGAAATGGACAGGAAAGAGGAAGTCCAGGAGTGGTCCACTAACAGAGACTGTCAGTCTCTCTCAGAGGCCACTACCTATGGCCCATAATCTCCAGTAACTTTTTTCCTGTTCTTATATTAAGAGCTCAAGAGCTGATTTTGAAAGGGAAAAATCTCATTGACTGGTCTCTATTTACTCCTGGCTGTCTTCTGGCTAAGCCAGAACAGTAAGAAGAATCCATCAGAGATATTCTCCAGGAACATTTTAGGCCTCCTTAGTTGGTGGCAGATTTATAAATTTACCATTTGTCCAAAACAATACTTAGTGGAAAGGAGTTAAATGCTCCAAGTAAACTGTAGTACTATTCAGGAAGAGAGAAGACATTGCTGAAGTGTCCTGAAAACAAATATATACCCACTTCATGAAGAGATACATTGAATTAAAGCAGAACAAAAATATACTAATGAAAAATGGCTAGTAGAGAGGAGTAGGGTTAATTTTTTTCAAGAGAGACAATATTACTTAAGAACCATAAAAAGGGGCTCTTTCACCTGCTCTTGTGAAGACCCTCTCAGTCATAGTGCATTCAAATTTCCATTCAGTGGGACATAAAGTATGCACTCCAAATCTGCATATCTTTGAAGAGTAAGGATAAAGAGGATTTTTAAGATCAGAGGTATTGAATAACAGGAATTGGGAGGAAATTTGTACTAGTAACACTGGTGCAGGAATACTGTCAGTCACAACCTTTAATAGAATGATACGGAGTATTGATCCAGAAGAAAGCTAGATGTTTCTGAATGAAAAGAGACTATCTGACCACTTTAACTGTTCTCTCTTCCACCTTTGACTTACAGAATGGTCTAGATTTCTACAAGTAATTATTGTTTACTCATAACCTGGAAAAGCCTCTTTCACCTACATTTCTGTGTTCTGGCATTTAAGATAAATTAGAACTCTTACGACATTACTTTAGTATTCCTCCTTGCTTATTTCCATGTTCTACTAACATGACTTTCTCTCCCTAGAAACCATTAGATACAACTTGAAAACCTCATCTCACCCAAAGGTTGACTTTCTATGACTGATCACGTCAGCTAGAAGCTATTTGTCCCTCTAAATTCTCATAGAATTATAAATGTCCTCTGATAAAGTACTCATTACATCTGTGTTTATTTTCTAATTACCTTTTTAACCCTAATCTTTCTCAAGAATAAATAAAAGACAGACCAATCAAAATCTATGCTCATGGGAAACTCATACATTTCTTTAACTTTCCAGTGTACTCTTAGATCCAATGTACTTCAGTAAACAAATGAGTCTGTGCCACAGTCTAAGGGGAAAGCATTTGAATTGGGGATGACTTTGCAATTTTTTTTTACAAGAATCATGAAATTGTATTGGGTTAACCTAAGTACCTGCTATGATGGCTTCCCCCACACAAAGTGAGTTCCATGGGTACATCCATGTGTAATGAGTAAGGACTGCTGTCAACTTTTAAATGGTATATTCTCTCTCTTCAGAAAGATGCAAGTGTACTTCATACTGCCAGCTCTCTGATGCCAGACACTGTGTCTAGGGTTGGCTCTATACTGCACCTGCACAGAGCCTGCCTGTGGCAATGAGTGATGACACTGAACTGTTGAATGAAGAGAGCCTAGAATCCATGAGAAGGACTCTGTATTCATGGTGGGATAAGCAGAACTTTAAGACCACTTTCAAGGTGGAGTTAAATTACAGTGGAGGTGCTGATGGGTCTATCAGAAGCCTGACGGTACTAGAGAAGTCTCTGTGTAGGGATCTGGTACCTCCCCAAGGGAGCTGAATTCTTCCTGTTGTATCTGGGACTGAAAAAGGGTTATTCTCAGGGAAAGCACTACAGTGAGTAGTGGTTGGCCAGCTCAATATGCTGCTCCTCTTATTCAGTTGTACAGCCACCTACCCCTGTATTATTAGGCACCTGGGTAGTAGATAAGCATATGTACAAGCGACTCATGCAATTATTTAGCTTAGCTGATTCTAGTGAACTATAAGATTAAGCAAGGAATTTCAAATTGAGATCCTGAAAAAAGCGTGGGTGTGCAAAATGTACCTAGTCTTTGAGACATTTCACTTCTCTTTAAGGAAGATTTTGATGGCGACATCAGTCACGGACTTACCACCTGCCGAAAAGCCCAGGCTCAGATTAGTCACCCTTTTGATATGAACCATGTGTGCCAAAAACAAGTAGAAGGACAACATATTTACAGATAATTGAATGGGTGATCCGGTGTCAGATTGGAGTTTAAATCCTGGCTCTGCCACTCACTTTCTTTGAAATATGAATGAATTTAAGCCTCATTAGCTATGGATTAAACCGATAGCATGTTCTTTGCTATGTTGTTATTAAACAAATCAGAAAATATTTATTTGCTTTTTTTGTGCTCAATATGTCTTAATGGTTGATGTGATTGTTGCTACCCCTGTTAGTATTCCACAATCAGAGATAATAACATCCAGCATGAATTAGGGTGTTCAGAATTTTTTCATTTGTTGGTAGGCTTCATTCATGATTCGCCTTCTTCCTTCTTTTTTACATCCTTCTTTTTTTCTTTCATTTAATAATCATATTTGGAAAGTCTGACTGATATCTATATTGGGTTCTAGGGATGCAATACAAAATCAAAGTGTGTGTTCTCCAGGAGGTCATAGACAACCACAAAGGTGTATTAATAAGTAATTTCATGCATTGTGCTCATTACAATAGTGGATCACAGTGCATAATGGTAGCATGAAAGAAGCAAAAAGTAACTCTATAGGGAGAGAATTGTCAAAGGTCAGAGAGAATGGGTGTTGGCCAACCGGGCACATGGGGAAGGCCATTTCAGCAGAGATCAAAACAGTCATGAAGTTGCTTGGTTTGCTGCATGGTAAGTTTGGGAGATCTTGGATAGTTTCATAACCATGTAATCCAGTGCCTGTAGGAATATTTTAGGATACAAGGCTATACAGAATTGTATGTAAAACTTAGAATTAAGGGGAAGACACAGATTGCTGCATATTAGAATAACCACATTGGAAGGAGTCAGGAGAAGAAGTCTTTGGAGGCAGAAAAATCAGGATAGTATTATAAACACCCAAAAGAGGTGAGCCAAGGTAAAATGAGAGAAAATGAGCTGTATCTCAGGAGATATAGTTAAAAAATTCTTGTAATACTTCCACCACAGGGAAAAAAAAGATCCGATTAAAATGGCTTAAGCAATAAGAAAAATCTATGGGGTAAAATCTGTGAGATATAAAAATTCAAAGATTAGTTAAATTAGTATTTCAAGTATCTTATTAAATGTTCTTTCTGCTGACTAATTCTCAGACTTACTTTCTTCCTAGTCCCAGTGTGGCTGCCGTCAGGGCAGTTATCACATGCAGATTCAGCAACACTGATCCATAGAAAAGGAACTATTTAATTCCACATGTTTCTTACTAACAGATGTTTCCTCATTGGTTCTACATCACATACTCATTCCTGAGTGAATCACTTGTAAGGGGCATGGAAAGAGTAAAACTAGCTTAGACTCTACTCAAGACTCATCAAGACTACCTGAAGCATATTCAACCAAAGCTGAATTTTCCTGACAAGAAAGAAGACCAGAAAGTAGACCATCACTGTGTCTTCTACAGACATCAAATAGACCTCAGTGATCAAGTGTATGATTGCACTGAGGAGGGAGAGATCAGTCCCAGGCTTCTGGCAAAGGCCTCTGCAATAATTCTGTAATTATCTAAATAGATGTGCTTCAAGAGGTTTCTGCACAAATGAAAACTGTATTATAGTGCATTTACATGTGCCTAAGGGATAAAGGAAAGCTTCAAAATATGAGTTTATCTTAACTGCTAGATGGAACTGAGTCTGTTTTGAATGAAAGCTGAATATTCACTAAATTATTGCCCTAAATGGAGCACATTTGGGAACAATATGTGCATATACAGTGGTTTGTTCTCATTTGTCAATAAAATAAACATAGCTACAATGCCAGCATTAATGCAAAATAAAATACTCTGCTTAGGAAGAAATTCTTTGTGAAGCAGAACAAATCTGAATTTTCATCCATACATATTCCCTCTATAAATTCTGGACATTACTTTTTCCTTATATACTCAATCAAAATCCTTAAGCTTGAAACAATTTATTTACAATGAGCTAAACATTCAGTCCTCCACTTCCAAAGTAATCGATCTTTGTGTCATTTTCATCCATCTCTGAAAAACGTGCTTTTTAAGAAAGGCACATTTGGTCTGTACGGTGGGAGGCCTGTTTATTTCAAAGATATGTTGCTATGTTACAAATGCACCATTCTTGTACTATAGGCAGGAAGACATTTGCTAGAAATTAGTCTATATAAAGCTCATGATGCAAAATATTAAGTCTGAAAGTTCTAAAGCATTGGTTCTTCTCTACACATTTTCTCTCTTTGTTTTCAAATAAATGTTTTTCCCTTTTTTCTTTCTCCCTCCCCAAGAGAACACACACTCAATGTTCTTAAGTAATTTAGCATTAAAGGGAACTAGATAATAGATTAAATTTCAGTTCCTAAGATTTATATTCTGTGAATTCTCTTCCGAATATTAAACGCAGGAAATTTAACTTCAGCACCTTGTGAAGAAAAGTTATCGCCATCAACATGCTAATTTCAGTTTGCGGTGCAAACAGGACAGGGGACATTCTGACTATTGATTCATGTTGGAAGCAATCTCCAATTAGTGTAAAAAGCATGGAAAGACTGACGCTAACTATATCATTCAAGTGTTAAACCTTACAGGAACATCGAGCCCTGTAGGGTAAGGTTTCACAGTGACAGCCTGGAGAACCAGTAAGATGTTCAATCTGGTTCTGAAGTAGGAGAAAAGGCGCTAGAGGACACTGTTTCTGGCACAGTGGGGAAAAAAAGGTTGTAATGTATAGATTTCAAATTAAAAGTCCTATTCTATAGAATATCATATAATTTTCATTAAATGTATTCCGTTTGGATCCTTTATATATGTCTATAAAGGTGCTCCTTCTCTCAGCTGTCATTTTTCAACTATCTATGCAACTTTTCATTCCAACAGTACGAAACCCAATATGAAGTACTGCAATAGCCTCCTCATTGGTCTTTCTGATCACCTTCCCTCTCCCAAGCCAAATTCACTTAATAGGTTACTCTACAGGACAATACTGACCATATCATTCTGATATCATGTTTATCCACTCCCTTGACAAAGTTCCCAGCCTAACATTTAAGTCCTTGTGATGTATGACCCCACTCTAACTCTCAGTTTTATGTGCCTTTGCTCTCCTACTTCTGTTATTTGCATCATTCAGTCACTTGAAGAAGGGTTAACATGCTATCCAGATGTCTACATCATTGAGGATAATCTATAAGTAGGGGAACGTTTATCTTCTTTGACTATACTGCACATTTTTCCCTGCCTTACTACCTACATCTTTTCTAAGTTTAAAGACTTGTAGGATCTTCATTCTCAAGTATAGCAACTCTTCCTCCCCCAACAGTGACCATAAAGATTCCTTACCTGGGATCCCACCTGGTGTTCATCTTTATGGTACCTGCGTGACTGGTACTTTCAGTTGGAATTTTGTGAACTCACAGTTTTCAAGGAAAAAATGGCTGCATGCTACTATTCTTTTTGCCTAGTAACTCACTGTTAGAAACTGGAGAATTCTACAGGAGGTAAAAAGAGCTCATGGTTTATTTTTAGAAGAAAAATATAAAACAGAGGTTCAGAGCTTAGGTTCTAGAATCCTGCAGATGAAAGTTAAACCTAGCTCTAGCATCTACTCCCTGTGTGTTTTGGGCAAGCTTCTAATGCAGTATGAGCCTCTATTTTGTCATAAAGAAATGGGAATTAAAATTGTTTGCTTGTCACAACAAGATGGCTATGTGACTGATGGACAAATACCAACAAAATGCTTAAAGGAAGTAAGCTTTTTTTGTGGAAACAGAAAATTATGAACACATTATCCAAACTGAGAGACAAAGCAGTGGGCTCCTAGTTGGAGACAATGACTTGTCAAGTTTTCAGGTCCTCCTAACATCACTAAAAATGTCAAATATTCCACCTTCAAGTTCTCAAAACCAAACAATGAGAAAATTCTACAAAGTTTAAAGCTTGTTCTTGCATCCCCATTGGAGTTTTCATATCTTCCTCCTGTTATTCCCTGGTATGTCTCTTTGCCAATTAGATACAAATCATGTGACATAAAACAACCCCAACAATTTATACATGTTTATTATGAAAATATAGGACATTTGCCCTTGGACATTTTTAAGGTTCATCCTATTCTAATATTGCCTACATCCTTTGGGAGAGTAACAATTAGGTGCAATTATGCATAGAAAAACATAGAACTGGGCAGGTACTCATCAAATGATAGCTGCAACTGACCTTTAGATTTTTTGCACATTGTTTTCCCCCCTTCAGTGGAGGACATATGTGAAGTTAGAGTAGGTTGCCTATGTCTTCTGTCAGACAGAACTACTTTGAATCCCCCCCACCATCTTACCAGGATGAATGGGGACAGTGGAAAATAGAATGTGAGCAATGGCATTTTTAGTGGTAGGAAGCAAGCATTACTTAAAAGAAGGGTGGAATCAGTGCCACCTCACATTCCTCTGGGATGAACATTCTCTTTGCAAAGGTACAACCAGAAGCAGGCAGAGCAAAGCAGGAAGGAGAAATCAGGCATGTGAAATCTGCCTTTTTTTTCTGCCAGTTTGAGAATTACCAGATCAAATTTTCATGAAGCAGCATACAGAATGGGGCACTTACCAAATGTGCAGTGTCCTGCTAAATTTTTCGAGGAAATACAAGGAAGTTTTATGGCATGTTACTTCCTTCTCTTTTCCCTGACCTCTTATAATTAAAATGCTACACAGGTCAGTCTTGATTTCTTCCTTCTGCATCTACATTCACTCTTTTAGTGAGTTCAACCAGTCTCGTGACTCTTAATAACAATTACATGCCAGTGACTTCCAAATTATTGATGTCTCTGTCTAAATCTCTCTTCTCTACCTCCATTTCCTAGGTCCTATTGCAGAGTTCACATCTTCTTTAAGAGATCCGATAGACTTCTTAAAACTGAAGTGGACTTTAGTTAGAACTGGACTCGTATTCCCTGTCTTCCCAGCCTCATCCCTTGTAATCGAATTCTACCTCACTGGCAACTCCCTCCCCTCAATTAACAGTAACTACATCCTTTCAATTAGTAAGACCAACACCTCGGAGTTGTTCTTGACTCTGCTCTTTCATTTAGACTACCAAAATAATTCTTCATAAATATTGTTGGGACCGTCTTCATTATTCATCCAAAAGCTAGCTAGTTCTCAACTATATGTTTGAGTATCTGCAACAGTCTCTTAATGGGTCTACCTGTTTTAAACTTTGTCTCAACTTCCATCATCTGTCCTCAAGTCATTAGAGTGACGCTGTAAGAGCCTAAACTAGACCACATCCCCTCTGTTCCATACTATGGCACTTCCCATGGAGATTAAAAGCTAAAATTTTTATAGTGGCCTGCATTCTCAGCCTTGTTACATTTCTAAGTCATCGGTACTATTTCCACTTCTGACTCACCCTGCAGTGTTGCATCACTTTCTTTTCCCTCCTTGCAGTCGTTTAAACACATAGCCCTTCTATCTGCTATGGTTTAAATATTTTCCCCCAAAGTCTAGGGTTAGACCTTAAATCCCCATTGCAGTCAGCAGCATCGGGAGGTGGAGCCTAATGAAAAGTGCTTTGCTCATTAAGGTTCTGCCTCGTGCATGGGTTAATGCCATTATCTTGAGAGTGGGTTGATTAATAAGAGGAAGAGGTTCTTTACAAAAGGACAAGTTTGGCTCCTTCTTGGTCTTGTTATCCACTCTTGCCCTTCCACATTTTACCAGAGGATAACGCAGAAAGATGGCCCACGCCCGATGCCAGCCCCTTGATCATGAACTTCCCAGCTTCCAGAACCATAGGTGAACACATTTCTGTTCATTATAGACTACCTAATCTGTGACAGGCTGTTAGAGCAGCAGAAGATGGACTCATACTTTCTAAATATAGGGTCTTGGTGCAATTCTTTCCTTCCATCAAAAACACTCTTCCCCAAGATGTCTACTGGAGAGCTACTCTCACTCCTTTCTCAATATTTTTTTCTGTGATGCCATTTTATCACCAGGATTCACCCTGACCAGCTGGTACTATCAAATAAGGACTTCCGCAGAAAATAAGTGAAAGTAATTTGGTCTTTACTCAGAATCTTCACTTTTAATAAAAGATGGAAACATATTCTTAAATATCAGCAACACACTCTAAGAATCTTCCTGTGCTCTCAGTTCAGTTGCTCTCACAAAGATGACGGCTCTTCCAGTCTCCCCACTTAATTCTTCCCTCACTTCCCTCCCACGAAAAATGTTTCACACATTCTCTCAACTGTTTTCATCCCCCCTACCTACGTATGCTCCTCACTATAAAAAGCAATTTACCCCTTCTGGATTCCATAGTTTGCATTTTGATTTGCCAATTATTCGGCCACTGACTCCCAATGGAAATATTTGCTTCTAACCAATCAAACAAGAATCTTCACCCTTGGAGAAGGAATATTGCAAACGTTTATAACTTAAGAACTTTTATTTGGTATGGTTGAATGGCAAGAGATATAAACAGAATTTCCATGGATAATATGGAACCTAAGCTAGTCCTTGAATGCTTAGTAAAATCTCTGTAGGCCAAGAGCAACTCATCCAGTGGAGAAAAAACAAAACAAAACAAACTCTAAACCTAAATATGAAAGACTGAGTAGACTGCTAAGCTAGGACAGCTTAATAAGTTTAAATAACTGGGACAATTAGGTTAGACAATGAAGGTAGAACGAATGTGCTGTAAGTTTGTATTCTTACAAAAACTTTATGAAATAAAAATTATTGTGTCTATTCTGCAAATGGGGATATTGAAATTGAAAGAGAAATAACCTGCCTAAAATCATGCAGCAAGTACAACTCAAAGCTGAATGGAATCATTGTGCAGTGTTTAATTTGTGCTCTGCATTATTTTTTATTATATCATACAGTAAGTTTTATGTTGCCATAATGTGAAAGGTTATTAATTTTATTATTCTTGTTTCATGATGTTGATCATGTAATGTTGTTTGAGAATTCCTTAGCTGCCACTAATATTAAGAAATATCTACAGAAATAGCCTTAGCTTTTTAACAAATAGTAGGATTAATGCTCTATCAACCAGCAAAGATAAATGTTTCAAATCCAACACATATATTAAATGCAAACTACATATAAATGTTCTTGGATAAAAAGGCTATTTCTTAAGCACACTGCTAGCAAGGTTGCATTAAGGCTCCCATTAGAGTAGACTGGAGTGTCAGGGGAATGGCTGGTTCAGAGTTTCCAACAGGAAGTGCTTCCAGCCCCCGAGGAGCTTGCTAATAAAAAGCAGAGAGGAATCTAGTCCCTAGATGAAAAGCAAAGGCTCTAGCCTTGTTTTATTACAGACTAGCTATAATAAACATGAACAAAGATCTGTGTTTCTTGGAATAATCAAACATTCCACCTTCATATTCCCCCAAACCTACAAAATTCTCTCTTCCTATTTTATCCTGCTCCATAACAGCTAGGTCTCTAAAGGTATCTGGGGTGAAAAGAAGATGCTAGTAGATTAATATCTGTTGAGGTAAGTCAGTGGAAGAAATCCTAAACACACACACACACACACACACACACATCAGCAGGGCAACTACTATCCTTAAAATTTCCAAATGAAAACAAAGATATTTGTTATAAAGAGAATATTTATTTTTATGTTCAGAATATATTTTTTAAAAGGTTACACAATGTAAGAGCATCAAACCTATTGGGAATTGACTTGTCTTCTCTCAAATGTCATATGGGAAGTGAAGGAGTCTTCATCCCAGCATCTCTTCTAGAATAGCACACTGGAGGGAGGCAGCTGTCAATCAGGATCAGTCCACACACACTGGCTGAGGGTCTGTCATCTCCCAGGGAGAGCCCATTGTGAACAAGACATGGTGCCAAGCTACCTGCCCTCAGGAGGCTTACATTCTACTAGGGAAAACCCACCAAATAACTAAGTTGGTTACTTCTGAGTGTGCAAAAGGCTATGCAGGAGATATAAGGTGTTTTTAAAGCTTGCTTATTAGAGGGAAGCTCATTTAGTAAGCAGCGTCAGAAAATATCCCTGAGCAAAGAGTCTGGAAGGATGAGTAGATGTACCCTAAAATTATAATTAATTATTTTTCACAATTCTTCGCACTGGCTGGAATCTGCTGAGGATTACTGTACTCTGAGAGCCATTGACTTGGGCTACAGTCATTGGAGGACTCAAATGGACAGGACCTTCCAGATGGTTCAGATGTCTGGTTCCTTGGCATAGATGGTTGGAATGCTTGGATTCAGTTGAGAAAGCTCAAATGGCTGCTCTTCTTTCTCTGTTCATGAACCTCTAAGAGACCAGTGCCCAAACTGCAACCCAAACCTACTTATTTATCAAAAAGTGCCAACACTGCAATTAAACCTGAATACTGAGGTTTTAGCTTAGAAAAAAACCCAACTCATACATTCACATCTTTGTCTTTAAAGAAAACAAATAGCATGTGTGCTATATGTTCACCTCTACTGTGGGGATATCTAACTCTGTGTGGTCTATGTGGTTTTCTTTCTTTTATTTTTCCTCATTGAGTTTATTGGTACATTTTGGGTATATACAGTACAATTACATTCATCACTGGGATCTTGTACCTTTACACGACAGGGCTTGGTTCTCATTTTTTCCCCATACCCCTGCCCTCCCTTCTTTATGTGGTTTCTTCATCAAGGTAACTGGCTTTTTTATGTGACAGTGAAGGTCTCCTGAAAGTACCGAGTGGAGGCACCATGCCTCCCTAAGCACTTAGTCAGGTCTCTGAAATGGAGCCGCTGTTGCTTCTTCCTACAGGTAGAAGTGAGTTCCAGGGCCAGCACAATTTCAGCAGGAGAGAGACGTACTCAGGGGTATGACTCTCAGGAGGTGTGGCTCATTGAGGGCCATCTTAAGAGACTAGCCATCCCTTTAGGTGTTTAATATTTGGAATTGCCAATCAAAGAGAAAGGAAAAGCATAACCAGTATCAACAGCATCTTTGATAATTGGTAAGCATGTTGAAATAACTGGGTTCAGTTCAGCTAGAACACAGAAAAAGAAGGGTGCTACGGTGGATGAAACCAGACAGGTGCACTGGAAAAGAGCTGAGCCCCAATCCTGACTGTCCCCAAGCTTTTCAGTTATGTAAGCCAATCAGTTTCCTTCCTTGCTCGCTTATCTGAGTTAATTTTTTAATCTTTGAATCAAGATGTGTGACTAAGAAAGGGGAGGTAGCAAATCATGCTATCCAAAACAGGAAGGCCCTAGAAGTGGCCTGAACGCGACAAAATGCTACTCTTCACACACTGCTCTCCCTCTGTGGAGTAATCACATTTCCACAACATTCACATCTCAATTTAAGCTTCACTCTCCCCAGGAAGATTTCCTTGACCTTCATCCTAGGGCTGTTTGAGTTTCTGTGTGGTATCCTCTTATTCTGGTCCTTGATTTTAGAGCTCTGCTCACAATTTGTTAGTATGTGTTTGTTGGAGTGATTCATTGGTTAGTAGTGGATTCCTCCTTCTGACTGTAAGCTTTATGTGAGTAGAATCCAGTGATTTTTGTCCACTTCTATTAATTTCATTCTCTATAGGACACAATACAGGGCCTGTAACACAGTAAGTGTGTAGTGAGTGCTGGCCAAATAGATGGACAGAGAGAGGTCATTGGTTACAAATGTGTTGGCCAATGCCTGTAATTCTAGCACTGTGGGAGACTGAGGCAGGAGAATCAGAAGATCAAGCCCACCATAGCAATTGAGAAAGACCTTGCCTCAAAATAAAAATTTTTAGAAGCCTGGAAATGCCACCTAGCCAAAAAGCCCTAGGTTCCATCCCCATTGCCAAAAGTAAAAGAAAAAAATGATAGAATAAATGATCTCCATAGGAATTAGAGGCTTGAACTGGTCATTTTATTCAATCAAGCCAGGTTATCCCTTAGGAATCATCTAGTTTGAAAACAAAAGAGAAAAAAATGAATTCCAGGACACCAAAGGGAAACAGTCCACTCCTCTTGTCCGATCCATAAATCCACTGACTGCCCCTTGCAAGATGATTTCTTTTAAAATGTTCCTATCCTTAAAAAGATGCTCTCCCTAGAGAAGCAGATCCTACTTGTAGTAGAGGTAAGTACAGAAGACAAAGTATAAGACCTAATCCTCAGTACACTTAATACAAACTGCAGCCCCTTTCTTAAGGAGGCACTGTATTGGGAGGAACAGACACTGTTTTGAACATACCAGCCGACTAGACTCGCTAATCGCTCGTGGTTGTTTATGTTTAGCTGCCCCCTGCAAGGTAGAGGCAAGAAAGTGCAGTGGTTAAAAGAACAATAGCCACCCAGGGACTGCTCTTCACTGTCTGTGAAACCTTGAGTAAATGACCTTATCTTCTATGTTCTCACCAGTAAAATCGGTGTATCTCTTCCGCGGAGTTTTTGGGCAGACTTAGTGAGATGTCCTTGTGAAGAAATACAGCAAGGGCTTAATAAGTCAAAGTTATAATATTCTTCTTCCTAGATGACTCTCTTCTTTTTTAAATCTATTGCCCAATAGTGGTGAGATGGTTGTAAAGAGAAAACAATTGTGCCCCTGTAGACTGAAAGAGAACCCTGCCCCATGGTTCAGCAAAACAGGCCAATATCCCAAGCTCTTCTAATGATTATAGCCCCCTTTCTCTCTATTCTGTACTGGTGATTAAACCCAGAGCCTTCACAGCAGCCCCCTTTTTAATTATTTTTTTGAGACAGATCTTCTAAACGATTATAACCACATCCTTTTTGTTTTTTACATGTAATGCATGTCTAATAGAAACCTTCTGTTTAGGACTGGTGATTCAAATCATGCTCTTTAATAGCCACTGATTTCCCTGTGTATTGGAAGTACATGTAATTATGGAGGGTTCCTACTTTGAAGTCCAAAAAATCAGCACACAGATTCTAAGTGAACAACTAGATAGCTCTGCCTCTCTGGCTATCAGTATCCTGGCCACCCTAGACTAGGGGGACATGAGATAATGTAAGTGAGCAGTGCCTGATACATACAACATGAGTGTAACTGGGCTTAGGAGCTGTCAGTATGGCCTATCTGAGTCCAACCTTAGGGGCATAGTTTTTTTAGTAATGCTCTACCTAAGGGAGAATGGTCTACAGGGAGGGTAGGCCAAAACTCGTCTTATCATCCTTTAGCTAGCGATTCAGTAGTTGTATATGACGGGAAATATGTGAAGCCTTCCAACTCCAGGTATTTCATGTACAAAATGAATTGTTCTTTGAATAAAGATTTTATTAAATCTGATTTTCTTTTATTTCTCCTTTTAGAATTCACCTGGCTAATTAAAATATGTTATTATGAAATTGTACAGGAATTAGAGTAGATTTCTTTTCTTACCTATTTTCCCAATATCAAGCTTGGTAAATATTTCTCTACCTGGTTGTGGCTCAAGCCCTAAAGATCTCCCTTCCTCCCTTGTCCCTTCCTCCCTTGTCCCTTCCTCCCTTCCTTCCTCCCTTCCTCCCTTCCTCTCTTCTTTCCTTCCATGTATTCACGCACTACTCAGTCAACCAAAGAAGTTACAGTCAAATGCCCACTTAGAATTAGGTGCTGTATACAGAGAAGAAAGACATGACACCAGACAACAGTCAAGGAGGCAGATGATTACAGTACAGTAGTATGACATAGGACAGTCGAGTTTGCGATCATTGCAGCATGGAATAGTGAAAAAGATATGGAATTTAGAGGTTGAAGGCAGCAGGAATTGGCTCTTGAGCTCAGATTTGAAGGATGTAAAGGGAAAAAAAAGGGACTGAATAAAATGCTGAGAAAATAAGCTATGATAAACAGGTGGCACAGTAATAGTCTGTAAAGTTGAGCACAAGTTGACAAAGGTACAGTTGCCCTTTCTGCCATCCTGTTGGAAAGGCTTATCTGAGGAGCTGCCACATTTTAAATATCCTAGGAGGCATCAAGAGTTCTGACTCAAAAGAACTAAAGTAAGTATAGGTTTTGTTTTTATGTTACTGATTTATTTCATCTGAGAAAGCCAAGCTGAACCGTTTAGAAAAGCAAAGCACTGGCAGACTGTAATGATTTGGTTATCCACTGATTGAGATACAGATTCAGTCACATATTTGGAACTAATCTCCAGAAATTCGTGAAATTGTTTTCTGGGAAGTGTCTCTCAATAGGACACTTCAACTTTAGGCACAGGTCTAGAATGATCAACAATTTGGGGAGACTTTCTCTTTCTTTATTCCTTCCTTTCTTCCTTTCCCATACTGGGGATTGAATCCAGGGCCTCACTCATTTTATTGGTTAGGGCCATCTAGAGGAGAGGTGACAGAAGGGGATTTGTTAGGTAGGCTTATAGGGTCAGAGGTAGGAGAGTTCAAAACGGCCATCCGGACGCTGGAGAGCCAGAGAATCCAGTAGCTGCTCAACCCAGGAAGCTGGGAGCCATGAGAGAAATGGTCACAAGGACGCAGAGCCATTCTGAGGCCAGAAGGTTAGCAGCTCCCTGGAAGTCATTAGTACGACTCCACAGTGGGAAGTGGAAGAAACTGGATTCTGATTTCCACAGTGTTTGTCAGAGGTCGATTAATCCTCTGACTGCCTAGAAAGGGGAACAGTGAGGAGCAAAGAGAAGAAGATAACAGAGTCTTGTGTCATTTCAAGTATATGGGGGCAGGAGGTCAGTGCCTCGGAGCAGGCAAAGACAATGACGCTCCTAGCTTGCTGCTGTTTATTAGGTTCACAGAGAGTATCCGGCAGCTCACAGGGTGGCAGTAGTCCTATGAGGATAGGACCTTATGCTGATGAAGGTTTTAAATGGATGAGAAGTTTATGTTGATAGGTGGGGTGAGTTAAGCTGTCAGGGAATGTGCCCCTTCCCAGGTGAAACGTTTCTCCTTTTGTATTACTACGTGGTTCTTAAAGAACCAGAATATCTTCAGTTGATGTACTCTCGCCCTTGCGCATCACAGCAGCCTCAGACAGCCCTAATCCTAACTTAATTGTGAAATGATTTTTTCCCAAGAATTATGTAGCATGGCTCTGACAGATAATGGCAGCCAAAGGCACATCTAGCTAAGTAGAATGGATCACTTCCAAGAGCTCCAATTCCCTTCTTTCCCTTTCATTCCATCCAGGCTACAACCCTGTTGATTGGGGTGGCTTTTTCCCGCTCAGTGTGCTGGCATTCTGTTACTCATCCCTGGAAGCACCCCACGATACTTCAACAACTATACCTTACTAATCTGCGAGGTACTTCTTAATCCAGTCAAGTTGTCGTATGACATTTAATGGTCAGGAACATGCCAGGTGAGTGGACACTGAACTACAGTCCATCCTTTTTTATTTTTTTGCTTGGAGAAAGAGTCATGCGAAATTCACCAGGATGGGCTCACACCTTTAATTCTCCTGCCTCGGCCTCCTGAGTAGTCAGGATTATAGGCATGTGACACCACACCCAGCTACTTGGATCCTTTCTGTAAGCAGAAGCACAAACAATATAAAACTCTAGACCTTTGCAGTTTTTCCAAAGAAATAAAGTTAGAAGTACTTCTCTATATCCACAACTTTGCCTCAGGAAGGTCCAGGTAACAAAATGTACTGACAACAATTCCTCTGTGTGAGCCACACATTAACATGCTTCATTAAACCATCAAAACTACATTGACCTTATAGCAGGAAAGAATATCTTGTACAAAAGGTGGGCACGTTGTGATCCCAAATCCACAAAAATGTGTTCTAAAATACAATTCTGACATTTGATAATGCCAGTTAATATGAATTTGATATAAGTACATCTGGTAAATGATTATGTTCCTCAAAGAGTGATTTATAGCCCTATTTCAACAAAGTTGACTATGTATTTTAGCCTCTTAGAAGGACTGCAGTACAAATCTGAGATGTGTCAATAAAGCAAACTGACAAAACCTCTGCCCTCAAGGATCTTATGTTCTGGCGGGGAGAGACAAAAAGAAAGGGTAGGTGAAGTAAATAAGTGAGCAATACTGTTTATTAGAAGTGGAACTAAACAATGAGATCAAGAGTGCCAGGGCTCTGTAGTGAGAGAGGGTTGCAATGTCAATGTTAATTGAGGTAGACTTTCTTGAGGAGTAGAGTTTGAACACAGGAAATGAATGAGGTGCATCTGTCTCCAGGAAGAGCATTCCAGGAAGGGGGAACAGTCCTAAAGCAGGGGCAGTGTCACAAGGACAGACTGAGGAAGGAGTGGATAGGAGGAGATGAGGCAGGAAGGGAATGTTAACATAGGGCAGATCACTTAGAATAGAAAGACCTGTACGTGCAATGAATGATCAGCTAATGGCGAATTTTCAGGAAGGTGTTCAGAGGCCTCACGTGTTTTAAAGGATAACTGGTTTTGGAGTTTGGGAACACACTGTGAAGGGCAAGATGGAATTGGGAAACAAGTGAGGAGGCTACCACCGTCACACAGTAATCCAAATGACAGTGACCTAGCTGCAGTGGTAGATGGGTGATGGGAAGTAGTCGGATTTGCAGAATACTTGATGATAGCTTGAATATAGAGAGAATAAAGAGAGAAAAGGTATCAAGGTTGACTCCATGGTTTCACCCTGAAACACTGAGATGCCTTCAATTGAGATCAGGAAATTAGTGGGTAGAGGACATTTGGAAGACTAGATGGGGTTCGGGACGGGTTAGGCTCGAGATTTCTATTAGACTTCTGTGGGTTGGGTGTGGCCTGAGAGTCCCCCAAGGGTGCATTATGACTGAAGCCTTGTCCACATGTTGGTATCACTGGGAGATGGCAGAACTTTTGGGGAGGTGGGGTCTTGTGGGAGGTTCTTCGACCAGGAAGTGTGTGAGTTTCTTATCTGATTCTTGGTGGTTCTCCTGAGAAGACAGGTGCACAAGACTGAAGCTGGCCCCATCGCTGCTCCCCAGCCCTCTTCTTCCAGGTGTAATCTCTTGCTCCTCCCCACGGAGCCTACGGTTTGGATTTCAGCCTCCAAATCTGTGAACTGAGTGAATGTCTTCTCGTATGAAATGAGCTGCCTTGAGCATTCCATTGTGGTAATGCAAAGGTGAATGATCAACTCTCGTATGGATGTGTGGAGTAAGCAATTGGCTTTGTGAGTCTGAAGTTCAAGAGTGAGATTCACATAATTTAAATTTAGGCACCTTTGGCATTACATGGCACTTAAAGCTATGGGATTGGAAGAAATAATAAAGAGTTCATAGAAGAAAGAGAATGAATGACTTTTATCAAAAACTCATACATGTTCACTCTCTATTGCTCCTGAAAAATGACCACAGGCTTAGTGGCTGAAACACCAGAAATATACAATCTTATACTTCTAAAGGTCAGAAGTCCTTCACTGGGCTAAAATCAAAATATATACCAGGCCATTTTCCTTTTCAGTGTTTCTAGGGATAAATTGTTCTGTTGTCTTTCCCAGCTTCTAAAGGCTACCTATACATCTTGGCTTGTGGCCGCCTTTTATCTTCAAAGACAATAGTCAATCAAGCCTTCTCACATGACATTACTGTTACTCTGACTCTTCTGTTTCCATTTTCCACACTTAAGGACCCTGTATTTATATTAAGACCATCTTTTTGTTTACATCAAGCTTATAAGCAAGTATAATAACCTCAGCTTAAGGTTATTATGTAATCACACAGTGATACTTTAGTTCAAAAACTCAATTCTCCCCACAATTCTGCTTGCAAACAGAATTGGACAAGAACCAAATCAAATGCCTTCATAAGGTTAATATTAAACCTAACCATTGAATTTGATTCAGTTCTCATTCAACTCAGTTGGTGACCAGAATCATGGAAAGAAGCAAGTTCACAAATGGAGGTACCACATAGGAAACTCCTCTTGCTGTGTAAGGTAACATACTTATAAATTCCAAGGATTAGTATTTGGACACCTTTTCTTTATTTTAAAAGAGGAGTCTGCCTGCAACATTGTGGAACTCTGTTAATTATTGTTGTGGCTCAGATCTAGAACATCGCCTTCAAAAGCTTCCTGTGTTCAGAGGTGGGGCTTTTGGAAGGTGACTGGCTCGCGGGACACTGCTCATCAGTAGAGTAGCCCAGTGGTGTGTATAGCTGACTTACTATTAGGAGGTGAGGCCAGAAAAGAGACAGGACTCCAGAGACATGAGCTGAAACCATGCGTCTACCTCCACAGCTCCTTTCTTCTCTGCTTTCTGGCCACCATGACATGAGCAGCTTTCCTACGCCAGCCGCTTCTACCCTAACCTTCCTGCTTTTGAGCCAGCCAACTATGGACAAAATCCTCTAAAATCCACAAGCTGCAATTAACCTCTCCTCCTTTAACTTGTGAGTGTCAGGCATTGCCGGTGTCAGGCATTCCTAACTACATGAAAGTGACTAAGACAATTAGTAATGCAGAATCTTGCACCCGACCCCAGAACTACTGCATTAGAGTCTCTGGGAATGGAGTCCAGGAATCTGCTCCATAAACAAGCCCCTTTGGTTATTCTCTGTACTCCATTGCCTTAGGAATAGAAGTGGTGATGAAAGGGGAAAAGTGAGCACCTGCTTCCACTT
Source organism: Fukomys damarensis (assembly GCF_012274545.1). Classification (NCBI taxonomy): domain Eukaryota; kingdom Metazoa; phylum Chordata; class Mammalia; order Rodentia; family Bathyergidae; genus Fukomys; species Fukomys damarensis. The sequence goes on from NW_022900915.1 coordinate 13,732,665, forward strand.
CGCCAAGAACCAAGAAACTGCTTGGTTCTGTGTCTCTGCATGGAGTTAATGACTGCCTCAAGGTTACCATCCCTGGTCATCCACGCCACACGGAAGTGTGAGGAATTCGTGGCCACAGGGCCAGGTGATAGCGCAGAACCTAAGTGGTCAGCAGGATGGGCTGGGACATGTCAGCATGCTGGCTGATTCCATTCCATGACAGCTCAAAGGCAGGAGTTATGGAGCTGCTTTATTAAGGTTAGTGCAGAAAAGACAGAAGCCAGTGAGATGATATTCCACTGGAGACCCTTGCTTTAGAGGTAAAAGGCTTAGGAGTTGGGCATTCTCTTCATAAATGTTAGAGAAATTCCCAAGCTATGTGACATGACTTTAAAACTACACAGAAATACAATTTAAAAACACACTAAAACTGTTCATGCTTGGCACAGGTTTAACTAGTGAGTAACTTTGAGGTAGTAATACTTAACTCTCCAAACTTGTAGACTTTTTCCTTCTAATTGACTTCAAGGACTTAAAAAACATTGGAGGCTCCAAACTAAGAATCAATCCTTACATGAATTTGGGGCTTAAAAATGTTTCCCAAGTTTATTATAAGTGAAATAAGAGAATAAATTTCCATGTACAAATTAATTAGAAACTAGAGAACAGATGTGAAAGTCCACTTCTGTCTCCTCTATTATCAGAGATAACGCAATACCACCAGAGGTTTGGAGAACATCCTGCCTTCTTCTATATACATTTAATTCTTTGTGCATATGTACATGTTTTTCTCATATCAGTAAGATTATATTTTATTTTTATTAAATTTATTGCTACATTGTAGGTATACAATACAGTTACATTAATCATTGGGATCTTGTACCTTTACTTGACGCATCTTGGTTCTTATTTTTTTTCCCCATTCCCCAGTCCTCCTTTAACCCCCTCCACCTTTCTCTGTTTACAAAAACATTGTTTCTGTTTTTCCTTTTCTCGTATTTTTTTCTTTTCCCTTTTTCCCTTTCCCCTACCCCTCCCACTTCTTCTACTCTTTTAGACCTTTTTTTCCTATTACACAATATCAATCATACATTTTGATCCTTATTTACAGTATCAGTTTTTCACACCAGAGAAACTATTTGGTATTCACAAGTATGTGTCTTATTCACTTCACTTAAGAGTGTGGCCTCAATGTTCATCCACTAAGCTATAAATGTCTCTAGTTTCTTACTCTTTATGGCTGTGTGTACTCCATTTTATTAAAAAAAGAAAAACATGTCTTCTTTATCCAGCCTCTTGTTGATGGGCAATTGGGCTATTTCCAAATTTTAGCTATTACAAACTGTGCCATTATAAACATGGGTGAGCATATATCGGTGCGGTATGATTCTTTTAATTCTTTTGGGAAAATACCTAGCAGAGGAATAGCTGGGTCAAATGGAACTTCTAATCCTAGTTGTTTGAGGTATCTCCATATTGACTTCCACAGTGGTTGCACCAGTCTGCATTCCCACCAACAGAGGAGAAGGGTTCCTTTCACTGAGAGTGAAATTAGGGAAACAATCCATTTTATAATAGCATCCAAAAAAATGAAATATCTAGGAATCAATCTAACAAAGGAAGCAAAAGACCTCTACATTGAGAACTACAATATCCTGAAGAAAGAGATTGAAGAGGATATAAGAAAATGGAAAGATATCCCTTATTCCTGGGTAGGAAGAACCAACACAGTGAAAACGGCCATATTTCCAAAACTACTATACAGATTCAATGCAATCCCTATTGAAATCTGAACAGTATATTTTACAGAACCAGACCAAACAATCCAAAATTAACTTGGAATCAGAAGAGACCTAGAATAACTAAAGCAATTCTAGGCAACAGAGACATGACAGGGGGTATCACAGTCCCCAACTTGAAACTATACTGAAAAGCCACTGTGATAAAAACAGCATGGTACTGGCAAAGAAAGAGACCTGAGGATCAGTGGAATAGATTAGAAGATGCAGAAACAACTCCAGACACACTCAGCTACCTCATCTTTGACAAAGGAGCCAACCATCCTCAGTGGATGAAAGATATCCTCTTTAATAAATGGTGTTGGAAAAACGATTTCAACTTACCAAAGATTAAAACTAGACCCATGCCTTTCACCATGTACTAAACTAAAATCCAAGTGGATGAAAGATATAAATATTTTAAAAGGTTGTATTTTCATTTCACATGTAATGAAGTTTTGGACATCTCCACATAATAGCATAAATAAGTTTACATTATTCTTCTCAATGATGGCATAGTTTCCTAGTTTGAAAAAGAAACAATATTATTTTAATATTTATGTACAGTTAAGATCTTTTTTCTACTTACTGGTTGTGTGACCATAGGCACATAAACAAAGGCATAAGGCTTTGTTTCCTCACCGTCAAGTAGAAATGTTGATGTTACCTCCTAGATTTGAGTATGGCGTCAGTAGGCAGAACATGTAAAATATAGTTATGCCTGGCATCCAATAAGCCCTTAATTAATGTTGACTGGTTTTGCTTTTTTATTTGTTTGTTTTGTTTTGGTACTGGGGATTGAACTCAGGACCTTCTACTTGCAAGGCAGGTGGCGGCACCACTGAGCTAAATCTCAGGTGACTGTTTTTTTAAGTTACAAAAGCTTTTCTGTGCAAACATCTTTCTGTATGTGTAATTGTGGGACACAATAACTTCTTGCAGGATAGATTTGTACAAGTGAAATGTCTAATCATACTAAATATGCATTTAAAACTGTTATTGGTACCATGAAGTTAGCTTTCAAAACTCCTTCCCAAGTAGACTCCTGTTAGTATTATCTGAGGATACTCACTTTCCAATATCTTTCTTGTGGAAGGAACTACAGTAGTTATTTGAGGGCACCCAAAAATTTAGACACGTTTTAAATGTTTTGGTAATTCTACACATTTGAATCTTTTTCAAAGTAAAATTCAAAATACTACATTTTCCACTTTCCTCTGCATATAGGATACCACTAATCAGGAACACATTTGACATAAATAAGACACACATGTATAGATATTAATAGTTTCTCTGGTGTGAGACACTGAAAATGTAAATGAGGACCAAAATGTATAATAGATAATGAGAAATAGGAAGAAAAGGTCCAAAGGGGAAGGGGAAGGGGAATTGGGGGATAGGAGAAAGGAAAGAAGGGAAAGGAAAAAATATGAGAAAAGGAAAAAATGGAAACAAAGTCTTTGTAAATAGGGAGGGGTGGAGGGGTTGAAGGGAGGGCAGGGGAATGGGGAAAAATAAAAACCAAGAGATTCATATACAGGTCCAAATTTCCAATGATGAATGCCATCGTACTGCACATATAAAATGTACCAGTAAATTTAATGAATAATAATAATAATAAAAAGAAACACATTAACCTTTGGTCGGCCACAGACCAGATGACAGAGTGGCTGGCCACGGGGCATGCTTTCAGCCGGCAGTGGCTGAGGTCCGTGGAATCCCTAAAGCAGGGGTCGCGTCTTACAGAAGAGGAAGAGAAGGTGAGATTCTGGACAGTGGCAGCCACTAATCGGGGCAATTACGAAGCATTATTCTGACAGGCGTCGCCTATTCTCCCACAGTTCTAATTTTCTAAGCGTCGCATCATCTTGTTATGTCTAATTTTTGTTTAGATAGAATTTGTTTAGATATAATTCTCAACTGGAAATTCTGACAGATTCCCCAAAAAACTTAATAAATAGTATGGTTGTAACTTTGCCAGGTCTATGAACAAAACTGATGTCATTACTATTCAACTGTCTAACCATGACCTTCTACACCCTTGTAAGGAAGCCCTCACTAGGTGTGGTATTATAGGGACCGGTTTTTGCCTAGGGACAAAAAAGGTAAGCTGTAGTGTCTCCATTTCTTCTACTATCATTCTTTTCTAGCATTATTGTTATTATCAAAACATTTTGAATAACTAATTTAAAGCTACTGCAATTAGTTATTTGACATCATCAAGAGACAGCATCTTTGTCCTTATTTTATTAAATATTTTATATGTAAACTTTCTTCTGTGATACAAGACATTTTTCTCTGACCTTTAGATTTTTGAGGGAAATATATTTTTTCAAAGAATTTAAAATAAAATTGAACTTTTGTTTATTTCTTGTACTAAGGACAATTTTATAATGAAATATTGCTACGGTATTATATTATTCATTGTTGAAGAACATGCTTTGATAATTTTCCCTCTTTGTTTTCTGGCCAAAATTTATCTGTCAATATTATATGTATTCACCGAGAGTATAAAAAGTTGAAATGTGTTCAATGGGGATAGAAACATGTCATGTTCATCTACTTCTTTGTGCAAAAATTTAAGGCATCCAAATTAATCTTCAGACCAAATAAATATTTACTAAATACATTTATTACTGTTACTTTTTTTTTTTTTTTTTGGTACCAGGGATAGAACTCCGGTCCTTGTGCTTGCAAAGCAGGCAGCAGAACCACTGAGCTAAATCCCCAGCCCTATTGTGTTACTTTTTTTTTTTTTTTTGAGTTTATTGGTACATTTTAGGGATACAGTACAGTTACATTCATTGTTGGGATCATGTACCTTTACATGGCAAGTCTTGATTCTCATTATTTTCCCCTTACCTCTGCCCTCCCTTCACCCCCTCCTCCCCTCCCCATCTACAATCACTTTATTTTCATCTTTTCATTCTCTCACATTTTTTTCTTTTCCCTTTTTGTTCTTCCCCTATGCATCACACCTTCCCTACACCTTTAGCTCCTTTCTTTAAATTTCTAAATGTCAGTAATCTTATTAGAATCTTATGCATTGTTGCAGAATATTCACACCAGGGAAACTATTTGGTATTTACACATGTGTGACTTATTTATTTCACTTAGGAGTATATCTTCAATATGTATCCATTTTCCTATGAATGAATCTATTCTCTCGCTCTTTATGGCTGAGTAATATTCCATTTTATAGAAAAACCACAACTTCTTTATCCAGTTTCCAACGGATGGGCAAATAGGTTGTTTCCAAGATTTAGCAATTACAAACTGTGCCGCTATAAACATGGGTGCACATACTTCTCTGTGATATGATTCTTTTAGTTCTCTTGGAAAGATACCCAGCAGAGGGATGGCTGGGTCAAATGGAACCTCCAGTCCAAGCTCTTTGAGGTATCTCCATATTGATTTCCATAGTGGTTGCACTAGTCTGCACTCCCACCAACAATGGAGGAGGGTTCCTTTCTCCCCCCAACCCCGCCAACATTTGTTATTGTGTGATTTCTTGATAGCAGCCATTCTTTGTGGGGTGAGGTGGAATCTCAGTGTTGTTTTCATCTGCATCTCTCGAATGACCAGTGATGTGGAACATTTTTTCATATATTTTCTTGCTGCTTTTACTTCTTTGGCTGAGAAATGTCTGTTCATTTCGGATGCCCATTTTTGAATCGGGTCTTTATATTTGGGGGGACTGATTGTTTTGAGTTCTTTATATATCCTTGATAATAGTCCTTTGTCTGAGGTACAGCTGGTAAAAATTTTTTCCCACATTGTAGATTGTCTCTTAGTTCTGCTAATGGTTTCTTTTGAAGTACAGAAGCTTTTTAGTAAGATGAGATCCCAGCTGTTGATTCTTTCTGCTAGTTCCCGTGCTACTGAGGATTTGTTCATAAAGTCTTTTCCTATACCAATGTCTTCCAGAGTTCTGCCTAACTTACCTTCCAGCAAGTTTAATGTTACTTTTTAAAGAAAAATAAGTAATATCTTAATCAATTCAGGCTGCTATAACAAACTGCCAGAAACTGGGTAGCTTAAGCAAAGACATTTATTTCTCATGGTTCTGGAGACTTGGAAGTCTAAGATCAAGGTATCAATAGATTTAATTCTTTCTAAGGGCCCACTTCTTGGCTCTCAGACAGCTGCCTTTTCTTTGTGTCCTAAGCATAACAGAAACAGTGAGAGGTCTGCTCTCTTCCTCTCTGATAAGGACATTCATACAATCATAGAGACCCCACCCTCTTGACCTCATCTAAATCTGTTACCACCCTCAGAGCCCCACCTTCAAACACTGAGGGTTAGAGCTTTGATGTGTGAATCTGGGGGGACCACATATATTTTGTTCATAATAGTTAGATTGCAGGCTACAAATCCTGAAGAAGCTTTCAAATGTATCCCCAGCTGACTAAAAATAATTAATCCTTTTACTTCATTCTGCATATATTTAAACAATGTGTTAAATTACAGTACATTGGTAAATGCACTCTAATAACAAATAGCTAATTCTTTATTCAACTTTCACATCTCCAAATGAAGTAAATTATCTATTTATATGCATCAGTAGAATATCTGGTCCCATGGTAAGACCCAACAGAGAATCTACTAATTGTTATACATGTTTATTCATTATTATTTACTCATTTTCTTAAAATAATGAATATCTAGGACCTTTACCAAACAATCACCACCATTAGTTGAAAATTTGGTCTTTTTAACTAAATAGGAAAAAGAACCGAGTGAAACTTGTACCTAAGAAAAATAATTGCTAATTAACTCTATTATATCTTTCTTATTTTATAGAGGGGACAATTTGAGGGGAGCAGAATATGGATAGTGACAGAGGTCAGTAACCCAAAGGTTTGCATTTGTACTTTAAGCAACTAAGTTGTATTTGTCAAGGGTATCTCTGGAACTCCTTCTTAAGAGTTATTTCCATGCCAGTCTTACAATCCATGACTCTCAACATTTGCCTGGTAAGAAATGATGAGTTCATACCTAAGCAACTAATAGGATATTGGGAGAGCAGGTACTAAAAGTTCAGAACAAAAAATAACTTAAGCAAAATATTGATACCTGTACTAAAACTATACTCAGAAGAAAGCTAGAGCACTATCACACATCTTTTAACAAAAATCAAGATCCTCTTACTTAAATAAATATGAGCCAGACAATATTTGAACCCACCTTCTACTAAATATTTTTGCTTAAAGTTCACATTCCCTAATTCTTTGGGCTAGTTTAGTTTTCCTTTCTAGACAAACCATAATACCGTCTATGTCTTTGTATAACTACTTGTAATCATGCTTTTTGTAATTATACTGTCAAAACCAATAAGATCCATGACTTCTGGTTTCTTGTTGGTGGCTGAAAGTTATCAAAGTTATCGATAAATACTTGTAAAATAAAAGAACAGGACAAACAAGGCACATCTTTCCAGAACAATAGTTTAACTTATATATTTTGTGTTTTTAAATTAAAACTAGCCCAATTGTATCATGAAGTGCAAAATTCATGCCGATTTTCAAGATACAATTAAAAATTTATCCTAAAGGTATAGGGGAAGTGGGAAGGATAAGGGAAAATAAAAAAAAAATATGAGAAAATGAAAAAATGGAAATAAAGTATTTGTAAATAGGGAGGGAGTAGAGGGTAAAGGGAGGGTAGGGGTAAGGGGAAAAAATGAGAACCAAGACCTGTCATGTAAAGGTACAAGATCCCAATGACGATTAACTGTACTGTGTACCTAAAATGTACCAATAAACTCAACGAAGAAAAAACTATGATAAAATCTAAAAAAGAAAAATTATCCTATGGTTCATGCTTACTTTCCTTCTCTAGCAATACTGTTTGGGGGGAATTAAATACAGATGGAGGCAGTGCCCTTGAGTATAAGATCAGGTAACTGTAGCCGACCGAGTTCAGACATTTCATAATGGAAGGAGAAAGGATGTCTCCATTTCACAGGAACAAACAAGAGCCAGAGTACTAGAGGGGAGAGTGCGCCTTGGATAAGTTATTTTAATGGTTCAATTTTGCCAACTATAAAGTGAAAGCTTCAGTTTGCATGTTCTCTAGGGGCTCCTGAATCTCAAAAATTCTGTTGTGATGAACTGTTGGAGTTTTGGGCTATCAATCCCATATCCACAAAAAACCAAAGTAAGGAAGCAAGCAGTCATATTTCTTTTTTCTCTCTTAAGCTTCTAAGTGTCATGTTTTGCTTTTAAATACTTGTAAATGCTGTGCAATATGCTTTCCTTATATGAACTCATAGAGCCATTAAGATGTCTAAAGAAGAAAAAGTACAATCAATATAAAATCACAGAAGTACATTTTTATGGATCAGTCATTCAGATATTATCAGTTGAAATGTTATCATGTATTTCATCCTCACAACCAGATGTATTGGAAAACATTGATTTCAGATACTACATTTAAAGGGGGAATCTATTTATTGCACCCCTCTTCCTACGCATCCTTGACCCTCTTTTTCTTTAACATTGTAGTTTCATATCAAAAACTTTTGCAAGTCTGTATGGTAACCACTCTTAACATTAGTACAATCGCTCAGGAGTTGTTAGATGAAACGGTTGCTATGCCTTTTATACCAAGCAAAGCTTTTCTGAATACTAACAAAAGAGAATTACTCCATGTCAGCATGGTGCCAAACACTGATAAAACAAGTGGTTGATATTGCAAGCAAAAGAAACTAAAGTAAAACAGCAATTATATTTTTCTAAGTTTATGTGTATTGCCTGGTGATGAATAGATCCAATCTACAAAGAGAAATCTTGTTTTGTTCTACTATATTGTCTCATAATCAAGTGTGTTCATATCTATCTGGTACAGATGTGATTTAAAGATTTAATGCTGCTTTATTGTGCTTTCCATTAAAAATAATAAAAATGCATGCCAAGATTCTCTGTAGTATACCCTGCATACAACCTAATGCCTAGCAAAATAGGAAATTATAATCAGAGCTCCTAAATCCTCAGGTCAGACAATTTGAAGTATTTGCAAGCCTATTAGAAATAGGAGCTTTAGTACACTGCAAGTGGGTGTGTAAAATGATATAACCACTTTAGAGAGCAATTTGGTAATTATCTAGTAAAGCTGAAAATGCAGACTCCTACAAATACAGCAATTTTATTATATACCGCAAGAAAACACATGTACATATAAACAAGAAGTCATTCTTGTGATAAGACAGAGAGGGGAGAGTGAGCTTGGTAAAATGAGTTTGGTAAAGGAGTTAATAAATTGTTACAGATACTAAAAAGAATATTATGTGGTGGTTAGCATAAATAAACACATGTATTAAGTTAGATACCATATTTAATAAAGCACACACAAACAACAAAATACATAGTATAGAATGACCATTTTTGAAAATTTAAAATCATAGTAGCATACTATTTGTTTTCTGGACAACCAATCATATAAAAACAGGGTTGGGAAAATATTTACCATACTTCAGCTTTCTCTGTAATGTTTTATTTTGTCTTTATTAAAAACACTTTTAGAAGTGAATATGATAAAATGTTAATATTGGTTAATTCTAGGATGAGGACATGTGGATATTTTTATACCATCTATTTTTGTATTAATTGCTCTTCCAATTAAAACAACAAAAATTCAATTACTTTGGTCACTCATTTCATAATACTGTATCACTGTAATTTAAGGAACCATGACTATATTTAAATTGTTTAATAGACTGTATTTTATTCATTTACAGTGTTTATACTGGACAAGTAAACTAGGGGCTTTGGAAGGCTTTCTGTGGAATTTCAGCTTAATTAGGTCTCATTTCTGTGTTCAGTGAATGTAGGCAAAGTTTTAAACATCTGTTTATACAAGGTACACAGACTAGAAAATGTTTCCTTTGGTTTGTCCTTAATATCCTGTGCCAATAAGAATATTAGCATCAAGTTACAGTATATTTTTCCCACTGAGAAATTCAGGGTGAATGTTGCTATGTAAATTTCAGTGAACCCTATTTTGGAAGAACTTTTACAGTCATATAAAATGCAGCCATGAGGGGACTTTAGCTCATGGGATCTTATTTAAATATAAACAATATGAAAATCAGTTTTCATGCTATGGAGTTTTACTTCTCTCTCATGTCATATGCAAATCACCCTGTCTGTGTCCCAGAGCTGATGGGCAATTACTTGAGACTCAGCAAGGAGCCAGAAGATGACACAGGGAAAGGAGGGTGCATAAACGCGCTGGCCTGAGACAGACTTAGGTTCACATTCTGATTCTGTCATTTGCTCTTTGTGCGATTTAACAGACTACTGAAGTCCAGCTGCAAGTCAGGGGTAATATGAGTGACACCCCATGGATTGGGTAAAGAGTAAATGAGATCCAGACATGCTGCAAACATAGTTGCCATTGTGTTATTTTTGTTGCTGCGGCCACCTCCACAATCTGTAGGACCTAAAGTTCTGCCCCTTTCTAGCATATGCAAAGCCTTTTCAGGTGTTGTGTCTCCTTTTAAGGGACGAAGAGCAAAGAGGAGCTTTGGAAACTTTGTGGACAATATTAGAGATGAGGCTTACAAAGGTTTGGGTTTCTGTTTTCCTTTTTATTTGTTTGGTTCTATCAATTGGTTCTTTTACTTTTTAATTATTCTTTTAATGGGGGGCTACATTTTAAGAGAAAAACCATCCTTGTTGCTGCTTGATTGTTTCAGTTCTCCCGTCTAGTCATCACCACAGTCTTGTGTTCCTGGTTTCCACTTCCTCCTTCAAATGTATGCCTTCCGTGCTTTATTACAGAGACTGTATCTTTCATCTGCTCTTCAAGTTGAGAAGCACCCTGCTGGATGAGTTCCTCTGTAGATGTCTGTTCATAAGGATTAAGCTCACAATTTTTTCTTAGAGTAAAGGAAATAGAGCTAGTATTTTACGTTTTTGTTTGTTTGTTTGGTGCTGGAGATTGAACCCGGGTCTTTGAGCTTGTGAGCCAAGCGGCAGAACCACTGAGCTAAATCCCTGGCCCTAGAGCTAGTATTTTAATACTGAAAATCTTCAACAAAATGTAATAGTGAAAGTCCTCAAAAAAAGTCTTTCTGAGTTGCTGATCTTCAAACTTCAGGATTGTGACAGATGGAAAAAGGGATTCTTTTCTGTTAAAATGCTTAATTACATCAGCCAAATAAGGCCATGCAGGCCCTAAACTCTTCCATCTACTTTAACATTGGCCTGGATTCTTCTTTCATTTCAGGATGACATAGAGGTCTTCCTGTTTCCTTACCAAGAAACTCAATCATAGACCGTGATACTCTCTTTAGCTAAACATGATGTGACCCATAATCTTCCTGACATAGAACTATGAATGGAAACTATAAACTTTAGTCAATAAGGAAATATATGTGTGTGTATTTGCTGGTTTTCCACTAGTAGAAAAGAAAGGATGATGAACAGTGGATCATTAAAGAATAATTAGAAAAAATAGAAAGGTAACAATGGGATTTTCTAATTTAACAGTACAGCAGAGGGAGCTTATGTGTGAAATGAATTCAGATGCAATCACAAACAAACCATTTTTTTTCAAATATTGGAGGGAGTGTTTAGGACAGTGGGAAAGATCATCTTTATTTTAAATCAACAGAAAATTTTGAAACTATTGGTCTTCCTAATAAGCTGCTCTGAAGTTTCACATTTATTTTAAGTTACAAATAGAAAACTACTTCCAGCATGATGTCATTTTGTTTTTATTTCTTGTCTTGTCAGTTGATCAATCAAGCAACACTCTCGTGATGCCTTCTTGGCCAGAATGAAACTGTGGCATAGCCTTAGAGCCCAGGGAGGCAGATTGAGATTCTCCTGATGGAGTGGGTGGAGAGGTGAAGATCAAAAAAGAAATCAAGATAATCTTGAAGTTGTGAGTCTTGGTGTGTGGGAAAACAGGGGATCCTAATAGATACAGGAAAGTAATTAGGAGAACACAGCTGTTTTAGGAAACAGAGAAAAAGTTTAGATTTAGATTTAAGATTAAAATACTAAGGAGAATTTCGCATGACAGCCTTGGCCTTTAAAAACTGGGGGTAAACATTTGAAATCATTGAGGAATGGTGGAAAAGAATGTTGACCCATTTCAACCCCATTTCTGACAGAAAGATATTTTGAAGAGTGCCAGAAATTGAGAAAAGGCAGATTTGTTTCCACAGAAAGTCACTAGGATTCTGAAGTATTATAAGATGGTGGCAGCTCCAGGATTTCTTCACGGTAAAAGAAAGGCAATTTACAAATGAGAATCTGATTGTAAGGTAAGGTAATGATTTTGCATATATGACAGTATACAACAGATTTAAAATAGATTTTAAGAAAGGGAGGAAGAAACTAGCAACACTGTGAGCGTCCAACAAACTGCCACTGTCCTATGCATTTATTGGGTAGAAAAGAATTCTTTTTAAACAAATTATTCAAATTTTGCTTGAATCTTTCACTCTTGAGACACTATTTCTTACTCAGTAATAAAGTTGTGTTTATGTTAAAGAAACAATGATATACTTTGACCAATCTTCCTTGGAGACTTCATTTTTATCAAGGAGATTTAGGAAAAATGACAATGAAAACACGTGTAGATCTGTGAGGTTTATTTGAAGCCCAGAGAGTTGTTCTAACCTAAATCAGATGATCCCAGTACAGTGCCAGGCGTTGACCCTTGGGATACATGGGAGGAAGCCTGAGATGTTTGTTCAGGGTGACTCATGCTTAGTGTAGAATATATTAAGTGAACTTCACTGTGTAATACTTTAGTTACCAGCAACAAGAATGATTTTCCATTTCCCCTGGCTGATGGTAGAAATTTATGCTGCGATCCAGAGTACGTCCTCGTGTATGCATGCCCACACGTATGCTGACACCAGGGTTTGATGTAGCAATCATTAACTTCACTGTTAACTTCACTTTATCTACTCCACTTATACATTTTCTAGACTAGCTCCTTTTCTTAAATTTGTTGCGGCTCTGTGCTTTCATGACCCACATATAATCATGACTCAGAGTCTGTAAAACAGTAAGCAGTACAGTGGTAGCCTCCTATTTATGGTCTTTGTCAATATTCTTTGTTTTTTTATACCTTATTACTCTTGGCGCTAACAATCAAATCTGGTCCTTAATCAGCAAAAAAGAAGCTGTATTTTCTCCATAACTATAATTGTTCATAGTACTAAGTGGATGTTGACTTGGCAATAATGATCTTGCACTTATTTACACTTATTTTTCTTTGTATTGAAAGTGATATCCTTTCCAGAATGAGTGTAGAAAAAACTAAAAATCACAGACATCTTTGGATTTAGAGATTGCTAAAACATGTGTAACAAAATATGAAAGAAATGAAAAGGTATTGACATATCTAATAGAAAACTATGCAGCGTTTAGTTATCTGATAAGTACTAGCATTTTATTACTTTGGGGTTATAAGTCTTAGAGATAAACAGCTGATAACAATGAACATAATTTTTGTCTAGACATGATTTCTGTCTAGTGCAGGGACAAATGTCTATTATCTCCCCCTCTTCACTCTCAGAAACGGTTTGTGAATGAAAATTCGTAGCTTTACTTCAACATCCCTGGTCTCTAAGGATGACTTCCCTTCGATTCTCCTTTAAACTGATCGCATCATCTTACTGCTTTTTTCATTAATAAAGAGTTAAATAAAACCTTTAATCCATCTTTACTTCACATCTCTATAAAACTGACTTTACCTATTTTTTCAAAACCATCGTTTAATGTATTCGAGAGCATTTATGAAACCAACCGAAGAGCGAACATAACGCAAGGGTCGGAGAGCCTGGGAATGAGCCTAAGTCCATTCTTCTCTGAGCTCCTGGATACAGTTGTACCTGAAATAGGTCAGTTCCAAATGGTGTGTGCCTCTTCCAATAAAAACTGTCCTAAGTAAGAAAATAAGAGGACTAAAGAAAAATTGGTATGTATATTTGAGTGTTGGAGTTATAAGTGATTTTATACGTCCTTATTTTATTTATTTTTTTTTCATTCTTTTTTCTCATTGAGTTTATTGGTACATTTTAGGTATACAGTACAGTATGTATTTAATTTGAAAATAATATAAATGTATTACTTTTCTATTCAGAGAAATCAAATAAAGAACATACATTTTTTCTGGATCCTCTGAATAGTTGGATGGATAAGGCAATCTAATTCAGCAATATTATTTAAGCAACCATCTAAATATATTCATAAAATGCTGGAAGATGTAATTTTATAGTTTGATTGTGTAGATTTTTCCTCTTTAGTTCCATTAACTAAAATCAACAAATTCTGGGCCTTCTATCATCCTCCGGTATGAATTTTTCAGGGGGCACTTTCTGGAGGCTCATGTAAAATGTAAATAAAAACACTGAATGGAATAATTAATGTCTCCAGTACACAGAAACTTGTGGTTAGTCTCTTAAATCAGACTTGGTTCTGAAAGTACACAGGGAGAAGTTCCTCTGGTAATTTCTGGCTTTTCCCATTGAAGGAACATGGGGCAGAACCGCGGTACAAAGAAAGGGAAAGAATCAGTACTTACCTCATGCTTTTTTGTGCTTGAACGTATTGCTATTTTTATTTGAGATAATCATAGAATGATATATAGTTGCATAACATAATGCAGAGAGATCATGTGCACCCTTTTATAGCCTCCCTCAGTGGTAACATTTGACATTCACAACCAGAAATTGATGTCAACCTAATCTCGATTTTCCCAGTTTTACATGCACTCGTATGTATGTATTTAGTTCTAGAGAATTTTATCATAGGTGTAGGTTCTTGTGACGACCACCATCACCCAGTCATGACACAGAAGAGATCTATCACCACAGGGGTCTTTTTTTATAACCACGCCCACTTACTACCCAAAGCCCTCACAGTTACTAATCTGTTCATCTCTGTCATTTGAAATATATTTTTAGCTTTTAGTGTATGTTTCCCATATTGTAGAAATATCAAGACTGTAAAGTGTGAAGTTTAGGAAGATTCTTACATCCCTACTAGTTCATCCTCCCTTTACTTAGAAGAATGTTTGAACAATCATTTATGTAGCTTTTTTATTAATGGAGCAGTGATGGAGTTCATAGAAGGCAATAGCACAGTGTTAGATTTCCCTTGCCTTAAAATGGCTACCTTGTGGAATAGCAGCCTCCATGTTAAAATATGCCTTCTCCCAACAAAGGACAGGCTTTTTCCTCCCATCCTTTCCCCTCCAGTGAGGTCACAGGCTCCTCCAATCTCTTAATACTACCTCACTCAACTCTACCCCAGCTTGGGCTAACCCTACCCCACACCTATAAAAGAAGCTCCCTGTTCTGCCAAGTTGCTTCTTCCTCCTTTGTTCAGGGGCAGCCTGGCAGATCCTCCCCATAAGAAAGGCTAGTTCTGGTCTGGTCCTGGCTTTCAGCTCTTTTTACCTAACACACAGTAAGTCATATCATGGCTCTGTTGTGTTCTAACTGCGTGATTTCTGAACCTCAGCTACTTTGTACATAAAGCAGAGTTAGTAATTCTAATTATTTCATAGAGTACTTTCAATGAAATACCACATGTCAAATGTGCATCCAGTCACTTGAAATCAAGAACTCACTGCCACAACCCATTCAGTTTATCTCACAACTATACAATAACTTTTTAGAAAGTTATTCCCTCTATGGAGTTAGAGTCCTCTTCCTCAAAATTTTACTCCTTGGTGACCAAATTTTGTTTTCTGAAATCTTACAAAATAAGTTGCCGGGGATTTGGCTCAGTGGTTCAGCCACCTGCCTCACAAGTACAAGGGCCCGAGTTTGATCCCT
>NW_022900915.1:13748333-13752748 GCF_012274545.1 Fukomys damarensis
AAAAAAAAAAAAAAAAAAAAAAAAAAAGAAAACAACAACAAAATACATTGGATCCATGTTCCACAGGGACAGTATTTTAGCTCACTAAAACCAAATATTACGTTTGTCTATTCTCCATAGCCTACTTTCTTTAACTTGTCCCCATAAATAAAAATCCCCGAGAACAGAGCTGAGTGTGTCTTATTCTCCACCATGTCATCTTCTACAGCCATGCTCACAGACCATGCTCCAAAGAGAATTTTAATATGTGATATTCTCTAGCATTCCTTTGCCGTGATAGTTGCCTCCCTCTGGACACCTCTATTTGATAAATTTCTCTTTTATTAAATGATAGCACACAAATATGGCATCTAGTAATCACCTTACATAAAAACAAGTCATACTTCTGAGCTCCAATAAAAATACATCATTGTCACTATATACTGTTATATTCAAATTTCTGAAACCAAATTTATTCAATAGTAAAGGAAATTCTATATTTCTGCATAGTTTTCTAAGTATGCACAGCACGTATGAGCTAACCATTGGCCGGTTAGTAAGCTAACTTACTAGATCGTTACGCAGGAATAGTCACCGCAGCATCACCTGTCTCTTCCTTATCAAAACTAAATCCAAAGGAGAAATATCCCTCCTTGCTACCTTCTACATTTTGAGAAAAGAAGCTGTCACACAGAAGTTCAGGGATATCAGATATTCTCCTTCCAAATAAATGAGACCCCCAGCATAAGTTAAGAAAAGTGATTCCCCTCTTTTTCTCTATCTCCACTACTAATTTTCTAATTTGGGCCACCATTATCCCACCTTAAAAAAAATTGGCAGTAGCATCTTAGCTGGTCTGGAGCCCTGTTCTTATTCTACTTTATCCTATTCTCCATATTACATCCAGAATAATCTTGCAGAAGCAAAACTCCCATACGGTCCCCTTTCCTGTAGCCATTGCCTGATCTCTCACCATTCCCATTACTCCTTATTTACTACCCTGCATTTCCTACATCCTCCCCTAGGTACCTTGATGAATTCAAGTTTTATTGGTCCCCGATTTTCAAGCATGTATCCTCTGCCTGAAATACTTTTTGACTTGTCTGATTCTGTTCAGATATGACTGGCTCTGGAAAGTCTTCCTTTGCTGGATTCAAAAGGGCTTGAGAAGAACCCAAAGTTTAGGCTGAGTGACTCTTCTGGAATTCGCCCCATGACAACACTCATCGCATTCCATTATAATCCTTTGCTTCCTCGCTGCAGGCTCCTGTAAAGTGAAGGGAGCCTGTTCTTAGCAGGCTCAGTGTGTAGCGTAGAATGCTGTTTATAAAAAGGGCTTCAGCCTTGAAAATTAAAGGAATAATAGTGAAAAATATCAAGATTACCATTTTTATATGATACATGAAGTAGATGTGAGGGAAAATAGTTTAGGGTAATTCTGTAATATCTTTTAATGTTCATGCTATAACTGTTTTTCACGAGCATTCGTTATGCTTCAAATTTTAGTTTCAAAACATGTTTTCAGAATCTTTTTTGTCACAAACATTTTGACTACAGTGTAAACAATTCTGCATGCATATGCCTTCTGGGCTTTTCTTCTGTGGGATGAGAGCTGTGCATTATCTATACTCTTTCCACTCCAATTATAGACTTTCTTTGGGAGGCAGCTGGTTGTTAGAACTTTTTTCTCAAATATGGTGAAGATCCAGGAGGTTCTGAGCTTGTGATTAGAAAGAGCAATTGTGCCTTAAAACATACATCACTCCCAAATGGAATTGAATATTAAATGTGTTGTTTATTTTGTAGTAAAATAATGTTTTTTTCTAACAAGAAGAATTTGCCATCCAACTCGTTCGTGGTCTCTATTTATATTTTCCTTGAACAAAAAGCTTTGTTTTTTAGTTTGATTACTTTTCTTTGATGGTGTGCCCAGTACCACAAGATGAATCAGAAACTTTTTCTAAAACCCTCATTTCAGCTTACATCATAGCAAAAGTCCATGTCCTCTTAGGAAAATGAGTTGAAATGCCTCATCTCTTTGTTAGTTATCTTATTTTATCTTGAATAAGCAAACACCTTTGAAATGAAGAACTGCAAGGAAAAGAAATACCAGTAATTTCTTATGTCTGCTGTCTCTTTCTGTGTATGGTGCAAACAGAAAACTTTTGGATACACATGCATCCACAGGACTGATTGTTGTAGCATTACAAGAAATGGCAAAGAACTGAAAACCTGGATATCCATAAGAAAAAATAAATGAATAGCTACATATATTGTAGCACATCTAACCTATGGAACATAGTCATTTAAAAAAAGATGTTAGACTTATATCCACAAATGATGATTTATTGTCCAATGGAAAAATAAGGTTGCAGAACAATGTACGTAACACAGATCCTTCTGAGGGTAGCAAGGCAAATTTTGGGAAATCCAATGATTCTATGTATATAGTTGAAGAGATGATAGGTAGGAAAGTAGGTGTGTAGATAGCTAGATAGAAGGATAGATAATTTGTCTGTAGTTTTAAGAGCCTTAATAAGGCTAAAACAGGCTAAGCTGTTAAGGTTAGTTATCAAGAAATGTAGGTTTTTTAAAAGTTTGTTTACTTTTAAACTTTTTATTAAAACATATTAATTGTATCTATTAATGAGGATACATTTGATATTTCCTATATGCATACAGTGTGTACTAATCATATCCAAACACTCTTTTTCCACCCTCTTCCCACACTCTTCCCAGTCCCTAATAACCACTCTTCTACTTTCAGGTTAAATCTTTTCAGATTCCACAAACAAGTGCAAGAGGACAAATGCAGTCTTTCCATGACTGGCTTACTTCACCCACCGTAATGTCCTCCAGTTCCATCCCTTTGCTGCAAACCAGAGATTTTGTCCTTTATGGTTGACTAGCACTCTGTTGAGAATATATATATAATATTTTCTTTATCCATTCACCTGTTGATGGGCATCCAGGCTGATTCCATTTCTCAGCTACTGTTAGTAGTCTTACAATAAACACAGGTGTGCAGGTATCTCTTTGGCGATACTGATTTACACAGATTTCATTTTCTTTGGCTCTACGCAGTAGGATAACAACTAAGGTGTATGGTAGATCTATGTTTAATTTTTTGAGAAACTTCCACGCTGTCTTCTGGGATGGCTGCACTAATTTATATTTATACCCCAATAAAAAAGAGACCTCTTTCCTCCACATCCTTCCGGCACTGTATTTTTTTTATAATAGTCATTCTAATTGGGGTGAGATGGTACTTCAGTATGATTTTGATTTGCAATTTCCTAACCTCTAAAAATATTGAGCATTTTTAAATATTCTGTTAGCTATTTATATTTTCTATTTTGAGAAATAATTTTCCAGTTTATTTACTTTGTTCCGGGTTGCTTGTTTTTTTGAGTTTTTTGTTTGTTCTAAGTTCCTTATATACGCTGGATGCCAATCCTCTGTCAGATAGATAGGCGACAAATACTTTCTCATATTCTATAGATTGTATCTTTACCATTGATTGTTTCCTTTGCTGTACTGAGGCCTTTTAATTTGATATAATCCCATTTATTCATTTTTATTTTGGTTTCCTGTGCTTTCGGAATGCCATTCAGAAAATCACTGGTTGTAACAATATCTTGACTGTTTTTCTATGGTTTCTTCCAGCAGTTTCAGAGATTCAGTTCTCACATTTAGGACTTTGAACTATCGTGAGTTGATTTTTTGTACAGAGTAAGAGGTAGATAATCTTCATGTAGATTCCAGTTTTCCCAGCACACTTTATTGAAGAGACACCAATAATGGTGTCATTATTGAGAATCTATTAGCTGTAGATGTGTGGGTTTATTTCTGGGTTCTTTCTTCTATTTCACTGGTCTATATGTCTATTTTCTAATATTTTTTGCCATTTTTTTAAACGAGTGTATGCTTGCAGTACATAATGTCTACATTCTTTTGTGGGAAGTTGGTAGATGTATGTAACACATCTTAGCTCCTTTCTTCATCTGCTTTTCCTTCTCTCTCCACCTTCCCCCACCTCTTGATCCCTTTCCCATTTGGAAAGATTTATCTCCGTATTTCCTATTATCTATCTTTTATTTTGCAATTTATTCTCATATAAGTGAAACTGTGCCATATTTAAGCTTGTGTGATTGATGTATTTCACCTAATATTATGGTCTTAAGATACATCCATTTTTCTACAAATAACTCTAGTTTATCTTTCTTTAGATACTATATTGTGTGCAAATACCACATTTTTGTTATCTGTTTTTCTGTTCACAGACATATGCTTCCAAGATTTTACTATGATGAATTATGCTTGCTGTAAGCATAGATATTCATGTATCATTGTAACATGATGGCCTTAGCTCTTTTGCGAAGATACCTAGAAAGGGGAATACCTGGGTCAAATGGAATTTCTAAATTTTTTTTTTT
>NW_022900915.1:13752998-13765050 GCF_012274545.1 Fukomys damarensis
TTTTTTTTTTTTTTTTTGAGACAGGGTCTCACTATGTAGTTGAGACTGACCTGGAACTCACTATGTAGCCCAGGCTGGTCTTGAACTCACAGTGATCCTCCTGCCTCAGCCTCCTGAGTGCTGGGATTACCAGTGTGCATCACTACACTGGGCTTTTATTTTATTTTTTATTTTTTGTATGTTTTGTTTGGTTTGGTTTAGTACCAGAGATCAGACTCAGGATTTTGCACCTGTGAGGTGGGGTGTGGCACCACTGAGCTAAATCCCTGGCTAACTTTAGTTTTTGTTTTTATTGTTATTTTTCATACTGATTTTCATAGTGATCGCATTAGTTTACACTCCTACAGACAATGTAGAAGGATTCCTTTTTTCCTGCAGTCTCACCAATATTTGCTGTTATTTGACTTCTTGATGATGGCAATTCTTTCTGGGGTAAATAAAATTTGTGTTATTTTTTAATTTGCATTTCTGTAGTGGCCAGCAGCGTAGACCGTTCCTTCATGTATTTATTGCCCATTTGTACTTCTTCTGTGAAGGGTCTATTTCACTTGCCTGTTGTTATTGTTAACAATGGCCCTGTAATATGTCTTGAAATCAGAAATTGTGATGCCTCAGCTTTGTTCTTTTTGCTCACGATTGCTCTGGCTATTGAGTGTCTTTTGTACCTACATATGAATTTTAGGATTGCTCATTTCTAGGTCCTGAAGAATAACATTGGCATTTTGATGGAGATTTCTTTCAATCTAAAGATCACTTTGGGCAGTATGGAGATTTTAACAACATGCTTCCAATCTGTGAACAAGAAAGCTCTTCCTGTCTTTTTTATCATCTTCAATTTTTTTTATCAGTGTTTATAATTTTCCATGCAGTTGCATTTCACATCCTTGGTTAAGTTTATCCCTAGGTATTTTGCTGTTGTGGTGGTAACTATTGTGAGAAGGATTGTTTTCATGGTTTCTTTCTCAGCAAATTCATTATTGATGTATAGAAAAGCTACTGATTTTGTATCTTGCCATTTGTTTATTAGTTCTAATAGATTTTTGGTGGAGTTTATACATAACCTATATATAGGTTTTTTTACATAGAGAATTATATCATCCATAGAGAATTATAACATTTTGATGTTGATATATTTATTAATTTGTGTATGTTAAGCCATCTTTGTACCTCCAGTAAAAAACCAGCTTGATCATGGTGAGTCATCTTTATTATGTGCTATTGAATTCAATTTACTAGTGTTTTGTTGGCAATGTTTATATGTGTATGAATGTATGTACATACAATGCATATGTTTGTATGTATATGTGTGTTGTGTGTAATGTTTTTATATATATTTTGTTGATAATGTTTGTACATATTTCCTTTTTTTTTTTCTTTGTCTGGTTTTGGTAACAGAGTAGTACTTCTGCCTCACGATGAGTTTAGAAGAGTTCTCTGTCTTTTAATTTTATAGAGTAATTTGAGAACTATTGGCATTAGTTCTTTGGTAAAATTTAGAAGCAGAGCCATTCAATTCTGGGCTTTTCTTTGTTGAAAGACACCATATTACTGATTTAATATCACTACTTGTTATTGAACTAGTCAGGTTTTTATGTCTTCATAGTTCAGTTTTAGTGGATCATATGTATCCAGAAATTTACAATTTCTTCTGGGTTTTCTAATTTCTAACTATGTAATTTTTTATAACAATCCCCCGTGATCCTTTGTACCACTTGTAATGTCTCTTTTTTCCTGTCCAATTTTATTTGTTTGGGTCCTCTTTTTTGGGTTAGACTTAGCTAAAAGTTTGTCATTGTTGTTTATCTTTTCAAAGAAACAAATCTTTATTTCATTGCTCTTTTATGTTCTATTTTAGTCTCTTTTTCATTTATTTCTACTCAGATCTTTGTGTTTTTCACCCTCATGCCTCATGCCTTCATAGGTGGAGCTGTTTCAGAGGTGGTTGAATCTAGAATGTGGGATTAAGAATCTAGAAGCTGGGATTAAGGGTGTATGATTACTAAATTAGTCCAGTAATTGCATTGGCACCTGCCCTAAACCAGGTAGCCTAGTTAGAACATAAAAGGGGCAGAAAGCAGCTATTGTTGTTACTTCTTTGCTACTTGCTTGCTTTTGCTGTCTTCTTCCTGCCATGAAGTGTTTCTCCTCTGCCGTGACGCCCTGCCTTGGGGCCAGCCCACTATGAACTGAAACCTCTACAAACTGTGAGCCAAATAAACCTTTCCTCCTTTAACTCTGGATGTCAGATATTTTGTTTCAGCAACAAGGAAAAGTAACTAAGACATTTGGTCTTCATAAATTCCCTCAGTTTTTGCTTGTCTTGTAAGATCTTTATTTCTTATTCCCATAGGATAGAGTTGCTGAGTAGAATCATCTTGATTGCCAGTCATTTTCTTTCAGAATTCCCTTGAGAAATCTGCTGTTAGTCTGATAGAATTGCCCTTCAGTGTGATTTTGGTGTTTTTCCCTTGAAGATTTAAAAATTCTTTGTCTTTTCTTTTGATAATTTTACTATAATATACTCTGGTAAAGATCACTTCGCATCATATCTATTTGCGGTTCTACAAACCTCCTCCATGTCAATGTCCATATCTTTTCCTAGATTACAGTTTTCTGCTATTAGTTTGTTGAAGAGCATTTGTATGCCACGGTTGTTTCTCTTCATGGGTCTTGAATCCTTCCCTCCCTTCCCTCCCTTCCTCTCTCTCTCTCTCTCTCTCTCTCTCTCTGTCTCTCTCTCTCTCTCTTTCTTCCTTTCTTCCTTTCTTTTTCTTTCTTTCTCCTTCTCTCTTCTTTCTTCCCCTCCTTCCTTTCATTCTTTCTGCTTTCTTCCTTCCTCCCTCCCTGCCTCCCTTCCTTTCTTTTCCTTTCTCTTTCTCTCTTCTTTCTTTCCCCTCCTTCCTTCCTTCTTTCTTCCCTCCCTCCTTCCCTTCTTCCTTTCCTTTTCCTTTTTACCCCCCTGACTTTTGAAATAGGTCTATTTCAAAAGATCTATCTTCAAACTCACAAATGATTCCTTCTGTTCGGTCTAGTTTCTTGTTGAGACTTTCTGCTGTACATTTTATTTGGCTCTTCCAAGACTTACATTTGCTTCTTTTTCAAAGTTTCTATTTACTTTCTTTGTTCATTCATAATCTGTATTATTGTCCTACTTTCTCTTAACTGTTTCTCTATATACTCTTGAATCCTAAGATTTTTAATAAATAATCATCCTTTTAAATTCTTTATCAGACATTTTTCTTATTTTATTTTCTTTGTGCTAATTCTTGGTGATTTTATTTTCTAACTATAGAAAAGTGGGAGACGGTAGTAGATAAAAGCCAGGACTCTGGAGTCAGGTGATGTAGGTTCAAACACACCTGTACCATTTGGTAGTAGTCATGTTACTTTGTGTCAGTTGTGTTACCTCTCAATCTCCCAATATTTTAATTTTGACAATAGAAATAAGAATAAAATCTATTTTGTTGAGGTACCTAAAATATAATAATAATTGCTCAAATGTTGTGGTTATTATTATTATTTTCACTCTGTGGGCTCAGAGGTTTCCTTCACATGTGAATCACTTAAATTATTTTCTTATGGTCAGAGTTTTAACCTATATATCAATAATATTGATATGTGTTCTTCTATGTTCATTTCAAATAGAAAGACAACAAAGCGTGTCACTAAAAACCCCCAAGTGTTAATATCATTAATAAGCATACTGTAATAAAATATTAAAGTTACCAATTTAAATGATAACACAATATAAAACCTTAATACAATTTTGAGAAACATTTTTTGATAAACATTTATAATTTACATTTAGTTACTGTGCAGTGAGAATGTGGTAGTGGTTCTGTTGACTGGATTTTTTCTTCTGTTTTTCTATCATCAGAGAATCTGTCTGATCTTAAGTAACCAGATTTGAGACTGTAGAATTTGGTCAGTTCATCAAGTTCTTTCCTCCTCCTGTACCTGGCACTCTTCCGGGTGCAGCTGGCACTGCACCTCTATTTGTTGACTTGTGCGGCCCCAGAGAGTTTTTCATTACTCCAGAAGTAACCAAAAGAGCAGCAGGAGACACAGTCAACTGGCCACCACCAGCATGATGTACCATGGGCTAGCTTTCCTGAGGGTCTCTATGCAGTCAGTGGTCATGGGTAATCAGCATCAGGGTTAAAGTAGGAACATGTTTCACAGTTCATGAGTAGTAGGCCAGTAGCTGCTTAAGGGATTTTTTTCCACCTAGGTAGCATAGACAGCTTAACCCTGTGTCTGTATGGCTAGGTGTAAAGGCTGGATTTCTGTGCTTGCATCCATCAATGAACTATTTTCACATTAAAAGCAAAACTAGATTAAGCATAACAAAGGTCCAGGACTGATTCTTTATCGTATAGGCAAAAAGCATGCAAAATAATGTTTTCAGATACACTATGAAGATCACTGATATAAAATTTGTCAAGGAAACCTAATTTGATACCAGCATAGATTATTGGCAGTTATTTGCTTGAACCCTCCACTCAAAGCAGAAATCATCTGAGCAATAATTACCTCACATTTGATTGAACATTTATTTCTGCTTTTCGTAAATTCAGTGCTTTGCAAGGCTCTGCCACCTTTATAAGGCAGTGTTGGATAGATCTTCCTTCCAGGAAGAGAATATGGTGCTGATCAACTTCTAGCCTCACTCTGTCTCTGCTTCTTGGAACTACACAAAACGTACGCAATCCTTCCCTAACTTCATTTCTCCTCAAAAATTTATTCTATAGGTAACTATTAAATATTTTATTTTTGGATACAAGCAGCTGGGAGAACTAGTCTCTGACCTCATGGGGTTTGGATTTACTACCTCTGACTGTACCAAGCCTCTTGTTCAGGTTTAGCATTACTAAATCTTTTCTATACCCCTTTCCCATAAAACATATTTGTAATTCCCAGGTCAAACATTTCCAACAAGAAATGCAGAAGTATACACAGCTCTCCATCTGTGATATGACTAATGCAAAGTACAGTGGCATTGTTAACCAACTTACCTTTTCATCTTTATTAGCATTGAAAGTAAGCCTCATGCTTACTTTAAGTTTATTAAGTTTATTAAAGTTGAGTACTTAATAAATATTTATGAAAGACACTACTCCAGCCTTTCTAATGTATTCTCTGGTGTAAATTCTTCCATTAATATCACATGTGTGGATGTAACCATAGCTTATATGTGATTAAAACCAGTGTTGGGATAAATAATGAACCACATATGACTTGGACATTAGTGTTTTTTTTTAAGAAGTTAAATTTACCTGATAAAATCCTAGAAATATTTACATTGAAGTAAGTCTTTCATTACCTCTGTGAGGTTTCAAGTCTAACTGGTTAATATTTTCAGGTAAAATTACTGAAGATATTCCTGCTTTGGTGTGTGATTCAGGGTGGGTTTTTGTCTACTGCCTATTGACTGTACACTGTTGCATTGGACTAAGGTGATTTGGCTAAAATATATTTTTTTAAATGTTCACCTCACTTAGGATCTGAGTTTTGGGAGGTGATGTGTTGATGGAATCTCTTAACCTTTAGAACCAACTCTTAGACTCCACACACATGTGCTATTGAATTTAAAATTCTTTCCACACAATTTTCTCCGTGCTTCTTTATGCCTCAAATGCTAATCATCAAAGAAGACCGAGATTTCCAATATAAAGCAATCACAAATGTTTTATCTGGCTGTGGCCAACAATTAAAGGCAGACAAGTATCAAAGAATCTTTGCTATTGTGACATGACTCTTTTATTGATTTCATCAAAAGGCTCTCTCCTCCCTACTTTCCATCCTGGCATATTAATCATTTATGATAAACTGAATTCTTCCTATATTTCCCAGACAGTAGTATTTTGGCTAATGAGCCTTAGCTTTTCTAGACAATAATCTTTATGCTTATAGATCTGTAGAATTTTTAGACTGAATGCGTATTCACCCTTATAAATCACTTACAATATTGGCAAAATTGGAAACAGCTCATCAACCAGGATACACTAGATGTCTCGCAGTCAATTAAATTGACGTGTTCTTAGACTGGGCGATCGAACTAACTTTAACATGGCATACTAACCCATCCATCGCTGGATCTATTAAAACCTGTGGTCACCAATAACTAGTAAGATGCTTTTGATGAAGTGGGCTGGCCAAATCACAGTCCACTCACACAGTGCTTATCGACATGATTGGAACTGACATGGCACATTTTCAAAATTCAGAAACAAGTGCTAAGAAAAACAGAATAAAGGGCCTCTGCATTGCAGTATATGTATTTCCTTTCAAAGGTAGTTTTTGAGACATAATTAATCATGGGAAATATGACATGTGAGGAATTCTAGTCCCAGTACTTTAGTGAGGATCCTGGCCAATAGTAAACCCACACCTGTTAGACATTAACAATTAAAATGACCATTTTTGAAAATGATTTGTCAAAAAGAAAAAGGTTTTATAGTTCTTTTGAGTTATGAAAAGGATATGTCAATAACAAGAAACTATTTTAACATTCATTTTAAAATTATTGAATGGCTTTTGTTTCTCACACTAAAACTTTATTATTACAAAGGTATGGCAAAGAACTTATTCTGCTTATGCTTTTATATATACTCCCTGTTCTCTCAGAGTGATATTTTAAATTACCTTGTGTTACCTCACTTCAAACATATCACTTTCATTTCAGACATAGTATAAAACAGCTCTTGATGATGTACCTTTCTTAGTCCTCACACAATTCCCTGAAATTCACTTTCTATTTGCAGTTGCTACTTGTCACAGTCCAGCACAAACTTTTATATAAAAGGAGGATGGACATAATTTATGATAAACTTGGATCACCAGTACAGGTGCTGACAGTGACCTGGGGTATGGTTGGTCAGGAAGCAAATGCAGGAGCAAATGTTTTCCTACCGACTCACATCAAGGATCCAACCTCACACAAATGGGAGGAAGAGTCTCTTCATGGAAGAAATGAGCAAGTTAACGTTCCTCATTATTTCTGCAAATAAATTTTAAAAGACATCTGGGTCATCACTTCACTTTGCTATCGGCAAGATTGAAGCTCAAGATGAGGTGACTTATCCCAGGTCCCTCAGCTGGTTAGACAACTTGGGACTGGACCCCGCCTTAGTCTTCTGATCCAACCCACAGCTTTGTTCTCAGACTCTCCAGACTCACTGGATCTCTGGGGCAGGTTTGATCCAGTGTAGATCAGCATGATCCAGTGGTGGCATCTGCATCTTGGAAGCTGGATGGTTTCATATTCTGACCACTCTCAGCGCTTTTCTCATGGATCCTGCACAGACCCCTCAGGTGAGGTCTTACCTGTATAAGCCCCTTTCTAGCTCTCCAGGAGCTCTCATTATGTCTGAGATCAGCTAAAACCATGCAAGACTTACTTCTTCCTTCATCATGCCTAGCTCAGCTTTACACATAGTAAGTGCATTAAAATGTTTGATTTAATATATAAGAAAATATAGACAGTTGTTTCTTATGTCTCCTTATCAGATTATAAGAGCAATTTACCTCTTAGCCCTGAACTATTCTGCTCTGGTTTCCCTATTGCTAACTCTCTCAAATCCCCTTTTGAATAGGGCTTTCAACAGACCTGATCCCTCCCTTCCCTTGATTCAGATACAATGTTTCTGAACCACTTTTAAAATTTGGGAAGAAATGGAAATTTCATAAAGCTATAGTTATTATAAACATTCTTCAAATCTCCTTGGATGTAGGTTCTTAAAACAAATACTGTTAAGAATATTAAATATAAATTTCAGAATTTGTTACAGTTTCAAGATAATTCCTCACTCATTTCTAGCCATTTCATCTTGTATTCATACATATTTTTTATTTCATCAGCGACACTCCTTTCTCAGCTAAGCTGCCCAATTACATGAAAGAATAGTAAAACTAGTCAAAGCTGAAATATTAAGAAATTCAGGTTAAAACATATGTGTCTCCTGCCTGCTTAAACACCCATAATAACTGTGATGATAGACAGAATTTAAATGGGGCTATCCAATCAAAAGAAATATGTGCAGTCTTAGCAAATCATTGTGAAAAGTCATGTCTCAAAAGAAAACAAACAGTATTTTAAGCTTCATTATCTTGTATTTAACAGAAAAAAAATTTGCTTCACATCGAAGTGAGCAAAATTGCACAACCATTTTCCAAAAAGTCAAGAGAAAAAGGTGAACTAAATGTGGAAGAAAAAAATTTCAAAAGTAAAAGTACAAATTAATTCACAGTGACTTCACACACACACACACACACACACACACGCGCGCGCGCGCGCACACACACACACCCTCCAGTACGACAGAGCTAGGGTAAGATGCGATCCCAACTCACACACAGCAAATTCCCCAGTCAGCCTTCCTATTTGGCCCTCTTTTCTTTGGGATCCAGCAGAAATCCTGGATCCAGCTTGCTTTTTTCTGTTTTATTCATTTTTAACTATGGCAGACCTCAAAAAAAGGGCCAAAGATACTGTGAAACTACTAAACTTGAACTGAAAGAAGCAGGATGAAAAGAGCTTTTCTCCACAAGATCAAGGAAAATGAAAGAACTGTTTACATAACTGGGTTCAAACTCTGCTTTATTCTCAAGTTCACCCCGCTATTTCGCTCCCATGCAGCCTGTGGCTTTCATCATGGGGCCACATTCTCATACATGGGGAGGCCACATGCTGGGTGGAGTGTGAAGCCTTTGAGATAAAGAAGACTGATAACCTGGTCAAGGTGACTTCTTGATGGAGAATCATAGCATAGCCTTTTATATAAGCTCATGGTTTGACAAGATTTATATTGCAGCATGCTCATTTCAGTAACTTCTGTTGGGGACACAATGCTTTTACTGGAGAAAGCAGGATTATCATGTGTAGTGAAGTTCTGTTACAGTGCTACAGTGTCTTTAAATAGTGAAATAGCATGCCTGTCAAGTGAAGCCCACCACCAGTAAATAAGAGTCCTTTGTTATCTTTGTTGTTAATTTCAAGACAGGAAATGATGGGCTGGGAGGAGTAAAAACATAATCATAAGGGAAAAGTTACAGCGTGCATAGTAGGCATGAGGCAAATACTTTGTATACATTTTCCATTTCATCTCAACACTGTCCTAAGTGAGAAATTTTTAGTAGTCCTGTGTTACCAATGAGGAAATTAAGGCTCAGTTAGGCAACCAGCCCTAATTCACCCCTAAAACAGAACCAGGCACACAGCCAACATTTAAATATTTATTAGGAAGAAAATCAGTAGGAGGGAGGGAGAGATCCAACAAAATCAACGCAACGTTATCTTCAAATGAGAAACGAAGAAACTCTAGCCTAGAACAATGGAAGTTGTATCAGAGAGAAAAGGTTCATAAGATATTTGAAGAAATAACGTTAGAACACTAATAAAACAAATACATAGTCTCCACTTACTTTGTGCCAAACAATTTTACTTTCATTAACATCTATTACATTTGATTTATTGAAGGGTTATTAATGAGTTTTTACTAATTGTTACTGATTTTCAACATTTAATTTTTACAGCAACCCCATTTTGCAGATGAAGTCAATGGCTTAGGTCAAGTTCACTCAAGCAGGGCCAGAGATGAGCTTTCTTATGCAAAGGAATGATTAAGGCAAAGAGAGACGGAGGGAATTCTACCACAATTTTGCATCATAACCAACACCTCAGGATGAACTGATTGGAGGCACAGGGCTGGATATTTATACCCCGTATTAGTCATTCATTGGCTGCAGGCAAGGTTGGAATTCAGGCCATTCTCTGGAAATAGCACTGCTAGAAGCTATTAACAGCCAATGCTATTGTCCTCAGCACCAGTTGGGGTGCACCTGCCTGGAATGGGGGATCTGGGTGAAGCGATGAGAAGGACCACTGTGGTAATGAGCTTAAAGCTCAGGCCTGGTACCCTTGAGCTTGGTAGCAGCTTGATGTGGCCTTATCCCTATGTAGCCTCGGAATTATTTCAGAAGCTCATTGCTCGTAATTTGAGTGGGATGAGATGAGATGCCAGGCAATGGATTTCATCAGACAGGCCCAGAAGGCCATCCTCCAAGCTATAATAATGAAGCACAGGGAGGGAGCCAGCATTTTCTTCCTAATATATAGATGTAATCATATTAATCCTGCTAGGAAATCATGCACCTCTCCACAGTACCTAGAAAATACCTTTTGTCCTTAGAAGGGTTCTGAAGGTCACCAAAACCTGTCTCCGGGCCACTGACCTCCTGATCCAGGGGCACATCTGCATATTTTAGTTTCTGCCGCACCGAACCAGTCGTCAGTTCTTGGACATGCCCTGCTCTTCCTCGCTCTGTCCCTTCTGAGTCTGAGGCCCTGCGTCAGAACCATTTCCTTCCACACTGACCTCCTCTCCGCACTGGACAGTCCCTTATTCTCCAGTGCTGCCTCTTCTCCCACTGAGGCCTGCCTCACTGTCCTCAACTAGAATTAATAACCATCTGTTCCACAATCTGCCTTCTCTCCGGTTATGAATTTTCTCACTAGATGGTGAGATTCCTGAAAAGGACTATTGGTTGTAAAAAAGCCAGAAACTCAGTTCTGACTAGCTTGAACTAAAAATATATTCAGTCAGTTCCCAGAACTGAGAAGTCTAAGATAAAAGGCTGGTTTCAGACAAGGCTGAATTCAAGAATTCAAATGACATCAGACTTTCTTCTTTATTTTTGGGTCTGTCCATGTGTCAGCAAATGCAGCCACACCAGGTTTTGACTTGCTGTTTTTACGGACTGAGTTATCAGTGAAACAAGCAAGCCCTCTCCCCAACAACCCCATGAGTCATCATAATTAGTTATTTCAAATAGGAAAGCGAAGCTGCTCAGATACCTTCTTCATTCACAGAAGGGCCCTCTTGGTCCTTCATCCATCAGTGTTCACTTTTTCACCTGCCCTTGGGACCAGAGAATCAGTTGCTGAAGTCATGTGTGCACTTCCACTCGATTAATGAAAGCCTCACCTAAACACTGTGACTGGACTGCCACATTCAAGAGAGGTTCTGCTCACAGAGCACAGAGAGCACAGATGAACAAAATCTGCAGACCCCCTCAGCAGGGATCAGTACTATTAGCCCTGAAAGAGGAGAGGGCTTGGGAAATCACTGAGAACAAGGGAACGGGATGAACAGATGCGAAGTGGGAGAGGAGGCAATGCGGAGACAACACTGCTGAGTTTGACCTAGCTGCAGCCTTGAGGGAACCAGGGAGTTAAACCTGAGGTCTGTGGGTCGGTGCCCTTGGGAAGTTCTTATTTCACAGAGAAGTCGTAAAAAGCTCAGTTATGTTTTAAGACAAACATTATTACTTAACAGGGCTTCAAAATAGAGAAGGTCATAAAACTATGAATATGGAAAGAAAAGTCAGAGAGTCTCTGTCTTTAGCATACTGTTAAAATATATTGTCTTTAATCTTTTGGGATCCAGTGAAAAGTACTGGAGTTCAAAACTCCTGTTTCCCTCTTGCTTATCTTTCTTTGCCTAGTTTTACCTTTAAAACAAAGAAAAACAATAGTCCAATGCAATCACTTCATAAAGTGGTTGAGTACTGATTACTCTGTGTCCATGATTTACTTTCTCTTTGCTTTTCTATTTTTTAAAAGAATTTTGGTTTTCCTTCCAAGGCTGAAGCATTTTTGTCTTTGTCTTAATACAGCATTTGCATATAAGCAATGTTCTTGGTTACACTGGGACATGATCATAGAGAAGGAAAAGCTAAGCCTTTGTAACCAAAGCTGATGCTACTGATTCACCATCAATAGACTACAGGCTCAGAGCTGTTTTCTGAAGAACAGAGAACATAGCCTTCTCAGGATTGAGGGGACCCATAAATGACTAGATGACCTAGGGGAGAAGTTTTCATCTCAGATATAATTGCTTGTTATGAAAATCACTCTTGACCCCGCTTACCTGTACTATACAGATGTACGGGGCAGGGGATTTGGCTCAGTGGTTCCGCCGCCTGCCTTGCAAGCACAATGACCTGAGTTTGATTCCCAGTACCAAAAAAAAAAAAAAAAAAAAAAAAAAAA
>NW_022900915.1:13765200-13820727 GCF_012274545.1 Fukomys damarensis
AAAAAAAAAAAAAAAAAAAAAAAAAAAAAAAAAATTCAACAGATGTATAAATGTTAGCACTGCGTGAATTAATTCATCTCCTCGCTCCATCTTAGGATGCTAGAGAGTTACTATGAGATTATGAGCTATTTCAGTCATGGCACAAGGAATGCCTTTCCATCTTTATTAATATCCCCCAAACCAACCAAAATAATCAAATTTCTAAGACCCCTTTCAAGTCACATTGTTGCCTTTAAACTCTCTTATTTGGAAATCCTAAACCTGGAAGCATTGTTTTTTCAAAATTCTAGAAAGTTATTCAGTACCACCCTGTCTATAATTGTATTTTTGTTCCCTGTTACAACAGCTTCATAAAGGTTTAGAATTTAAGCACATTTTAGTTTCATAATACTCTGGTAGAGTCATTCAAGTATCTCTCACTCAGAAGATTCTTAACAGTGTGGTCCCTCCTTTAGTTTTTTTCTACAAAATTCATCTTCACTTTAAAGAATGACTTTCTCATCTCAAATTCATGTTCCTAGATTCTATACACAAAAACTCATCAGTGGCTCTCAAATTTTAGCACATACCAAAATTTTCCTGATTGTACCAAAATTTCCATTTTGGTAAAATGCAAATTTAGTAGGTCTACAGCAGCTCCAATCTAATTTCAGGTATCTGGCTAAGTGATGGTAACACATCTGGTCACAGAGTCAGGAGCCCACTTAAAGAAACACAGATAAGGGCTCAGCAACCATACAGGTCCAAGTAAGCTCAGGCTTAGCTTCTAACTGGCTGAGTTCATTGAACTAATTAACCTTTGTGTGCCTCAGGTTTTTTTTTTCTTTTTTTCTGTAAGGGGGAGGAATTAATAAGATCATAAGAATAAAGCAAAGGGACACATAATTGCTTATTACAATTTACTATTAGAACACAGATTGGTAAGGGGTAGATACTAATAAATGTTTGTAGAGTGTTGAATGAAATTACTAAGACAGTTTTGGTGGTGGATAAAATGTTTACCTAAGTGTCTAGTATGATAAATGGTCAAGAGAGAAGAGACAGAACTGAGCGAGCTCAGTAGTAGCTTTAAAACCAAGAAAACTTATCCTAGGTAACTTCAGAACATTGGTGAGTGGCAAAAGATTTTGAACTCAATGGACAATAACAAGTACAATTTATAATTTTCTGCTCTAATCAACTAAGGCTAAACTGAAAAAGGGGCTAAAACAGAATTTTTGCAGCCAAATTGAAACTAAAAGGAGACATAATACCATTCATACAAGAAAGAGATTATGTATCACATGTTAGAAACAACAACAACAGCAAACAAGATCCCCTGGAGCCTTGCTGGGAATGTCACCAGTAGCAGGATACACTAATGAAAATACTGGTAGGTACATAATGATAATGATAATTAATTTTGAAAGCACATGATATTAATTTGGGGTTATATGTAAAACATTTTATAGCAGTTCATGGCCTGATTTTCTTAAACATTTAGAGACTATAATTTTTCAAAACATTTTTGGTGTCTCTAATAGATGTCCTATTTTAATTTATTCTGGCTCTTTTTTACAATTACCATTTATTGAACACTTACTTGGGGCCAAGCATTTTCTGTTTATTATTTTAATTATAATTCCCGGGTCCTCTGTAAAATAGATGGTTTCCATCTCTATTTTATAAATTATGAATGAAAATCAGAGGGGTTGTACAACTGGTGGGACCTGGAGGTGATGGAGAGGCATTGGGGAACCAGCTGTCTCCCAGCAGATTCACTGACCCCATGGCAGTCAGTGGCTGTCCTTGCCTAGCTAGCTGAATGGAGCCACAGGCCTATGCATCACAGTTGATGTGCCCCATACAGTGCTATTTCTCCATGGACCCCTGGGTTTCAGCTCTGTTGCTTTATGATTAATTGAAATAGGTGGTGGCCCAAGTTTATACATGACTTTGGGCAAATTATTGAATTATTTTAAGTTACATCTAGTGACCCAAAAGATATCTCATGGCTCCTATGGCCATTATTTCTTATTTCCTCATTTATATTAAGAAAAGTGAGAAGAATATTGGGACAGGATTGTTCAATGAGAAGAATTTTGATGATGGTAAGGGCTAAGGTATATTAAACACTTGTGTGCCGGGTATTTGGGCTAAGCCCTTTAAATGTAAGATGTATTTACCTCACCTAATACTATGGGGAGGTATTAGCTCTCTCATAACAATAAGTAGATAAACACTTTAAAACTTTAAGGGACATGACCAGTGATTAACAACCTGAAAATTGCCCAGCCAGGATTACAACCCAGAACAAAGAGGTTCATTGCTTCAGAAGAAAGGCAGATAACAAAAATAAGTAAAACAAGCCTGGCATCTGCCAGGACACAAGTAATTTTTTAGGAATAGCTGCTTAGCTGCAGTACTTTGAGGCCATGCTGACTTGGCTGTGCCCTTCATCTTCTGATATTTTTTCAAGTTAGGAATAAATATTTTATGTGAAATCTTTTAATTTAAAAATATCAGCATTTATTTGTTTCAAATGTGTTTCTTTAAATGTTTTTGAGGTTCTGATAAACACATTTGTGTGTCATGTGGTCTCAGGCTTCCTAGATGCTACCTCTGATATCAGGCTGGTGCTTAGGCTGCAGGAACATCAAGGTCTTCCTGGACCACCACTGTGACTAGTTATTTCCAGGTCTGCTGTTCTTAGACCTTCTCCTCTACAAAGAAATTTGAACCAAGACAGACACAGGCTGGAAATGGCCAAGGCTCAGTACATAGCTTCCATAAATGGAATACCATTCCCAGAACTGTCTTTTCCCAGGAGCAACCTTCCACCACTCTGGCCCTCAAGACTCATAAATGTTTGCATCTGTAAAAGTACAAGGACCAACTCACTGTTTTAAAAAGCACATGATATCTTAGCAAAGGAAAGAGTAGAGAGGAAAGACTAGAGACAGCCTGCAGAA
Source organism: Fukomys damarensis (assembly GCF_012274545.1). Classification (NCBI taxonomy): domain Eukaryota; kingdom Metazoa; phylum Chordata; class Mammalia; order Rodentia; family Bathyergidae; genus Fukomys; species Fukomys damarensis. The sequence goes on from NW_022900915.1 coordinate 13,768,152, forward strand.
TGTAAGAAAATAATTGCAAACTGTATATCAGATGGGGATTAATATTAAATATTTAAGGAAATAAACTTGACAACAAATAGCTCAGTATTTTAAATAAGCAAAAGATCTGAATAGGCATTTCTCAAAAGAATAAAAATGGCAAACAACATGCTTAAATAAATGGCCTGTATCATTAAACATCAGGGAAAATGCAAATCAAAACAATGAAATATGATCTCACTCCATAACAATAGCTATTATCAAAAAGACAAAACATAAAAAATACTATCAAGGATGTGGAGAAAAGGCAACTTCTGGGGAGCAATGGTATGGACCAGAGAAAACCCTGCCCAGACCCCAGGGTTTTGGGCACACAGGCCCAAGCCAAAGAGCTATCCAGAAAAGAACTCCACAGGTGCACAAACATTGGCCAGAAGCCAGCTCCATACCATGGGTAAGTGCAGGGAGACCCTAGCCAGAAGGTTGCTCAGGCACCAGGGTCTGGGGTGCACAGCCCCCAGCCAAAGGATCTCCCAGACAATAGATACATAAGCGGGAAAGCCCTAGCCAGAAGCATGCCTAGACACCATCCCAAGTGTGCATAGACCCCAGCCAGCAGCCCACCCAGACAATAGGTCAGCTCAGGGATGCAGAAGGCAACTCTTCTGAACCCAGGAATTGGTACACTGGTGAGAAGCAGAGAAAAGGCTGCCCAGTGGCTCTCTGAGAATTGAAGATCACTGAGTGAGCAAAAAGTTGCCTCAACAAAGAGACAGCAGGCCGCATCTGTTGAAATGAAAAGACACATAAACAAGTCCCAAAATCAGACTTTCAGATCACCTGAAAGGGAAACAAGATGGAACAATCAGACATTCAACCACCTGTACTCCCTCAATTGGCAACAAAAGAGGATCTGGAAAAAATGAAATCATAATTTCTTGGATAACAGCAGAGATTATGCCCATAGTGCAAACATGATTAATAAATCTAGAGCAGACACAGATTTTAAAAATAGGGGAGCTGAGGAATATGATGGAATCCCAACATAGGAAACAAATGGAATACATGAAATAAATGCAAACAGATTTCCAGGAGATTAAAAACTCCATTGACAGATTAAGCAGCAGAATGAGCCAATATGAGGACAGAATTTCAGATATAGAAGATAGGACTGCAATTAGTGACCAGGAAAAGAAAAAATTTCTTAAAAATAGGAGGGGATCATGAGAAATCAATCCAGCAGCTGATAGACAATGCAAAGAAGAATAACATAAGACTTATTGGAGTCAAGGAAGAAACAGGAGAGAGTGCAGATGACATAAAAAAACTGTTTACAAAAGTAATGGCAGAAAACTTCCCAAGTAGGGGAAAAGAACTTGATATACAGATAAGGGAGGCATATAGGACTCCAACTAGCCATGATCAAAAAACAATCTACACATAGGCATATAAAAGTTAAGATTTCAGAAACCTAACAAAAGAACAAAATTCTACAAGCAGTTAGAGAAATGAAATAAATCACATACAAAGAAAAGCCCATCTGAATCACAGCAGACCTCTCAACACAAACTCTTAAGGCAAGAAAAGTCTGGGGTGACATATTTCAAGCCCTAAGGGAAAACAACCTCCAACCCACATTGATGTACCATGCAAAACTATCTTTAAAAATTGATGGAGAAATAAGATACTTTAATTACAAAAAGCACATTAGAAACTTCATGAATACCAAACCAGCACTCAAAAAAAAATTAATATCCTATGAAAAGTCAATGAGGATCACAACTCCAGGAAGCCCAGAATAATGAATCCATCAGTCATGACAAGAAATTAAACACAAAGGGGGAGAATCCAACAATAAGAAAGTCATGGCAAAGATAAGCCAATACATATCAGCTATAACCATCAATGTTAATGGTCTCAATTCACCAATCAAAAGAAATGGACTGGTAGAATGAGTCAAGAAGCACGATCTAACAATATGCTGCTGCGTACAAGAAACACACTTAATTAAAAAAGAAATTCATAGACTGAAAGTTAAAGGGTAGAAAACAACATTCCATACAACAGGAACCCCAAAAAAGCAGGAGTAGCTATCCTCTTTGCAGATCAAGTGGATTTCAAACCACCACTGATTGAGAGAGACAAAGAAGGACACAACATCCTTGTAAAGGGAACAATCCACGAGGAAGAGATGACAATCATAAATATATATGCGCCAAACACTAGTATGCCCAACTATATAAAACAAAGACTAGTAGACAAGAAAAATCATATAAGCATTAATACAATAGTAGTGGGGGCCCTCAATACCCCATTGTCACAAAGAGATAGATCAACTAGACAAAAATAAAGAATGAAATACCAGAACTCAACCAAACTCTTGAAAAAATGAACTTAACACATGTTTACAGTGTTTCACCCCACAAAATTAGAATACACGTTCTTTTCAGCTGCACATGGGTTGTTCTCCAAAACAGACCACATACTTGCTCACAGAACATGTATAACTCAGTGCAAAGGAATTGAAGTTATCCCTTATATATTACCAGACCATCATACAGTTAAACTGGAGATCAATAGCAAAAGAAACTACAAGAATTTTATAAACACATGGAAATTGAACAACACACTTCTGAATAACGAATGGGTCATAGAGGAAATTAAAGAAGAAATCAGACAATTTCTACAATTAAATGAAAATGTCAGTACAACATATTGGAATCTATGGGACACAATTAAAGAAGTCATACCAGGGAAATCCGTATCAGGGAATACCCATATTAGGAAAACAGAGTTAGCTCAATTAAACAACCTGAAGCTGAATCTCAGGCTTCTACTAAAATAAGAGCAGGACTAACCTGAAGCTCATAAAAGGGAAAGTATAAAGATCAGAGCAGAAATCAATGCAATGTAGACTCAGAGAACATTACAAAATAATGAGTGAAGCAAAGAGCTGGTTCTTCGAAAGAATAAACATAATTGATGAACCCTTAGCCAACCTTATCAAAAAAAAGGAAAGAAAAGGCCCAAATCCATGCAGTTAGGCATGAAAAGGGTTAAATTACAATGGCCCCAGCAGAAATCCAGAGAATCCCCAATACCAACTTTGAGAACCTGTGTGTCAAGAAGATGGAAAACACAGAAGAAATGGACAGATTCCTAGATACATATGAATTGCCAAAGTAGAACGAAGAAGACCTAGCAATTCTAAAGAGCCCAATATCAATCAATGAAATTGAAAACACAATTAAAAATTTACCAACAAAGTAAAGCCTGGGACCTGATGGCTTCACGCTGAATCCTACAAGACATTTAGAGAGGAACTATTGCCACTACTGCTTAAACACTTCAATGAATTTGAAAGGGAAGTGTAGTACTCCCAAATTTATTTCTGGAAGCAAGCATCACCTTGATCCCCAAAGCAGAGAAAGACCCAACTGAAAAAGAGAACTATAGGCCAATATCACTAATGAACATAGATGCTAAGCTCCTTAATAAGATATTGGCAAATAGAATGCAGAAGATCATCAAGAAGATTATACACCCTGACCAAGTGGGATTCATCCCAGGGATGCAGGGATGGTTCAACATGTGCAAATCAATACATGTAATAAACTATATTAATAGATCCAATGACAAAAACCATATGATCATCTCAATAAATGCAGAAAAAGTGTTCAACAAAATCCAACACACATACATAATAAAAACCCTACAAAAAATTGGAATAGATGGTCTCTACCTCAATCTACAAAAAGCCATCTATGAAAAACCAACAGCCAATATCATACTAAATGGCCAAAACCTGAAATATTCACAATAAATCAGGAACAAGACAAGGATCTCCACTATCACCACTCCTGTTCAATATAGTTCTGGAAACATTAGCCACAACAATTAGACAAGAGAAAAAATAAAAGGAATAAAGATAGGAAATGAAGAAGTTAAATTGCCATTATTTGCCAACAACATAATACTCTATATAGAAGACACCAAGAACTCCACCAGAAGTCTTCTAGACTTAATAACCAAATTCAGTAAAGTAGCTGGATACAAGGTCAACACACAAATCAATAGCTTTATTGTACATGAAAAAGAAAGTCACTGAGAGAGAAATGGGGCAAACAATTCCTTTCACAATAACATTCAAAAAAATTGAAATACCTAGGAATCAATCTAACAAAAGAAACCAAAGACCTCTACTCTGAAAACTGTATCGCTGAAAAAAGAGGTTGAAGATTAAATCAGAAAATGAAAAGCTATCCCTTGCTCCTGGGTAGGAAGAACCAACATTGTGAAAATGGCCTTACTTTCAAAACTGTTATACAGATTCAATCCAATCCCTATTAAAAGCCTCAACTACATAGTGAGACCCTGTCTCAAAAAAAATTTTTTTTCAGCAGCAGCATGGGCCGGGGATCTAGCTCAGAGGTTCTGGTGCCTGCTTTACAAGTGTAAGGACCCAAGTTCGATCCTGAAAAAAAAAAAAAAAAAAAAAAAAAAAAAAAAATCAGCAGTATACTTCATGGACCTTGAGAAAACAATACAAAAATTCATTTGGAATCAGAAGAGACCTAGAATAGCAAAAGCAATTTTAGGCAATAAAGAGAAGGTAGGGGTTATCACAATCCTCAACTTCAAACTATACTACAAGGCTAATTCAATAAAAACAGCATGGTACTGAAAATGAAACAGACCTGAGGACCAGTGGAACAGAACAGAAGAGTCAGAAACAACCGCAGACATAGCCACCTCATCTTTGACACAGGAGCCAAACACCTTCAGTGGAGGAAAGATAGCCTCTTTAACAAATGGTTTGGGAAAAACTGGGTTTCAACTTGCCAAAGATTAAAACTAGACCTATATCTCTCACCATGCACTAAACTAAAATCAAAAGGGATTAAAGATATAAATATTAAAACAGAAACACTAAACTGGCTGGAAAAGAGGTTAGGTAGAACTCTTGAAGACATTGGTGTAGGAAAAGATTTTATAAACAAAACCTCAGTTGCACATGAACTAGCACAAATAATCAACAAGTGTGATCTCTTCTTATTAAAAAGCTTCTGCACAGCAAGAGAAACTGTCAAAAGTGTGAACAGACAACCCACAATGTAGGAAAAAAAATTTTCACCAGCAGTTCCTCAGACAAGGTCTACTATCAAGAGTATATAAAGAACTTTAAAAAAAAATCAGACCTTCCAAATTTATAGACCCAATCTGAAAATGAGCATCTGAAATGAGGAGACATTTCTCAGACAAAGAAGTAAATATAGCAAATAAACATATGAAAAAAATGTTTAACATGACTGGTCATTTGAGAGATGCAAATGAAAACAATGCTGAGATTCCACCTCATCCCAGAAAGAATGTCATGAAATCAACCAACAACAAATGCTGGAGGAGTTGTGGGGAAAGAGTAATCCTGCTTTACTGCTGGTGGGAGTGTAGACTAGTAAGGACTATGGAAATCAGTATGGAGATACCTCAAAGACCTAGGATTGCCAGACCCATTTCACCCAGCTATTTCCCTTTTGGGTATCTTCCCAGAAGAATTAAGGAAATCATACCATAATGATATATGTTCACCCATGTTTATAACAGCACAATTTGTAATAGCTAAAACTTGGAAACAGACCAATTTCAACTGGAGACTGGAAAAAGAAAATGTTTTAATGGAGTACTATGCAGCCATGAAGAGTGAGAAATTAGTGAGATTTATAGCTAAGTGAATGCACATTGAGGACATAGTCTTAAGTGAAATTAATAGGACACACATGTGCAAATACCAAATAGTTTCTCTCGTGTGATAAACTAAAAGTGTAAATAGGATCAAAATGTATAATTGATATTGTATAATAGGAAAAAGATCTAAAGGTGTAGAGGAAGTGGGAGAAGCAGGGGAAAGATAAGAAGGGAAAAGAAAAAATAAGAGAAAAGAGAAAAAATAAAAACAGTCTTTGTAAATAGGAAAGGGTGGAGAGGGTGAAAGGGTCCAGGGGAGTGGGGGAAAAATAAGAAGCAAGATACGTCATGTAAAGGTACAAGATCCCAATGATGAGTGTAACTGTACTGTGTACCTAAAAAGTACCAATAAAGAAAAAAAAAACCAAATAGTGTCTCTGGTGTGAAAAACTGGAAATGGAAATAAGGAGCAGAGGTATAATCGATAACGTGAGATAGGAAGAAAGGGGGTAATGGGAAGGGCAGTTGGGAGGTATGGGAGAAAGGAAGACAGGAACGAAATTTACGTGAGAAAAAGGAAACAAGTGGAGACAAGGTCTAGGTAAATAGGGAGGCATGGAGGGTTTGAAGGGGGCAAAGGGGAGTGGGGGAAAATAGGAACCACGATGAGTTACATAAAGGTGTAAATCCCCAATGACGGCGTCATTCTATTGTATACGTAAAATGTGCCAATAAAATTAATAATAAAAAAGGGAACTCTTGCACATTATTGGTGGGGTTGTAAATTTGTACAGCTAGAAAAACCGTATGGAAATTCCTCAAAAAAAAAAGAACAGCCACATCATCCAGCAGTTTCATCACTGAGTAACCATCTAAAGGAAATGTAGTCATCATGTTGAAGAGACATCTGCATTCTCACATTTATTGCAGTACTAGTCACAACAGCCAAGATGTTGAATCCATCTAAGTGTCCTTCCAAAGATTAACAGATTAAAGAATGCGGTATACATATATGCAATGGGATACTATTTGGCCATCAAAAATAAAACCCCTTCATTTGTGTTAGCATGGAGAACCTGGAGGAAGCTGTGTTAAGTAAAAGAAGTTGGACACAGATAGACATATACTGCATGATCTCACTCACATGTGGAATCTAAAAACACTGATTTCGTAGCAAATAGAGCAGAGTAATGATTACAAGAGGCTGGGGAAGATGGAGAGACAGGTCAGCAGGTACATAGTTACAGTTAGATAGGAGCTTCACTAAGTTCCAGGGTTCTACAGCATAGCAAAGTCGTTATAGTCAACAATAATGTATTATGTATTTCAAAATAGCTAGAAGAGAGGTTTTTAATGTTATCACCATGGTGAACTGATGAGTGATTAAGTCAATGGATATGCTAATTATTACCCTGAGTTGATCATTATACATCTGGACTACATCATGTTATGCCCCAGAAATGTACACATTAATTGTGCCAACCCTAAACTTTAAAAGAAAGAAAAAAGAAATGTATGGTGCCCTCTAGAGATTATTTACCTTTTGGGGGTACTTAGGAGAGAATAAACAGATATACTTTCAGGGACAGAATTCCTCCAGAGTTTGGGAACTATATGTGGTGCCCTTTAATGTACCCTTTTTCCTGAAAGCCATTTATATTACCTCCTGTTATCCTAATGTGCCCCATCATAATGAAGTGATGTAGCATGGAAATTAGCTCCATCTAGGTTTCCGTATTGTTAACCACAAATTTTGTTTATTTCAAATGGTGGTCTTCCTTTGGAGGTTTTCCCTAAGACAGCTGGACCCTGGTCATGCCTAATGTTTACCCTGTCTTCAAAGCAGATGCGAGAGGCATCACAGGCAGAGAAAGGCTGAGAAGTGGCACTTCTGTATTCCTCCTCTTCCCACTCTTATTTATTAATATCTGCGCAGAAGTGTGACAGTGAGAAGTTTTGATGTGCATAAGGAGGAAGGCTACAGCAAGTGAGCATTCTCAGCTTAATATAGAGCCATCCAAGTGGGCTGTGCTGAGAAAAATGGATCTTAAACCTATTTTGCATGCAGTAAGTAAGTACGGGTTTGACTCAGCAAATGAGATACAAAACACAGTAAAAGCTGAAAACTATGACAAACTTTGTTGTGTCTGGCCTATGGAATTGTTTTTTCTCTTTGGAAAGTAAGAAGAATTCTTGGTGACTGATAAATGCCATTTAAGAAATATAATTTTAATAGATCCTTAAAACATCTTTGGAATTGGGAGACACAGCCTAGTTATTCCAATTGTCATTTTATAACTAAAAGGACAAAAGTACCTGCATATGAGTAACACAACACCCCCCCACCCCGTCTTCAAAAGAGAGTTGGATTTAACTTATTCTTTCCATTCCTCTTCCTACATAGAGGCAAATCAAGAGGCTAAGAAAACACAGACAGCATAGTATAGTTTCTTTTTCCAGAAAACCCTAAGAAGTGGGCTGGGCGAATTTCCTGCTGAGAATCTTTTGTGCGGTGAGGCAGCGCTAAGAGGAGGAGGTGGTGGATATCAAGAGGGATGACAGAGGTTGGATGAATAGATAAGGGGACTCCAGAGAAGGCAAGATGCCCCACAGACTTCTGAGCCCACAACAGAAAACAAATGATTTTAATAATATTTTCATTTGTGGTTTGCACGACTCATTAGAACTCCTTTTGGATGATGTTTAAATTTTAGATTTCTCATGGATGGAAGCCTGAGGATCATATAGGGTTACGGTCATGCCTGCTCATATCTCCTCTCTCTCAGGCACACTATTCCCAAAGAACTTAAGATAGAAGCACAAAGATATGGACCTTCTCCTCTCAGCTGGAGGAAATAAATGTGACACTGCTCCCAGATTTCAGAATGACCTGCTTCTGGATTTGGGGTTCAACATTTCGATGTGCCACCAAGAAGTTCACTGTGGTCTTCTTACAGAGGCAGATATCCATGTGACCAAGTATGACATTGATATTTAGGCTCTCCTTAAGCCTTTTATTCATTCAATACTGAATATTCACTAATCACCATTATCAGGCACATGTTCTTGGTTCTGAGGACACCGCAATTAACAAAAACAACATCCTCCCCTCGCAGAGTCCATACTCCTTTTTATATATGTCTTTTTTCTAAAGAAAAAAATTTTTTTCAATTAAGTAGGCCAGGAAATGAGAGTGACAGGTTATGTTCCTGGGAAAAATAAAATCATATCTCAGAATTCTCCTGCTACTGTTACAGGGAAAAATTGTTATACCAAATGTTTCTTCCTTTGTCCATCCAAAAATTACTAAACTTGAAGGGAATTTAGAACATTGCTCCTCATCTTAACAGAGGCTTGTACATAGGCCAGAGTCACAGGGATCCAAGGAGCTGCAGGTCAGTGATACAAGCTGAGGGGACCATGAAGCCACAGCAAGGTTCTCACTGGGTCACCGTGCGATACACCTGAGTAGCATAATCTAGGCTTTAGTTTAATCACCTATATGTGAACCTTCCCTATTAGTCCTTTGTGTGAACTAAATGAGCTAATCCATATGAAATCCTTAGCTTAGTACATCCACAGAACACACACAATTATTATCTCTTGTTAGTGTTCAGTTCCTTGTCTTAAAGAGTGAGCTGGGGGAGTTCAGCTCCTCCTAAGGCTCATCTCTCTCTACAAAAGAAATGAGCAAAATATGGGTGAGACAGATTCACTGACAAGTGAAAAGACACAGCAAACAAGTCAAATAATGATTCGTAGGGCAGTAGGAAGTCTGTGTAGGACTTAGAGTAAGAGCAAAGAATATGAATTCTCAGTTGTGTGTCTCTGTGCATATCTCTGAGTCTGTCTCTCTGTCTTGGTATGTATCTCTGTATAGCAGCTATTTTTTTTTCTATTAACCACAACTAGCTATCTGTCTGCAAATGACATCTTTAAGAGGCTAGCATGACCAAGGAGGCAATAAGACTCCATCCATATAAGTTCTGTGTTCCAGGAGCTGTTTGCAACTCTGAGAAATCCCTTGATGGAATAAATTATGATTCCAGTGGTAGGAGCCAACAATACAAAGTGCCAGTGTCCAGTCAAGAGGGTGTTCCATAGAGGGAGGCCTCAGCTAAAGAAGAAGCACATGGTGTCTTCAGAGTCTTTCAGTGCTTGGAGCAACACCTAGGCCATTCACAGTGAACCTTTTAGAGTTTTGAATGATACAAACAGCCTGCTGCAGCACTTGTGGGTTAGGTATACCACCCATGACCTAGTCGTTCAAGCAAAATTGACTCCAGTTGTGCTTTGGGATTGGGGAGGGTATCATCAGTCATTCTAATTCCAAAATTTGTCTCCAAACTTTTTAATGGGAACGTTGAGAACGGTCTAACCAGAACTCAGGTTTTGAGTAATCTCTAAGACAATCTAATGCTGACATTCTCTACTTGGTTGTAGTCTCACCTTATCCATTTTAGTGACTTTTTTTTTCATTTTGAGGCAAATTTTATTTATTTATTTTTTAAAGCATTCATTTATTTAGTTTTTTGGTTTTTTGGTACTGAGGATCTAACTCGGGCCCTTGTGCTTGAAAGGCAGACAGCGGCACCACTGAGCAAAGCCCTGGAGCAGCAAAATTTATTTTTGATGCTCTGTGCGATCTGCTTAGTACCAGAAAGAGTGCAGTGCAAAGAACCTACAGAGCAGGGCAGGCCTGGATTCAAATTTTGATTCTGTCCCTTCCTGGTTATCTGAAGGTTAGCTGGTCTTGGAGTCTCTGTTTCCTTGTTTGCACAATAATATCCCTCCCACAGGGAAGCTCTGAGGGTTTGGGAGGATCTCTGTGTTCTTACCTCCTTAGACTCTTACCCGGTCTCTGCACCAAATTAGTAGCTCAGTGGCACGGCACCTGCATCACAATCACAAGGTCCTGAGTTCAATCCCCAGTACAAAAAAAAAAAAAAAAAAAAATCTTATGTACTCTGAAATCCTCTTTTTATGGCAAGATTTTTATAAAGACAGTAGACATCAATAATTAATATGATACATTTTGGAGTCAAACAGCCTTGTTCCAAATCTTGTTTCTACAACTGATTACCATTTTACACTGGGCACGTGTTTTAACTTCTTATGCTTTAACCTCCTTATTTTGAAAATAGAGATGATACTATAAACTGTCTCAAAAGTTTGTCACAAGAATGAAATGACTGCTTCATGAAGAACTTTTATAAATTTTGGCTATTATAAATCAATATCCAAAAATTACTTAATACTGGATCAGCATAAAGTCATCAACCAGTCAAGTAGGAAGTAGGAAGAAAAGATGGACTTGGGGGACAAAGCCTCAGAGAAAGGAGAAAAAGTGTAAAGTTATTTCCTCCATGTCCTCCCAAAGCTCCATGGTGAGTAGAAGAGCTCAGGATGAACCCTCAGTTTCCCAGGGCTGTGACCCAACTCCACATGAGCTACTTCAAGCAAAGGACAGACTATGTAGCCTCAAGGCTGACCAGAAGGAACACTGAGGAAAACTTGGGGAATAAATATATCTAAAGTAAGAAAAGAAGTCCAGGACTTTGAACTACTGCCAGGATAACAAAACCGCTGATTTATTTGGTGACTGATCTGTTGCAAACACATAAAGTAACATAAAGCCCTTTACAGCTTGTCAGTGGGGAAACTAGAACCACACCTGCCTGCCTTGGGTGATTCCCAGGCCACTTCTCAAGGCCATTAAAAAGCAAACAAACAAACAACAAAAAAAAACATCTTCCAGACAGGATATTTAGTCAGTTTAGTAAAATTTACACTCCTGGACACTATTCAACTGCAAGTAATGAAATCCTCCCACTGCAAGAATTCTCTGGATCAGCCGGGTGTGGTGGCGCACACCTGTAATCCCAGCATTTGGGAGGCTGAGGCAGGAGGATCGCTGTGAATTCGAGACCAGCCTGAACTACACAGTGAGTTCCAGGTCAGTCTCAACTACACAGTGAGACCCTGTCTCAAAAAAAAAAAAAAAAAAAAAAGGAATTCTCTGGATCAGTTTTCAAAGGTAAGACTCATTCCTGTGACCTCTGAAGATCTGCTTCCCTCCAGGGATACATTCAGCCACCTCCTCTGGTGTGTGAAATGGTGTCCTTATGTCTTGAAGGGGTTTTCCCTCTCCTCTTTCTTCAGCAGGAGCCATCTATTTCTTCTTATGGTTGTTAATACCCTAAACATGCCAGTAAAGGAGGCAGTACAGGTATAAGAATAAATCCTTTCAAAGCAGAAATAATGGCAAGTCCGTGATTGGTGTTGCCCTACCAGAGTGGCCCTGCAGTAGAGTCCTTTAGAATGCTGTCTCTCATACCAGACCACCTCAGTTCGCGCCTTTGCTTTATATGATACAGATATGTTATCTTAGGGAAATTCATCTCTACACATTGCATTTCTGTCTTTTATTGTATCTTTATTTTCTCTTAGTATATATTTGCCATTGCATTCATCACAAGGAATTTGTACCTGTGCATAATAAATCTTGATTCATTTTCATTCCCGTTCCCCACCCCTCCTTCAACCCTTCTTGCTCTCCCTATTTACAAAAGGTCTCTTTCCATTTTCCCTTCCGTTCTCTTTGTTGTTGTTATTTAGGTATAGTAACTTTATTTTTAAAATGATAGTTCATTTATAAAATTGTTCTTTAAAACTAAGTTCAAGCTATCACACATAAATTATACACACTGGTTTCATATCTGAAGAAACGGCACTCTTCACAAGACTTCGGATTAATATTTCTATCGGATGACTTGTTTTCTTTAAACAGTAGCATCTCCTGAAAGCCAAACATCAGACACATCTCATTTTATCCTCAAAAAGATCAGACAAAAAGAAATGAGAAAGTGAAAGTGGCAGAGTCATATATGAAACGAGATCTGACTTCGTTACCGTAATTAGGTTATTGGTTAGTAGTAATATTGAGAATGCCTTTCAAGGTCCAACAGAAAGTAAAATAACACTTGCTGTTTTACTGACTGCATCATGAACTCACTGACTAGATACAATTCCTCGTGCACACCTGGAGGAACTCTTATTTCAAGTGTTACATTGTCTTTTAAATATAAACATGGCTTTAAAATGTGTCACACGGAGGGTTAACTATAGCAGTGTAGGTCTATGAAAATCGTCAGGATATATCTGATAAACATTCAACAAGTAGAAATTGTCCTAGCTAAGTATCCTACAATATGGAAAATAGCTGTGCAGCTTAAGGCTTTAAACTTTAATAATTAACTCTGTAAACGTGTGTTGGGATCTACACTCACAGCTGAGGGAGTTTTTCTTTGACAAGTAATGGGATCTGAAATTTGCTATCCACAGTTAAAGTCTGCCTTTCTCACAGAATGTAAATAAGTACACCATACAAGTGCACAAGTTATCTTTGAAAATTTCCAAATATTTTATTAATAGTTATTTTTACATACTGTTTTGTTATACCTAAAGTTGAACTGTGTTTTCTTGCCTTAAAGATAACCAGTTCGAGAACTATAATTGTTCAAATGCTTAAGAGCAAATAAGTGTATTCGCTATCAAAGATTATCACTGATCAAAAATCATACTATCAAATCACTTTATGAGAGCCCTATGTCTGTTCCATAACATAGTAGATGTTCCATAAATGTGTGCTTAAAAATTAAGATATAAAAAATAAAACAATCCTAGGATAAAAGTCCAACTACTATTTTTTAGAGCCCGATTCCCTTCCTTCCCTTCTCCCTATCCTCTTTCCTTGTTCCCTACCCATTTGGACGTATTCTTCCTATTTTACAATATCTGTCCATTTTGCTCATTTACATTTTGAATTTCTCACACAAGAGAAATAATGTGATATTTAAACTTGCCATCTGATTTATTTTACTTAAGACTACGGTCTCATGGTGCACGCATCTGCCTAAAATTGTCTCAGGTTTATCCTTCTTTATGGCAGAAAGGTACTCCATTGTATAGAAGTACTACCACATTTTCTTCATCCGTTCATCTGGTGATGGGCATACAGGCTATTTCCAAGATTGCGCTATTATAAACTGTGGTATTATAAACATGGGCATGCATATAACACTGTGGTGTGATGCTTTTAGCTCTTTCAGGTAGGTACCTCAGAGGGGAATAGCTGAATCAAATGGAACCTTAAGTTTTTAGTTTTTTCAGGAATCCTCATACTGATTTGCATAGTGGCTATACCAATTTACACTCCTATCAACAACCCTCTCGCAGCCTCTCCAATATTTGTTATTGGTTGATTTCTTGGCCATAGCCATTTTCCTGGTGTGAGCATCTCAATGTTATTTTAATTTGTATTTGTTGACTGACTAATGATGTGGAACATTTTTTATATATATCGTTTGATGTTTGTATTCTTCATCTGAGAATTGTCAATTCATTTCAGAAGCCCATGTTTGGATTAGGTCTTTAAATTTGGGGGAGTATAATTTTTCTGTTGCTCTTTATTTAGTCTAAATATTAGACCTCTGTCTGAGGAGTGGCCGGCAAAAAATTTTTTCCTGTTCTGCGGGTTGTCTCTTCACTCCGTTGATAGTTTATTTTGCTGTGGCAAATCTTTTTAATGCGATATGATCCTATTTATTGATTCTTTGCAATGTTTCCTGTGCATTTGGAGTTCTGTTCATAAAATCTTTGCCTAAACTTACGTCTTCAATAGTTTTTCCTAGTCTATTGGCCAGCAGATTCAGTGTTTGTCTTAATATTTAGATGTTCGCTCTATTTCAATAGCTTAGTCCATCATGAGACACAGGGGCCTAGGTCCAATCTTCAAAATGTGGAAAGCCAGTCTTCCCACCACCATTTATTAAGGAGGCTTTCTTTCAGTGAAGGTGTTTGGCCCCTTTGTTAATGATAAGGTCACTGAGTATGTTCGGAGTTGTTTCTGCCTCTTCTATTCTGTCCCATCGTTCCCGAGTCTGTTTTTTGACCATTACCGTGATGTTTTTATCACTCTGTAATGTGACTTCAAATCAAGGGTTGTGATGCCCCTTGCCTTGCCCTTATTGCCAGGAATTGTTTTTGCTATTCTAGGTTCCATATGAAGTTTAGGATTTTTTTTTCTAGTTCCATGAGGATTGCTATTGGTATTCTGATTGGGATTGCATTAAATCTGTGAAACAGATGGCCATTTTCAGTATACTGGCATTGACTAAATTTTCTCCTCTACAAAACAAAGGTGAGAACAGTATCAACGTATTCTGCTAGAATTGAAGATATAAATATAAAGTACTTTATATGCCTGGTACATGAGAAGCATTCAGTGAAAATCATCTAGAGTTCCTATTTTGGAGTTCTCAGCATTGAATATATTTATGTAGAAATGAAAAGTGGAGTTAAGTGACTTACAGAACTGAGACTAAAGATCTGCAATGGTTATAGTCACTCATCGGGTTCTCTGGCTTCCTCCTTTCCCATCTAGTTATATGCTAGTGTCAGTCGCCGATTTAGAGAAGGAAACTCTTCATTTGTTTCACTAAAAGAAGTTCATTCCCCAAAACTACTCTGAAATGCATTAAAATATGCCATTTTCTTTCACCTCTGACTCTGAACTGAAATGTGAGAAGTTGATTCTTTGAGCTAGGGTTTAGGCAGACAGAAGGTAGTTACTGTGCGAGTTTCAGTGTTAAAATCTGTCCTTAAAAATGGGGTCCTTGCATTCTTGCCATGCCCCACTGGAGTGGACAGGCAGGAAGGGTGGTATTGGTGGAGAGGGCAGAGCTGTCAGCACCCCAGTACGGTTTTCTTCACACTTGATTTTATTTGCAAATGAAGAAAGCTTCTAGAAAACACTGTGTATTGGCATTTGTGAGTGGAAGCAGAGAAAAAGAAGACAGTATAATCATTACCCAGAGAATACAGCACACTGACCTGGGTTTTTTTCAGAAGAGAGGGAGAATAACATCCCATAAATCTGTCAAAGTCCTCCTGCTTTTACATCCCTTCCTGCTAAAAAGAGAACTGACAGAAGTATCTGACAATTAACTCCGAATCAACAGCTTCTGGCACCCACAAGAGGGGAACGAAGCAGCTGCGCTTTGTTAGGTCACTGCCGCCCTGCGTACCAAGAGGCGAGAGAGCTGAGACCTCAGCCACAGGTTCCCAGCAGTAGTCCTGGTAGAAACTTCCCTCACTGTCTTCCACAAGGACAATCTAATACATTCACTTTGTTCAGGCCAGGAGGAGGTGCAGGAGAGAAGATGAATGGAGGCTCTTTCTAAGCAAGTCTGTTCCTTGCCAAAGAAATCCATCATCAAAGAATACAGTATGGCTTTCAATCCTGAGTGGTTTGGCAGACACCTTTCATAACCAGTAATGGTTCCAACAGTTTGCAGCAGCCTCCACCACAGCAAATCAGCTGCAATATTAAAAAGAAAAGCAGCCTGGAAAATGTGGGAATTATCCCACTCAGAAGTATTTCCCAAAACAAGAGCCTTGATTTTGCTACCCAAGTGAGAGCGATGGAACTGATCAATCCTTTATTCCAAATGCCATTCTCCACCATCAAATTTTTGGTTATTTTTAAACTTCTATACAAAAAGACAACATTGTGTCTCTATTTAAATAGCCCAAGTGAAGTGAAGATTTGGCGATTGCACAGTAAATTTAAGGCAGCCAAGCTCTGAAGAGAAGAAATTGGGTTATACAAGGTAAAGAAGTCCATTGTCCTCTGAAGTTTCGGGATTGACTTACCCCATGGTGAAACCACTTACTTGTCTCTGAAAATAATCCATTAAGCCATCTGCATTATTTAATCTATACAAAGAACTGGCCCAGAAACTGTTAAACTCAACATGGTTTGTTGTTGTTGTTGCTGTTTTTTAGTCTGAATATTCTACAAGGCCTAAATTAACAAGAGAATTGCCACCTCTTTACTGCATACCTTACTTTTCCCTGAATGCATCAGGAAGAGCCATCACAAGAAAGGGTTGGTGCTCCTATCCATTGATCACTTCAACTGGCCAGCTAGAAAGAGACTTCAAACAGGGAAGCTTCCTGTGTCCAGTCAGTGGTGCTCAGAATATTTTGAGAGCTCATTAAGTAGGTGTTTTCTAGCTCCTTTCAGCAGCTGCTGTTCTCCCAGATTGTCTACAGCTGTAGCTGCAGAAGTACAAGCTCTGTCTCCAAACCTGAGAGCCATGTGGCTAAAGAACCACCCAAAGACCAGCAGCTCCCTGAACCCAAGAAAAGGTCAGTGCACCTAGGGATTATTGGGCTCTTTCAAATGAGAAAGGTAATCAGAGATAGTAACATGGTACTCTACGAAGCAACCGATTATGCAGCCACGGGCACTACTTGTGTGATTTGTTATTTAACTTCTCTGAGTGTCAGGTTCCACGTCTATAAAATAAGCGTGAGAACTGAACCTCTCTTGAAGTAAGAAGTAAGCAAGATAGTGTATGTAAAGTGGCCTGTGCAAAGGCTGGCATGAAAAGCACTCAAACAATAATGCTAATTACCATGTACTAAGCTCTTAGACATACATCCCAAATACTTTTTACAGGTATAAAACAAAGCGTGAAGCTCTTCTGACAACTCCTTACAATAAGTACTGTTATTCCCATGAAAGAAAACAAAGAACCACAAATACAAATAAAAGGTCAGATGACTGTGGTTGTTGCTTCTGAAATAATTGCCAATTGATTAATAGACAAGTGTTTGAGATCTGGGGTCAGATGGCGTGGGATTTAACCTCTGCTCTACCATATATTAGTCAAATGACTGAACCTCGCTAAGCCTCAATTTTCTTTTCTAGAAAATGAGGCTAATAATCATACTTACCTTGTTGTGAGGGTGATTCAACAATATAAGCGAAGCACACTTACCCTATATGGAGCTAGTGATATTGGATTAAAAATAGGGCCCTGGTTAGGAACACACTGCTTGTTTTGATTTCCTGGACTCTCAGTAGCCTGTTGAACTTCAGCAAGCCACTTAGCTTCTAGGTCTGTTTTGTTTTTTTCTTTTTTGTTTTTTGTTTTTCATTTGTAAGATGGAAAGACTGTTGAGGGGCCTGGATAAGTTAAAACACATGAAGTGGTTACTTGGTGAGTGTTTAAGAAATTTATAAGAACATTTATAGTCAGAGGCATTCACAACGACAAGGTCAAACAGAAACTAGGAAGCATTAGACTGGTGTCAAAGTCAGGAAGACCCTCAGAGGCAGACTGTTGAGCAGTACTGAGTTCAGCCTCACATTCAATTCAGTTGAAAATGTACAGGGGCAGACCTAGGTTTAGGGGAAAACACAGAGAAATTTGAGAAGTCTGCTAAAGCAGATTACTTGGAGCAGCAGACAGGCTGGGAACATCTAGCAGTGACCAGGTGTTATAGCAGATAATGGCTGAAAACAAGGGTGTTACAGGTGAGTGGGCCAAGATAGTCCAGGTTCTTGTACACAACAAGGAAATAATTGCCAAGGGTACCCCTCATAGTAAGTAGCTACGTTAACTGATGATCACAGGCAGTAGAAGGAACAGGCAGCAAGAACGGGAACTCTTGAAGAGCTCCCCATACAACGCAGGCTTTCAGTATTTAAAGGATCGTGTGCCTCTAACTTCAGGTGCCTTCCGTTGTGGTCAAGAGGCCTCTAACTCCAGGTGGTCCCTTCCTTCCCCCACCATTTCATCTCTCACTGGTGTTGGAACTAATGGTCTGCCACCTGGGTCGTCACAGCCTCCTAAGCTTAAACATGGAGAATAACCACAGCCATGCCTGCCCACGGCTGAACGAAGGAAAGGGGATGGCACTCAGTTTCCCTACTCCTGACTGTATCCAGAGGAGGCCATGTGAGAGGGAAGAGATCAGGGGACTCTACCTGGGGAGAAAGGACAGACTCAGAGGAAGCAGAGAAAACTGGGTGAAGGTTTCATTTACTGATCCCATGTAAATTACCATGATGCATTGAAAGAACCTAGATGCCAGAGAACATGAAAAACAACATGGAAACAAACTTGAGGTTTGTTTGGAAGGAGCTTGGATAAGACGGATACTGCATGCTTCCCTTTTGCCAACTGCAACTGCTGCAAGGTTCTGGGTAATCTTGTGTTTTGAAATTCAATTTAGCCAAGTTTGTCTAAGTCACAAGCTAAGGACTCCTCTAGTTCTTCTAAGTGTTTCCATATTAGAAACTTTGGAGTGATAGGACCAGCAACCAACATCTACTCAAACTGCTTTAAGCAAAAAGGGAATTGGTTATCTCCCCTAAGTGGAAATCAGGAGTATTTCTAAGTTAAGGCTGATGTAAGGCCCCAACTAGATTCCCATGGATCCATTTCACCTTTTCTTTTAGTTCTGCTTTTCTTCCTGTTGGCTTTTTTACCCCCACCCCAAGGACAGGCATCCCACCCAACTCCCCCAGGAGAGTGGCACTTCGCTGATAGCTTCTGTGAAACTTGATGATATGTTTTCATCACCTTGGGTTAGGGCAGGTGAACCAATCCCCATAGCCGGGGGAAGGACAGTGTTAGTGGTTGTGCCTTCCAATACTCAGCCTAGAAGCCATCGGGTAAAGTGAGAAATACACAAATCAAATGAAGTGACCACGGAGGAGGGGTTCCACCAAAGGAGAAGGGACCAGAAAACTTATCCACACTACACTGCCATGGAAGAAGAAGGCAGGGAGTAAAAGGAAGGGAGGTAGGAGACAGAAGGGGGAAAGATTACTATGTATAAAGTCAGCCACTATCTGCAATCACCTCATCAAGGATTAAATTCTCTTGGAGTTTTAAATTAGTCCCTATTTTTATTTTCAGACTTATAGTCATACACTTCTTGTTCTTTATTTTTATATATTTTCATTGTGCAAAATAAATTTGGAGGAAAAATATTTATAAAGAAGTTTTCTCTGTATCCACAACAGCAGAGGCTATGAATGAATTAGGCACCTCACTGTATCACTTCATGTTCATAAAGCTGTGGTAGTTTGGATTTCTGGGGATATTTCTCCTGGAGGGTCAATCCAGTGGATGGATTATCCAGAGGTTGTACACAGGCAGTGATGGCCAGGAGTTGAGTCACTCTCACACTCTCACACTCTTATTTTGTTTTATTTATTTATTTTATTTTAAAAAAATTTGGGGGACCAGGATCGAACTTGGGTCCATGTGTTTGCAAGGCAGGCAGCGGAACCACTGCGCTGAATCCCCGAACCCCCTTATTCTCTGTTTTAAGCACAAATGTGTTTACAAAGAGGCAAAAATTTTCCCCAGTCTGGTCCCAAAGATCCTGGAATACAGGGATGTGTGTGTGTGTGTGTGTGTGTGTGTGTGTGTGTGTGTGTCTGCGCGCACACGTGTGCATGCACTTGCTTTTGAAAAAGGCAGATTAAAGCAGCTTTCAGCTTTTCTCTGGGTACCCAACTTTTTCTTCTTTTCATGTTATACTATTTTAATTCTTCACTAAGAACATCTGTTCAACACAAAGGTGCTAGATACCATGGAAAGCTTCAAAAAGTCCAACTGTGGAACACATCGTAACTTCCTCACCCATTTTACTTGTTTAAAAGATCTTTGATCCCAAGAGTGGAGTTCCTTAACTTTCACAGTAGCTGCCTCCACCCACACTCGCAAGTTTAGTGAATCTAAGCTGCCATCGAGTCCCAAAGCCTCACTCTCTGTTCAAGAATCTGCTCCTCACTATCCTGAACATTTCCAAAGTTCAGATTTAACAACGGAAGGGTCCAAGCACCCTCCTAAAGTGAATCCACAAAAGGAGGGACCCACAACCTCAAAGCTCTGAGACATGGGCTCGCTCAGCCAGTAGAGTTATCTTCAGGAATGCCACTTGTATGTATGATGCTCGATTAAGTTTTGTAGCTCCTTTCAATTTGTAGAGCAGATTCTTGATGACTATTACCCATGGCCACATGTGGTCCAGGAATTCAGCTCCTCTATGAACACTATTGAAAAAGTACTCTAGGCAGCTTGGGCCAAAGTAATTTCTTTTAAATTGTAACATGGCAAATCCCCATTCAGTAAGATGGTTACAGAACAAAGAGAAGCTGAGCTAAAGGAACAGATTCTAAATCAAACTTCAGACTGTTTTAATGGCTTCAGTTATCCCTGGAGTCCACCCTGTGGTCAGACTGCTGATGGGTTGTCTAGACACCTGGTCAGATGAAAGGCCATTTTCCCTGACTCATGGTGGATTCTGAAGGGCTTTATAACCCAGATGTGCTCATTTCCCCCAACAGCCCCATCCCCCGCCAAATGGAAACCTTTCAAAAGGTTTGATGAACAATGTTCTTCAGTGATCACAGTGCTTTCTGCAGTTCTCCAGGCTCTGAATAACTTGTTTAATGTTATCACCTGGTCACCAAACGTCCTGCGTAAAGAGAGGAAAGCTCAAAAATCTTGTTTGAGAAAAACTTTGCAGCTGTGCAAATACAGTCTGCCTGAACGTTAATCTATTTGTCAGGTGAGATTTCCTTCTTTAAATAGCAAAGATTCCAAGTGGCATGAATTAGTATCTACACTGTAAAAGTTCCCCTGGAATCTGGATTCTGGGTGTTCATGAGAAACTACGGTCAATCCTCTCTAAGCAACTTAGCCCAAGAGTTTCATCATGTTTAATTCTGACCTATTCAATAAAAGATCTTGTGACAATTCTAGCCATGGTATACTTCTTCAAAAATGCCAGATGTTTACTGTGTGACAGCACCGTGCTAGGCACTAGGGAGCAAAGATAAAGAAGAACCAACACCTGCCTGCGTGGAGCTTGTGGTCAATGTAGAAGGCAGATATCTCAACGCAGTGTGGTATGTGTTTCGTGGTATAAGAGTGACATCCAAAATGGGTAATGGGGTCAATTTTTGATGAGTAAGCGTGTTTCAGGAATATATACTTTTTAGAGGACCAGGTACCTGAGCTTAGTGACTAAGAAATAAAATGGAAGGCAAGAGGGCAAAATTGTAGGTGAGGGGACAGCCATGTGCAAAAACCTCAAGACATAAAAGCAAGGTGAAAAAGCAAGCTGAGTCATTTAGAAGAACTACTTGGAAAGCTTGTGGAGAGTCACATTATGTAGGGCCTTGTGTTTTTTTGTTTTTTGTTTTTTGTTTCTTGTTCCGGGGATTGAACTCAGGGCCTTGCACTTGTGAGGCAGCCATGGTATCATTAAGTCCCTGGCACCCTTGTGGATTATTTCAAAGTGTGGAATCACTGAAGGCTTTCTATCAGAGGAGAAATCTGAGCTGGGATATCTCTTTGAAAATACAACTATAGAGGATGGCATATCACATTATACTTATTATTATGTCAAATAATTAGTAATTCCTATAATTCCTCTTCTTTATCGATCTATCCAGAAATATCTGGCAACAATATGTAGCAATGCCTCCCTTCCTGCAGCTGTGACAGATGTTGCTCATCAGGTTTAGCAGTCTTTCTCACTAATTCTTTGGTCCTGCTGTTTAAGTATTCACCATCACCTAGTTGGAGTTGGCTCTAATTTAACACATATTCTCTACCCCAGCTTGTTGCTTACGAGCTGTTATGGTTTAGATTTAAAAGAACCCCCATACATTTCATGTATTCAGAAGTGGGACTTTTGGAAGGTGTGGAACATGGGGGCACAACATTTATCAGTGGATGAGTCCAATCATGAGTTTACAGCTAAATATGCTGTTAGGAGGTGGGGCCTGCTTGAAAGAGATGGGCTACTGAGGGCGTGACCTGCAAAGGTATATTTTTCTTCCCAGCTCCTCCTCTTCTCTCTTTCCTGGCTTTTCCTCTTCTCTTTTCCTGGCTTCGAGTAGCTTTCCTCCACCAGGCCCTTTCTCTATAATATTTCTGCCTAGAGCCAGCTGAACCCTCTAAAACCACAAACCAGACTAAGTCTCATCTCCTTTAAATTGCAGGCATTGGGTATTTTGTCCCAGCAAAGGGGAAGCAACTAAGACACAAGGCCACAGCCTCCCGTGTGACCATCAGATGTGTTTTCCTGATGTAATGTGGGGGTCAGTTCTTGGTGTGAGGCATCTCACTCCAAGTGCAATAGGTCCTGTTTTCTGTTTTGCTCCCTGACTTTTGCCACCTGTGGGCCTTTCTCAACCATGAGGGACTCGAGTCCATTATGTTTTCTAAATCCTGGGGACACATATCAAGCTTTTCAGTGGATCTCTGAGAGCCCACACTAGCTTGTTTTAAGACAAGAGGGAAGCACCCTACTTTTTCATGGGTTTCCTGGGTAACTGACTCTGAGACAGGATTTATTAAGTAAGACGGTTCTCAGGGTGACCCTGACGGTCAGTCTCTGTGGAAAAGAAAACAATGGAAGCGGTGGACTGTGGGAGAAGCAGTGTAGCAGAGAAGCTGGGGGGCCAACGACAATCTCAGCCGAGCCCTTAGGGAATGTAGAGCAGTCTTGGGTTGGACATAGACACCGGATGAAGGGTTGTGACTTTGGCAGCTGCGACAACCTCAAGGAGATTTTTCTCTTCCTGCTCCAGCCTCTCCAACTTCAACTGCTTTTTGAGCCAAAGCAGGGAATTCAGGAATGTAGGTGGAGCTGGTTTTAGAATTTCTCATCCTACTTCACATGGTGCTTTAATGATAACTTTAGCTAATTTATAATTTTTGTTTTCAGCTTTTGAGGAATCCACTGAAACTAATTCCCAGAGTTCCACGTCACCACCTGCTACCTCTGGTAAGTTGTAACACAGCCTAGATCACAATATACTATTGTGAAGGCTGTGGTTTGTATTCCTGTAATGCTTCATGGCTCAGCAGTTATAAAATGATCCAAACTTCAGGTAATCTTTTCTGCTGTTACACCTGAATTTTTGATTCAGAAAACATAGTTACTATACACACAAAACAGCACAAGGGACCACATAAGTGGTATATTCCCAGAGCTCCAGGGCTGACAGTGGTTTTCTGCTTTTTGATGGGGAGGGTTTATTATTGTTGTTGTTGTTGTTGTTGGCCTTAGAAGTAGTCACCGAGTTTGAGTTGTGGCTGCTTTGGTTACCTGTAGCTTCCTGAATGATATTGGGATGTTTCACCACAGAGAACTGCAGCTCTTCTCCTGTGCCAATTATAATTACCACAGACCTTGGAAGAGTCTGTTACCCTTTTTTTGTTCTTAGGATAATTAAAGCAGATCAAACAGTTCTCTAATGCTTTCTGCTGACCTCCTCAAATAAGTCCCTGCATAATATTGAAATTTCTTGGCTATCACTAAGGTTATAAAAAGCATCTTTCAAGATTGGGTCTACTTGTAATTCTGTTAATATCAAACCAAAAGGAAAGAAAAAAGGAGTAAATAAAATAAACAGACCAGGAAATGGTGGGTTACTGATCTTCTGGAGATGTGGCTTTTAAATCAGAATGTTATTCTAGTTCCACCTGTAAGGTGACTTAGACATGTTACTCCCTCATTCTCTCTGCCTTGCTTTCTTTACCAATAAAAATGAAGAGATGGAATACATTCTTATTTTTCCCCAAATTTACTGTTTTTCTGTGCACGGAGTTTCCTAAGACATGGTCACTCTTCATAGGAGAGGACCCTGAAGTTCGCAGGCAGGCAGAGGAATGAGGGATAGTAACAAATAGCAAGAAGAATAAACAGAAAGATAGGAGAGAAACCAGAAAAGTAGGAGGTTGTGAAAAGCGAAAACAAAATTGGAATCCTAAAAAGGAAAGATTAGTCAACCATATCCAGTATTCCTTAGAGCGCAAATAAGAACTGAAAAAAAAAATTCAACTTAGTGACCAAAAAGTGGTTTAAAAGAAATAAGATGTGCAAATACAGAAAGGAGTGGATTGAAGCATTTCAAAGTGATTACAGTTTTTTTTGGGGGGGTGCATGCATGTGAGGGGGGCTGAAGACAAAGATAGCAGAGAATATCAATTTTGAAAAAATGTTATTTAATTTTGTATTACTTTGTTAATTTTTAAAAATCCAAACGAATCAGTGAGAGGTATAAAAGTGGAGATAGCAAATATAAACTATACTTCCAAGAAGGTCTATACAAGCTTTTATTGCTAAAGAAAAAGAGCCAAATAAAAAGTAAAAAAAATATGACTATCAATAGGCAGTTCTTCACATTTGACTCAAACTTTACTATTCCACTACTATTAATTACCCTTTTCCAAAAGTGTTTTTACTCAATAGAATAAAAGAACAGGTTAAAAGAGAAAATGAGACCCAATATATAATACATATATCAGGCAATTTTCAAAAATAATCCTGGAGGTGACCTCTGCACTACTTACACGTTTCTACAATCTAACCAATTTGCTATGATAAGGATGCTCATGGGTATTGATGGGGTGGGGGAAGTGCTGGGAATTGAGCCCAAGGCCTTCAACTCTTCCATCCTTACATCCATACACCACCACTGGCTTCACAGGTGCTTTTGGAAATTCCAACCCAGGTTGCTTTTGCATTATTGGGGCAGTCTCAAAATATAATCTTTCTGAGATACACCCTGTAGGAGCAGGTAGGGAGGTGGGCCAGAAGCCTCCCTGGATGAGATGGAACCTCTCATTCACGGCAGATGTGGTGTGTCTGCCTGTAATCCCAACACACTGGGAGGTTGAGGCACAAGGATCACACGTTCAAGCTCAGCCTGAGCAACTTACTGAGACCCTGTTTCAAAATAAAAAGAAACACAAAATGGAGGATGAGGGGACTATGGACAAAATTCAGTGCAAAGGCCCTGGATTCCATCCTCAATACTACTACTACTACTACTACTACTACTACTACTATTACTACTACTAATGATGATGATAGCAGTAATAGTAGTAATAATAAAGCAATTTCTTTCATCTGTAGACCCAATCAAGCAAAGAAGCTATAAAGATTAGCAGAAAGAAATGAATATTTTTGCATGGTTGAAAACAACGGGTATTTTGTCAATCTCCTATGACAACTTTAAAATAATTTTGCTGTATTGTATTTGGAGAAAAACATTTCAAAAAACTAACTCTTTTTTGAGGTCAAGAATTAAAGACAGTTTTGTAAACTTGGCAACTGCTGGAACTTTTAACAGAATGAGACGAAAGGCACTGCAGATTCTTGTTTTGAAATTCTCCAAGTGGTCTCTAGCTTTTCTCCGTACCTATCTTTTTGCTTTTTCTTGGTCCTTAGAGCTCTCTCTTCAGGATATCTCCCTGGGCCCCTTAAAAAAGTCAAATAAGCATTGTCGCCAAAGGTGTACCTCTCCCTGCTCACTTCCATGTACTTTATCCACCTTATTCTCACTACTTTGATTGTCTTTTTCTGTCTCATGAGACTTCTTTGCTGGAATGTAAACTCAGAAAGAGCAAATATATTTGACTTGTCTTCCACAGGATTCCTTGGAACAAGAACTATGTTATATTTGTCAGGGTTGTACAATTTGCTCAGTGAGAGGTAAAATGGAAGAATAAATGAAGGAACTTAAAAAAATTTCCATGTGGAACAATGGTTTTTGGCCCAAGTCATTTCTTTACTAAAAAAAAATAATGGAAATCTCATTTTAAGAAAAATTTAGCTGTAGAATTATCTTGAACTTCACAAATGTGCCATAAGCTTTTCACATCTACTACCAACCACGTGTATATTACACTCTATGAGGGTCCTTGAGATCTGAAACAAGTTCCATTTGTTCCTTTACTCTTCCTCTCTGACAAGAATATCTTCTCTCCCGGCCCAGCCTGGACCCACCCTGTCCTCTGTGCTCCATCACAGCAGGGTTCACTGTGCTCTTCACAAAGGCTCCAACCAGCAGGCCAGGGAAGGTGGCACTGTCATCTTAAATTTGGTTCTGGTACAAAGATGCAGAGAACCCAGGGTCTGCCGAGAGTTTTGTCATTTGTTTCCCCAGAGGGCTTGTTCTTTGCGAAGATTCCTTAAAGTGCTGGATGATGACAAAATGATAACATCAATGTTTTGAACTCCCAATTCTAACCTCTCCTGTGCTCATGGAAATAGGCAAAACTGGTTCTCCCCAAACTGGATTTCCTACCCCTGTTTCTAAAGTAGATGGTCCAAAACACTCATCTAATTGACACTGAGAAGCTTCAATTCTTCCACACATGTGGGTCGGTCTCAGTTAAATTTTGGAAATGGGTTAAATTATTATCTGCTTCTCTGTGAAAACATATCACCTCAGTATTTTTCCACCAGCACTTTTAGCAAAGAAACCATTTCTGCTTTAGTCCAAGCGGCCAACATTTGTCTACTGGTTGGTGGGGTCATCTGTATATTCTGTGTGATTTCTGGGATGGGGGCGGCATCAGGGGCCTCAGCTCTGAGGACTTAGCTCAATGTCTGGGCAAGTTGGGGCTATGGCCAGCCTGCATTAAGGAAGTGCCAACCGTGGCTGTGTCTTTCAGTTCACAGTGCAAGGAATGTGGTTATTGTAGTTGATTGTGCAGCTCTCGTTTTCAGCTTTTGTTTCAACGTATTTTTAAAATGGTGTTTCTTGAGACGTGAATAGTTATTGCATGAAGGAAATGCGGTGCATTTGAGATGTACTAGATTGAACACTGCTGAATAGGTTTCTTTAAAGCAGTCTTCAAAAGCTTTATTAAATCTCCAAGGATGAAGACTGACTATGCCAAGGCCTCAAATACATGCGGCCAAGAAACCTCCTTCAAAGTGCAGTTGCTCAGGATCTGGTGTTGCACAGAACCCACTCCAGAAAATACTGTTCTCACTATTCCCTTCTAGCATTCCTTCAGCACCTCCCCAAGTTCCTACAGGAACAACACAGCCTTCATAGTGGGGAACCAAGTGAAAAAATTTTTGAAAGTTTAATTTTACTAAAAGGTGGTAATTAATTCTAAGTGAAGGGCAGCAGGAAATCAGGGTACTCAGGCTCAATGAAATTTAAGACCAAGCTGGAGGCAAGAGGATTAAGAAATGCCCTGAATGTGGAGTTAAATTTCACCTTTGGCTTATATAGGATGGTCTTTCTAAAATTGTTTGCCTGTTCTTAAATTGAGGATTTTGCTGCATTTTGCCCTAAAATTC
Source organism: Fukomys damarensis (assembly GCF_012274545.1). Classification (NCBI taxonomy): domain Eukaryota; kingdom Metazoa; phylum Chordata; class Mammalia; order Rodentia; family Bathyergidae; genus Fukomys; species Fukomys damarensis. Next base: position 13,795,806 of record NW_022900915.1, read on the forward strand.
TCTATGCAGACTCCGATTGCATTTCCTTCTCCCTCTCCTAATTTTAGGGTCTCCTCCAGATTTCTGGTCATTGACTTTCAGACTTTAGTATACAGTGGTCCTCACTGTCCAAAGGAGATACATTCTAAGAACTCCAAAGATGTATGAGGCGAGGGGCAGCACTAAACCCTGTGAATTTCTTCTTCCTTCTTTACAGTTAAGATTTATTCTTAGCACCCTTAGCTTACCAAGTTTTTTCCCCTATTAAATCAAACATTTTTACTTTTTTGCTTAAAGGAAGCATTTATGGTTTTTCTTTGGCATATCTACTTTTTGCTAGCATCACTACTCTTGTGTTTTGAGGTCATTAGTAAGCGAGTGAATGTTTTTGAACACAAGTTCTGCTGTGCTCCTGTGGCCAATCTGATAATCAGGATGGCTGCTCAGTGCTTAGCGGACAGATAGTGGATACAGCATAGATATGCTGGATGAAGGAGTGATTCAGTCCCAGGGGGTGTAGGCCAGAATGGTGCCAGATTTAATCACACTAGTGAGAATAGCGTGCAATTTCAAACTCGTGAACTGTGTATTTCTGGACTCTACCACTTAATATTTTTAGATGGCAACTGATCACAGGTAAAGGGATTATCAGAGGATGAAACCACTGATAAGGAGGAGTTCTGTATGTAAGAGTTCTGAGCAGAAGTGGCATGAGAAGGAGGTCGACAAGGATAGTCAAGGAAGGCAGTTGAAGATGGTGGCTTTACTTTAGATGGCTCTGCATTGTGGATGGGCCATGTCCAGTCAGACAGTTAATGGCCTTAAGAGGAAATACTGGCATCCCCAGAGGAAGAAGAACTCTGCCTTTAGGTTGCCTTCAGCATTAGGCTGTCACAGCAGCTATTCTCTGGCTGTCCTGCCTGCTGTCTTACTGGCACCTTCACGTTAGCCAGTTTCTTAAACCTCTCAACATAAATACAGACATATATGTGCATGACTGATCCAACTGGTTGTTTCTCTAGAGAATACTGAATAATCCAGTATTTAATCAGTCTTACCTACTTTGATCAGGGCTGTGGCCTTTCTAACCTGCTGCATCCATATTTTTCATTATAACTCATGAGTAACTGTTTTCTACAAAGTACATACTGAATCCAACCAATAGATCCTTTGTATTTGATCAAGGAGAATAATACATCTTTACTTGACCAAATTAGTTCCTTAATTGCCCTTGCTCTTGTACTTAAATGTATCATGTTGATCTTGAACATTTTTAATAAGGAGATTTATATTAGAGACCAAGTGTTAAAATTGTTTAAACTTGAAAGGCTCAATTTGCAATGAAATGAAATAGATTATGGTGGATGTTTCTGAGCTACCAATAAGGATTAATTGAAACTCAAATGTTGTTTATTTTTTTAATTATCTAATTGCAATTCATCCAACCTTCTTGATTCTCCATGTTAAATAATCATGCTTGTATTTCACCCTAGCCTCTCTGTTCAGTTAACCAATTAATTAAGGATGGGGATGTTCTGCATTTATTAGCATTCTAATGGGCAGATTAATTCCCTGTGCCCCAAACATCTATCTGTGATCTGTTCTTGAACTCAGCTTTATTCCCTTTTAAGTGATTATAATTCTTAGTTGCAGATACTAGAAGCTGAAAACCGTGCTTTTAAACATCCAGTCCAACCCATCTCATTAAAATTCCCCCTGGAAAATAAAGATTAAGAGTCACTACACACGCTACAAATGAATCACACATGTCCGAGGCTTAAAATCACCCACAACTGAGGATTCCTGTTTCCTATACAGTTCTTGTCATTGGGGTATCAGGCTCTACCAACTTTGTAGGGGTACCTATTGACTTGAAGATCATGCAGTCTTTTTTTTTTATTTGCTCCAAGAGGCTTGTAAAGCAAAGCCATTGTCAACATTCATTGGGTTGAATTGCATCAAATAATAAAAACTAGGACCTTGTCTCCCTCGAAAGACAAAACTATAAAAAGCTTGGTTTAAAAATCAAATTGTCTTTTATTGGCACCTCATGAATCAAGGAACATCTCATATAAAGATTTAGAAAAGGTACTAGACTAAGCATGTCAGAAGAGTTAGTTTTTGCAGGGTAAAAACAAGGAAACAGAATAATAATTTTTAGAATGCAGGCTAGTAAGTCTTAAATCTGAAGGAGTTTCTTTACCAGGCCAGCTCAGGTGGGCTGGGCCCACTCTCATTAGCTTCTATGACTCTCCCGTGCTTAGACAAAACTGGTACATTTGGAGATTTACCTGCTCTCTTAAGCTTCGGTTTGATTATGTGGCATTTAGCACAGGTGCTTCCATTTTGGTTTTGTCTATTAGGACCTAACACAATCCAAGACAGTGGTCTCCTATAAACTTTACAAAATAGCTTTGAGCCAAAGACTCATTGCCTATGTTTTAAAGAGCCTCTGAATATAGACTACAAGGCTTGGCATTATATTCAGGAAACATTTCATTGTTCATTATTCATATATTCTGTTAATATTTCATTAAATTCAGTTAATTTTAATCCATAGGTTAGACGGGTACAAGAATGGTTCATTGCTAGTCATGTATTAGAGCCTCCCTTTTCTTTGACAAGAGGCCAGGACCAGTTATGCAATTTGCAGAGCCCCATGCAAAACAAATGGCTGATGTGTACATCGCACTGATCTCCTTTGCTCATGAGAAGACTCCATTGTCTCATCAGTCTTCATGTGCAAAACTCAAGCTTAATGATGAAATCATTAAGAATTTCAAGATAGACAATAAAAACAAAGGTGGGCCGTGAGCCTGGGCCTTGTGTGAATGCACAGGTCACAAACCATGCTGCAATCCCAGAAACAGGGTGAGACTCTACCCATTTAGATGGGGAGAAAGCTTTGACTTCAACCTTCTTTGTGTGTCATTGTTAATTTCTTTGGAAGTTGCCCTTCTTACTTAAATCCAGAGATGTCATCTAGGTAAACTGATTCCATCTTTTCAGGTGTTGGTAAGTTAAGTAATTCCAGATGGTTTTGGCTTTCCATGAGGTGTCATATCCTATAAGGAAGAAAATTTAACATCAGGACTTTAGATTGGAAGGAAAGCAACAAAATATAGGAGTTAACGTGATAGGATCTGCAACCAGAGGGAGCTGTGTTTAACCAACCTTTTTACTTTTTACTTCCATTGTGTGACCTTTAGCATACTTAAAACTATTTGTTTTCTTTCTGAAAAAAAATACTAATAATGATAACACCCCATGCGGTTGTTGAACAGCTCAAACGCAGCATAGTGTCCACATGTAATATTGATATCTTTGGGGATGACCACTGAGCTCTTGAAACTCTGGAAAGATTAGTTTCAGTTCCTATCCTACCCCATCCGAGGGCAGTGTCCGAGGTCCTACCTGTGCTTAGTTGCCTATGTGGGGATCACCTAATTTTCCCACAGTGCTGTCTCTGACTGAACATCCCAGACACAAACTAGACTCCATGTCTGGATTTATACTCTCCAATTCTCCCAAGACCTCTGTATGTATAGCCAACCATAAGACAGGTCGGAAGGTAGGATGTATTTACATTGTAGTATTTTAAGCAATTGATCTTAAAATCTTTCTTTTCATACTTACCAACTTGGAATCTAGTCTACCTCCATCTCAGGAGAAAAAAAGAAAGAAAGAAAGAAAACCCACAATGCTCACCTTCTTTGTTTTCTTTTGTTTTGTTTTCTTGCTTGGACCAAGAAGTTTCCTTTGGTTCTACCCTCTCTTTCTAAACTAGACCTTGCCATTTTTGCAGCTCACAAGTGGGCTTTCGTAAAGTGTTTTCCTTAACCAAGTTTCTTTATTCACTGAGGTTAATATCCAATTTTATAGATGAGGAAACTAAAATTAACTATTTTGTCTAAGATTATTGCTAAGAATTGGTGAAGTTAGAATTTAAATCCACATTTTTATGAATGAGGAACCCAATATTTAGCCGCTATGTTGTACTTATTTTCAAATTTGTAGATATTTATTAAAACATTCACTTTATACCAATCTCTCTGTAAAAGTATCGCAATATTTTATCCTCACAACATTGCTAGGTACAATTTCTGCCATTTGACAATGAGTTACCCAGGTCAGAGGAATATTAAGTAATTCACGCACTCAATAATAGTAAATTTTAATTTCCACTCTAGGTCCTGTTGCACTTGGTAAAATTACTAAGCTAATGCAGCGCTCGGAAGTCACTCCTCATTGGACTGAACGTATGAAATTAGCCCACTCACATCCTCACCCGCAGTAGCATCCCCTCTCCCCTTGTTCCTTCTGTGTGTATAACTTTAGTGCTCCAGCTTTATAGCCAGAATACATGCCAAAGAGTCAAGATAGTACATAAGGGAAGGGGGAAAAAAAGGAGAAATTATCTGAATTAAGATTTAAGAACTTTAATGCATAGGTTAAGAGGAAGACAGGTTGTTGTGCTATTTTAAAATATATTTAAGAATGTTTTAGTTCATTTTAGTGAGTTTGTCTGAAAAGCATGTACATATTTATATAGGTTAGCCGTAAAGATAAGAGGAGGAAGATCTAAAACTATTAGAGAAAGGGTAACGGTTTTATTTCTTTTTTTTTTTTTTTAAGTAAAACCCAAACCCCAAATCCTGTGTTACATGAGCACTTTCTTCTCACACAGCGTAGCCCTGGCATAACAATGATTGGCTCAATGATCTAATGAAACATTATGTGCATGTATTAAGATGTCCTTTATATTTAGGATACCTTCTCAAAAGACCTGATCTATCATTCTCAAGAAAGTGAGTTAACAGGTGTAGCAGTGTTTTAGCTTTGCAAATTTGTTCCTTGACTTGATTTACTCACCAATCAACCATTCATTCAACCATTCCAAGAACTTTTCTAGGCTCTGGGGATATAAATCCAGTGAGGCTTTGCTCTTAAAGTATATATTTTCTATGCTGATATGTCTCAAGTTGAGACCTAAAAGATAAGGACCTGGAGACAAACATCACAAATAGGGATTATTGTTTACTGTGAACTGAAGAAGGTAAGTCTGGTAGTTCCATTTTTCTTTTCTTTCTTTTCTTTTTTTTGTGGTACCAGGGATCGAACTCGGGTACTTGAACTTGCGAGGCAGGCCACTGAACCACTGAGCTAAATCCCCAGCCCAGTTCCATTTTTCTTTATATAATTTCTCATCTGAAATTTCTCATGAGAACATGGAGGGTTTCTCAAGTCTTGGTAGATACAATTGATGGAGGATCTGGCTCTACCACTACTGACATTTAGGTCTTCAAAGAGCCCTAATAGACTAAAGAGTAAAACATGATAATAAATGTTCTTAAAAAGCTATCACAGTACTGACTGCTTTCTCTTTCTATAATAGTTTCTTTAAAAAATTGGTAATTAGGAAATTTTGAATGAATATCTGTTTACTTCCTGAACATGTCTATGAAATTACCATACCTGGTGAACACAGACATGTGTGGGAAAAGGTGGGGTTTTTTTTATTATTGGTACATTTTAGGTATGAAATGAGGTTTTGATTCCATGAAAGTGTAATATAAAAAGCTGGTGTTTTCCTTCCCCATTCACATACCAATCTCACTTTTTCTCTACCTATCTCATGCAGTGCTTCCCCAGTACTTCTCTTTGGCAGGATTTCACCTAGAGTCCTGCTTTCAAGGGACTGGAGAATTTGTCAATCTCCAGGCTTTCTTTTGACAATTCAGGTAGGACAGACAGAGAGAATAACACTGAGCTGTCAATGAAGAATCCAAATAAGGAGCACCCAATAAATACTGGAATGATCTTGGAAAAGTCCCATGACATCCCCTCCCTCAGTTTCCTCTGTAATAGCATATCATATGTAATAACATATTAAACACTAAGGCACAAGACTAAATTATCAAAAATAGAAGTAGATCCGAAGATCCCAGACATGTTGGGCATGGAGGTAATGGTGACCATAGAATCCAGTGAGGAAGGGCTCAGGCTCCAGTGTAGACACATTTGGGTTGCGATATTGGCTCTGTTCTATACTAATTATGCTTCGGGGCAGATGACTTCATGTCTCCAAGCTTTGGGTTCCCCATCTGCAAAGAAAAGGTAATAATAGTACCAGCTACAGTGGGTTACTGTGAGGATTAAATAGGGAAAGTACAAACAGGGTTTAGCCCAGTGATTGACACAGAATAAGTGTTTAGTTTGTGTCAGCTTTTAGAAGTAACACCCCTATGTGAATTCTTCTCTGTGTTTGTGTGGGTTTGTGTTGTGTGGCTAAAACATCAGATGTAACTGTCACCTGCACAAACATGCAGCTAAATAATAATCCTGGCTCTACTAAAGAGACTCAAATAGGTTTATTCTACTCAAGTGCTGTGATATGAACGGTGAACCAGTGGGTGTCCCTTCTATAAAAGCAATGTCTAACAAAAGTAATGGTCCATTGCAAGTCTTCAATTGCTGGGCTGTACTTTCTACAATTTTGCTCTGTGTTAGACCCATAAAATCCTGTCATAGCTGTCTGCTATGCAAATAGAGTTCAATCCACTGCCAAACTCCAGAATAAGATGCTCAGTAACCTCACCCCAGCTGTTCACTTCAGTTAGCGCGTGTCAATACAAGTGAGGTCTATTACGGTTCAGTGATTTTCCATCACTTGTCAGTCAGCACAGCCTTTTCCTGGTTCCCTCTCCCTAGTGGCGCCTGGACTTCTTAAAGAATTTCTTACCACTTTGCTCAGTTTGTTTCCCTCTTGCCTTCCTTCTTATTTTACTTTTGAATGTTTCATGAAAACTGGCAACAAGTCTGAACACTGGCCAGACGATGAAAGGGAACAGAGAAATACTCATGGTGCCCCCAAAAGACAGAGTCACAAGTCTAACTTTAATCCCTGAGAAACAATTGTTTACTTTCCCAGCAATAATTTAACTCATAAGTCTACCAACTTCCCAGCTCACAATTTGTAGACAAAGATATATTCCAAAACAAATTCCTAGATGAGGAAAGACATTTGAAAAATAACACTCGAGACTCACCATCTGGGTGATACCAATGAACTATGTCTTCTATGCATATGGCAGCCCATTTCAAAATGACATGGGTGATTCTAGGGAGACAAGGGGCCATAGGATGGCATCCCACAGAACGCCAAGAAAATTCAGAGCACACAGGAAGCAAATATGGTCTGGAGGCCACTGGATTCCCTCTAAGAGCACAGCATAAGCGCGGAAGTTTTAATATTGTGATTTGATTCTTTAATGATCGTAGATAGTTTAAAATTAGTTAAGCTTCTTTAAGTTGGAGAAAACTGAACTTGGAGAAGTTATGATCAGTCCAAAGTCACATGCTAAAAGTGATGGCACCGTTTCCAGGTCTTTATTATTGTGCCAAGGAGAAACTGACCGTTCTTTTTATTTAATTAACCTAGGCAGTGGTATGATTCAATTAAAGCACTGTCTCAGAGCTTCTGTCTACCTCACTTGGCTTTTTTCATGACAAAAGGCAGCCATCAGAGTTGGAACTTCACCGGACATAACCACTCCACAGCAGGGCCAGAGGAGACATTGTGGATTGTGAAGGTGGATTCATTCCTGTAACTTATCTAGGATCCTCCAGGCAGGTATCACTTGGCAGATCCAATTGACCCACATAAAATAAACCCATACACTACTTCTAACTATCCAGTAATTTTTCTACCTTATAACCTATGAATCGGAATGTAAATAAAAATAATATCTTAAAAAGGAAGCATTTTAAGCTTTGCATAAAATTTTTCTGTCTCCATTTATAAAACAGTAATGGTACCTAAAGCATCAGGTAGAGGCTGAAGAAGCTGTCCTTCCCTCAACCCTATATTGGTGGTTATCTTGTTTAGCCAATCTTTCCCACATGATTTTAGACTCTCTACAATAAGGTGATATGAAACATAGGGGATGCAATAAGACTTTATTGGATACCAGCTATATAGCTAGGTACTCTTCTAGGTATTGATATATAGTAGCAAATAGAATAGGATCCATATATTCACAGAACTTATATTTCAGAGTCATAAGACTGACAAGAAATAAGAAATAAGTATTCAAGATAACTATAGTTATTGATATGTGCTGTAGGAGAAATAAAATAGTTTGAATGTGATGAGTATGCTCTGAAGATGGCTCAGAAATACTTAAACTGAGACCATAAGGAGGAGAAGGAACCATTATTTGCAGATCTGAGAGCAAAGCATTCCAAAGAATCAAGGTCCCTGAGGAAATGTGGCATGTTTGAGGACAAGGGGGCAGGCCACAGTGGCTGCAGCAGAGTAATTAAAGGAAGAAATATATTGTAAGTCAAAGAAGAGGGTAAGGCTGGATTATTTCACTACTTGTAGATCATGATGAAGAGCTGAAATTTATAGTTGTCCCTTGGTACACATGGAGGATTGGTTCCTTGACCCTAAAAGGTATCAAAATCCATAGATGCTCAAGATTCCTATGTAAAATGATGAAGTTTCTATACATAACTTACACATATCCTCTTATATACTGTAAATCTTCTCTAGATTACTTGTAATATCTAATACAAGTATAAATGCTATGCTTACAGTTGTACCGTATTATTTAAGGAATTCTGACCAAAAATCAGTACATGTTCAGTACAGAGACAATTTTTTATTTTCAACATTTTCAATCTATGATTGGTTGAATCCATGGATATTGAATTTGTGATTACCGATGGCCAACAATACTTGAAATTTATTTTTAAAGCTATTGGAGAACTTTCAATAAAAGAGAGTCCTAGAATGATTTGTGTGTCTGAAAATGTCAGCCAGAAGAAACCACAATTGTTATCCTCAAGCAACTGATAAACTGTTCCACTAAATGTAAGGGAAGACTTGAAGGATGAGTTTCCTAGGACTGAACAGAGACTGTATGTATCCCCACCAGCCTCACCATCCAGCTGCTAAGTCCTGTTTCTGTCTGTACCACATTTATAGTCTAATATCAGGAGTTCAATAACATGGATAAAATTAGCTGGTGTCTTTGAACTCAAGGGGAAATATTCATCACTTTTATTTTCTTTTTGAAATGCAATTACTAACTTTCACAGAGTACAATAAAATCTTTTTGCTCCCTTTAGAAAGGGCTTGTGTGGTGCAAGTCCTGACATCTAATCTTTCACCCACTTGATTTGCGGAACAGGGGACACATAATCCCCTGAGCATTTTACACTCAAAGCAGTCTCTCCTCTTTTGTGTTTGCTGATGGGAGGGGGATTGAAAAGGAATATTTAAAAATTTTAAACACAGTTGTTAATAAAAAGTCAAGTTATTGTTGATGTAGTGCCCTTCATTTGGGAGTTTATCATGTCCACAAAGAGCAGAATCTTTGTGGTCAGGATCTCTGGGTTCTAACAGTCACCAGAAACCTTGAGCAGACATTTTCACTTTGGCCTTGGCTGTGCATAACCAAAATGGTGCAACGGATGCTTGAGTTCTTCCTAGTTACACTTTACTTCCAATGATCTGCTATTCCTCCTGTCCTGGAGTAGATTTTTGAAGGCCATTATGTTGGCAGCGATCATTTACATTGAGAAACAGAATAGAGTAATTGAATTAGAATACTTCAGATAGTCTGGTTTATGGGGGAACAATGTAATATCCTTGGGAGGACAGCCATTATTAGGGAAAGACAAGCAATATTTGTGTGAACTGTTTATGTTTTCCATGACTGCTGTTATTAATTTACTTTACATGTTTGAGTACCGAGGGGCCTATAAGGGAATATTAGACATAATTCAGATGACTTATAATCCATCTTGAAGGAAAGACAGAAATAGGTGAGAAGTTAAATAATATAGTGCAAGTACAAGAATGTGATATTCTACCAAGTGTTAAATGATTAATTAGTGAAAAAAGTATAAATTAAAATAAATGTAGGAAAAACTGAAATAGCCTCCAAGTGATTAATTCACTTGTTCATTCAATTTATTTAATCATCTAACATGTATTTATGGTTTACTTTGTGCCAAGAGCTCTGTTAGGTTCTGAAGTTGTGAGCCAAGATGATCATGTTGTTGAATATATGGACCAACAATTGGAATCTCTGGGAGGCCACATCCTTGCTGAAATCTCATGTCTCTCCTCCCTCGTACAAAGAAATGCACTAACACGTCTGAGAACTTAGGATGTCAGAATTTCCTTGAACTTGTCCCAAGATTTGTAGAATGGGAAAAATATCCAAATATAAGCTATTACCTTTCTTTTTTCCAGCATTCCCTACACAAAATATATATGCTTAATTCAAATGTGTTTGTGTTTGTGTTTTTGAGACAGGACCTCACTTTGAATTTCAGGCTGGCTTTGAACTCAGTGTATTACCCCAGGATGGCCTTGAACTCACAGTGATCTTTCTGCCTCCCTAGTGCCGGGATTACAGGTGCATGCTACCATCCCCAGCTTTGAACACATACTTTAAATAGAGTTGATTAAGTCAGCCCATTGTCTTTTTAGCATGCATGTTGTGTAGCAGGTAGGGTAAATGTAAGTTCCAAGCAGGTAGGTTCCAAATTTCTTTTGGGTCCCTGTATTCCTGCAGCAAAGGCTGCTACCTCACTTTTCATGTGTCCTACAAGGGTGCATTTTAATTTAGTAAAGAGACATATATTCATACTGAAGTTAAAGTCCCACCTTTAAAAGATGACTGACCGTCAGGAGCTGTATCTTAGAAGTTTGTCTTAGACCTGTTCTCATTAACTCTATTAAGATGACCACAGCAGTCATCTTAATTTAGGTGATTCTTTGCTTTTCATTTGAGAGATGGAGCGAGTGGGAAGGGACAGGGAGGAGTAAAAAGGGACTAAGATGCCTTATGCACATACACCAACTCCAGACGAGGAATGTAAACACTATGTACTACAAGTGTGTACTAATAAAATAATTTAAAATAAATAAAATAAAATATATACGCATAAAGCATAGCATTTCAAAAGTGGTTATTTGTATCGTGTATCCAGCCATGTTTTCCAGTTCTTAGTGACCAATGGAACCCTTGAATGTGTCTATAGACCAAGAAAATAATTTACCTATTTTCAGAAACTCATTGTGTTGCACCACTTACACTTATATCTCACAAGGACTCCTGTGCCAATGCATTAACATATGTTGCTTACGGGGCAGGCACTATGCGGTGGTCCAGTGGAGAACACTCCTCCTCCTTGTAAAGGGTGCTCTTAGTTGCAAAGGACAGACACATCAGTAGGCTCAGAGACTTCACTGGCTCTCAGCTATTGACATACCTGTTATGTCCAGGTCGCAGGCACCACTGCACATCCAGGGCCTCACAACATTTCCTCAGTACTTGCACACACTCTCTTCATCTCATACATGATGTTCCTCTGGGCTGGCTCTGTTCTCGGGCAGGTTTCCCCTCATGAGTCTGGGTGACTGAGCATCACCAAGCCTACTTCTTTCAGCACTACTAGAAGAAAACCACTGTTCCAATAGTCCTTACCAGCTCTGTGATCAGATCCTACTGGCCCAGATTGGGCCACTTCCCCATTTCTAGACTTGATCCAGACTGCCCCAGAGGGATGAAATATACCTATTTTCCAATCCCATAAGGTTATCCTGGAGCAGTGATCGAGGCTAAAGTAAAGACAGTTTCTTGAACCTCATAAATGATAGGACAAAGATAAAAAGGAACCTAAGAGAAAATCAGGGAGCGATGTTCAGCAGGTTAAAGCAATAGATGTCTTGTATAGAATTTTTTTTTCTAAATCAGAGTTACATCATCCTTGCTGAGAAGATAGAGTCTTTTTAGTGGAGAGATAAATGACCAAAATTCATCATATTTAGCTAGTTAATGGCAGAACCTGAGATGGAACTCAGGTCTGCTGACTTCTACTTCAGTTAACCCTTCATAAATGTCTCTCTTTTTAAAGTTAATCCCACAATTTATTAAAGCCAGCTAAAGTGAAAATGTTGACCCCTTGTTCAAAAAGTATTAAGCGTCTCAAGACAACCACATCAGAGCCTTGAACAGATCCTCCACACACACACAGCACATACAGCCCACCCGGGTCAGCCAGCACTTCTTTTCCTTGGGTGCAGCATACAGCATTTGTTAGAGTACATCAATACAAAGGCTTACAAGGTCTTATGTTCAGTTCTGCCCAACTTTGAATAATGGTAGAGTCACATAGATGCAGAGAAAGATACAGTGGCTTTGGAAAAGCACATAAAGTGCTCTCTCTCTCTCTCTCTCTCTGTCTCATGTGAATAGATCTTCAATAAAAGTGGATGTTATCATGGACTGAATAAATAGGGGTAAAAATTCCATCAAGAAAGAATAGATAGTCCCATTTGCTCCACATTGGCTAAGTCCCCATACTAGTTCTGGATTAAGTTCTTGCTGCTAGATGCTGTAAAGATATCTTTAAAGGTTCCAAACCATGTCATTTACCTACCGAACTAGGTTCATTAGTTTGGATATTTTTCTTTGTTTGCTTTATTTTTCTTGTTGTTTTTGCATATGCATTCACCTTCAAATTCATATGTTGAAACTTTCACTCTCTTATTTCAGAAAAAAAACACAGCCTTTATGGAGATAAAGTTGAATACAATCATAAGGGTGGTGCACTAATCCAATAAGACAGGTGTCCTTGTGTATCAGCCTTTCTGTTGACAATACAAAATACTTGAAACCCACAGTTTAAAAGAGGAAGTTTATTTGGCTCAGGGTTTCAGAGGATTCAGTACTTAGTTAGCTGGCTCCAAGGCAAACATGGCAAGCCAGAAGGAAAACCTGCTCAAGTCATAGTAGCCAGGAAGCAGAAAAAAGAAGAGGGAGGAGTAAGGAGCAAGAAAACATTTTTCCAGTTTATACCTCTAGCTGCTCAACCTCTCCAACCAGACCTTCTCTCCTAACAGCATGTTAAGCTGTAAGTTCATCAGTGCATTAACCCACTATGAGTGTAACTACACTACAACTCAGTCACTTTCCAAAAGCCCCACCCATGAACACACAAGACTCTTTTGGGGAAAATATTTTAGATGTAAATATAGCATCTTATAAAAATGTCAAGAAACACCAAAAATACACATGAACAAAGCAAAGATCATGTAAGGACAGGGAGAAGATCACTATCTGAAAGGCAAAGAGAGGCCTCACGATGAACCAATCTTTCTGGCACCTTGATCTTAGAATTCCAGCTTTCAGAGCTGTGAGAATATAAATTCCTGCTGTTTAAGCCACCCAGACTGACTTTGTTGGAATACATCTAGTAAAGTAATAGAACACCCAATAAATATCTGTATAACATATAAGAGGAATACTTAGGGGACCTAGGTAATCCAGAGATTTACAGTAAGTGTACAAATTATCTGGGAAAAGAACTTTTTCAAATGGGAAGGGAGCAAGGTAGGGGGGTATTGGGAATGGATAAAAGAGAAAAGGGATTTTTTTTTTCAAAATAGAGAATTGAAGGAAAAATGGAAACAAAGCTTTTGTAATGGAGAAGGGAAGAAGGGCTAAAGGGAGGGGAGGAGAATAGAAAAGAAAGAATTAAGATATATTACGTACAGGTACAAATTTCCCGTGATGAATGGGATCATTATGCATGGCAAGCAGGTACTAACAAAAAATAAATTTTAAAAAAGAATTATCTAGCACAGAAAGAATATTCTTTGTATATCCCTAGAAAGGAAAACCTAAGGCCAATAATTGAAAGTTGCAGAAAATTGCTACTGAGTCAACATAAAGACCTTCAAAAACTAGACTTTATTATTATAATTCCTTTAAGGAGGATATGATCACAGACTTTTACAATTTAAGAGCAACTCAGGAAATCTAATTGCAGGGAAAAGCCAGCAAGCAGAGACCTATCAGACAAAAGCTCAAAGTGCAAGTCTTCTTTGGATACAATAAGAAAGGAAGATCTGCCTGCCCAGGATGGTTTACTCCAAGGCATTCAAAAGAAGCCATTCTTTCTGAAAGCCAGGGAAGGAATGTGGATAATAAATCAATTTGCAAAGAAACTTTCAGAGCTACAAAATCAGGACTACAAAATCAGGGCTTAAACTAATTATAAGGCAAGTTTTAGTGAAATGATTTTCAAATGAGAACGGGAAAAAGAGATGGAGGGAGAGGGAAAGAGGGAAGGGAAAGGATAAAAAAAGAGTTAAAGAAAAAGTGGAAATAGAGCTTTTGCAAAGGAGGAGGGAACAAGAGTTGGAGCAAAGAAGGATGGAAGGGGGAAGAGACAAAAAAATTAGGATGCATTATGTGTGTGTTCAAACTCCCACACGATATATGCAATCGTAATGTACTGAATACACATACTAATAAAAATATTTTAAAAAACATAACTCAAGTACTTGGAACAATTTTACATTGTTCTATATTTGATATATATTTTATTGTTGATAAGGAGAACTCACTTTATTGCATTGTGTGAATAAATTTTCACCAACACTTGCTGCTGGGATAGTTCCCTGAGGGTACTTAGCCGTTAATCCTAATGCTCAAGTGGAAACTTCTGCTATCAGAAAAGTACTATTAATCCTTCTGGTAATAAGGAACAGAGTAGAGGGTACAATCCAAACAGAAATAAGTTCCCTTCCTTAGAATTTGCTTCAACCATTAATGCAATTAAAAATACACATTTACAGCTATTGCTGAGTAAAGGAAAAAAAATAGCTACAAGAACCTGAAGAATAGTGAATCATTTCAGGTGAAGCTACATTTCACCTACAAGTCACTTGGATTAATTTCATTGTCACTTACTCTAGAAAGTACAATTAATACAACATCTGCTTTTTTATAACATTCTGTCAAATCCTCTAGGCAGGGCATTACTGCCCAATAGATACAATGCCAGCCACGCAGATAATTTTATTTTTTAACAGCCATATTAAAAAGAAAAAGTGAAATTTTGATAATTTATTTTACTTGACCCAATATACACAAAATGTTGTCATGTTATCAGTACAAAAAATTTCCAATGAAATATTTCACATTTTAAAGCTAACTCTTAGAAATCTGCTGTGCTTTAAACTGACAACACAACTCATTTTACAGTAGCCTCATTTCAAATATTCTCTAGCCACATGTGGCTGTGACACAGGACAGAGTAGGAGTAGTAAGTATACATATATCTTCTAAGGTTCTGTGACAAGCCTATTAGGATTGGGTGTGTGTCTTAGAAACTGTCCACATGACATATGTTATAGTTATATACCCTAAACAAAAATACACATCAGGATGAGACTGACAAATGCATTTCAACATTTTATCTGTTGGTTACTTCAAAATTTTTCTATCTACAAGTGCAGTGGGTGCACATGCAATCTCAGCTACTTAGAAAGCTGGGCAGGAGGATCACATATTCAAAGCCAGCCTGGGCAACTAAGACTCCATCTCAAATTGAAAATAATACATTTTAAAAGGGATAGGGATATAGCTCAGTAGCACTGAATCTCCAGTACCATACACACACCTATTATTAATAAATACAGCATGATAAAATAAACATTTGAAAAACATAACAGTTTTAATATGTGTATTTCAGCAATTGAAGGGTCTGTCCCTAAATTTTGTTTATTCTAAACCTTAGTTTTAATGGCTGCCAAGCTGAAAAATATATTACTTGAAGAGAAATAGATCTACATTAAAGAGTATATTACTGGCTGCATTTGAAACCATGATACTCATTATTCATTCCCATTTATGTCCATCAATTATGTGAAAGTCTTGATAATGATTTGGCAATTTCCATGTCCTTGATGTCAGTGATTCCTTCAGTTTTATTCTTATAGTATAGCAAATGCATTCAAAGTTTACTGAACACTTTTATGAATATTTATAATGTGACTGGAAAATTCTGTGAGTCAGACCTTAAGGAGGCCCTTGATGCTTTTTCCCCCTTCAGCAAACAATACCTTTGCTTTTGTGAAATCCCTTTCCTTGGATTTGGACATAATATGTGACTTGCTTCCAACAAAGTAAACTTGCCAAATGTATGAGATGTCACTCTCCTGCTTGTTTGTTATTTAAAACTGAGTTATAGATGTCCCCCTAAAGTCCCGTGAGATCGTAGGTGAACTTTTTCAGAGGTGGCTGGATCTGGAGTGTGTGTGATGCTGGGATTAAGGGTGTAAACTAGTCTACTGATTAGTTTGGTAGGATTAAGGATGCCGCACACTGGGTGTGAGTGCTACCAGCCATAAGGGCAGGTAGCCTGGATAAAAATATAAGGGATAGAAAGAGAGCTAGTGTGATCCTTGTTGCTTGTGGCTGGCTTGCTTGGGGTCTTCTGCCTGCCATCATCTGCACCTCCTCTGCAATGCCCCTATTTTGCCAGCCTGCCCTGGAGCCAGCTGATTATGGCTGAAACCACAAACCATGAGCCAAAATAAATCTCTCCTCCTTTAACTTTTGGGGTTGGGTATTTTGTCTCAGCGAGGAGAAAGCAACTAACACAGTCTCTCCATATACTGCAGGGGACACTCTTGAGATCTATAGGAAGTATGTGGGGCATTGGAGAGGCCCACGAGAAGGTAACTGTGGGACATCTTGAGGAGCTCAGCAGCTCCTAGATCTGCAAGTGGCTTCCAGCTACCATCCAGAAAATAGCCTGCACCCTCTGTCATATAGTCACAAGGAAATAAATTCTCCAACAACTTGAACAAACTTGGGAGCAGATTGTTTCCCAATTGAGCCTCCAGATAAAAGCGCAGTCCAGCTGAGACCTTAATTGCAACCTTGTAAGACCCTAGGCAGCAGATAATACAATGTACCCACACTTCTGACCTAGGGATACTGAGATAATGAATGTTTGTTGCTTTCAGCTGCTAAATTTCTAGTGATTTGTTTTCGCAATAGAAAACTAATATGCTCTCCTTCTGATTTTTAAAAGCAATCAGATAGACTTTTTAGAGGTGGCGCATCATCATGTTGCACTACAGAGTCAGAAAACAATGGAAACATTTTCAAAAACCTATTTTTTCAAATGTTCTGTCTAAAATAAAAATTTGTTTTGTAAAACATTCTTCCCCACACATTATTAAAATGTCAGTTTTATCAGGGAAGAGATAGATTAAGTGTGCTTACATCAGAGAATTTCTGTTTAGTAAATTTAAACTAGTGGCTCTTGTCATTACAGAAAATATCAGCAAATTTTGCACCTTTACATTTTTATAAAAGAAAAAATATATACATTGCTCAACTCTTTTAGTGAATCTCTGAGCGGTAAAAAAACAAACAAAATCCCAATGGTGTCATTGTCTCCCTCCATTTTATTACAATGAAACATACAGACTCTACTATATTTCTTAGAGTCTTGATTTTGGAAATTTTTTCAATTTTTAAAATCAAGCACATCATTATATCCATTTGTAATTTTTGAGGTTATGACTTCTTGCCTTTATTACCTGTGAACAATGCAATAAATGAATTCCAAGTTTGGTGTTATTTATATAAGATTACCCAAGAAATTTTTTAAAAAATTCTTTATAGGAACCACTTTTAGTAATATATTTAAATATTTCTTCATACAAGTGTTCATTTATAGAAGTTGTTCACTCTCAAAGACATAACTTCTTTTGTTATGAATTTAATGACATAACAGAAAAATGCAAATCTTTGTGTAATTTTGGAATATAATCTAACATATTAAAACATGCTAGATACATCTGTACTTCCACCTGGCTGTCAAACAAAATTCCTACTCTGTGTCATCTATTGAAAAAAAATCTCTTCTTTCAATCTCCACTATTTTTCCTATGTAATGTTCCAGAACCATTTTGCTGTAAAGAAATGTTTTTCTAGCTTGCCACTGTACTGTTGTATGTAGTATTTCAATCATACCACATCTGTCAAAACAACTCCCCCTCCTAGGGTATATGTTGCTTTGTTTTTGACTATTACATCACATGAGAAGTGCCAGCATAAAAGAGCAAGACACCAAACCACACAGATTAAAATTAAAGGGAAGTTTGTTTCTCTCTTATGTAAACAAGTTCATACACGGACAACCCAGATTGATAGATATCTACATGGTCTTCTCTCTTTGCTGTTCTACCATTATTAGCATATCTTCTCAGATTCCAATGGGATTGTTCAAGGTCATATGTACACATCTACATTCCAGTGGGGATAAGCAACCTCTGACACAATGATCCCTGACTCTTGATCTTCATACCCTTATGCTGTCCCGTAAGAGTCTGGGCTGGACCTAATGAATGCTTTGTAGCAAAAGTAATGGAACGTTGTGTTCATTATTTGGTTTACAGTTTGTGTCTTCCATCTTGTTAGTACTCTCTCCCTTGCTGGCACCACCCCAACCCCTCTGACCTACTTGCTTGGATGGTGCAAACTACCATTTTGAGAGCTGCCCTATGGAGAGGCCCATGTGGCAAAGAAATAAACATGTCAAAGAGCTGGAGGTGGCCAGTGGGACAAGAAGCTCTCCATCCAACTGCCACATGGCAGTGAATCCTGCTGACTACAATGAGTAAATTTGGGAACGGAAACCTTCCTTCTTGGAGCCTTGGAACAGCTATAGCCTGATTGATACCTTGATTATAGCTTTTTCAGATTCTGAGCCAGAGGACTCAGCTAATCCCTATCCAGATTCCTGTCTAATCAAAACTGTGACAGAGTAAATATTGTTTAATACACTAAAATTGTAGGGTAAATTTGTATGCACAAGAGATAACTACTGTATCAACCAATAGGAAAGAGAAAAAAGAAAGGTATGTCCACTTCCCTTTCAGGGCCTTTACAGGAGTCCAAGGGTATTTATATTCATAACCCACTTCGTAGAATTTAGTCACAAGGTCATACAGATGCTAGGGAGGCTTGGGAATACTTTTTTTATCTGTAGAGTAATAATCCCTGCTAAACATTGGGGATCTGTTATAGAAAGGAAAGGGAATAGAAAATTGGAGTAATCACCTCTGACAAAGCTATTAAGAAATGTAAAAGAGACTTCTAAACATCATTAACCTTAGGCAATTGTTTGTGACACATCCCCAGCCATTTTTTTATTAGTTTTTATTTTATGACAAGTTGCTAAATTGTGCAGGCTTCTTTGAGGAGGTAGAGTTTAAATTGAGGCATGAAAGAAGAAAACTGAGTGATGCAAAAGTTTAGGGAGCAGCGTGGGCAAAGCCATATGGCTGGGGAGAGGCTGGTGTTTCTGAAATTGTTATAGCAGCATAGCTATGACATAGTAGGTGAGAAGGAGAGTTATACAAGATGAGGATGGAAGAAGAAAGGTGGAAATAGATTACCCAGGCCCCTTGTCATTTATTTTATATGTAATTGGAAACCACTGGGGAGGCTTTTTTAAAAAGTTCCCTTTTGATTCTACATGGAGAATGGCTAAGAGAGAAGCACAAATGGGTGAAGTCAGCCAAGTGAGAGGTAATAATGTCTCAGACAAGAGCTGTGCCAATTGAGATGGGAGTGGTAGACAGACAGGAGCTACTCTCAGAGATAAAATTGACAAGATTTCCAATTGGCTTGATATGAAATGTGAAGGAGAGCAAGAATCAAAGGAGACTATCAGGATTCTTGCTTGAATATGATGTGGATGATGGTACAGTTTGCTGATATGAAGACAACTGAGTGCTACTAGAAATAGATTTGAAATGGAAAACGAAGAGTTCCATTTTGCTTATATTAAGTTTGATATGCTCATGGGACATACAAAGAGAAAGAATGCTAAAGTCAAAATGGATACGTGAGTAAAGCTTAAAAGAAAGATTTGAGTCGAGATATAAATTTAGGTACCACTAGTATAATCTAGTAGTTAAGTCCATTGGAATTCATAAAGCACTCTCTCCCTACCCCAGAGAAAGAAAGTGAGAAGGAAGCCAGGACTGAGTCCCACAGAGCATCAGATACATAGATGTATTCGACATGAGAAGCTAATGTCTATACTGAGAAAGTAGCTAATGAAGTAGAAGCTCTATCAGGAGATGACAGTATCATGAAATCCAAGAGGGGATCACATGTCTGAAAGGAGAGAATGCTGTGCTTAATGCTGCCAACGGATTAACTACAGTAAGGACATTGCTTTGGCCAAATGGAGATTACCAAAGACTTTGACAAGCAGTTTCAGTGAGTAAATCTGAAGCAGCCACATTGATACTTAGTGAGTGAAGCCCAGTGAAGATTAGAAACTCTTATCAGTATGTTGAAATAACTCTCTTGTGAAGTTTATGTAAAAGGGACTAGAGAAATGGGGCTGTATCTAGAAGAACATGTGAAGTCAAGGAAAATTTTTGGTTTTATTTGTTGATTTTATGATGGGAGATATGGGAACATGTTTGTGGAGAGAAATTAACCAGAAAAACAGGGAGAACAGCGGAAGGGAGAGGGAGGGAATCTGGAATACATGGACCAGGGCTGGTTTCGAGAAGAGGAACACAATCCTCTCTGAGATGGAGGGAATTAAGTGAGAGTTCTACACTGTAGGTCACATTGGTCTTTCAGTTGTTGAAAGAAGGGGCAATTATTCCTGGTAGCTTCTCATTTCTCAGTGCAGCATGAGGGGAGGTTTTGGGCAATGGAGAAAAGAAGACGTGAGGCATGAAGAGATGAGAGAAGTCACAAAACAGTGTTCAGCAAATGAGAAAACAAGTCTTCTCGAGAAGCAGTAAGATTGCTAGGGGGTAGCGACCACCTAATGGAAGCATCATATGGATTAAAGTGAAGATATCTTACTTTGTGAATTTATCTGGTAAAGTCTCATCTGCTTAGCTATAAATCTGGACAAGGCAGATTATGTTCACCTGAGTTGATGTTCCTCCGGGAGAAGATGGACAGTGGGGCTACGTGGATTTGTAAGGGCGTTATTACAGTGGTGGGTGATCAGTGCAATACCAAGTAAGATGGCAAATGAAGCTGGAAAGAATATTTTGGGGAGCATGGGGGAAATGTTACATGGTGTGACGTTCTGAAATACAAAGAGAATTGACCTTAATCAGATGACAAGCCAAAAGGTGAAACAACGGAATGGTTAGGTTTGCCTGTTCAGTACTAGGCACCTGGTTTGGATTTTTCTTTACAGCAATAGGCTTGAACGTTTGCTTATTATCTCCCATAATCATATCAGTGCATGTTTAACAACTTAACAATTTGGCATTGGTTTTCCCAGTCACTTCAGAATGAAGCCTTTACTTCTATTATATGAGCAGTGCCTCGAATTACAACTCCTTTCTTTGCTTACAGAGAACATTTAATTCAAGAACAGCTCAGAGTAATTATTTGCACCTTTTTCTCCTGAATGTTTAATATGGAGAACTGATAGACTAGTCACTTTACTCCCACACAGGCTCATCCAGGGTATCTTACCTCACTCACTCATTTACAATCTTGGTCAGCAAAGAACGTGCTTGGGGCATGCTGAGGGAGACACACACCTGTGACCAGCCTCCACATTAAGCCTCCAGTGCCATATGGCTTGCTTCTTAGCATACATCATGCATAACCAAGCAAATGCTCTGGAGGTCAACAAGTTTAGACCTGGTTTTACTGCAGGAGGCAAATGAAAATAAGAATGATTTGATAATCAGTTATTTCTCAGAACTTCTGTTTTCATAATCTCCATGACCTGGACCTCATTCAAAAATGAGGGGCTCAAAACTTACTGATAAATATAAACATCACTTTAAGCGTGATTCTACTCAGTCGCTTGAAGTCAAAAGTCCCACTCTTGCCCCATGCTTTTGTGTCACATAAAGGTCATCTGCAGACAGCCACAGTCTTCACCCTGACTTCATCCTTGCTTTCGCTCCCTATATGTCCTTTCTTTTTTCAGCTGACATCCAGCACCACTTACTTGGCTTCTCTGTCAGTCAGATTTCCCATTGCTAGGACACAAAACTGATGTCCACAACTTAAAGGAAAGGCAGTTTAATGTGGATCACAGTCTTAGAGGATTCAACCCATGTCCAGCTGGCTCCAAGTCAGAAACACCAGGGCAGAAGAGTATGGCAAAGCAAAGATGCCGAATTCACAGTGGTCAGAGAGCGGAACAGGGGAACCATGCCAGAGAAGAAGGGAGAAGGACCCGGTGTAGTACTCAAGTTTGCAACCTCCCTGACCCTCCAATTCACGGCCGGACGTGTGCTCCACTAATCTTCTGGGAGGCTCTTAGGCCATTCAAGTTGACACAAGTGTAACAGTCACAGCTTCCTAATTTCTGCTTTTCTCCTCAGTCTGAGATAGATTCTCCCTCTAATTATCTCGGGTTTTTGACATCATAGTAAACATATCCTTTCTGGTGAAGTTTCCTGGAAACTCAGATGTTGGCATAGGACTTCAGAAATGTCACATGTTCTGGGTGTACCTTGACCATAAGAGTGGAAAACATGTACTTTGTGGAAACTTTTAGCGGGCCACTGAAATAACAGATAGCAAGTTTTGCATGACTTCCAGGGATTAGACTTCTAGGTGTTTCCTATCTGTCCTTAAGAAGTTTCTAAAATAGTTTCTGCTACGCAGAAGCCACTCAACACACATCTAAGTTCATAGTTCACAGTAATAATATATAACAGACTATTTACTGTATGGCCATCATTCTCATAAGTAGCATTGTTGTGTGATTTACATAGTTTTGCCTTCAAAACTCTGCAAAACTGAGAAAGATACTATTGTACCTCTAATGATTATGCTAATCTGATAGATAGGTTTTGACTCAACCTGCTTTTTCATCGCTCCTGGCCAATGAGGAGATAAGTTTTCAGACAGTTCTGAGTCTAATTATTACAATTTTTGCATCTCTTGATTTTTTTGATCAGTGAAACAAACACTAGAATCTGAGGTCAGACCCAGTATTTAAGAACTAGAGAGCCAACATTCATAGCTGATATGCACTGAGCACTTTATATAAGCCAGGCCTCAGTCAGGCCCTTTGTAGCAGAATCTCATTAGCCTTTTCCATTGCTTCTTGGAATTGTTCTTCCAGTTTTAAATGAACCTAGTGAGGCTCCAAAAGTGGCTCATACAAAGTTACTTAGCTATTAAGTGAGCTAGACTCAAACTTGGGTCAATCTGGCTCTAAAGCCATTGTTCTTAGGCATTCTGCTTTACTAAAGAAGTGAAATTTCATACTGTCACGTTGTATATCAGAACTTCACCCTGACCTTGTACAATAGTTCAATTGTCCAAATGCCTACCTAGGTAACTGCTTTGTTCTATATTCTAGTTGGATCAAGGTTGAAACCTTGATTTAGAAATTGTCTCACCAGTTAACAGCTCCCAAATGTGTCAATTCTCAGAAAAGAGAGGAACAAATTTTCCTCATACAAGGGAATCCTCCTCCACAGTGAAAACGAGGCCATTGCTTGACCCTTTTCATTGATTTGTCTGAATTTCCCTTCCACTTTGAAAATGAGGTATTTGGGAACTGAGATAACTGAAGCAAACTCTGGACCTTTGTTAGCAAAAGAAAGGAAAAGCAATCAACTGAGATCTTGGGCTTTGGAGAGGCATTTCATGGCCACCAGAATCCCCTTGCCAATCTGCCCGACTCCTAGTCCTTACATTCCTTGAACAACCAACAGGCCATTCTCCACTTTTTCTATTTCCATACGTGAATCTGAATACAAGTATATTGATGGAAATAATTACTATTTATTAGATGTTTACTCTGTGCTTGGCTTTTTGTTGCATGAGACAGGAAACTGGCTCTCTGGCCCAGGTCTATCTGTAAAGACCTCAGGGGAGAAAGAATGGATATAGAAATATTTGAGCACTAACTGAACTTCAGGTTGTCAGTTTTTCATATTCATATATGACTTCAAAATATTTTTAAAAAGCCATACATTTGGCCAGTGGCAAACATCTCTGGCCTTCTCCAGAGCATTAAATTTCTCAGTAGCTAAGAAAGGCTGTCCTCAATATTTTATTGCTTCTCCTAGTCTAGAAAGAGACCAATTAAAAAAAAAAAAACAGAAATGGTTGTGTGTGTCAGGAGGAGAGGGAAACACATCAAAAGGTGATGGAATCTATAACCAGGGCATCTATTTCACTTAAGGAAAATCATTTTGCTAACAGAATACATCTTTAGATACTTTTTTAGGTTCCTTGCACTGATAGTGAGCAGTGTGTACCTCCATATCTTCGTTTCTTTACCACTAGGGACTACTTTGAAGTTGTTTTGTAAAATTAAGGGATTATGAAATTGTTCCAAAGAGACAAAGTAGCTTTGGAGTTTTTAATTTATACTACAATGGCCTAATACAGAGAAGTTATGTCTACAGGTATTAGAGGATGGACTCTGTTGCTCTACGTACTTACAAATTTGCTTTATATTTTACAAGAAAGAGTGATTTCATCACAATGGACAGTAGCTTTCCCAGTGTATCCTTATTATAACCACTGTTGATTATACCTACCTGACTACTTATGAAACAGGCTCTTAAAATAGTTAATATTTATTGAGTGTTTATTATGTGGCAACTCTCTCCTAAGCCCTTTACTGCCCATCCCACCAATGAGAAAAGCACAGCTCAGAGGAGTTCAGTAATCTAGATTGTAAGGGGGTGGAGTTGATGTTTGAATCCAAGTCTCTTTGACTCCAAAGTCATTGGGCTTTATCTCCATAGGGATATTTGGAAGAAAAAAGCCTTCTTTTTAAAAGGCAGAATCATGCACGGAATCCCATGCAAGTATCAATTCATACAGTGCTCACTGTGTACAATCAAGACAGGAAATGGGATGATGCGAACCAGATTGGCTCAGAAGAGTGAGTTTCATGTGCAGCCCTGCAGGGGTGGAGGGGAACTGGCCCCACAGACAGCAGCAGAGTTTGTGTCTGAATGCACAACATTGCTCTTTACTGCTCTACGCTACTTTAAGTCCCCATTGGAAAACATTTGCCCAGAGCAGTTTCAGGTAAGGATGAGGTTAGTGTCTTTTTTTTTTTTTTTTTTTTT
>NW_022900915.1:13821034-13839461 GCF_012274545.1 Fukomys damarensis
TTGTGTTTTTTTTTTTTTTTTTTTTTTCTGTTCAATTTTAGCCAAGAAGCAATGCCCCCTGTGGTCTCATGAACACACTATGATATCCAAGTAAGCCTGTTTCTAACAGAAGACTATTTTTAAGAAAGATATGCTGTCGTGTGTCGGTTAAGGACGAGGACACATGCTGGGAAATGTGTCCATAGAAATTTAATCATATGAATATCATAGTGCATACTTATTTAGGGTGGGTCAGCCACTGGCCATGGTCTCCTAGCGACCTGATGAGTATGAGATATATAGGGCTTAGGCCAGGATAACACAGCATACTGTTTTACAGTCAGTGAACTTATTTTTATAAGTAAAATAACTGCACTCTAGTAATAAAAATGTACTAAATATATAAATCAGTAACAAGATTGCTATCATTATTACGTTCTGAACCTGATTGATTTGCTGTGCTCTTATATGATTGGAAGCTCGGTAGCTTTAGTCTCCCCTCCCCACCTCAAATCCCTAAGTAACGCATTGTATTACAAGTTTACAAAAGCTATGTGCATGGAGGTGGAAGAATCTTTCAGTGCAGTTATGGTTTTGTGGGACCACTAAAGTACATGTGACCCACTGCTGCCTAACATATGGTGTGGAGTGTGACCATATTAGAAAATACCTGGTTGTGAGAATCTGATTATATTAATAGGTAATCACCTTTTACTTCAACCATTTAAATATAAAGGTAACTGTGGGAAGTGGCTAAGGACTAAGATAATGACGGTGGCCGCCTTTGCTGGCATTCATACCCAGATGAATTCACCCAGGAAATCTGAAAAGCAATCCCAGGAGGAGAATACTAGCATCCCCATTTCACAGATGAGGAAACGGAGGTTCATGAAGGCTTGTGTAGGTTCAGCTCAGGGTCACATCCTAGCATAAGGCAGAGCCGCAACTGGAAGCCAAAACGTTTTAGTCTTGAGCATAAGCTGTATCATAGAGTCTATTTCCTGTATATGGTGAAACTAATTCACAAGGTGAAATCACAAGGCAGAGTGCCCCCTAGGGAATTGGGAGCATGGGACCACCAGGGGCTGCTTATGACTAAATTTCACTAATCTCCTTTTCTGTATATTGCCCAAATATACAGAGAAGTTCCCCCAAATTTACATGTTATTCATGCCTCGTGACACTTGAATTAATTATTTAGTGTACTGACAAATTATTAAAACAGACCACTGGGTCTCTGCTTTCATACATTTTAATGGTAACAGATATCAGTTAGTGCTAAAGGCCTCAGGTTAGGATTATCATCCTTTAAAGAAAAGAAAGAGCCCCAGAACTGAGAATCTTCCCACCTCCAACTCCGTGGTCCACAATATCTTCAGACTGGCATTTTTGGCAGTGTATCTGCAAGTGGTGTTCATGAGAATTGTGTTACCCCACATTAGCTTAGCAGAGTGTCTTAGTGTGTTCACATCTCAGCCAGTCATTGAAGAGACATTTCTGTGCATAGCACCAGGCAAGGGACTTCAGAACACACTCCCTACCAACAAACCCAACATTTAATGCTTTATAGACATGTATTTTCCATTTAGTACAATGCAACCCTCGAAACAGCCTTTTCGGAAAATTACTGTGTGGAGCCTCTTTTCCAGAGGAGAAAACTGAAACTCAGGAAGCTAACAAATTTAGGGTGACAGCCTTGTAAGTGGCAGATCTGAGACTATGTGATCAAAATATACAGTGAATTTTAAAATTTCAAAAATGTGTGAATTTATTACAGTAAAAGATACATTGCCATTAATTTTCATCAAAATGTTCCCACTTCCAACACACTCAGCCCATCCTTCTTGTTGCTTCCTGAAGCAGTTCTGAAGATTATCTTTCATGAGAGTCTTTATTTAAGCTGTTGTGGCCTTCAGGATATCTTGAATTCATTTAAAATATTCACGACAATTTCTGTCAAGCTAGTGTGTCCTTCTCCACTTTCTTCTCCACATGTGGCACCTGTGCAGCTTCTGGATCTTCCCTGGTCAAGACGATCGTGACGGTAAATGCTTTGAATTGACTAAGGACTTAGAGGCAGCCAGGGCAGCACAAGTAAAGACACTATCAAAGAGGACTGTCATAACTGCTTCGGGACATTGCAAGAGCAAGGGGATGAAGGTACTGGAAGTGAAGAGTGTTTCAAGAGGGAGCAGTCACAATGTGTTTTTTACAGTAATACTTTTTAAACATTTTTTCAGTGTTGTATTTTAAAACATACTTCATATAAACCTGGTCTGGGTGCCTTCAGCATCTGTACTCCTGTCACCAGTGCTCTGTGCTATGTACACTTTGTGCAACTGAATGTAGTTAGGTACCAGTATTTTATAAAAATGTAGCCCCAAGATAAGAAAAAACAGAACTTGGAGAGGTAACCCAGTGATTGTGTGGGTCTGACTCTGGCTTCTTTCTCATCCTGAATGTTTCCCTCTTGGACATGTGTGGATATCTTTGAGCTCTGCTCAGTGGGAAATTGTGCCCTTTATTGTACCCAGTATCTTACATAAGGTCTGATTTCCCCCCCAAAATGTGGAGAGACTCAGTCTGCATGGTGGCACCTCATACAGAGTAGCTGAGTACTGATAGTGTTTTTTTTTTTTTTGGCTTAAGTTTTAATTCAACTGTACACCTAAGGATAAATGTGTTTATTCATTCCTACTGAAGTCTAAGAAGTATAAGCTGGACCATTGTGGCTTCATCTTAGTCTTGTACATAGGGAAAATATCAACTGTATTCTATACTGCAAGTCAAGAAACAACCAAAAACAAGCATGTGTACTTGAAATTTTCAGCACAGAATCAAGACTGCCCTTGGGAAACTCCAGGCTTGATGGTGTACCATCAATCTTTACCTCTTTGAGGCAGAACTCATAACATTTTATTAGATGCTCCCAGACAGGAATCAAGCCCAGTTCCCATCATTTGCAGGATCTAGCATAGTCTTTGTAACCAGACACTATTAATTATCATTGCTCCTTTGTGTTTCCACTGATATTAACACAATTATGATCATCTCTAATGACCAGGCCTCCAGCATTATCAAGACTTAACCCCAAGGAGACTTGACAAACATGCTGTTAGAAAGACACTTTTCAGTGAAGCTTGGTGAAAATAATTTCCAAACCTTACTGAAAGAACCAAAAATTTCCCTCTAGTTTTGACAGTAAGAACTAAATAATATGCCATGGAGATGCTGCAGAAGATTGGGGCAAAAGGTGACATTAAACACCCTCTAGTATTTTTTCCAAACACCAGCACTTTTGTACTTCTTCCACGTCCTTTAAAATCTGTCTCCCATTCACTTTTCCCCTTACTGTATTGAAATGCCTTGTGCTAGCCAACTGTATCACTATAAGGAGCACAGAGATAATCAACTTATAAAGAGAAAAGTGCTGTTTAGGCCCATAGCTTTGAAAATCTCAGTCCATATTTGGGCAGATGAGTTTGGAGCACCTGGCAAAGCAAAACTGTTTGCCTTGTGGCCAGGAGGTAAAAAGACTGGAAAAGGAAGGGCTGGGGCCCTACTGTCCACTTCAAAGGCACCCCCCCAATGACAGGTGACCTCCCACTGGGCCCCACTTTTTAAAGCCTCTACCACCACAAGCTGGTGGCCAAGCAAAATTTAATACATGGTTCTTTGCAAGACATTTAAGGTCCAAACTATAGCATACCTTATGAATTAACCACATTTGAAATCTCTGTTAGAAACTGGATTTTTAAACGCAAGTTGTTATGGAAAATGCTATAATTTTATGCAATTAGAATTAATGGGAAATTATGTGTTTGTCTAACAGTGTATTCAGGCAACTGATGGTGTACTCTAATTCCTAGAAAATACATTACTAAAAAATTTATCAAATCCCTCGAGGCCAATAAAAGCTTGTATGTTTCCTTAAGTAGATCCCAAATGCTTTTCGTTAATGTTTTCAAAGCATCCTCTCTTAAATTAGTGGAATTTTCATCCTTTTTTTATAACTATTATAAGCTCCCATTTCTACCATAAGTTAAGTATTGTAGATCAATGAAAAATATTTTTAAAGCAAAGTAAAAGGAAATACTACCCATTTGAAATAATCAGGGCTCATGGGTGAGCCATTTGCTTATAAAGCTGCGCTTGTTTATTTGTCATAAGCCATTTGTTTATAAGAGAGGTACCTACTGTACCATTCCATAATAAGTGTCCAAAGAGCAGGCCTTCTGTTTCCCTGGTTTCAGCCAGAATTTGCTATGTTAACCATTCACCTTGCACATTCATGGACAATTAACCAGATTCTTACAATGCCCCCCTATTCTCTAGGAAGAAGGAAAGAACCAAACACAGCACTAGGCACAGGGTAAACATTGAACAAATAAGTACTGTCAATTGGTTGCTTAATTAACTGAAAACTGCTCTCCTTTCTGACAATGAGCACACACATTAGCACAATGGACGAGTGAGTCACTGAACTTCACTAATGCTCAAAATGACTTCATCCAGCCTTTCAGGAGGGCTTTCCTGTCCACTAGAAATGAACTTTGGAGAAAATACTTTCTGACCTATCAAATTATAAATTCATAAGTAGTGCTGGATACATAACATGTGTTCTGTTGTTGGGTGCTGAATAATTTAATGATCATAGAATAAATGAAGCATTTTATCACAAGGCTTAGGATCATTTTATTGTTTTGTTTTGTTTTACTTGAGTCTTGCTTCAGCTGTCCCGTCATATGCCAACACCCGATTCAGTGCCTGGCATACTGGGCTCAATAATTGTTGAATGGTTCATTTAATGACTAGTATTCAGCGTGGTTGTTCTGTAATGGAGTCGTCATCCAGTATGTGGAAACTTTTTATTGGCTACTAACTTATATTCTGCCCAGTAACTTTGTTCTGATTGGTGTACATTTCTCCGCACTAAAGGAGATATGTTTCATTTATGGTCAGTGGATTATTATCCTTACTATACCTGCAAGTGAAGGGGAAGAAGTTATGACCAATGCATTTTGCCAAGTAAACGTTAGCCAGCTGGAAATATGACAGAAGGGGGAAGGTTGAATTTATCATTTCTGTATAAGTACTACAGCATTTAAAGTTAGCCTTTTCTCTAGAGTGAAATAGGAAGATAAATCTCAATGAAACAGATGTATGACTGTGTGGACTTATTTTTGGTAAATATTAGCACAGTGCCGCCAAGATTTCTGAGCTTGTCTCAAATTATATGAAGTACGAAATCTGTGATAATGGTGAATCTTATTGGATGTGCTGATCCTGAGGCTGATGAACTACTCTTGATGTTTTCACTCTCTTTAGAGGAATGATACAAATCAGCCAGCATGCCATGTTTACTGTGAGGTTACAAGTATCAGAGGTGCATTCCACTGGGGAGATTTTTATCACTGTAAACAGAATTAGATACATCACAGAGGTGGATATTCAGGAGAAGCAGCTTGTCTTACTAGTCTTTGCACGAAATTGGTTTCAAAGACCATGGTTGTCCATGTGTAATGAATTGCAATTGCTGGGAAACTCTCATCTCCAACAGCCAACATAGTGTCTTAATTGTTTGGCTGTTAATTAGCTAAGGATGCTGTTTCAGTAAGATCAAAGAATTCAAGATAAAGCTCAGATTTTTAAAGAGGAAAATGTCTAATTAGCTTCCCCCAGTGCGTAACTCCATTTCTTCCTAGCCGATGAGTACAACAGGGGGAGAAAACCAATGTGCCCTAATTCACTCAGAAGGAGGGGACTGAAAACCCTCTTTGGGGTATTAAATGGCAGCTACAGAGACTGAGGAATGCATACATGGACGCAGTGACACAGAAACAGAAAAGCTGGACTGGAAT
This sequence comes from Fukomys damarensis, assembly GCF_012274545.1. Classification (NCBI taxonomy): domain Eukaryota; kingdom Metazoa; phylum Chordata; class Mammalia; order Rodentia; family Bathyergidae; genus Fukomys; species Fukomys damarensis. Next base: position 13,826,875 of record NW_022900915.1, read on the forward strand.
GGAAGTCTTAAATTCAATCTACCTGGTGTGGGCCTGGAAAATAATTTTCTCTAGTTGGTAAGGGTTTCACAGAATGCTCTTAGCCCCCCTCTCTCATTTGAGAGTTGGCAAAAGTCAATCATTAACCACATTAATATGATCCGTAGGTGTGTGTGTGTGTGTGTGTGTGTGTGTGTGTGTGTATTACTTGATCATCCTGCATATTATACTGGAGTTAGGGGGCCCAGAACTACATCCTGGAGCTGGAAGAGCTCCAAAGGCACCTTCACCTACTTCTCCTTGGTCCCCTACACAGGGCTTCCAGAAATAACCTTTTCCTTTTTGTGTGTGTTTCTTACACAGCAAGCAATTACCTGCACTAAAGCTATGAAAATAAGCACAGATCCACCTTATCTGAATCCAAACTGATTTGTGTCTTTGTTTTAAAAGAGAAACGTTGCTTTACTTCCAAATCAAATGCATACTCATCTAACTAAGGTCTTCACAGCACATATATTTGGATGGGTAGCATATTGACTGGACTTCTTCACATAATTGACTCTCAAGGGTACAATTACATCCGCCCTGTTCTCTGGTGTTATCTACAGCTACTGACAAAATATTTGTGACAAATCCTAACAAATGGATGCATTTCTTTATAAGTAAATAAATGAATAAAATAATTTTAAGCTTCAAGAAAAAGAGAAGTCTCTTATTCTTGAACAATTAAAGATAGTAAAGGAACATTTGCTGAACACATCTCCTCTCAGTCCCTGGAATATGCTGAGGGATTCACTGACATCATTTTCCAAGTGGGCGTGTTACATATTTTTGACATAATTTTGGAAAGTTTGGAACTCCTTGGTGATGAGAACGCAGACTCTGTAGGACCAAAAGAGCAAACAGGAAAGAGCACAGGAGCTGGAGGGCGAGTGAAGAGTCATGATGTGAACCCCAAAACTCACTGACATTGATTTCTCAGCTCTGCTGAGGATTCGCTCAGCTCCCTGACACCTGCCTGACTCTCCTCTCTCCCTTTGCCCCTCCCCGACATTCCTAACAACTTTCCAGACCCAAAGAAGCAAAACCACCAATTCAAACATGATTTGTTTATTCATGTAATTAGCCCCTCAGACTCACTTTCTAATTCATGTGACAAAAAAGGTAGTTGGTGCTTGCCCTTTACAGGCGTGGTAACAGGGATTGAAGTGTAAACCAGAAGACTTGACTTCTGCTTACTTGTCTGCCCTCCCAGAGCTTTCAGTCTTCGGCAAAGATTTATAAATTAAATAAATATGAACATTGTCTAAAAATGGGGAAACTATAGCAGTAATCAATATAGTGTGACCTTGGTGATGGGAGAGTCACACAGATCAACGAAGTGGAATGTGGAATCCAGAAAAATGACTGCACAAATATAGCACTAATTTTAAAACTTAGTTTGTTTTTAAAATTAACTTTTTTTCTGGAATAATTTTAGATTTATACAACAGTTGCAAAATAATACAGATAGTTCCCACATACCTCTTTAGTTTTCTCTAAAGTTAACATATTATGTTGCCATGGTGTATTTGACAGAACTAAGAAATAAACATGGGTAATATTCTAAACTAAATTCTAGGCTTTATTTGTATATCACTAGTTTTTCCAGCAATTTCCTTTTCTGTTCGGGATGCTATCTAGGATATCACATTACAATTGGCTAATTAATTTTTAGCAAAGGTGCAAAAGCAATCAAATGCAGAAATCCTCATGAAGTGAGGGTACTTAAGGATTTCTTAGAAATAACACCAGAAGCATAAATCCATAAGTGAAAACATTGGTGAGCTGGAGTTCACCAAAATTAGAAATATTTATTTGCAAAAGATACTGTTAAGAAAATGAAAGCAATCAAGACATACAGTAGGAGAAGATATTTGTAAATGGCATATTCAGACAAGAATATATCCAAAGTGTATGAAGAAATCTCAAAATTCAAAAGTAAGAAACCAGTTATTCAAATTTTAAGAACATAAATTCGGCCAGACATTCCCGCAAAGAGAATGTAGGGATGACAATCAGGCACATGAAAAGATGTTCAACATCTTTAGCCAACAGAGAAATGCAAATTAACGCCCCTGCACACCCATTAGAAGAGCTTAAAGGAAGGACACCGACGGCACCAATCGCTTGAAAAGATGTGGAACCCAGAAGTCAAACACACAACATAGTGCAGTCGTTCTGAAACATAATTTGGCATTTTAAAAAAATTAATTGTTTATTGGTGCATTATAGATATACGTAATGATCACATGTATCATAGGGGATTTGTACTCTACATGACATCTTAATTCGTCTCTTTTTCCCACTCCCCTACTCTTCCTCCAACCTGTCTCCTTCTTCTTTGCAAAAGCTGTTTCCATTTTTTCTTTCTTTTCTAGTTGTTTCTTTTCCCTTCCTGCCTTTCCCCCTCTTCCCTCGTTAGTTCCACTTCCCATTGAAACATTATCTTCCTATTTTACCATAGCTAGTATACATTTTAATCCTTACTTATGCTTTTAGTTTCTCATACCAGAGAATCAATGTGATATATGCATGTTGATTTATTTCGCTTGAGAATACGGCCTCAAGGTGCATTATTTACCTAGAAATGTCCCAAGTTTATTCTTTATGGCTGAATAGTAGTCCATTATATTTTTTAAAACCCATGTCTTTATCTGTGCATCAATATATGGGCATTTGGGATATTTCCAAGAATTAGCTATTATAATCTGTGCTACTATAAACATGACTGTGCATATATCACACTGTTATGCTCTTTTTAATCCCTTCAGAAAGATACCAAGAAGGGGAATAACTGGGTGAAATCGAACCTCTAATTTTAGTTTTTTGAGGGATCTCCACATTGATTTCCACAGGTGGTTGCACCAGTCTACACTCCCACCAACAGTGGAGAAGGGTTACTTTTCTCCACAGTCCCACTAGCATTTGTTGTTGGTTGATTTCTTGATAGCAGCCATTCTTTCTAGAGTGAGATAAAGTATTTTAATTTGCATCTCTCAAATGGCCAGTGATGTTGAACATTTTTTCATGTATTTATTTGCCATTTCTACTTCTTCATCAGAGAATGTCTATTCATTTCAGATAACCATTTTTAGATTGCTTTCACTCTACATCTGGTCTCTAACTTACTGTAATTTAACTTGCTTTTTCTATTTCATGATGGTACAGAAAAGCCATGCACATTAAATGGAAACATGCCCAAAATTTTAGAATTTTATCTTTTTCCAGCTTACTGATATGCACAATGTTACTCTTTCACAATGCTGGATGTCAGGCTTAAGCTGCAGCTCCCAGTTAACAACCAATACTTCACAATATGATGTTTGTTCATGTTATGATACTGTCAGCATCAATGTATTTTTGTAGATGCAACTTTGTTGCAAGTTGAGGGGCATCTGTAGTTGTATCAGAGACTGTATGTCCACAGAGCTAAAACATCTGGCCTGTACAGAAATAGTTCACCTTCCCCTGTTTTAAAGAAAGGAAAACACGTTAATCTAAAAACTTACACACATATATTTTTATAGAAGTTCTATCCATGATTGTCAAAAACTTGAAAAAATTCATGGTGTTTCAGTAAATGGCTAAGCAAGTTGTGGTGCATTCATACAATGGGTATATTTTAAAGAAACAGCATTTTAAAAGTACAAACTATTGGGCCAGGGATTTAGCTCAGTGGTTCCTCCACCTGCCTTGCAAGTGCAAGGTCTGAATTCGATCCCTGGTACAAAAAAAAAGAAAAAGAACGAACTATTAATATAGGCAAAAACTTAACAACCTCAAAAACACTGTGTCAAATGAAAGAAGCTACTTTCAAAAGATAACATACTGTCTTTTTCTATTTATATGACTTTTATTTTTGGTACCGGGAATCAAACTTGGGACCTTGAGCTTGCCTGGAAGGCACAGAAACACTGAGCTATATTCCTGATCCTTTATATAACGCTTTGAAAAGACAAAATTTGGTAACAGAAGAGCTCAGTGGTCACAGTGGCTTATAGGTGCTGATAGTGTGATCACAAACAGAAAGCACGGGGGAGTTTCAAGAAGTGACTGAATTGACCTGTATCTTACCTGCAGTGGTGGTGTCATGAATCTATACATGTGTGAAAATTCAGAAATGAACACCAAAAAAAAGCCAATTTCACTATATGTTAACTTAATAAATAAAAAATAGCCATCTGTCCAAGGCCCATAACATAGCCAGAAGGAGACATGAGCTTCTAACCCATTCATATCTGTCACTACATTAATATTTAACCTAATATTCCAATTTTCTAGAAGAGTAAACAGGGCTCAGAGGGGCTAAATCACTCAACTGGTGTTATGTTCTGTACCATTCGGAAGGCTGCACTGAATCATGGACGACTCTGATTCTATCGGACTAGGGAACTTACAAGGCATTCTAGCTTGGGCCCCTTACTTGCTATCCAGTGAGACGAGGTGCCTGGATCCCTCAAACATTTGTGTAGTTTCAGGCAGAGACTGGGGTACCCATGCCTCTGGGTATATCCGGCAGCAGCCATGCTATCCTCAATGTCTTCAGCGACAGCATCACACTCATGGCATCCTCTGGCCCACATAGCTTTCACACAGACCTCGGATTTATTTCAACTTTACAACCACTCAGGTAGAGAAGAAAACGGAGGCATACCCAGGTTAAACAATTTCCTCATCGTCACAAGTGACAGAGAAGTGCCTGAAATCTATGAAGTCTTACTCCTAGAACACATTGCACTTTCCTTTACTAATCTTAGCCTTTGCTAAATTCTGTTCTGGTTCAAGTGTTTAAATGTGGGATAGACATTCACAACTCTGTTGTGTGAAATGCAGCTTGGAAGACAGCTTCATTGACAAATGGATGCTTTCCTGAATACTGTCTACCAAGCTATCTGCTTGTTCTCTAAGAGCTTGAGGACAGTGGTCACAGACTTTCCCCATCAACCGAAATCATTTTAGCACGCAGTCCCCTGAAACCAAGTCCTATCTATCTTACTTCTTAGGCTCTCTCCTTCAGCAAACACAGACCCCAACAAATAAACTTTTTTCTTGACCTACAGTTCTTGAGGAAGAAAGTTGGGTCATCCAGCCAACCACCTCTGGTTTGCGTAACGTCTTTTGACAAAAACCTTTCAAATTGTTAACAATGACATTCAGTCGGCATGTTAGATTATGTAATAACTAACCTTGACTTTTCATTGTTCATTCCTCCTCTTCCCAAACTTATCTTTGAAACAGGTTTTCCCTAAGCATTTGAATCTTAAGTGTTTCAATCTTGAATTAGAAACCATGTACTTCTCACATATGAAATAGCAGAAATTTACATGAACAGAGATCAAAATTTCTTGAAGACCAAAAAAGAGCACTTGACTATTGTCTAACCAAACCTAAATGTTTTGTACTTTGAATAGAAGAATAAGACCCAGGAAATGAAATCAAATGACGCTGAAAGGGATGAATAGAGGAACAAGTCCAGGAGAATATAATTAAATGTCTACTCCCTCTTCAGTAAACTCACCTTCCCTCCACTTCATATGTCCTACAGAGCAGGGTGAACAGATATTGGGAAAATGGTACATGAAGAGAATATTGTAGCACGCGTATGAGAAAGCAGGCTTGCTCCAAAATAGGCTGGCACGATCAGTTGATGTGTTCTCAGTAAGGCAGGCTGTAATTCCATTAACTCACTGCTGTCTTTGAGAGTGTTCAATGTCTGCAGCTTCCTCTGGACAGGTGATTCCGCACCTGTACATCCAGGGCTAGAGAAGACTAAATATCACTTTGCGTGATCAGATTGTATTCGCTGAGTCCGAAGGAGATGTGGTGCTCTATGGTATGTATCGGTGTGCTTCTGTGTATTTCTTTACTGGGATTTCATGTTTTCACATGTGCCCACTTTCCTACTCCGTCTTCTTTCTGTGATAGATTATGCTACAGTGTTTCTGCAAGATATTAGCTCATTATTTCTGTCTCTTGTGACTTTCATTCTTAGCATTCACCCTTAAGGATCTGGTCCCAGTCATTGCTGGAGGTAGATCCGGAGATGAATAACACACACAAAATGATTTCTGGTTTTAATGTTAATGGCAACTGAAGTCTCTTTCCCTGTTCATTTATTTTTCTTGGAAATAATTCCTAAGGGCCTTTTTTTCAGGAAAAAGCCATCACAAAATAAACAGAATATCAAGTTTGTGTTTATGTGATGAGATAACAGTACTATCAAGACTGGTCACTAAGACTTTGACCAACAAATAAGAAAAAGAATTCAAAATTACTATTCTAAGTTACATGGAAGAAGAAATGCGATTTTGTGTAAATATATAATGGCTTGTCTGTGCATATATAAACATCCACGTGGGGCAAGCTATGGAAGGTGAGATCGCTATACATGACCACTCACTCCGTCAACCACAGCATGGTCTGGTGAAGAGAGCTCCATGTGGCAGCAGGGAGAGCAACCAGAAAGGGGACTCTCTAAGGAAAAGTCACTAAATGGACAGAATATACAGTACTGTCCCACCACCCCCAAAAGCACTTTCAGAGCCCTGAAACTAGAGTATTTGCGCTTCTGCTAATTAGTCTAATAGAGAATAATCTCTCTTTTTTTTCCAGCTTTAATTGAGTTTATTGGCATTTTAGGGTCTCATTTTTTCCCCTTACCCCTGCCCTCCCTTCACCCCCTCCTCCCCTCCCCATCAACAAACACTTTATTTCCATCTTTTCATTATCTCACGTTTTTTTCTTTTCCCTTATCACCCTTCCTCTACTCATCCCACCTTCCCTACACCTTTAGCTCCTTCCCTTTTCAAAATGTCAGTAATCTTATTCGGATCTTCTTTATTATTGCAGATTATTCACACCAGAGAAACTATTGGGTATTTACACATGCATGACTTATTTATTTCACTCAGGAGTATATCTTCAATATGTATCCATTTCCCTATGAATGAATCTATTTTCTCATTCTTTATGGCTGAGTAATATTCCATTTTATAGAAAAACCACTTTAAACAAAGAAACGTGATAAGATGACAGCAATTACTGCCGTGAAGAAAATTAATAGAAAATACAATAAAGAACAAAGAGGTAAGAAGAAAGCTGGGGAGTGGGTTATTTTATATAAGGTGGTTACTGTGAGCTTCTCTGAGATGAGACATTTCTAGTGAGGAAAAGGAAAAACAAGAGCCAGCCATGAGGAGTACGCAGGGAAGAGAGTTCCAGGCATAGGGAACAGAGAATGCAAGGGAAAAGAACTGTGCTGTGCTGGAGGCATAGAAGAGATATTCAGCTGGTTGGAACGTGGAGAGCCAGCGAGACATAGATAAGCAGTGAGATTGGAGCCACACAGGGACAGACAGACTGTGGTGATGCGCTAGGACCTAGCGATGGCAAACCTTTTAGAGACCAGAGCCCAAACTGCAATCCCAACCCCACTTCTTTACTGCAAAGTTCCAACACTGCAATTCAACCTGAATACTGAAGTTTTAGTTTAGAGAAAACAACTCGTCCATCAACATCTTTTGTCTTAAAAGAAAAACAAATAACACAGTGCCATAGGTTCCCCAACACTGCTAGGATATTGTAAGTGCAAGAACTATTCTGAATAAGACTGGTCTGTGAGGTGACATCAGTTCATTCCACCTGCTGGGAAGGAAGACCACTGTGAAGGAGACAGGAAGAGATGAAGCAGAAAACACCACTAGGAGCCGACTGTAATCATCTATGCTAAGATAGGTGCTAGTTAGCAGCAAAGAAGACCAAGCACATGACAGATGTATGACACACAATGCCAAAGGCCCAGCTTACTTGTTGGCTGTAAAGAATGAGGATGGAAAGTTATGGAGATGGCCCCTATGAACATTAATATTACTTTCCGCTGATGCTATAAACAGAGTAGATGTCTTCCTGGAAAAAAATGAACGTTTAATGCTGAGCACCATGATTCTTCCCTTACAGAAGAAAAGTGTGTGTAGCTGGTTATCACATAGGGCTTATAAGAGCAAAGTCATATTTTGGCTATGTGGTCTTAGGCTGGGCATTACTCGTCTTAGAATTTATGAACTACATCAACTGAGCTCCAGAATCCCTTGGAGATAGTGTGATTTTCATTGATGCAAAAATAGTCATTCCCTAGTTGTAAATAGCAGCATAAGTATAAGACAAACTGAATCAAACAAGATATTGGTGCAGGGCATCCCTCACCAGGATCTTGTAATCTCCAAAGTATTTTTTTATTGGGTTCTTCCTAGAGTTTATTTTTTGCCACTGATAGCACTGTAGAAAGTCCAGAGCAGGGAAGGGGGTAACCCAAACACTAACACCAGAGGGCAGCATGGAGCTATGCATGCCCAGCCCTGCCCCCCAAAAGAGCTCGGAGCCCTACCTGTTCTGATGAACGGCTGCACTGGGGGCAGGAGTCACTGCTGCTGAAGCAAACCAGGAAAGGGCATGTTCCTTTTAGTCAAGGTACCAGAAAGAGCATGCAGATGTCGTTGGCAAACCCTCAATACAATTGCAGATCACATAGTCCAAATAACAGATAAAGCTTTATTTTAATCTTTAGCTATTGTATTTGCAGTATCATGCTCTTGGCCCAGACAGATCGTTACATAGTATGTCATTTAAGTTTCACATCAATCCTATGAGCTATGCTAATTTTTGTCCCCATTGTACAGAAGAAAAACTATGCAGTTGCTGAAGATCACTGATGGGGACAGTTGTGGCTACCTATGAAAGTCTGTTTAACTATAAAACCGCTCCTCAAGGCTGTAACACTGCTTGTTCTTTCCCCAGTGGTATGCTGGATGCTCTGAGTATGTAAAGGAATACAGTATTAAATATGTTTGGTGTATGGAACTTGGCTCTTATCTATGAAGTACCTATACTTACAAAGTGAGGAGAACAAACTAAACAACGACAGAATCATACAAATGATTGTATGTAACCCAGACCTGAAGAACTTGGTGGAACAGAGTCTGTACAATAGCCTGATGTTGAGTTTTTCACTTGTATCACACAACTACTATAAACAGGGGCCTTCGATTTTTTTCTCAGTGAGTTTATTGGTCCATTTTAGGTCTACAGTGCAGCCACATTCATCATTGAGGTCTTGTACCTTTACACGACAGGTCTTGGTTCTCATTTTTCCCCCTACCCCTCCTCTCCCTTCACTCCCTCCCCTCCCCTATTTACAAGGACTTTGTTTCCATTTTTTCCTTTTCTCATATTTTTTCTTTTCCCTTATTTCCTTTCCCCTACCCTTTCCGCTTCCCCGACACCTTTAGCCCTTTTCTTCCTATTTTACATTGTCAGTTGTACAGTTTGGATCTTATTTACACTTTTCATTTTTCTTAGCAGAGCAACTGTTTGGTATTTACACATGTGTGTTTTATTTATTTCACTTAAGATATGTGTCCATTTTCCTATAAATGACTCTAGTTTCTCACTCTTTATGGCTGAGTAGTACTCTATTTTATAGAAAAACCACATCTTTATCAGTTCTCCAACTGATGGGCAATTGGGCTGCTTCCAAGTTTTAGCTATTACAAACCGTACTGCTGCAAACATGGGTGCGCATACATCACTGTGATATGATTCTTTTAATTCTTTTGGAAAGATGCCCAGCAGGGTCAAATGGAACCTCCAGTCCTAGATCTTTGTGCTATCTCCATACTGATTTCCACAGTGGTTGCACCAGTGGTCCTTCAATTTTAAAAGCATAGATGAGAGTCAGTGAGGTACAGTCACACATCCATTCATTCTCTAAATAGTTAATGGCATTTGTGACTAGGACAGACACTAGCTGTGACATAGAAAAATGCTAGTCCCTGCCCTTGAGAGGTTATAGTCCAACTGGGGATGGTGAAAAATAGACAATATGAGTAAATCAACAAATAAATGTGAGATTACTATTATTCATGTCATAAAAAGTGCTCCAAGGTGAGCTATTATCCCTGGCGATCTCAGATCCTGGACCAACAATTTCTTTTCCTTAACTCTTGTGACCGCTTTCATTCCAACCCCCCAGCAGCTCTGTTGCAAACAGGACTATTCTTCTGTAATCTTGATGTTTTCAAATTCCTGATCTCATTCTCATTAATATATGCCTCTCACACTCCCTTAGAACCTAGTCAGTCTTTCTGTCTTCTCTTGCCTGTTCTAGATGCAATGGAAGACAAATTCAGTTATGCCCTTGTTCCTGCTCTGGAGTTCTCCTGTCCTTCTGTCATACCCCATCCTGATAGTCTTGGCTCTGCCTTACATTCGATCCTGTCTTCTCCCAGAAGACTGTGGCTGCCCTGATTTTCTGCACGTGAGTCCTCTCCGGTGGAGCCTGGAAGTCATTCTGCAGGGTACTCACCTTTGCCTTCTGTTTCATTTTCCACCGGCCTTTTCTATTGCCTTCATATCCCACCCCATTTTATTTTTAGTCAGTCAACTCCCAATATGCAAAAAAATGTAAACATCCTCAGATCCTTAGGTCTTCACTGCAGAATCTTTCTCCTTCTATTATCATTTGTCTTTATTCTTCAGGCAAAGCAGGTGTTTTCCTCCCCAGTGGGCATTCCAGGATAATGGCATATGAGGAGATTCACACAGCATCCATTCAATCCAGCTGTAGTATTACAGCTACCACAGCAGACACAGCATAGCATTCTAGGATCAGGAGGAGCAGCACAGGAAGACTGGAGCACGATAGGAAAGGAGCAACTTGATACGAGGTGAGCCGAGAGAGATGGACCCTGACCCTGTATGACCTGTTGACATTTTGAACTTACTGTGTGATGGCACATATTTATAATCCCAGGACTCCAGGAGGCAGAGGCAAGATTACTACACATTCAAATCCAGCCTGGACAACTTTGTGACTTAGCAAGACCTTTAGCAAAATAAACAAAAAAAAAAGCAAAACAAAACAAAAATGGCTGGGGATACAGCTCAGTGAAAAGGCCCTGGATTTACTCCACAGAATCACAAAACACAAAACAGGAAATCAGTGCGAGAACATAAGCAAAAGCGTGGCATGGTCTGATCTGTAGTTTCCAAAAGACTACGATGATGATTTTGTGGGGACAAGATCAGCCGAAACCAGAGCAGGAATGGCAAACACACACACACACACACACACACACACACACACACACACACACACACACACACTTGTGTCATAAACCAGTGAAAGGTGGTGGTTTCCTGTGTATAAAAGCTCTGGTAGTTGAGTGTTGAGTTCCCTTCAGCCTCAGCAGCCCCTGGGCTCTGTGACTGATCTCTTTCGAAGCCCCAAGGCTCTGGCTCCCCTCTCCTCTGCTAATTTATCTTGTGCAGAGGGTCTGTGGCTCACAGTGCACACTGGGCCCTGGATGAAATGGACCAATCTGTTCCCTCCATGCTTTGGTGCTTCACCCCCACCAGGCCTTTGCTCATGCTGTCCCCTCGACCTGAAAATCCCTCCCACCCCTCAGCCTGTCCTGTGTTCAATTCTTCTGTACCATCACTCTGCTCACGACAGACAGAGTCATTCTCCTCACAGCTGTAAGTGTGTAATCTTATGATGTCACTATTATGCTAAGTCTTGCTTTGTTTTTTTGTTTTTTTTTGGTACGGTTGTCGAATTCAGGTCCTTGTACTTTCGAGGCAGGTGCCGGAACCACTGAGCCAAATCTCCGGCCCTGTCTTGCATTTTAATTCACTCATTTCTGCTGCCCCCTCAGCTGTGAGTCTTGGGAGAAGAAATGCATTTCACTGATATTTTTATTCTCTTCTGTAAACCTATACCACCTTGTGTAGTGGGCTACCTTAGTGAGTGTTAAATGCTTATTGTATCAAATCACGAAGAATCCAATTCACTCTAACTGAATTCAGTCCCGTCCAATCCAATTTGGCTCAGTACTTTTTTTAAATTTTAAATTGAATTTATTGGTGCCTTCTAGGTAGACAGTACAGTAACATTCATTACTGGGATCTTGTACCTTTACATGCCAGGTCTTGATTCTCATTTTTCCCCCTTACCCTGCCCTCCCTTCACCCCCTCCTCCCCTCCCTACCTTCAAACACTTTACTTCCATTTTTACATTTTCTCATATTTTTTTCCTTTTCCCTTATCCCCCTTCCCCTATCCTTCTCACTGTCACTACACCTTTGGTCCTTTTTTTCCTATTTCACGTTGCTAATTGTCCCATTAGGATCTTCAGTACTATTTTAGTTTTTCACACCAGAGAAACTATTAGGTATTTGCATATGTGTGACTTATTTATTTCACTTAGAAGTATAACCTCAAAATGTACCCATTTACCTATGAATGAATCTACTTTCTCATTCTTTATGGCTGAGTAGTATTCCATTTTATAGAAAAACCACATCTTCTTTATCCAGATTCCAACTGATGGGCAGATGGGCTGTTTCCAAGTTTTAGTTATTACAAACTGTGCTGCTATAAACATGGGTACACATATATCACTGTGGTATGATTCTTTTAATTCTTTTGGAAAGATACCCAGAAGAGGGATGGCTGGGTCAAATGGAACCTCTAATCCTAGTTCTTTGAGGTATCTCCATATTGACTTCCA
>NW_022900915.1:13839690-13893493 GCF_012274545.1 Fukomys damarensis
TTAGTTCTGTTGATGGTTTCTTTTGCAGTGCAGAAGCTTTTTAATAAGATGAGATCCCAGTTGTTGATTCTTTCTGCTAGTTCCCATGCTACTGAGGATTTGTTCATAAAGTCTTTTCCTATGCCAATGTCTTCCAGAGTTCTGCATAACTTATCTTCCAGCAAGTTTAGTGTTTCTGTTTTTATATTTAGATCTTTAATCCACTTGGATTTTAATTTAGTACATGGTGACAGATAAGGGTATAGTTTTAATCTTTGGCAAGTTGAGATCTAGTTTTTCCAACACCATTTATTAAAGAAGCTATCTTTCCTCCAGTGGGGACTGTCAGCTTCTTTGTCAAAGATGAGGTAGCTGAGTCCATCTGGAGTTGTTTTTGTGTCTTCCAATCTGTTCCACTGATCCTCAGGTCTGTTTCTTTTCCAGTACCATGCTGTTTTTATCACAGTGGCTTTGTAGTATAGTTTCATATTGGGAATTGTTATACCTGCTGCCATGTGTCTGTTTCCTTGGATAGCTTTTGCTATTCTAGGTCTCTTGTGGTTCCAAATGAATTTTTGGATTCTTTTTTCTAGTTCTGTGAAGTATAGTGTTGGGATTTCAATTGGTATTGCATTGAATCTGTATAGCACTTTTGGTAGTATGGCCATTTTCACTATGTTGATTCTTCCTACCCAGGAGCAGGGGATATATTTCCATTTTCTTATATCCTCTTCGATCTCTTTTTTCAGAGTGCTGTAGTTTTCAGTGTAGAGGTCTTTTGCTTCTTTTGTTAGATTGATTCCCAGATACTTCATTTTTTTTGGTGCTATTGTGAAAGGAATTGTTTCCCTAATTTCTCTCTCAGTGAGTCTGTTATTTGTGTACAAGAAGGCTATTGATTTGGGGGCGTTCACCTTGTATACAGCTACTCTGCTAAAAGTGTCAATTAAGTCAACAAGTCTTTTGGTGGAGTTTTTTGTGTCTTCAATATAGTGTATCATATCATCAGCAAATAATGACAGTTTAACTTCTTCCTTTCCTATCTTTATTTCTTTAATTTCTTTCTCTTGTCTAATTGCTATGGCTAATTTTTCCAGAACTGTATCGAAGAGGAGTGGTGATAGTGGGCATCCTTATCTTGTCTCTGATTTTAACATGAAGGTTTTCAGTTTTTGGCCATTTAATATGATGTTGGCTGTTGGTTTTTCATAGATAGCCTTTATTAAGTTGAGACATAGATCATCTATTCCAATTTTTTGCAGAGTGTTTATCATGAATGGGTGTTGAATTTTGTCAAATGTTTTTTCTGCATCTATTGAAAGGATCATGTAGTTCTTGTCCTTGACTTTGTTAATATAGTGTATTATATTTATTGATTTTCGTATGTTGAACCATCCTTGCATCCCTGGAATAAATCTGACTTGGTCAGGATGTGTGATCTTCTTGATAATCCTCTGTATTCTGTTTGCTAGTATGTTATTGAGGATTTTTGCATATATTCATTAAGGAGATTGGCCTGTAGTTCTCTTTTTTAGTTACATCTTTCCCAGGTTTGGGAATCAAAGTAGTATTTGCTTCCAGGAATGAATTTGGAAGTATTGCTTCTCTTTCAATTTCATTGAAAAGTCTGACGAGTAATGGCAGTAGATCTTCTGTAAATGTCTTGTAACATTCAGCAGTTAATCCATCAGGACCTGGACTTTTATTTGTTGGTAAGTTTTTAATTACATTTTCAATTTCACTGATTGTGATTGGGTTGTTTAAAATGGTTTTATCTTCTTCGTTCAACTTTGGTAATTCATAAGTATCTAGAAATCTGTCCATTTCTTCTGTGTTTTCCATTTTATTAGAGTACAGGTTTTCATACTATTAATGATCCTCTGGATTTCTGTGGGATCTATTGTGACTTTGCCCTTTTCATTCCTGATTGCATGAATCTGAGCCTTTTCTTTCCTGATAAGGTTTGCTAAGGGTTTATCAATTTTATTTATTCTTTCAAAAAACCAACTCTTCGATTCATTTATTTTTTTGTATCGTTTTCTTAGTTTCCATTGCATTGATTTCTTCTCTAATCTCTATAATTTCCTCTCTTGTTCGAGCTTTGGGTTTTTCTTGCTCTTGTTTTTCTAGGAGTCTAATGGTCATCGTTAGGTTGTTTATTTGAGCTTGCTCTGTTTTCCTAATGTGGGTATTCAGTGCTATGAATTTTCCAAGTAGAACTGCTTTCATTGTGTCCCATAGATTCCTGTATGTTGTATTGACATTTTCATTTATTTGTAAAAACTGTCTGATTTCTTCTTTAATTTCCTCTGTGATCCATTGATTGTTCAGAACAGTGTTGTTCAATTTCCATGTATTTGTCAAGTTCCTACAGTTTCTTATGCTATTGATCTCCAGCTTTACTGCACTGTGATCTGATAATATACAGGAAATAACTTCAATTCTTTTGCATTTATTCAAACCTGTTTTGTGAGCTAGTATGTGATCTCTCTTGGAGAATGACCCATGTGCAGCTGAAAATAATGTATTTTCTGATTTTGTGGGGTAGAACATTCTATAGATGTCTAACAAGTCTGTACATTCAAAAGCTTGGCTCAGTTCTAGTATTTTGTTGTTGATTTTCTGCCTAGATCTATCTATTTGTGATAGTGGGGTATTCAGATCCCCCACTACAATTGTATTAGTGATTATTTGGTTTTTCATGTTACTTAATATTTGTTTTATTTAGTTGGGGGCATTTATATTTGGTGCATATATGTTTATGATTGTCATTTCTTCCTCTTGGGTTGTTCCCTTTACAAGGATGTAGTGGCTCTTAATCAGTTTTGGTTTGAAGTTTGCTTTGTCTGTGAATAAGATTGCTACCCCTGCTTTTTTCTGGGCTCCTGTCGTGTTGAGAATTGTTTTCCATCCTTTCACTTTCAGTCTATGGGCTTCTTTTTGCACTAGGTGTGTTTCTTGTATACAACATATTGTTGGATTTTGCATCTTAATCCATTCTGCCAATCTATTTCTCTTGATTGGTGAATCGAGGCCATTGACATTGATAGTTATAACTGATATGTACTGACTTATTATTGTCATGTTGTTGTCCTTTTGTTGACTCTTGTTATATTTTGTCCTCTCCTTTTAGTTTCTTGCCTTGGCTATTTGATTTGCTCTGCTGGGCCTCCTAGTGTTGTGATCTTCATTGTCTTTTTCTAGGATATTGTTTAAAAATCTTTGTAGTGCTGGTTTAGTATTCATGAAGTTTCTCAAGTGTTCTTTGTCATGGAAGTATCTTATTTCTCCCTCCATTTTGAAAGAGAGTTTTGCAGGATACATCAGTCTTGGTTGTAGGTTGTTTTCTTTTAGGACTTGAAATACCTCACTCCAGGCTTTCCTTGACCTGGTGTTTGTGTTGAAAAGTCTGCTGTGATTCTGATGGGCCTTCCTTTGCATGTGATTTGTTTCTTTTTTCTTACTGCTTGTAGTATTTTGTCCTTCTGTTGGGTTTCTGGGATCTTGATTATTATATGTCTAAGTGTAGATTTTTTTTGATCATGGGTAGTTGGTGTCCTATATGCCTTGCTTATCTGTATGTCTAATTCTTCCCCTCAGTTTGGGAAGTTTTCTGTCATTAATTCTTTGCACAGCTTTTTTAAGTCATTTGAATTTTCTCCTGGTACTTCATGGATACCTATCAGTCTTATGTTATTCTCCTTTGCATCATCTAGGAGTTGTTGGATCGATTTCTCATGCTCCCTTACTGTTTTTAAGAGAACTCTCTTTTCATGGTCACTGTCTGCTATCCTATCTTCTATTCTGAGATTCTATCTTCTCAATCTTTTAATCTGTTGCTTATGCTTTCAATAGAGTTTTTAATCTCCTGGATATCTGTTTGTATCTGTTTAATGGATTCCATTTCTTTCCTATGTTGGGTGTTCATTTTTTCCATTTCTTTCTTATTCTGGGCCTTCATGGTTTCTATTATATTCCTAAGCTCATCTATTTTTTTTGTCAGTTTCTGTTCTGGAGTCTTGAATTGTGTCTTTCATTTTGCTCATCATCTCTATGGTTATCTGGGAAATAATTTCTGTTTTGAATTTTTTTAGAGCTTGATTGATCAGTTTTGTTACTTCCTGTGATGTGAGTTCTGATTGTCCTGGAGGTTCACTATCTGATTTTTTCATTCTCCTTTGCCCTACTATTTGCCTTTGGAAAGTCTGTTTTTGTGGCTTGCTTAAGTGTTTCCTCATCTTTATTTTTGCTATTGGGTTGCCCTTGATTCAATCTCTTGGTCATTAAATCTTCGTGATATCGTTGTTTCCCAGTCTTTGATTCTCTAATGACTTATAGACATTCTCATTTTCATAACTGAGAAAACAACTCATCAACAATCCCTATTCTAGTGTTGTGATCTTCATTGTCTTTTTCTAGGATATTGTTTAAAAATCTTTGTAGTGCTGGTTTAGTATTCATGAAGTTTCTCAAGTGTTCTTTGTCATGGAAGTATCTTATTTCTCCCTCCATTTTGAAAGAGAGTTTTGCAGGATACATCAGTCTTGGTTGTAGGTTGTTTTCTTTTAGGACTTGAAATACCTCACTCCAGGCTTTCCTTGACCTGGTGTTTGTGTTGAAAAGTCTGCTGTGATTCTGATGGGCCTTCCTTTGCATGTGATTTGTTTCTTTTTTCTTACTGCTTGTAGTATTTTGTCCTTCTGTTGGGTTTCTGGGATCTTGATTATTATATGTCTAAGTGTAGATTTTTTTTGATCATGGGTAGTTGGTGTCCTATATGCCTTGCTTATCTGTATGTCTAATTCTTCCCCTCAGTTTGGGAAGTTTTCTGTCATTAATTCTTTGCACAGCTTTTTTAAGTCATTTGAATTTTCTCCTGGTACTTCATGGATACCTATCAGTCTTATGTTATTCTCCTTTGCATCATCTAGGAGTTGTTGGATCGATTTCTCATGCTCCCTTACTGTTTTTAAGAGAACTCTCTTTTCATGGTCACTGTCTGCTATCCTATCTTCTATTCTGAGATTCTATCTTCTCAATCTTTTAATCTGTTGCTTATGCTTTCAATAGAGTTTTTAATCTCCTGGATATCTGTTTGTATCTGTTTAATGGATTCCATTTCTTTCCTATGTTGGGTGTTCATTTTTTCCATTTCTTTCTTATTCTGGGCCTTCATGGTTTCTATTATATTCCTAAGCTCATCTATTTTTTTTGTCAGTTTCTGTTCTGGAGTCTTGAATTGTGTCTTTCATTTTGCTCATCATCTCTATGGTTATCTGGGAAATAATTTCTGTTTTGAATTTTTTTAGAGCTTGATTGATCAGTTTTGTTACTTCCTGTGATGTGAGTTCTGATTGTCCTGGAGGTTCACTATCTGATTTTTTCATTCTCCTTTGCCCTACTATTTGCCTTTGGAAAGTCTGTTTTTGTGGCTTGCTTAAGTGTTTCCTCATCTTTATTTTTGCTATTGGGTTGCCCTTGATTCAATCTCTTGGTCATTAAATCTTCGTGATATCGTTGTTTCCCAGTCTTTGATTCTCTAATGACTTATAGACATTCTCATTTTCATAACTGAGAAAACAACTCATCAAATCAATCCCTATCCTTTATCCCTACCGATACAAACAGGAACATAATGGGATCAATCACCACCTTTTTAGCCCACCACGCCTCTGCAGAGTGGGTCCAAGGACTGGCTCAATCAGGGGATCTAATAGCTGGGGCGGTGGCGGGGGGTGCGATGGTGCTACCCTCCTGGAGCTGTGTCTGAGCCAATCACTGGCACCAGCTGGAAATGGCACGGCTTCAGAGGAGGCTTGTAATTTGGGCTAGGCCGTGCAGCGGAGGTGGCTCTGAGTCCAGTTGGTTCAGTACTTTGTGCTTTAGCTATTTCCTTTATGGGTTTTTAAACCCTTTGTGGGTAGGAACATCTCTGCTCATGTAGTACACATCTGATAAATGTTTATTGGCTGTTTTACTTAAAATTAAAGACATAGCTTAGTTTATGACATAAACTGTCCCTGCATTTCCATTTTTTTGTATTTTATAAATAGTGCTACTTGCTTTTTGTGACAAATGTGATATATTCGAAGTTTTAAAGTTATAATAAAATTACGCTCAGATAATATAATGTGCACTTTGAAAGAATTCCAGTATGCATAGGGCTAGTAAGATCAATGAGTTTAGTGTATATAAAGTCATCAACATGTTACATTATCTTGGCAGGCTGTTTTATAGGGAAAAAAAAAGAGTCATTACTGAAGGGAGGCTGTATAATGGTGATGATTTAAGGGACCACAAAGAACCTTCCTCCAAATATCTGCAACACCAAAGGGAAGCCTCTAAGTTTCTCACAGCTGAAGGTGACCTTTGTCTATGCTAACTGCTCAAGGGTAACATCTGTAATGGTGGGGGTCCTATTGCATATTCATCTGCACTGCATTCAGGGTGCTTTACAATCTGAATCAGTCTCACTTACCAAGCTCATCTCTAACCTACACACTGTCTACCTCTTACAAAATGGAAATGCCCTTGTAAAGGACATCACATATTTTTTCATTGTGATAAAATACACACAACATAAAATTTACCATTTTAACCATGATTAATGTACAGTTCAATGGCATTACGTGTATTTGCATTGTTGTACAACCATTACCACCATCTGCAGACCTTATTCATCATCCCCAACTAAAACTCTGACCCCAAACATGCCTTTTTAAAAAAATATTCAAGTAATGTCTTCTAATGATAGGAAATTCAAAAATATCAAAGTGTATGAAAAGTATAAATTCTTTCAATGTCCATTGTATATTGACTTTTTGCTCTTAACAATTTGTCATATTCCTTCTGGTCTTTTTGCATGCATAAAACAGAGAGATGTATTAACAGAAATATGTTATTTTCTTTTAAAAATTGAATCTCTATACATATATACACATATATGCAAATATACATGTTATTACTTTTCTCATGTAACCAAGAATTATGGACATTCTCCCATGTTCTGACGTGTTTGTTTCCCATTCTTTTTACTGTCCACCAGAATTCTATAGTACAAATGTACCATAATTTATTGCCCTAATGATAGACATATAGCTTTAACGTTTTCTTTTTGTTTTAGAGATGGTGTCACAAGACAGTACACACCCAAGCAAGCATTCCTGTACAGCACATTTCTAAAGGTCAGATTCCTAAATGTAAATGTTTGCACATTTTTTTAAAGAGTTGCTGTATGATATCACATTACTCTGTGGTCATACTAACTGCTGGTTTCCCAGCAGGTTGGAAAAAAAATGGCTCTGTGCTCAGTGGGCACTGTTAACTCATATCCTAGTGTGGATTTTCTGTTGCAAGCTGCTCCCCTTTTCATGAGGAGTCTGGGTGCTCTCAGAAGAGGAGCTTAAAAAAAAAGAAGAAGAAGAAGAAGACTCCAGTGAAGCTGTTTATTGATGGTCATGGTTCATTGATTCTGTTTCAGAAAAGGAGAGACCCATGAGCTCAAATGTGGGCTTCTCACTTCATTATGCAGAGCAGAGATGAAGAGTATGTTTTCCTGTGCTTGGCTTGATCGTCCTCATGCACAGCTCTTTGCCACACTTTGCACCAAAGCCCTGGCTTCCAGGCCAACCCTGTATGTGGTGTCAGTGCTCACTGGGAATGGGGGTGTGCCAGGGGTGCCGTCATCTTCAGCTGTAGTCAGTTCAGACCGTCCAAACACCTACAGAGAAGAGTGGCTGGATTGGGAATCGAACTTGACACTTCTCAGTATTTTCTGCTGAGCTCTAGAAAACTCCAAAACAGATCTGCCATCATCTGGGGTAAAGAAGACTATTTTGAGTTTTGTTTTGTTTTTTTACTGGTGATCAAACTGGGTCAACATTTGTACTAAGATATGACTTTGTATTTTCATAGCCTAAACTTAAATTCATTGGAAAAGTATGCAATTCATTTAATTTCCATTAAAGTCAGTGGTTTTAATTAAGGAGAAAATTAAGAAAATCTAAAACTTGGAAAGGCAATTGGTTTTGTTAGTAAAGGACCATGCTAAGTCCTGCAAAAAACATCTAATTTTCTACAATTAACTCATTTCACTAATTAGAAAGGCAGTCACGGATACAAGCAGAAAAGCAGACTGCTGAGCTGGAGTTTCTAATAATTCAACTCTGAGGATAACTGCTAAATAGCAGAAAAACATTAAGCCAATGTTTTTCCTGACATATTTCATGGCAGATCTTCATAACACCATGAAACAGGCCTCTTCTCAGTGAGAATTCTGCTGATTGGATTCTCTCTTTTTGTTGTTGTTGTTTTTGTTTTGTTTTGTTTTGTGGTGCCAGGGATCAAACTCAGAACCTTGCACTTGCGAGGCAGGCACCATGCCACTGAACTAAACCCCTAGCACAATGGGCCTTATATTTTAGAGCCAACCCTGTTGGAAATGAGGTGATTCTCTTCAGAACAATTTTCCTAGGAGCCTAGATTTTAAAGGAAAGAATATCTGATCTTATGCTCCTTGCAACTAAGACGAGGAAAGGAGACTTGAGAAGATTTGATATGTGGCCCTGACTTTAGTTTTAAAATTCACCAGGGAGATTCAGACCTGGAAAAAATCTAAATGTTCATTGTGTAAACACTGAGACACCAAGTAGTGCCGTTGTGATCCATTTGAAGCTATAGACTGAGTTAGAAGTCCTTCAAATAAGGGCAAGGATTCCTCTCACATACAGAGAGGTTGCCCGCATGTTGTAGGAGACTCAGCAAAATGTAGAGGTCAGAGAGAAAATTAGGGAAGAGGGGAGAAAACGATCAAGTACCCTCTATGTGTCAAGCAATTGGCTCAATACTTTTAAAATTATCTCCTCAAGGTCTCTGTAAAAGTGATATATTTACTCCATGTTTTCAGGTAAGAGAGCAATATTTCAGAGTTTCAAACTTGAGTTACACACCTGCTGGAAGATCTGAAATTTGTATTCAGCTTTGGGACTCTACGGTCTTGGCTCTGACCTGAGTGTGATAACAACAGTCATTTTGACACTCGTGTGCTCGTAAGTTTGTCACTTCAGCGTCCAGTCTTTAAGGTTCCTTCTAGATCTACTCGTATACTGTTACTCGGATGATGGGCTTAGAAGAGTGTTTCTCTGTCCAGGTAGTTGGGGCAGAGGGAATGAGTTATATCCGAGCTCCCTGGATGCTGCTTAAGACCGCAGCCACACCTAATCTCCACCCACTATACTTTCGCACAGGATTCCGGCGAACTCTGTCAGGGGTGGGAAGGGTGTAGGCAGCAGATCTGGGATTTAAATTTGAGAATTGTCTACCTTGTCATCACGTCACTGCTTGCTCTTTTACTGTGTTTCTCTCAACTGAATTATTTCTCTCGACTGAATTGCATTTACTGACCACAAAGGACTAATGTGTCTTATTTTGTATGTTTTGCACATTTTGTAATCAACTTGTCAATTTCTAATGAAAACTCTGCTGTTTTACGGAAATGCATTGAATCTATACAGAAATTTGAAGGTACAGATACCTTAACAATATTGAATTTTCTAATCCGTGAACATAATATATTTCTCCACTTTTTCTAAAAATATCTATTTTCTCTCAGAACCGTTTTGTAGTTTTCAGTGTAGAATTTTTGTGTATCGTTTATTAAATTGTCTCAAGATATTTTTTTTTCTCATTGAGTTTATTGGTACATTTTGGGTATACGGTGGTACAGTTACATTCATCATTGGGAACATGTACCTTTACATGGCAGGTCTTGGTTCTCATTTTTTCCCTTATCCCTGCCCTCCCTTCACTCCCTCCTCCCTTCCTTATTTACAAATACTTTATTTCCACTTTTTCATTTTCTCATTTTTTTCCTTTTCCCTTATTACCTTTCCCCTACCTTTCCATTTCTTCTATGTCTCAAGATATTTAATATTCTATTGAAAATGGTATTAAGTTCACTCTTCAAGTACGTTCTATTGTGTCGAAATACAATTCATTTTCACATATTAACTTTATTTTCTGTGATGTTTTATACTATTAATTCATTAATAAATTAAGAGACTTTGGATATGAAAAGTCCTGCTATTGAGGTCCACCTGACAAAAAATACTTCATAAGCAACATAATATCACAACCTCTGAATATATTGGGTAGATGGCAAAGGAGAAGTCGGGTTGCAGATGGAATTCAGGTTTCTAATCAAGTTACCTGATAGGGATGATGTTGGACTATCTGAGTAGGTTAATGTAGTCAGAGGGATCCTTTAAAAATGGAAGACAGGCAGAAGAGAGTTAGAAGGATACATAAAGATCAGAGAGGTGCAACACTGTTAGTTTTGAGAATGAGGCCATAAGTGAAAGGGTACAGGTGGTGTCGAAAAGGTAGGAAAGGTAAGGAAAAGATTATTCACATGAACCTCCAGGTTAAACCATAGTTCTGCAGCCCCCTTGATTTTAGCCCAATGAGGACTATGTTGGACTTCTGACATCTACAATCATAAAATAATGAATAATGTGGGTTTAAACCACTAGGGCTGTGATGATTTGTTACAACAGCAATATGAAATCAATACAGATTTGAGGAGAACTTCTGATGGGGGGAGAGCAATACTCTTTTCACTTTTCCTCTCTTCACGGAGCCCACTCCATGATAGCATCCTGTACACTGCCAGATTGGAGAACAGGTTCAGGCAGGAATAATACTTGTCTGGCAACATTCATGATGTAAAGCTGACAGACCATCTGGAAGGTCTGAAGGCAGATAGTAGATATTAATAAATGGGTGCTAGATTGGGAGAAGAAAGCTTGGTAGATGCCACATGGTACCTGCTGCAGTCATGAGGATTTGTAAGCACAGATGAAAGGCCATGTTGGAGGATGACTTTTAATGAGGAAGAATTCCATTTTGAGGAAGTAAGAGGCTGCAAGGTATAAAATATATATATATATATATAGTAATATATTATATATTACAATATATATATTGTAATATATAATATATTACTATATATATATATATATATTTTATACCTTGCAGCCTCTTACTTCCTCAAAATGGAATTCTTCCTCATTAAAATCCTTTCTACATATATCTTATATACACATTATACCTTTCTACATATATATAAGATATATACAATTATACATATTTGTATATCTATATAAGATATATACAATTATATATTATACATATTATACCTCTCTCTCTCTCTCTCTCTCTCTATATATATATATATATATATATATACATACACCATACACACACACACATATATATATGTATATATATATATATGTTTGTAAGTAAGTGAGGTCAACTCATTTTATACTAGTAACAGTTTATACTATAACAGTGAAATTATTAGATACTCATTGATTTCTTAAGTTTATGAGTGAAATACTATAACTGTAACCAGGGAAGATTGAAAGTTGCCCTTGTAATACATCGTGCTTGCATATTTATTTTTCAATCTCTGGATGAAAAGAAAAGAACTTGAGGTTCTTTTGCATAGTGTACAAAGCCCTGTGACTGCCCTCTTTCTTTGCAAGCTAGACCCAAAGGGAGTCCCGATTGTGGATTTATCATTGATGGGTATAATAGTGTCATGTGTCTGAGTTGTGATTTCAGTATGCTTACTGCCAGTTCTTTTTGTTATTTTGCCCCTGGCTATATTTTTAATAAAGAATAAGGCAAAGATCAATGAGGAAAATGCAGTGTATTTTTATCTTCAGTGCATGTCGGTAAGAATGATGCTTTGAAGTTTTACTTAATAATGAAATTGTAGCTACAAAGACCAAATCATAAATAAAAGTGATTTTGCAATAAAGCTAGTCATAGCATTGTAAAAATATGTCAACATCGTGTGCCATATAATAGTTGCCTCTAAAACTGGTTCTATCTGTATTTACTCTTCAGTACCACAGTTGGTCATCTCATTTCTACTGCTTGTGTAGACAAAGTCTGAAATAAAAATGATTAAAATAACAATGAATACCCCTGTATATTTATCTACATTTTTCCTTGCAGAGTGACAATTTGGAGATAACCAAAGGTCAATTCTATAATTCTCATTCTTATAATAAATTTTTGTTACTCTTCCAAAAGAAATCTATATGCTATTTTATCACTCATCAATAGAAAAAAAAACATGGTATTAGCAATGTCCCTTTTTTTATGTGAGTTTCTGACTTAAGGAAACATGGCAGTGTCCACTGACTTACTCTGACTGCCACACATGCCCTTTCGGTTTCTCACTTTTCAGTTAAGTTAACACGGAGTGTTTCCACAGTGCCAGGCACCGTGAGAGGTGCCAAGGACACAGAAATGGATACAACGCTGCTCTTTTCTTTGCGAAGCTCGTGCTGTGATGGGAGAGATGACTGAGTGCTTCAGATCAAAATGGATGACCGTGAGGGCCCTGAAGACGGAGGAGTTTATTGTTCCTGGAAGGAAAGAAAATCTTTCCTAGAGATGTGGAATTTGAAGCGGACCTTGAAGGAAAAGGTGAAGGCCGATGATTGTATGTTTTGCACAACGCAACAGCATGAAAACTCTAGAGAAACTTCTGGTCGTGTCCTGTGAGCTGCTTAAGCGACTGAAACTGAGTGTTCTGGGGACAGGGATGGCTAAGGGGCAGCAGCTCCCGCTAACCTCCCTTCAGCACACGTCACCAACACCTCTTACGAAGGCTGTCGATGACCCCATGTGCTCTTTTTTAAGCGGGGAGAAAAAAGATAAAAGAAAAAGATGGTAGCAGAGGCTTTCAGAAACGTCCTGGCTCTGAGATGATGTTAACAAGTTAACCTGGGGAGGACTGACCTGAGGAAAGTCATGCTTCCCTCCAGGGTTTTTGTGAGGACGACAGAGAGAGAGAGAGAGAGAGAAATGTGTGGTGGAAGCATGCTCTTGGGGTGACGGTGACGGTGATGCGAGGGACAGGGCTGGTCTCTGGGACGCCTGGGGAAGAGGGCCTGTCCTGAGAGGTGGCCGAGAACATTATCTTGGCTACCGTGGCTGTGCCCCGAGCAACTTCCTGCACATCTGCGCTTCCCTTGCCGTTGTTCCTGTGGCTCAGGTGGCCTTGGCAGCTGCTCCAACTGCTGCTGCGGGTGACCTGACTGCTGCGGGGAGCCAGGCAATGGTCTATGAAACCCACGCTCAACTGGAGAAAAGCAGCCGTAAATAATTCCAGCTACAAGATCCCCTTCTTTCTTCTTCGTCTCCCCTGCCTGCTCCATCCTTGCTCACTTAGCGTTTCCTTTGCATCCACTTTGATTCCCTTTCATTTTCTTGCACCATTCACGCCCTTTGCCCTCCCTCTGTCCTCCCCACTCCCTTGCCTCTGTTTCTTCTGCCTACACACTTGCTCCTCCTCCAACTCTGTTTTTTCCGCCACGGTTGTGCAACGGAGGATGAGAGGTCAGAAGGCACAGAGACTGCCCCGCTTCTCATGTGATGGGGGAGCAGCTTCGTCCTCCGGGGTTGTGTTTTCCTCATCGTGCAATCTAAAGGGTTGAACCAGGACGCTCTCCAACTGTTCTTTCTACCTTAAACTCCCATCCAGTTACTTTGTGTTATATGTGCCTTTGTGCCTGCTTTTCCTGTTCCGGCTGACTCATCTGGCCCCCTGCCCTTCTCATCCGTATGCCCACTATTGGGTTCAAGCCACCATTACTTCTCACAAGGTCCACTGTAGTATCCTCCTGGGCTACAGGTCCCCCAGCCTCTGTTCTTACCCTTGTCCTGTGTGTCATCTACACCAAAGGCAAAGTGACCTTTTGAAGCTATAGATGCAATGCTCATGCCTCAGTTTGAATTCCTCCACACTCCTCCCTAATCCTTGTCTATCTTATTACTGTTTATTTTCTTCAGAGCAACTGTTATTGCCTGAACTTAACCTTTATTTACTCGTTAATAGCTTAATGTGAAGGTATTAGTTTAACTCTCTTCCCTGCTAGAATGCCGGCTCCGTAAGGGAAGGACTTGTCCTCTTACTCCCTCTGTACCCTCACCAAGTGGGCCAGGACTTTGCATTCAATACATGCTGAATGAAGAAACCTCTTTTTGCCATCAGACCCATCTCTCCCCTACAGTTCTTTCCTAACCATGTAAGTTATCCCTTTCAAAATATCTCCGCTGGCCAGAAGTTCTAACTCTCCTTCTCCATCAGTTGAGTCAACCTCTCTCCTTCAGTTTTCTCCATTCACTGGGTCCTGTGTTCTCATGGAAAATGGCCTCGAAAAGCAGCCACTGTGAAACTGGTTACTCTCTCCCTGTAATTTTAATGTGTGCAGATTTCTTAGGTTGCAATAGCACGGCAACTCATCGCCTCTAGTCTAAATCACTATCTTACAGTGCCAAGAAAGAATTTCCTTGAGAAAATTTGTTACAATCTTCAATACCCATGCTTGATTCTGAGGAAATGAGTAGTTTCTGTAAAACAGCTCTTTCTAGGAGGTAACATGAATGGGCCCATTTTACAGATAACAAGCTGGGGTGGAGGCAGAAAGGCCATGTAGCTGAGTCAAGGTCACAGATACAGTGAGCAGTGCGTCAGGATTTGAATGGAAAATGTGCAGTCACATTTCCTTCCATTCTAGAAATAGAATGATTCTGTTTAATTTTTATTGTAGAACTCACAAATAAGTGATGTCCCTGATTTCTATATTTCTTGGCTTTTCTGTGGTCATTTCCTTCTGTTGTAACTGGTTATGTCTGTCCTGCTCACTGAACTTGCACAGTGTCCACAGAAGTACCTTCTACCCAGTGGATACTCATCAATATTTGTGAAATGAATAAATAATTTGCATATTAGGATATGAGACATAATACAAAACCAGATAATTCTGTGCATAAAACTCTACTTTCATTGATAGAACTTTCCCTAAAATATCACTAGCAATGACATATTTCATCTTTTGAGAGTACATTTGATTTTTTGCCTTGGCAAACAACGTTAGACTATTTTTTGTTCAAAAAGAATATATGATCATAAAGCCTGACCACAGTTTTTCTTGCCCTGAAGTTAGACTTATTTACCAGAGCTACCTTTTGTACTTTGGAAACTTTTGTCACTCTGGAAAGCCCCTAGATTCCATCTCAGCCTAAGCACATAAAAGAAAAAATGGATTGTAAAGGAATCAATTATATTGAATATAGTTATCAAAACATAAAAATTACAGTACAGTAATATACTTGCTTATATGCTAGTTGCTTAATAAGTAATATACTTGTTATTCATAACACTAAATAGCAAGGTCAAAACAAGTCCAATGTCTAAAATGCAAAAATATGTTCGGACACCAAGAAAAGACTGAGCTGCTTATTGGTGTATAAATTCTAACACATTTGGTTGTTCTCAAGTTCAGTCTCACAGTCTTCTTCATAGCAACTTTGTAACTACAGGTAATGAACACAGTTGTCATTTTAATATATTTCCTGTGCATAAATGAAGTGATATACTGAAAACTTGATCCTTGACTATTATGACTTCATAATTTTATTTATTGATTTTAAATAGAAGTTTAAAGTAGCTATGCATCATATAATTTTAAAATTAAAAAGTTTAAAAGAACATTACAGCCCTTTCTAGTTCTGCCTACTGTCATTTGGGTCTCCTCTTTCAAGGAAATCATTATTATTAGTTTCCTATGTATTCTTTAAAAATATTTGAAAAGAAGGGAAAGGAGTTAATATGAGAAAATGAAAAATAATGGAAACAAAGTCTTTGTAGATAGGGAGGGGGGTTGAAAGGAGGGCAGGGGAATGGGGAAAAAATAAGAACCAAGACTGATTATGTAAAGGTACGAATTTCCAACAGTGAATGACACTAAATTGTATGCATTAAATGTACCAATAAAATTAATTTTTAAAAAAGTTGAAACATGCAAGCAAATGTATTTATGTATTCTTTTACTCTATATCATACTATTCACACTATTTTCCACTTAATAATATATCTATATATAAATTTAAATTGGCTTTTAAAATTTTCATTTCCTTTTTCTGGCTGCACCATCTATTATAAAGATGTATCATAGTTATTTAACCATTTCCTTATTGATGGCTATTTAGGTTGGTTCTAGATGATTTTCTATTATGCAAAAAAGGAAAAGACATAAAAAATGTGTCATTTAAGATAGGCATTTTGTCACATACATATGCATGTGTGGGACTTGGAATCATGCAACCCAGATATAAGCAGGTAACGAGAGATTTCTATCACACGGAGGTTAATATGCTTACAATTACAATATAATGGGAAATTTGCCAACAAGATTACGAGAAAAGACAGAGATGTCAACTTTGTCCTGTGGTCCAGTACAGCTTCGGTGCTTTTAGGACTCTAAGCGGGCATAACGGTAAGGCCCTGGAAGCAGTGTCCAGAGAGTCTGTGTCGTCTACTCTAGGAGGCGCTCTGCCATTTAGGGTCTGTCATGAAATATTAAAAAGCCAACACGAAGCAATTTCTTTTAGAAGTAAAGCTGTTTGAAGAAGGAATTCCCCAGCAGCACTGAAGTTCCGGTACAAGGCTTTAAAAATATAACCTGCACACAGCAGAAGGACTTTCCAAAGTGGGAGGGAGACTTGAGCAAGCAGAGAGAGAGGAAGTGAGTGTCAGAGCGAGCGAGGCCAGCGCATACAGCGCAGGTAGCTGAAAACTGAGGTGCTGGCCAATGCAAAACCCAGAGGGTCGTTCTTGGCCCCAGAGATGAACTCTTTAAAGAAGCTTAGTTGCTTCTTGTCCACTTTCTGAGTCTTAATCATTCTTGTTTCCAGTTTATTTTCACTAGCCTGTGGCTAATCCAAATGCCTGTAAAACAAATAGCAATGTCAAATAAATAAATAATCATAGAAAATGATCTCAGCAAATTATAGGCAAACAGTTTATGTTTCCAGATTTATGATGCTCACGTATTATAGCAAACCTAGCTGGTGTCATGTGGCTTTTAAAATTTCTCTCCTTTGTATGAGCCTAATGATCAGACTTTCATTCGCTGTAACTTTACTGCTGTTAAAGAGTCACATCATAGCTTCAGAGGGTGTTGTGAAATCATCCTAAGACCATAGTTTAAAAGAGTAAGAAAAAAGAAAAATTCAATGGAAGGAAAAGAGAAGAAAAACATTCTTTTGTCAAATCTATGAAACGTGCCTCATAAGATCTGGCATTTTCTTGACCAGCCAAAAGCAATGATTCCCCTATGAGAGCAAAGAGTAGAAGGCATGTAAAAAGTCACAGAGAGCATTACTTTGTTTTTGCTTTCCTTGGATATTTTTTCGTGCAAGAGAAAAGTCAAATCCCTCTCTTTAATCTATCTGTGAGGGCCTTTCTTATAACCTCCTTCAAAAAAAAATTTTTTTCCAGTGTCCTCCCACTTTTCCGCAAAACTGACAGATGCTGTATCTCCAACTTGGAGAAGCACAAGTGAGATTCTTCAAGTGTATCCTTTGCAAATAGAATCTACACATGAAGACATATTTCTTCTCAGATAGATTGCTTCTGTACCACACCACAGAATGCTTCCAGGACCCTGAGACTCATGCTGCAGTAGAATTCTACCCCTGACACTTGCGTGTGAGGTTATCTCTCTGAGAATTGGCTTTCTCACTTCTAAAATCAGATAATTATAATTAATCCTGCATAGTGTTATTAGAAGTTTAAGTTCACATACCTAGTATTAAATAGCTAAAACTTCTTTAAATGTGGTATTAAGTGCTGAGGATGTGCAGCAACTGAAACTCTCATATATCGCTGGTGAGAATACAAAGTAGCGCAGCCACCATGGAAAACAGTTTGGTAGGTTCTTACTTGCTTATTTACTATGTGATCCAATAATCATACTCTCAGATATTTACCCAAGTGAAATTAATACTTACTTCCATTCAGTAATTGTATAAACATGTTTATCGTGGATTTATTTATAATCCCCAAATGGTGGAAATACCTCCAAAGAACGTGAGAATGAATAATCTGTGGTATCTCCATCATGGAATACTACTCAGTAGTAGAAAGGAGCAAAGCAGTTATGTACACTGTAACTTGGATGAATCGCAAAGAGATTTTTTTTTTCTAGGTAAAGAAAACCAAAGATTACATATTATATGGTTCCATGTATGTGGCATTTTTAAGAAGACGTAACTGGGGTAGCAGAGGATAGATTCCCACACTGTTCAGGGTTGGGGGAGAGAGTGTCACTGCAGGATAGCGGAGAATTCTGTGGGCTCAGGTACGTGCAGGAGAAGAGGTACAAGAAGCTGACAGCACCTTGTCCTGACTGCTTTCAACATGTGCAATGTTGCCCAGTCTATCATTTCATCGTTTTTATCGACATATTTAGTTGATTTACTAAACAACTATTGCTGATCTCCTATAGTATACGAAGCTCTCACTTAGGTAGACACGGAGGTGGATGATGTTAAGGAGCATGATCTGTTATGTGGTCCAGAATTTACTTTGAAACACTTCATCCCAAAGCATATATTACAGATACACATACGTTAATCTTCACCCAATCAGAAATATACACTGCGGTGAGGTCAGCTGGCATTTGATCATTAGTCAGACCCCAGAAGTACTGCCATAGGAACTCCAGCTCCTAATCATCAAATGATAGGCATTTTTATTAACAAAACTAAGGTATTTAAGATGTAGATTGGCTAAAAATAGTATAGAGACACGTTCCATCCTGGCATGCATGACAGGGTATGAGAATCTTTTAACTTCACTGGTCTTTGTATTTGGTTGAATGAAGACAGTGTGTAGAAACACTTATGGAGGCTCGAAATAATGGCGTGTTCTGCCAAGAGAATCGGCCATTTCCTCTGTGAAGCAGAAATAGTGGGGCTGGCGAATACCTTCCCTAAGCCTGTAACTGGGATGGGTGGACTTCTAATTTGCTCCTGTTTCTGTAATGAGGTTGTTCTTCCAAGAGAAAGCCTTAAACGTTGCCCAGGTCTCCAGCTCCTGATAAATTCTTGCCTTTCCAGTGATAAACAAAGTACTGAAAATTCTACTCAGTTTTTCAGAGTTTTTCCATTTTTACTCTCCAACTCTATGCAGCCCCAGAATTCTGCAGATATCTTGAAGACAAATCCAGAGACCCAGAAGTCTCTAATTTTGTTGTCCCGCACTCACATGAATGCCAAAAGTTTTGCTTTCCTACCCCACAGCAGTTGTCCTTTGTTGGGCTAAGTAGGTTGCCCAGCACTGGCCACACTCGGAATTAGCAAATGCTGCCAGGGTAAGGGTGACCACAGACTGGTCAACTCACCACTACCACAGAGGCCCTGCTGACTCCGAGGCCCTTCCCAGCAGGTCAAAGTCTTTGCAGATCCATGAATTTAAGAAAAATGCTGTCCTGCTTTTCAGACATTTCAAAACTTAGTTTCTAGGTCTCCCTCCCTTCCCAGCAAAAGAATTTAGCAAATATCTTTAAGAAGAAACTAGCTGTGAGTTGAAGCCATTCAAATCACCAGTTTGGGTCCCACCAGGGCTGTGTAATTGCATACTCAGTGCTGTTTTCTCCTTTCACTGCCAGAGCCCTTCCTTGGAGCCAAATCAGGTTTCTCAGCCTCTTGGCCACACCCAGAGAACTGGCAAATGCCCCTGGGGAAACGCTGCAGAAGCTCTCAGCTCACCCCTCTGGGGTGTTCTCAGCTGGTACTTTAGTCCACCTGGTCCTTGTTGCTTTTACAGCTCTCTGATGCCTTAAAACATACTTTCAGTTGTGCTCAAGAAAGAGTATTAAACTTCCACAAACCACTCCACTCTAAGTGAAAGTCCCTATCTGTACCTTTGGACATGGCAGCCAAAGTGGGGCCCTGGGTGTTGATTTGGATGACTGTTTGCAGGACGCCAGGCAGGGTTAGTGATATGTCAGCCCAGAATGTTACCAGTTTGCTCCTAGTGACATTTTCATGTGTAGTATCGTACTAAAAGGACAGAATTGGAATTCAAGGAAATTACAGGTTGTAGAATGGTGCCTGCTTCTAGTAAGTTCTACAAGTACAAGAGACTTTAGATTATGACTTACTTTTGTTATAATCTGAAAGCAAAATCACAGGGGAGGAGATCCTTAACTGCAACCACCCTTAGATTTGTAGGCCTACCAGTTCTAATAGAACCAAATTGGCACAGGTCTACTCTTAAAATAGTCTATATATACCAAATTAAATCTTCTGTCAATATCACTTCTTAATAGTTAGTATAAATTAATAAATCACAGTTTAAATGGTTTTTTCTTGTTTCTTTTTGCTCCAAAAATGACTTTCTATCCCTAGAGCAACTTAATTTACCTGGTTCTAGAGATCCACAAGTTTATGAATATATTTTCCTCTTGCTTTAGACTCCCTTGATTATTTTTAGGAATATCGGTATTAGGCCTTCTCACTATTACTGTTCTGTTTTTCTTGGTCTTTTTCTTTCTTTTTTTGAGTGCGTATTTTTCCATCTATATATTTATCAAAATTCTCAGTTCTATATCATTTTAATTTATCTTTTAAGGAGATTTGTCTTCTCTGCCTCTGTGCTCCTGTATGTGTTCATTCAAGAAAGACTTGCTTTATTGCATCTGGAGCTACATACTGTATATAGCTATGTCCCAGCTTTGTAGCTGAGGAAGGCAACACTGTTCGGTTCCAGATATTTAAAGGTAATTGCTATTTGATTGTATTATCACTCTCTGATCTAAAGCAGAGTTTGTACCTTCTTCTATTCACTCTGTACATTGTTTATCATTTTATATAATTTCCTGTACATAGTAGACATTTAATAAATATGCTTCATTAATATATTAATTGATAAAAATATGTTAAATTCATTCAGAGAATAAGTTAAAAGAACACTACTTGTAATATCTCCCATGTTCTTCTAAATATTGTCTAAAGTAAAATCCAAGTTTATAGAACCAGAGATGTACTTGGGTCTTCTGGTCAAAGGAAGCTTGTGGGTATCCAGAAACTAAAAATCTGCCTTTGTTTTCTATTTTTTTTTTTTTATTAATTTTATTGGTATATGTATTTATTTATTTGTTTTTCTCATTGAGTTTATTGGTACATTTTAGGTATACAGTCCAGTTACATTCATCATTGGGATCTTGTACCTTTACATGACAAGTCTTGGTTTTCATTTTTTCCCCTTACCCCGGCCCTCCCTTCACCCCTCCTCCCTTCCCTGTTTGCAAAAACTTTTTTTGCCATTTTTTGTTTTCTCCTATTTTTCCTTTTCCCTGATTGCCTTTCCCCTACCCTTCCCACTTCCCCTACACCTGTAGCCCTTTTCTTCTATTTCACATTGTCAATGATACCATTTCAGATCTTATTTACACTTTTAGTTTTTCACACCAGAGAAACTATTCAGTATTTACACATGTGTGATTTATTTATTTCACTTGAGTGTGACCTCAATATGCATCAGTTTTCCTATGAATGACTCTAGTTTCTCATTCTTTATGAATGAGTAATATTCCATTTTGTAGAACAGCCCAATTGCCCATCAGCTGGAGACTGGGTAAAGGAGATGTGGTTTTTCTCTAAAAGGGATTATTGGTACATTTAATGTATATGATATAATGACATTCACTGTTGGAAATTTGTACCTTTCCACAGTCAATCTTGGTTCTTAATTTTTCCCCCCATACCCCTGCCCTCCCTTCAACCCCTCCACCCCTCCCTATCTACAAAGACTTTGTTTCCATTTTTTAAATGTTTCTCATATTAATTCCATTCCCTTCTTTCCTTTCCCACACTCCTCCCATTTCCCCCTTCTCTTGCACCTTTTCTTCCTATTTCACATTATCAATGATACCTTTTAGTCCTTTCTTACACTTTCACTTTCTCACACTACAGAAACTATTCAGTATTTATACATGTGTCCTATTTATATCACTTAAGAGTATCACCTCAAGGTGCATCTATTTAGCTATAAATGTCTCTAGTTTCTAGTTTTTTATGGCTGAGTAGTATTCCATTTTATTTAAAAACCACATTTTCTTTATCCAGTCTCCTGTTGATGGGCAGTTGGGCTGCTTCCAAGTTTTAGCTATTACAAAGTGTGCTGCTGGGGACATGGGTGCACATATATAGCTACGGTGTGATTCTTTTAATTCTTTAGGGAAAATTCCCAGAAGGGGAATAACTAGATCAAAGGGACCTCCAATCCTAGTTATTTGAGGTATCTCCATACTGCTTTCCACAGTAGCTGCACCAGTCCACACTCCCACCAGCAGTGGAGCAATGTACCTCTTTCCCCACAGCTCCACCAGCATTGTTATTGGCTGATTTTATGAAAGCAGCATTCTTTCTGGGGTGAGGTGTAACTTCACTATTGTTTTCCTTTGCATCTCTCAGATGACCAGTCATGTTGAACATTTTTCATACATTTATTTTCTATTTCTACTTCTTTGAGAAATTTCTGTTCATTTCAGATACCCATTTTTGGATTGGCTCTTTAAATTTGTGAGGTCTGATTTTTTTTAAGTTCTTTATCTATTCTTGATAGTAGACCTTTGTCTGAGGAACAGCTGTTCCCACATTGTGGGTTGTCTCTTCACGCTATTGGTCGTTTCTCTTCCTGTGCAGAAGCTTTTTCATAAGAAGACATCCCTTGGGCCGGAATTTAACTCAGTGGTTCTACCTCCTGCTTCGCAAGCACAGTGTCCTGAGTTCAATCCCCAGTACCAAAAAATAAAGAAAAAGTAAGAAGAAGATAACACACTTATTGATGGTTTCTGCTAGGTCATGGACAACTGAGGTTTTGTTCATGAAATATTTTCCTATACCAATGTTCACGAGTTCTACCTAACCTCTCTTTTAGCCAGTTTAGTGTTTCTGTTTACATATTAAGATCCTTAATCCATTTTGAATTTAGTTATTGCATGTTGAGAGATGCAAGTCTAGTTTTAATCTTTGGCAAGTTGAAATGCAATTTTTCCAACACCATTTATTAAAGAGGCTATCTTTCCTCCATGAAGGTGTTTGGCTCCTTTGTCAAAGATGAGGTGGCTGAGTGTGTCTGGACTTGTTTTTGCATCTTCTGTTCTGTTCCACTCATCCTCAGGTCTGTTTCTTTGCCAGTACCATGCTGTTTTGATCACAGTAGCTTTGTAGTATAGTTTCAAATTGGGGATTGTGATACACCCTAACTTCTCTTTATTGCCTAAAATTGGTTTTGCTATTCTAGGTCTCTTCTTGTTCCAAATGAATTTTGGGGTAGTTGTGTCAAGGTCTGTGAAGTATGCTGCTGAGATTTCAATTGGGATTGCACTGAATCTATAGCAGTTCTGGAAGAATGGTCATTTTCACCGTTGATTTTTCCTATCCAGAAGCAGATGTCTTTCCATCTTCTGATATCATCTTCAATCTCTTTTTTATAGACTGATGTAGTTTCAGAGTGGAGGTCTTTGATTTCTTTTGTTAGATTGATTCCTAGATATTTCAATTTTTTAGATGCTATTGTGAAAGGAATTAATTTCCCCATTTCTCTCTCAGTGAGTCTGTTTTCTGTGTACAGAAAAGCCATTGATTTTTGTGTGTTGACCTGTATCTAGCTACTTTGCTGAATTTTGTTATTAACTCTAGAAGACTTTTGGTGGAGTTCTTGAGGTCTTCTATATAGAATATCGTGTCCTCTGCAAATAGTGAAAATTTGACTTCTTCTTATACCCACTGTCACAGATAGATCAACTAGACATAAAATAAACAATGAAATACTAGAACTCAAACTCTTGAACAAATGAATTTAACAGATGTTTACAGAGTGTTCCACAAAATGAGAATACACATTCTTTTCAGCTGCACGTGAGTCATTCTCCAAAATAGACCACATACTCACTCATAGAACTTGTCTAATTAAGAGCAAAGGAGCTGAAGTTAGCCCCTGTATATTATCAGATGATAGTGCAATGAAATTGGAGACCAGTAGCAAAAGAAAACCGGTAAGAATTTCACAGACTTTGCTTTTGAGAGAACAGGAATGTAAGCATGGAAGTTTCATCGGAAGAGAAAGAGTCACAAAAACGATGGAATGGGTAAATAAAGCAGGCACAAGGAAAAGTTTACATAATCTGTACATAATGAGTATGAACCACTGCACTACAAGGATGAGTGAAGAGAGAGCAAGAGTTTGGGTATACTTTGGTATTGAGAAAGGCCATCATATACTGAGACAGCCATTTGTTTTACTTAAGAGTTTTTCTTTTCATTTTTACTTTCCTCTTTACGTGAAAGCAAAGGGAAAAGGTGATTTCCGGAATCTTTCTCTCATCAAAGCACTGGTTTTTGATGGCATCTTCACTTACTGTTCCCCAGGGAGGACATTCAGCTGAAATGATATAATGATCAAGCAGGCAAGGAGCCCATTTAACATCACGGTGGTGTTGAAAGCATACCGTGTCCATCACCTAGGTGAAGATGCAGCATCAGTATATTCAAAGATAGTTCCACCTTCATTTGCCAGTAGATGTAGCAGATTAAGTCTGACATCAAAAACAGAGTAAATATTTGATAAATACAATCAAATGAATAAATCGATGAATGAGCAAAAACAAGCTGACTTATATGTAGTCAGGGAAAACACTATAGAAAGGGTATATTGATAATAATGTCACACATAGATTTATTGCTTCAACAAGTTATTGCATCAGCAAATGAAACAGTAAACTTTCTTTGTGCATCTGAAAAAAACCTCACTTGCCCATAAAGTTGTCTCAAAATTTTTTTTCATTGAGTTTATTGGTACTTCTTAAGGATACAGTACAGTTACATTCCTCATTGGGATCTTGTACCTTTACATGACAGATCTTGGTTCTCATTTTTTCCCCCACACACCTGCCTTCCCTTCACTCCCTGCAGCTGTCTCAAATTTAAAGAGAAGACAGAATCTTTAAGCCATATGTATAAAGACCCTGATTTTTTTCCATTAACTTTATTAGTACATTTTAGGCACACAATACAGTTACATTCATTACTGGGAATTTGTACCCTCACATGATGTATCTTGGTTCTTATTTTTTCCCTATTCCCCTACCCTCCCTTCAATTCCTCTACCCCTATTTACAGATACTTTGTTTCCATTTTTTCCTTTTCTCATTTTTTTCGTTTCCCTTCTTTCCTTTCCCCTACTCCTCCCACTTCTCCTACTCCTTTAGACCTTTTCTTCCTATTTCACATTATCAATTATACATTTTGATCCTTATTTACACTTTTAGTTTCTGACACCAGATAAACAATTCAGTATTTACACATGTGTCCTATTTATTTCACTTAAAAGTATGGCCTCAGTGTGCATACACTGAGCTATAAATGTCTCTAGTCTCTTATTCTCTATGGCTGAGTAATACTCCATTCTATTTTAAAAAGTATCCAGTCTACAATTTATTGGGCTGTTTCTAAGATATTACAACCTGTGCTGCTATAAACATGGGTTCATATATATTGCAGTGGTATGATTCTATGAATTATTTGGGGAAGATACCCAGCCGGGGGATACCTGGGTCAAATGGGACTTCTAATCTTAGTTTTTTGAGGTATCTCCATACTGGTTTTCACAGTGGTTGCTCCAGTCTGCATTCCCCACAACAATGGAGAAGTTTTTCTTTCTCCCCACAGCTCCACCAGCATTTGTTATTGCTTGATTTCTTGATAGTAGCCATTTAAAGATGCTGATTTAGAAGCAAGATCACAAAATAAAACAAAACCCCTGTTCCATGCAATTGGAACATATTTTGAATAGCAAATGGTTGTTAGGCCTCAGTTTGGAGTCCTGATTTCTCTCTACTATCTGCTTCAAAGCCATTACTTCCCTCATCTGCACAAAAGATCGTTGTATTGACTTGGAAATGTGAATGTTAACCCTGTATGTAGACTAAGTTCATGAAGGTGAAGGCCTCATGGGTCCTTTTTATTGGATGATTTTCTATTCAGCTTCTTCTTGCTTCTTGGAGTATATTCATAACGTTGCCTTAGCTGATGGCTACAAAGTAATGTGCTCACGCTGTTCTTCAAGAGAAAGTCATCACCTCCTTGATCAGAAAGGCATGCAGTAAGGTAGCAGTAAGTGCACAGATCCCGAGGAAAGGTTTCCTCTTACCGGACAGTCACTGTCCCTCTTCCCTCTGGACGTTCCATCTTCACGGCCACTTCTCGTTCACCATGGAGCCCTCACGTGACGATCCTGCAGAACACAGATAGAGAAAGGGGACACAGGTTTGATCTTTTGGGTTAGGATATTTCTTTGCTCTGGCTGTTATACCAGCAACCCAGACACTTCCCTCTGTCTCACTCTTCACAGTTATTCAATTCGGGAACCCTACAGTTGCCATGGTGGACTCAGAGAGCCATGCCCATCACCTTTTCTTTCTCTTGGGATAGAGAGCCTTGGTTGGCTTTAAAATAAGATTTAGAGATCATAAATTGTGAATAGGCACGGTTTGTTTTTGGCTGGAGCTGTAGTTCCTAAATTTCAGTAATTGTAATATTATTCTCATGCTTTCTGTTACAATGCCACTCCATGTCTTACTATCCTTGTGTATTTAAGTCTTTTAAGTCACCTCCCCCTTTTACCTATAATTACTTAAAAGGAAATTTTATATTGTTGTAATTGCAAAAACACTGTAAAAACAAATTTTAAAAATGTTTATCTAGATAGTTGTCTGCCAGAAGTTCTGAGCTGATCATTTGCTCTTTCTGGTTATAATGGACATTGTGTCGTATGAAAGACTAATAGCTCCCATCTGAGACTATGCATTTGATGAAATCATCATTTAGGATTCCCTATTTTTAATGTTCATACAGAGATCTCTTTAACTGAAATACCGAATAGTTTCTTTGGTGTGAAAAACTACAATAGTACACAGGATCCTAATGAGATAATTAATAATGTGAAATAGGAAGTAAAGGGCTAAAGGTGTAGGGAAAGTGGGAAGGGTGGGGGAAAGGTAATAAGGGAGAGGAAAAAAATATGAGAAACTGAAAAAATGGAAATAAAGTGTTTGTAAATGGGGAGGGGAGGAGGGGGTGAAGGGAGGGCAGGGACAAGGGGAAAAATGACAATCAAGACCTATTATGTAAAGGTACAGAATCCCAATGATGAATGTAATTGTATTGTATGCCTAGATTGTACCAATAACCTCAATAAAAAGAAAAAAAGAAAAGAAAAGGAATTTAACAAGAAATCACTTCCTCGCCCTGTGTGTCCAGGATTTAATGCTTTATTTGAGGACTGTGAGTAGCTTGGAATGTACATTGTAGGTGGCGCAGTAAGGGTAAGGGTAGACCTGTTTCTGTAAGACCTGCACATTCTATAAGACCCAAGGACGGTACGTGAGTGGCATGGCCATCATGCAAAGGGAAGGATACACCTGTTCCATGGAAACTCTGGCACGTAGTAGACATTTCACAAATGCTGCTTTCCTGGAAGCCCCTTCCACCTTCCATCACAGCCTTGTAAACTCTACCTGAAGTCCCAACTTGAAATAAATAGAAACAATTCTTTGTAAGGGCTCCCTGTGTACCAGCCCATTCCATGTATGGTTTGGTTCAATCGTCACAATATTTCTTTTATTTTATAATTGAGGAAATTATTGATAATTGAAGCAACTTGCCCCAAATTACCCAGAGAGGAATATCTTATGGTTTGGGGATTGCATCTGCAAGATATAATTAGGAATAAGGATATTATTCAGATAAGTCAAAGAGACACACCACATTTACCTCAATTATCTAAGTTTTGGCTCACTATTATTAGTTTGGCTCAGAAATTATGTTCTTCTTTGTTCTAGGAGCAGTTTTGTTTTGCTTTTGGCTTGGGTTTTCTGGCTTATTGCCTGTGTGCTCTCGTCAGTGACTACTACAGTAGTACCATTCACAGAGGCA
Source organism: Fukomys damarensis (assembly GCF_012274545.1). Lineage (NCBI taxonomy): Eukaryota > Metazoa > Chordata > Mammalia > Rodentia > Bathyergidae > Fukomys > Fukomys damarensis. The sequence continues at coordinate 13,867,537 of NW_022900915.1, forward strand.
GTTCATAAACAGATTGAGGAAGAAAGTAAGGGTAAGGAAGAAAGGGAGAGAAAGAGAATGAGAGAGAGAAGGCTGGGGAGGGAAGGATAAGGGAGCCTCTCTGTGAGCAGCCTACTGTAAATGCAAATCTGACAGCAGAGACCTGAGTCACAGCATGCTAATGAGCCTCACCACTTCCTATGCCTTAGCCTGTTGTTGACTGCTGAGCTTTTCTAACCCTCCAGTCCTGCACTGAAGCTCACAGCATTGTCCCAGGCCTCCTGGAACTGTGTGACGATCTATTGAGAACATGTTCCTGGAAGGACTATACCCATAAATGCATCATTTTAGATGGGGTTTGTTGCTTCCTGGAAACCCAGTCAGAGTCCCTGCCCTTGTCCTGCAGGAAACCATACCTTCAGGGATTCCTCAGAACTACGGTCACCTCCAGCTGGACTGTGAAAAGATTAAATAAGAAACTCTTAATCTTATCTAAATCCTCCATGCTTTGTATTTGCAAATGTGGAAATCCAGAAACAACATTCTCCAATTCCAAGGTCAATGAACAATACTCTTTTAGCCCCCAACATGGTTCAGTCATAGCACAGACATAATTTAAGATAACATTGTTTTATTCTTCGAACTCATACATTGCCTCTGAACAAAACAAGACATGTTTCCAAGAAATGAAAACACGTTTTACCTCAAATACCTTTGATTTAATAATTTGGGGGTGGATAATTAGGTCGATGACCCCCCAGTACCACAGAAACAAACAAAAATTATGTGGATGGATGTCTCAGTTGTCTACTTCATTTTATCTGTGTGTGAGTATCCATAATATAGTTATATGAGTGTATAATTATGGAGATTCTTTTTGTCTGATTTTTAAAAATCCAGTACCTGCTGGAATTCTGTAATGTTTGCAAATAAGAATGTTTGGCCCCAAGTTCTCTCCATTTAGTTTAAAAGTTTTATGAGTAGTTTAACGAGGGTGGGGTGTGTGCTGTTCTCAGATGTTTATGGGTGCACTATCACAATAAAAGCTTTACTTTCTAGTGATAAAAACTTTTAAAATTGCCCTTTGAACCTTCACTCCAAGCTTATGGGATTTATGACTGTTGGTTTTATTTTGTTTCACCCATAAATAGAAGCACTGAAGGAGCAAAGTCCTGGACTTTCTGAATTTAGATTTTCTCAGTGCAGATGTGAAATCACTTCCAAGTTTATCAAGATACTTAGTTCTGTAGCCTAGAGGTTGGTCATGTATTTGCCAAAGCCTTCAAGGCCCCAGGAAATCTATTATTTTAAGAACAATACCCTCAAGCTTTCCTACTAATAGGACATAGAGCTAAAGAATTAGAAGTCCCTTAGGGACTTGTTGTTGACTTTGACCAAAGCAACATAGAGTGGAGATAAATTTATACATTACATTTAAAGATTACATTTTATTGTGTAAGTCTATATATATAGGTAGATAGATATCTATCTATCTATCTATCTATCTATATGTATATATCCTTGAATTCATGTATTTCTTTCTATTTTCAGGGCTACCACACTATCCAAACCCTACCAGGAAGATAGCAGCAGTTTCCCAGCTGGTCTTTCCGCACATCTTCTCTCCTCCTACGTTCCAGTACCCATGCAGCAGCCAAAGTGATCATATATAGGTAGATAGATATCTATCTATCTATCTATCTATCTATATGTATATATCCTTGAATTCATGTATTTCTTTCTATTTTCAGGGCTACCACACTATCCAAACCCTACCAGGAAGATAGCAGCAGTTTCCCAGCTGGTCTTTCCGCACATCTTCTCTCCTCCTACGTTCCAGTACCCATGCAGCAGCCAAAGTGATCTTAGAAAACAGATCTAATCATATCACTTCCCCAGCTTAAGGAAGAAAAGACAGTGATTTCTCAAAACTCTTAGGAGTAAGGCCAAAAACGTCAGCATTACTTCTCTTGACCTCTTTCATTTCATTACACATTGCTTTCCTCTGCTTTTATGTAATAGCCTCAAATCCCTATGCCTGCTGTGGAAAACTTTCCCTTCACCTATAGGTGCTGAGGAGTAGTGCATAGGGCTGTGTCAAGGCTTTGAAGAGTTACTACATGAAAAATGCTTTGAAAATGTCTAGCACTCAATAAGTGGTAGCTGCTATTGCAGATGGTGTAGCCCACAACTCTTGGTTCAAACAGGACTTCCCTGGCAGGCCTCTGGACTCTTCTAGGCAAAGTCAGGGCCGCCTGACAGCTGCCTACATTTCTCTATAGTACCTGTCACACTTCGTAACTATATGTGTGGGTGACTATTTGATTAATTTCTGTCTCCCCTGCTATGGCAAATTGTGAGCTAAATGAGATTATTAACCTCTCATTCCAAGAACTCACTTGGTGCCCAGTGAGTGGTCAGAATGTATTTATAAAGTGATGTTGAAGGAATGGAAGGATGGATGGATGGATGGATGGATGGACAGGCTGATGGACAGACATGTTAAAATGACTAAGCTAAAGCAACAAAAAAGAATATTGGAAATCTAAGTACAACCTGGATATTGTGAAGATAGAGACAAATGTCAGGTGATAGCACATTGCCAATTATTTAGAGGAAGGAGAGTTATCTAACATTCTTTTGACAAATATTTACTTCCTGTGGGAGACAGCACTCGGGGTGAACTTCACAGAGTGAGTGGGGTTACAGGAGGCAAATCGTCTGAGCCATGGCTCACAGCACAATGCTGAAGGTGATACATAGAACAGACTCCAACATGATAGTGCTGAGTTGAGTTCCAGCTCTAACAGTCCCAAATGGTCAAGAAAGAGCACGCTAATTCACGTCCCGAAACTTCATTTTCCCATCTATAAAATGGGCTAATAATAATGATGCCTCTCATACGGCCATTAGAAAGTTTAAGTAAATTTTGAAAGTAAGGTAATCCATACAACGACTGAAGCACGGTAATAAACTGCTGTACTGGGCCCCATCTTGAAATATTCCATGGTACAACACAGTTCATACGGCTGTGTCATAAGGGGCAGGGGAATTGAAAGAGAATCACAAAAAAATATGCTTCTCCTCCTGCAAAATAGCAAACAAAGTAGCCGTATCTTACATTCGCCCTTTCCTCTAACTTCCTATGGTCCCCCCTTCCACCCTTTATGATGACCATGAGTCCTTAGGGTTGCAGCTAGTATTTTCATGTATTTGAAACTAACTTTCTAATTGCTTAAATTATTATAACGTGCATCTTTTCAAATATGTGTTATTCCACAGAGACTAATTTTCTCTTAATAAAATAAAGTCCCAAAATAATCTAGTTGTGCTCTTTTTCCCTAGGCCTTGCCAGAAACAATGGGGAATATGTACTTTTGCAATCACTTCATGTCTCCTTGATTTCCTCATTCACCAGCAGAAAATTTAATAAAGGACTCAGCACAATACACAGGGAGAGGAGAAAATCTCCCACACCAGTCCTCGAGGGAAGAGACATGAGGCTGATTGAAGAGTGAACCTGTAATGGCTGTCTGACTTTCTAGAGAAAAGGAGGTCTGAGCCACCTGCAGAGTTATATGTATAGGAAATGGGTGATTATGCTATCCCCGCTGAGAAAGGGACATTGAGCTGTGTTGACGCCCTTAGGTTCAACATCTGGGGGATGCAAAAACCATACAGATGCCAGAAGACCCAGAACCATCTGCATCCAGACAGGCAAAAAGTCCATTTCTGCTTGGTGTAATACATAGAGGGTGATTATGGCTGGCGGACTCAGTTTTAAACTTGGTGGCTGTTGGTAATGAGGGGCCCAATGTGGACTTCCATGGTATAAACAGTTTTTAAATTTCACTAGAAATTATCCTCAATTCTCTGGAGATACTCCTACCTGTGAATAGACAATTTCTTCCATAAAATTAAGATCATTTCAACTTCTTCATGACTGTGCAGAGAAAACTGAGAATAATCATGGAATCCCTTTTCTCTGGCTATAAAGAATTTTTCAGCCCCTTTTGACACTCTCTTCCTACGAACAATTGGCTTGCTTTTGGGAATGATTAGGAGCAAATAGAATTCTTTGTTAAGAGTAATTGCGCACATGAGGCAGGAAAACCAAAAAGCTATGCGGAGATTTGGTTCTGGATGAAGGGCAGGAGGGGGGACTCCTTCCAGCTAGTCAGACAGTGTGAATACACACAGAGGGAAGAGAGGCAAACAAACTCGATTGGCAACTTCTCTTTGCCTGGCATGAGGAGAGTTCCCTTTCCACCATGTGGTCTTACTGTACCACAACCCATGCACATAGCCCTTCACAGAAATTCTGCAAGGGAGGTTTGGCCCTGTGCCTATTGAAAGACAAAACTGAGACTCAGGAAGATTAATAAGGAATTTTTCTTTGCAGTGAGCAGGGTCTCTAGGGAGCTGTTCTTCAAACAAGACCATGAGGTTGAATTTTGCCTCCTAGCAGCAGTCACAACCAAGATTATGCATCAGAACCACTCAGAGGTTACGAAGGTGAAGGTGAACAGTCACTGAGCCCAGTCTGTGTAGTCAGGATCCATAGTTTTTGAACTAGAAATCTGATTTGGAAAGTGACAAATCAGTATGGAGAACGCTTGCCTTAAAGATCAAACAATGATTCCATTCCTCAGACAACCCCACTGATTATGTAGAATTATTTGTTTGTATCATTTAATCTTACAGCGACCCTTAAAGGAAGGACTCAGCTGCCTATTTTACCAGTGAGGAGAAAGGCACAAAGAAGTCTAGAAAGTTGCCTAGTGACACATAGTTAGGGAATGATGGAGGCAGAATTAAACCTTGGCTTTTGAGGCCTAGATTTTTCCACTATGGGATTGTCTCTCTAATATTCAGAATATTTCAAAAGAGCATCACACTGAAGCCCAGAAGTTCCATTTTCCCAAAAATCTATTAAAAAGGATGGGGTGGGAGGAATTAATATAATTGAACATAATTAATACCTGATTTCTCACAGCACGTTTTAGTTTAAAAGGATCACGTACTTATTATCCCATTTAATGCTTCCCAGCAAACGGATAGATGTTATTTACGTCATTTTATGGACAGTAACTTGACACTTGTAGCAGTTAGTGAACCTGTCCAGTATCCTACGCTGGTAAGTGACCAGGCCCAGACTCTCACCCAGCTTTTCTGTGTGTGCAGTGCCCCTGCTCTGGCCTCGCCATTGGTCCCCGGACCTCAGAGGAACAACTCCTGTTGTCTTGCCACATGGCCTCTGCGTTTCTTTGTGCTTCCTGATGATAGATACAAGAATACGTAGACAAGAGCTTGGTGCACATGCCTGCAATTCTGGAAAATCTGATGCAGTCACGTTTCTGACAGAATCCTTGTGGAAAAAATTGGAGGAGCAAAAGAGAGAGAGAAAGCTGCTGGGCTTTTGTTTTGTGTTAAACAATAATAGAGGTTTAATAGATGCTATCTCTGCTTGAGATTTCTAATCAGCCACCACTGTCTCCTCTATAATATATGCTGACCTTCTAGGCTGATCAACCTTCATAATTACTGACTTCTGCAGAAGTTGTGTTTGCATATTACACTGGGGACATGGTTCTGACAATATCGGGAACAGCGAGTATGCCACATCATTACCGGGCAGGCTGGCTGCAAGAATGGTGCTTTCAATTGTACCAGGCAAATGGCAAACAGATGAGTTTATATCAAGGCTAGAAGTAAATTTAGGCTTTCTCAACACACTCGGCTTCCAGACCAAACCAGAACAGTGATTTTTGTTCCTGTCAGTTAGAGGAGATGGTCATAGTAGGCTTATTTGCCTTGTCTGCGACTGCAGTTGTATCAACAAAAATTAATGTATGTCGCCTATTTAAATGAGAATGCTGTCTTTGTTTTATTTTGGTGAACCTGTCAACAAACTAAAATGTTAAAAATGACTCAAATATTTCTTTGTATGGGCAAAACAGGTAGCTCTCCCATTTTTTATTTTTCCCTGACTTACCTATATATTTGGCTGTTACTACCTTGGTATCTGATTTTAACTCATTTATTTAGTAGTATTCATTGAGCTCCTACCATATGTAAAGTACTAGAGTAGCACTGAGCCTATAGTTAAGAATAACATAGGCAATGCCCTTGCCCTTATGGAGTTTACATTCTAGATGGAGATGAGAGATAAATCAGTGCAATGAAATATGTCCTTCGATATTCGGGAAGCCCTCTTTGAAGAGGCAGCAATTGATTCTGTCATGAATGGTGACAAGGAGTAATTATTACTATTCTGGGGAGGAGCGTGCCAAAGAACAAATCAGGAGGTGTGCAGACTGTTTGAGGAAGAGCAAGGAGGCTGAAATAGCCTTCAGGTGGTTTAGCATGGGGGTGTGGATGGCACAGGGCAAGAGAGCATGGAAGTGGTGAGTGTGGAAAGGTAAACAGAAACCAAATCATACTGGGCCTTTCATACTGGAATAACATTTTGGGATGCTAAAGATTCCATCTATCTTGTGACATCTACCCACCCTGCTGCACTATCTAACCCGATGCCTCTTTATCATCCACATCCCCTCCCTCTCTCAACTCTCAGGAGGCACTGGATGTTCATTTTCTTGAGCCTTCTTAGAGATGGCTGTGCTCCTTAGGGGTAAGCACAGGCAGTTCAGAAGGGAAAAACTTCAGGATACAAGGAGTCCTGGATATTGGAAGAAAACTTGACTCTATCAGTTTTTTTTCTCTCATAGAGAAATGCCACTGGTAGTACTTCTTCCTCTATGAAATCTGGTAGATTTCATAGATCAGGCCCCTTGGTATCATGGTACTGGTACGCACAGAAATGACACAGCTATGAATATGCATGTTCAGCTGGATGATGTAGTAATGATGGCCCTTCCAACAGAGAACATTACAAAAAGGTGATGTTGTATTTGCAAATACTGAGTTTTATAGCATCTCTGTAATTGAATAAGCTGGCCCAAATCCACAGAATCCTGGGGACATGGCAAGCAAATTCTCTGATTCCTTCATGGGTCTCCTGGCCAACTTCTGTTCATCCTTCAGGTATCAGCTCAAATAGCAGTCACACCTCAAGAAAATAGGACTTTACCATAAGGACTAGGTGGGTTCCTTATGTCCTTTCTTCTCTGATGCTGTGTTTTGCTTTGGAAACACTTTTCACAACAGTAATTAAGGTCACATGTGAACATCTTTATTGTTATCATTGTCATTAACTAGAGAAAGCAAAGCCTACATCTGCCTGCATTTACATGCACGTTGAACAGGTGCACAATACACACTCACCATGCCCCAGGCACCGCGCTTGCAGTGGGTACAGATAAGGGCCCTGTCCCTGTACAGCTCATATTGGAGTTAGGAGGTTCAGTTGTCCCTTGGAGTAGATTCCTTCATCATTTTTCTTTCTTCCTTCTTTCTTTCCTTTCCTCCATGAATATTTAAGGAACACTTGCTCTGCCTTGGGCCTTTATTTAGCTGCAAGGGATTCAGTGATTAGCAAGACAGTCACCGGCCTAACTTATAAGGGGAGAGAAGGAAGTAGAAAGTGTAATTCGTGTTGTATAACTTATAGGTGAGGCTCAGAATTAGGCTTTGCATGTAACTGTTTATCACTGTGAGAAATAGAGTTCAGACATGGTCTTACTTGAAGGGAGAAGGCTACTAGTATGTAGATGTGCTATCTACAAAGGTAGACAGATTGTCAGTAACGTGAGAGATTCCACTAACCTTATGTAGACAAAGAGACAGAGTAGTTGACCTCTATTTCTTACTAAGACATACAGGGGAAAAATAACAAGGAAATCTTTTCTCAGTTCAGCATTTTACATTTTCTGTTAAGTACCATGCAACCCTCCCTACAAAAAAACACTTGTAATTTTCAAAACTACCCAGAAAGAATAATAGATTTGAATTTGATAGTCATTGTAGGCGAAGCATCTTCAGCCAACTCCTAGTGAATAAATGACAATGCCCAGAATTACCTAAAGTTCTCTCTAAATTTTAATTATTTGCTTGTCACTTTTTTTTTACTTGTCATCTCTTTACCATCTTTATTATTTATCATTTATTAAAATTTTTCTTAAAATTAAATTATTTACATTTCAATTTTTAAAGTAAAAATTATATTACCTATTAAAAATCAAAAGTCAGTATCAACAGACTATAAGGTAGTGATAACAACTATAAAGAAATAAAATAATTGTATTAAAATTCTAGCTGTATGGGCTGGGAAATGTAGCTCAGTGGTAGAGCACTTGCCTAGCATGAAGCCCTACATTTGATTTCCCAGTATCACACCAAAAAAAATCATAGCTATACATTTCTGCTTCCAGTCAAAATAGCAGGGCTCATGTCTACTGTCCCACTTCAAAGTCCAAAGCATGGACTGTAGACCCCGGATAGCAAAGGGAGTGAGCTCTGGGACAGGGAGACAACTGGGTGAGGCTGCGGTTGCTCCAGATTACTACGGAGCATCTCCAGGCAGCAAGGTAGGAGGAAGAATCACACAAAGGCTTAGAAGGAATAATATTTGGGGCTCACACAAGGACCAGTATGGTACCTGTTCCTACCACCCAGACTGGAGAAAACCTCATGAGTCACAAGTTATTGGGTAAATATACCTTTGAAGAATCTTGTTCAGAAACGGCAATTATCCCAACATTGACTGTCGCTCTTGTGCTACCTAAAAATTCTTAGAAGCCAAGCCCAAAAATACCAAAGTGTTTCCAAACAATTGACTGTAAATCAGAATAAAATTCAGTGGATTTTTAGGAATACAAAAACATAAGATAATACAAGGTAAAATTTATAATGCCTTTTAATCAATAAAAAATCAATCGAGATACAAAAAAGCAGGAAATCGCTAACTATAATAAAGAAAGAAATCAGTTAGTTAAAATCAGTTCATAATTGACCGAGGTGCTATAAGTAGACAAGGAATTAAAATGTATTATTATATACTACCATATATTTCCTATTTTTAAAAATGTTAGTGATGAAGATATGAAAAAGGCCAAATTATACCCAAACAATATTCAAAATGAAGAAAATACTAGTGAGATAAATGACAGGTTGTACATTGCATAAGAAAGGATTCATGAAAAAGGAATAGCAGTAGAACAATACAAAAACAGTACAGAGAACAACTTTAAAAATGAAAAAGCATCTGTCATCTATGGAAAAATTTCAAAAAGCCTAATATAATGTGGATTTGGAATCCATAAAAGAGAAGAGAAAGTATATTAAATATTTTTAAGAAATAATGGCCAAAATGTTCCCAAATTTGATAGAAACTATGAAGCAAAAAAAAAAAAAAATCTAAGAACTTAAATTAATACTATCATGGGACACATCATAATCTCTTTGAGTTTTTTAAAACCAGTGATATGGCCAGGGACTTAGCTCAGTGGTACCACCTCACAAGCGCAAGGCCCCAAGTTCGATCCCTGGTACCCAACCCCCACACCCACCCACAAAAAAAGTGATAGAAAGGAAATCTTAGCAGGGATGATATATAGGAACTAACAAAGATAAGAATGTTAACAGAGCTCTTGAGGAAAACCAAGTAGGCAGAAAGATAGTGGAAGCCTCATCTTTAAAGTGCAGGAAGTTGGGTAACCTAGAAACCTAAGCCAAGGAAAAATGAGTTTCAAAACTCAAGGAGACATGAAGGTGTTTTCAGACATAGAAAACTTGAAAGGGCTCATTACCGCAAACCTGCTGTAAAAGAAATGTTACAAGTAGTCCTTCAGGAAGAAGAAAAATACTAAGTGAAAAAAATGAGAGTGTACTCGCAGGGAGGAAGAACACCGGGAGTGGTAAAGACTTGAAAATATGTAATATTTTTCTTTTACTTAACTTTTTATAAAAGATAACTGTAAATAACAAAATATATATGCAACGTAATAGAAGAGAGGGAAAAGACAAAGCCTCTTCCATTATGTGTGCAGTGAAATGATGTCACTCACAGGTAAGATAAGTTAAAGATTTCTATTACATATCATGAAGCAGCTATTAAAGTAACAACGTTAAGAATATAGCTAAAAACAAAAAAAGAGCTCAAATGGCAAAATGTTTTATCTAAAAGAAGGCAGAAAAAGAGGAAAATGGAAACAAAGAACAAATATGATGAATAGAAAGACCATGAGCAGCAGGGTGACAGACTTAAGCTCAGTTATATCAATAATTACATTAAAGACAAACGGTCTAACTATATACTTTCAAGAAAAGGACTTCAGTTATAAAGACACAAATAGGTTTAAGTAAAATATGTAAACAGTGCATAATGTTAACCCTAATCAAAAGAAAAGAAAGCTGATAGTTATGTTAAAATCATAATTATATTAAGATGCCAGAATAAAACAAAAAATTACCAGTGACAAAATAGATATCATTTAATATATAAAGGGATCAATTCATCAAAAGTATATAATAATCCTGTGTTTATTCACCTAACTACAAAGGTTCAAAGGAAGCAAAAATACGGGTATGTCCACAATTGTAGTCAGAGATTTCAAACTATCCTTCAGAAATCCATAGGAAAAGTAGACAGAAAATCAATAAGGATACAGATTTGAATAATTCCACCAATTTGACCTAACTGGCATTTATAGAATAAGTCACCCAACAAAAGCAGAATACATTTTCTTATCAAATTCACATGGAACATTTATCAAGATGAATCATAAATTTAAAACAGAAGTATCAACAAATTTAAAAAGTTTCAAGTCCTACAAAGTAATTCTTTGACCTCAGTGGAATTAAAATAGAAATAACTAACAGAGATGTCTGAAAAATTCTCCAAATATTTGAAAACTAACACATTTCTAAAAACACATAGGTGAAAAACCAAATTAAATAAAATTATAAAGTGTCTTAGATGAATAAAATTCAAAACACAACATATCAAAATGTTACTTAGCAGAAACTTTTAGTAATTTATACTTACATTAGAAAAGAAGTAAAGTCTAATATGAATGACTTTGGCTTTATCTTAAAATACCAGGCAAAAAGAATAAATTAAACTAAAATAAGCTGGAAGGAAAAATAAAGATCTGAGCAAAAAGTAAAGTAAAAAACAGAAAAAAATATTGCAGAGGAATCCATGGTAATAAAAGGTGCTTCTTTGAGGATGACAGTATAATTTTTAAGAAAGATAAAGGGAGAGAGGTAGGGAGATGGAGAGAGGGAGAGAAAGACAAAACAAATTACCAGTATCCCAAATCACCTAAAACTAATAGGTTTAGAAGGTTACAGGTTTCAAGATTAATATCTAAAGTCAGGGCGTAATACATAAGATCCTAATAAGATTACTGATATTGTGAAACGGGAAGAAAGGGGCTAAAGGTGTAGGGAAGGTGGGATGGGTAGGGGAAGGGTAATAAGGGAAAAGAAAAACATATGAGAAAATGAAAAAATGTAAATAAAGTATTTATAAATAGGAAAGGGAGGAGGGGGCGAAGGGAGGGCAGGAACAAGGGTAAAAAATGAGAACCAAGACCTGTCATGTAGAGGTACAAGATCCCAACAATGAATGTAACTGTACTGTATCCCTAAAATGTACCAATAAACTCAATTAAAGCTGAAAAAAATTAAATAAATAAAAAATATATCTAAAGTCAATTGTAGTTATATATACTAGTAACATTTAGATCCAAAATTTAAAGCCAATAACAGCAAAAATGTTAAATACTTACAGATAAATATGGATGTTTAAGATGTATGTACTGAAAACTGCAAAATGTTATTGAGAGGAATCAAAGGTGACCTAAGCAAACCAAGAGAGAAATGCTGCTCATGGACAGCAAGAGTTTAATATTGTTAGGAAGTCATTTATCCAAATTGATTTATGGGTTTCATGCAATTCAAATAAGATCACAGCATGGCTTTTGATGCTGGTGTTGAATCGATTCTAAAATTTGTAGAAAGTGCAAGGATTACTCCTGAGTAGAAAAATGAAAAAGAACAGACAAAATTACTTTGAAAAAGACCGAAGTTGGAGCCAAACATCTGTGATAATCAAGACAGTGAAGTATTGGCACAGAGATAGACATAAATCACTGGATTAGAACAGAGTCCAGAAATCCACCCCCACATTATGCACATTAGATTTTAAACAAATATATAAAGGTAATTCAGTGGAAAAGTGTAATAAATTTTAATAAATTTTGCTGGGCAACTGGGTGTAAATACAAAGAAAAAGAACTTTACATGTCACACTGTAAACAAAATTAACTTGAAATAGATCATAGACTTGATATAAATTTTAACAGGATACAGCTCCCAGAAGAAAGCATAGGAGAAAATCTGTGCAACCATGGGCTAGGCAAAGATTTCTTAGATAAGAACCCGAGTCACAAAACATAAAAGAGACATGGTTGATAAATTAGACTTCGTCAAAATGAAAACCTGTTGTTCTAAAAAAACATCATTAATAGAATAAAAGACAAACTACAGAGTGAAAGAGAATATTTGAAAATGGTATATCTGGTAAAGTACTGAAATGCTTGAAACTCAAAAATAAGACAACAAACCACTTTTGAAAATTGGCAAAATATTTTTTAAAAATCTAACTACAAAAGACAAACATTTGGCAAATAACATAAAAGGCATTTAATATGCGTAACAAACTAGTCACTAGAGAAATGCGATTGCAAACCACAATGAGCTATAGCTATATACTTACTAAAATTAGGTGCATTTAAAAGTCATGAATTTAAAATAGTTGCTCATGAGGATGTGAAGAGCTCACCTCACACTCTTCTGGAGTGGCTGTAAAATGTTGTACCCACCTTGAAATACAATTTGGCACTTCAAGATAAATATACAGTACATATGAATTCTTGCATTAAGCACCTGCTACCCAATTCAACCATTCCACCCCTGGCTATTCAACCCCCAAAATGAAAACATGTTCTTACAAAGACTTGAATATGAGTATTCATAAGTTCTTTTTTGCAACAATTGAAACCTGGAAAAACCCAAATGTCCACTGCAAATGAATGCATAAACAGAAAGAAGTACATTCATAGAAAGGGATGCCACCCAGAGAGATACAGCAATATGGCTGATTCTCAGAACAAACATGTTAAGTGAAAGTAGCCAGACATCTCCGCTGAAAGGTAGATGCTAAATTATTGCACTCGTGCAAACCTCTCAAAAATGTAAACTAATGTATTGTGACGGAAAGGTCAGTAGTTGCCTGGGAAAAGGGTAGAAACCAGTGCGGGGGAAAAAAAAGGACCATAATAGATTACAAGAAAATTTGGGGAGGTGATGGACATATTCATTATCTTGATTAATGTGATAGTTTTATAGGTATACACATATCGAAACTTTTCACCTTGTACACTTTCAATAAATGTAGTTTCTTTTATGTCAGTTACACCTAAATAAAGCTATTTAAAATTTTTCACAGCCCGACTCAGGCCTGCCCTTTCTATAGTAAAAGGCATATTATCTCAAGCTGAAAAGTATTAAAGGCGCACCAGCACAAAGGGTTTAACCTTGACTCACAAAGATGGTTTGTAAGAGAATTCAAAAGAGAATAACTCTGGCCTTCCAAACTGCAATGTTATCAGATGCTATCCATGAAGCACTTTAAAGCATTGTATCTACCAGCACAATATGCATTCCGCACCGTGGGAAACACTGAACCAGAAGAAACACTGTAAGAAAATAGAGTGTATTTAGTAAATCTAAAAAACTGGAGGCTGGAGCAACAAGGACTCTGGATCAGGGTTGCTTAAGTGAGGAACCCAAGGTATATCCCCTAGATTCCTACTGAGTCATCCATCCTAAGGGATTATAGCTTCTCAGAGTTTCTTCATATTCTAAAATTCTACAGCTGTTAACAGCCCATAGATTTTCTGGCCTCTTTCTCCAAGCCAGAGCAAATGCAATGCTTGATTTCAAGGTAAGATCTATGGTAAACAGTAAAATGTTAAAACATGCATTTCCAAAGGAAATGAAGGGTGAATGAGATATCTAAAAGAATGGAATTACTGTGTGCAGTCTTCTAGAAAACTCATAAAAGCCAAATCTTTCTCCGTCTGTTGCTTCAAAATATATAAGGTAAGCACTGATGCAAAATGAGAGTGCAATACAGGTCAGTGGGCTTCATTTCAGCTGGGAAAAGACAGGGTCTCCCCAGGCGTAGGAAGACAGCACTCTTCAAAAGCTAAGAGCAGGAGCCGTAGTACATGTGAGATAATGCAGGTTGATGCAGGAAAATTAGCTGAGGCTGAGATGTAAGAAGGCACGAGTACTACAGAATTATTTGCACTGTGGTGCTCTGAATTGCTTGCCTTATCAAGACAGAAAGTTGCGAACATCATTGTATTAGTTTTCTGTCACTAGTATAACAATTGACCACAAACAGCAATTTAAAATAACAGACATTTATTGTCTTATAGTTCTGGAGATCAAAAATCTGACATGGCTAGGCATAGTGGAGCTCTTTGCAATCCCAGCTACCCAGAAGACAGGCAGGAGATGGCAAGCCCAGGTAATTTAGTGAGACTTTGTTTTGAAGTAAAAAAAAAAAAAAAAAAAGAAAATGTCTAGGGATGTAGGTCAGCAGTCCCTGGGTTTCATCCTCAGTACTACAAAAAAGTCAGACACCGTTCTAAAGGGCTAAAACCTTGGTATTGACAGAGCTGCATTTCTTTCTGAACACAATGTTTAAAAATCTGTTCCCTTGACTTCCAACTTCTGAAGACACTTGGGTTGTGGCACCTTCCTCCATCTCCAAAGCCATCAGCGGCCAGTTGAGTCTTTCTAGTATATCACCCCACCTTCTCATCTGTCATCAGACCTCCCCTTGCTTCTCTCTTCTGCCTTCCTTTTCCACTTCCAGTGACCTTTGTGATTATTTTGGGCTCATATAGATTATCCGGGACATATCCCCATCTCAAGATCCTTAACGTAAATCAAATATGCAAAGTTGCTTTTCGCCAGTAACATATTTTCAGATCCCTGGCTTTCAGAACTGGACATCTTTGGAGCGTTACTTTTCTGTCTTCCACAGTCACTAAATTATTGGCATGTATAATGTTAGGATGCCACCAGAGGATACCTGGGGCAGCAAGGAAAGCAAACCTTTTCATGGTGTCCTACAGAATGGGCAAGGACATCAGGCAAGTGGGCGAGCACTCTTGACAGGGAGGCTTGGGGCTTAGAAAATCATGAAGGCAACAGGTATAATCTTCCAATGAGAAAAGGTTAATGTGAGGTACATGTTTTTTTTTAAGGTTTTTCACTGTAAACACAAAATTGCTTTGCTATCCCACGGGCCCTAAATCATAAAAGTTGCAAAAGCTTGGTCCACATGATGGAACCACGCTTTCCAGATGAAGACAGCAAGGCCCAGAGGCTGCCTTCAATCTGTGTGACTGCGGGGTGGATTTGGGCCGACCTTGTTCACAGGTCTGGGCTGTAAAGTGCCACCCCTTCTGTATCACTATTTCTGTCAACTCACTGACAAAGCGTCATGCACACCATACTCTTTCCTTAACATTTAGACTTTAGGTCTCTGAAATTACATGTCCCTTCTGGATGTGACAGCATGCAGAATGCCATCATTGTAAAGGAAGGAATTTTTTTTTTAACCCTTGTTTGATTTCCATCAATCTAAGCCCCGTGGAGGAGAGGTTACAAATCTCTTCGATTCCAGAACACTGCTTGGTTCATATTTACTAGATAGGGAGATCACTGTGACTTCAAATGTCACACCAAATGAATAGCTACCTGTCTATAAGGAATGTGTTAGCAAAGCCAGACTCCCTTTAGAGGTTGATTACTTTGTCCCGTCTTCTAACTTCCTCATTTGAGGCTAAAAATTACCTCACTTTGAGTTCCAGTGCTGGGAGTAAGCAGAAAATGGAATGTCCAAAGGTCTAGGCCACATGCTCCATCTCTTAGCTTTACCAGGGCACTATTTTTCCATTTGTAGTTTTGCATGTGTCACTCTGCTCTTTCCCATCTTTAATCTTCCCTTCAAGGAAGCCAACTCTGAGCACCCACTCTCTGTCTCTCTGTTTCTGTCTGTCTGTCAGTCTGTCTGTCTGTCTGTCTGTCTCTCTCTCTCTCTCTCACACACACACACACACACACACACACACACACACACACACACACCACACAGCTGAATCTTCCATGGGGCCCTAGATGAAGAGCCACTTAGTTAACCTCTCTGTGGCTTTATTTCCTCACCTCTAAAGTTGAACTAATGTGATATGCATCTCAAGGGGTTGCTGTGAGGATTACATGAGTGTGTAATTTGAGCTAACTACAGCAGTGAATGCTCAATAGTGAATGCTCCATAAATGTTTATTTATTTTAAATATGTTAGGAATATTCTATGCTTCCTTAATTCCTTTCTCTACCACTCTTCTGCCATTATCTCCTTTGGCATCTCTTTCCTCCATAACTTTATAGCTTAGAGGCAGGAGCTATGTTATGTTTTTAACCCCAGCATTAAGTAGGTCCCTGACACTCAGGCACTCAGTGAATGCTGAATGAATAAGTAAACCACTGAGTGTGTGAAAAAAAATGCATGATGGACTTCAGCTGATGGTAAGCAATGGTTTTATAAAAAGACTAAGTACATGTGCAGCCTTTTTGCTACAGAAAAATACAGGATGAGATAAAATATTTCAGATTGTTAAAATGTTTATTCTTGGCAAGGGAGACAAGTTGTGACATTTATCTTCTTCTTTCCACTTTTCTGGTTTTTCTATAATGAGAGGATGGAAGGGTGCAGCATTGGGTACAGCCCAAATCCTTCCATGTGTCCAGAGGATTAAGACCTGCTCTACCGAGAGAAAGGCTGACCGTATATTAGTGGAGATGACACTGGCAGAACTAACAGATGAACTTGGAAATTTGAGGACCTGTTTATGATAGAAATTTATTTCTCACTCATATGCTTAGAGGTATGTGTTTATATACATTTCATGTAGTCATGGAAGGTGCCAGACCCAGGAAAGTCTGATGTGGGCACCAGTTTTCCAGGTCATCCCAGTCTTGGCGTCCAGCTAGAAAGTACGTGGTGCTGGTACGGAAGCCAGCATGGGATAACGCCTCACTTCTGCTTGTGTTCCCTTGATCTGAAGTCAGTAACATGAGCACATCTAGTAAGAAAGGCCCAGAATGTAACCTAGCTCTCTGTCCCAATGGGAAGGGAGTAAGTTTGGTGAACAGGAAGGAGATGGGTTCATTTGCCCCCCCCCAACATCCCCTCCACCACACCTGTGTGGATTCTCCAGCTCCCTCCTGCCTGGACTCCCTTCTCAAGTCTCTTCCTGTCTCTCTCTACCTCACACAGCTGCCAAAGTGGCTGCTGAAAGGTAAACATTTCACATGTCATTTGCCTTACTTAGCTTCTTATCACTTACTGAAAACAATTCTCTCAAAGATAAACTCTAGTCCATAAACTCAAGTGCACAAATATTTCTGAGTATGACAAAATTTAATTTAAATTTGCGCTTTCGAGCCAGGGATTTAGCTCAGCGGTTCGTTGGCCTGCCTCGCAAGTGCAAGGACCTGAGCTTGATCCCTGGTACCACAAAAAAATAAAAAATAAATAAATTTGAGTTTTCATCCTACCAGGTAGTAAAAATATAACCTAATTCAGAGCTCCCTTTCCCTAGTCTGAGGTGAAGTTTGAGTTTTCTAGCCTTGGTATTGCACAATACCAAGGCTTAAGATGAGCATATGGCTCTCAATAGTAGTCTTACCACTACACTAAAGAAAATTAAAAGTACTTCTTACTTTTAGAAACTTCCAGAAGGCCACATTATGAGCATATCATTCAAATAGGAAAAATAGCAACCAAGCCCAGCAGACAAGAAGAAAATAAAAGAAATGAAAAATCAAGAAAATGTCATTATGGGCACAAAGGTGTAGGGGGGCATTGAAAAAGAGCTCATGGTAGAAGATGAAATCCCTTGAAGATATATCTTTTTATTTTATTTTATTTATTTTTTAATTGAGTTTATTGGTACATTTTAGGTATACAGTACAGTTCAGATATATCTTTTTATAGGAAAAGAAGAGAAGCAACCTGGGACAAAACTGTAGTGTAGTAGCCAGCTAACTAGTATTTAGTGCAAAAATAAGCAGCAGCATAGGTTCTAAGGCTTTCCTGTTGGTATAATAGAAGTCCTAATTTATAGGTAAGCATCATATCCATTCGACCAAAATGCAACTTGCACTCTTAATTTTTAGGCATGCAAAATAATGCTGGTAAGACACAGTATATAAAAACATATCTGCTTTACTTAATTATAGTCAGCCATGAAGAAAGGGATGTGTACAGATATAGCAATGACAAAGTGTTACACCCAGAAGGAAGGTGGGGATTCAGGAGCCATGGCCCACCCATGATCACACGTTTGTTAAGTAACAAGCTATGGCCAGAATCTAGACCTCCCCACGTACTCTCAGCTGAAACAATGTGGATGGTCAAGGAAATTGGCACATTCTACATAGAGCTTCTGAAGGTTGCAACCTTGAGAGTTTCTGAAAACAATAGATACAGAAGCTTCATGCTATGCTATACTCAACAGCTGAAGGTTTCCTTGTATTGTGAACACCCTTTGCTGCCTTCTACCAGAATCATTAGTCACCTCTTAGGCTATTAACCCATAGCTAAGGCTATATCCTGCACATACATTGAATGCAGTGATTAAATTATATATCAACTTGCTGGGGCTGCCCAGAAGAGAGTCACATAAGAATGAGTAGGCTGAATAAAAAAAAGGTCTTCCTCACCAAAGGGAATGGGTATCATTCAATCCACTGAGGGTCTGAGCTGAGCACAAAGGCAGACAAAGGGTGAATTTGCTTGTTAGAGTTAGAGCGTCCATGTTCTCTGCCCTTGAACATGGACTTTTCTGGATCTCAGGCCTTCAGATTTGGAGTGAAACTATACCTCTGCCTTTCCTAGGCTCTAGGTTGCAGACAGAAAATACTGGATCTTCTCTGCCTCTATAATCATGTGAGCTAATTCCACATAACAAATCACTTTCTCTGTATTTCTATATATCTTATTGGACTAATACACTTATGGGCTAGGTGCATCATGCATCGTCCCCTCCCTATAGTGACAGTTTCTAAGTTGCCTTTGGAGAATGATCCATCCTCAGTTCTTGCTGTCCTAAAGAAGTTCACTATCTTGTCTGGTTTTGTTTTGCATTAAGATAACACATATGTTCCACAGACCAATCAGATTCTCTCCTGGAAAGACCAGTCTTGATCGGAGTGACACAAAGATGAAAAGACAGTTGGAGCCAATTTATCCAGTGATGACACCCTGAAGAGATTGTCCATTAGTGCCTGCTCTTGAGATAATCAGCGTTTCCCAAGTTCTTATTTTTTCTGAGAACTAGTTATTTGGCTTTCCCTTCAGTTTGGTGTGTCATCTCAGAGCCTTCCAATAAATTGCTTTCCTTGCTTACGTTTATTAGGATTGTTTTGTTTTGTTCAATTTGAACTGAGAAAACATTCATTTGGCAGTCTGATTGATCAACATCCATTTAATAGACTTTTCTTATTTAGTAATGCTGGAGATTGAACCCAGGGCCTCAAGCATGACAGACAGTAACTTGGTCACTCAACTACTTCCCCAGCCCTAACTGACTTTTTATTAACTAAGTACTAACTAAGACCTCAACATGTTGATCACCAGTGTTTTGTGCCCCCAAATCCAGCACCTCCCTGCATCCCATATGAGCTCTATACTTACCAAGCATTCTTATCGTTACTTATGCTATTTGCACACATTATAAAAAATGTGTAATACAATTAAATATTAACTAAATCAGTGAAATACAAAGGCAAAAACAGAATTGTGAAAACTGAGTTAAGTGCTTATTCTTGATAAAGGAAAGCAAGTAAGAAATGTTATAAACTTTCTCAATGGCTGAATTCTTGCTCCCCATTAAATCACAAAGTTTCTAGTGAATGACTAATTAACAGACCCAGAAATCAAAGGAAAGTCCTTAGCCCTATGAAATATTTGAAAATAAACAAATAGTAACATAATATTTAAAGTATGTGTTATTTCTTATGATTTCCTAGCTTAAGCATGCTTTTTCAAAAAAAAATAAGTGATCAAAATAGATCTTTGCATAAAAATACCTAGAAGGAAATTACTATATCTTATTTATTTATATGTTAGTATCCAGTGGTACCAGCCTCCCTTGAATTTAAGAACATCTCCCAATTATTTGCTTCTCAGAATTTAAAAATTTCAAAAAAGTCTGAAAGATCATCTAATTCTCATATCTTCTTTACAAAGTAAAAAGTAAGGCTCAGAGAGGTGGTATGACGACACTGAGTAACACAGTGGTTCACGGCAGACAGAGACTATGACTCAGGTCTCCTTTGGTCCAAAGGATTTTATTTATTATGTCCTTGTAGACACATTTTTTATACAACAGAATTGTTATAATAAAATGTGAAAAAAGTTTTAAGGCCAGTTTAGAAATAACATGAAGTTCAAAAGGTACAAACTCATTTTTCAGAAGTGAAAGTAGCAGGAATGAATTACTCTGGGAGTCCTGAATAAACAAATTAATGCATGGGCAGCATTTCAACAATCTGAATATTGATGATGGGCCGTGCTATCCCCGGTTTTTCCCTCTCCTGTGTCACCTACATTCTCAAATCCACAACTCATTTTACTTGTACAGTTTTATAAATGTAGCAAGAGAATTACATTTTACAGTCAACGACCAGCAAGGTTTTTCCCTTAATATCCCAGAAGAAAAGTTGTCCTTTTCACCAAAGTAGATGTGATCATGAAGTTTAATTAGTTCAAGAAACCAGAATCGGCTTGATGCACTTTTCAGTGGCTGATTTTTTTTATTTTCAGTTTAGTTAAAAACAATTAAATGGCAGTTTGGAGGTAGTCAAGGGCAAAGAGAGTTCGTTACACACCTGTTCCAAGAAGGATTCCATATCGGAGGCATGGAGCTGCATCAGTGTTCCCCTCCCACTTTTCTTCCATCTTTCCTTCCTCTGTTTTCACCAGGTTTTGTTTTCCCTCTTTTTTCAAAAGACAGATAATCAAAGGACAGAAAAATCAAACCAAGGAATTGAGTACGTAGGACTATTAAAGTTGCAGTGGAAAGGTCTCTGCTTCTTTTCTTGGTTCTATTTCCTAGTAGTCTCCAGGAATGCAGATCCAGCAGAAGTTGCAAAGCCCAATACTATAGGGTCGGGTACATAATATATGTGAAGAGAGAGACAGAGCTGGGGAGAATGGTGGTGGGTTGCTCTTTGCCAAGTGGGGAGTCTATGTCTCATCTAAATGGGCAGCCACAATGTAGCTCCAGGCTCCAGGAAAAACATGAGCTGAGCCAGCTACATCTTTGACTTTTAAAGAGAGCTAGAAATACAATTATTTCATGTAGAAGTCTCTTGATTCTAAAGTTAGGTAAGAGTTAAACACTACTGAAGCCAAACAAAACATCATGTATGGACCAGCCGTGATCCATGGCCTTTCAATGAGTGACTCTGACTTCTTCAGGCCTCCTCCTTCACTGGAATCTATACTCCTGGTCAGCCAACCCCTCAAGGAAATGCTAAAGTTTAAGAATGGGGCCTTCAAATTTGGAGGAAAAAGCAAAGCTTTATCCTGTTTTCATTCTAGTTTGAACTTATTATTTTAGACGGCTTGAGCCTGTCCAGTCTCAGCAAGAGTCCTTTGAGTAGCCTTGCTGATGAAGTTCAACATTAGAACTTGGGGCCAAATCTTCAACATTATAGAGTACTCTTGAACCAGGCAAATTTTCCTGTTCTGCTTTGATGAACTTTCCCCATAGTCCTCTGGAAAAATGATGTGGTAAAAATCTGTAGCTCAAGAGCTCATGTCTTGGCCATCTTCCCTTTTTAAAAGTTATCTGCAGGTAGCCCTGCCTGTGACTCCTCCCAAGATTCATTTGTATGTCTGAGGGAGGTCAGCATATTCTCTGGTAGTCTGCCTGATTCTAACTACATTGTTCACTTCACTGACTCTGCATAGACACAACAAAAATTTTGGAAGACATCACTGTATTTCACTATTAAAGCTGTAGTAATCTTGTTTCATGAAAGCATTCTATATAGTATATTTGCCACTTCTAATATTTTAGGGATCACATAATTCCTGTAAATAATTAGAATTCCATAGGACTAATTATTACCTCACCTTTGATTCCAAACATTTCTTCACGTAATTTAAGGATGCCATATGTTAATGTTTGGCTTTTCCTATAGTCTCTGAATGCAGTTAACAAGTTTTTAACTGAAAATCATTTCATTGAGTGAAATTACAATGTGCTGACTGAACCAACCAAAGTACTGATGTTCATGATCAATAATGTGTGAAGCCAGAGGCTCTGGGGTTGTTTGTTTGTTTGTTTTTGGTACCAGGGATGGAACTCAGGACCTTGAGCCTGTAAAGCAGGCAGCAGCACCACTGAGCTAACTCCCTGGCCCTCAGAGGCTTTGTTTTGCAATTTATTGTGCAGTTTTGCACAGTTCTGTGTACGAGTAAGAGTAAGAGATTAATTGACCATTTTTTTTTCCTGGAAAATACTCAACTAACCCACCATCAGGAAGACTCTTGGGAAAAATTAGCTATGATTTGGAAGTACACTCATGCTCCATTCTTTGTAACCATACTTCTGTTTCCTTGTAGTGGAACTGGAAGGTTAAGCAAGATCTTCCCTAATGACCTCTCATAGCCTTGACTTGGGGAAGAATGTTCGGTGGACCTGAGTCCTCACACATTTATTGAATGACCCTGGACAAGTCTCTCTTCTCTCAGAACATGAATTTTTTTTTCTATTATGTGAAAACAATTACATTATCTATTTCATTGTGATTATAAGGATGAAATAGGATAAATCACATTATTGGAACAGAGTTTGTCAAATAGTACGTAGCACCACTCCCACCAAAATGTTTATTAGTAATATCCTAGTACTGATGTGGATGGAGTTCCTTAAAAGGAAGGAAAAAAAATAAGAACCAAAATATATCATGTAAAGGTACAAAATCCCAAAGATGAATGTAACTGTACTGTATACCTAAATAATACCAATAAACTCAATGAAAAAAAAAAAAAAGGAAGCCTTAACCAAGGAGAAAGAACTCTGGCTACTGGTCCCAGTCTTCAGTTAGCTAACTCTGACCCTGAGCAAATTGCTCTTATAAGGGCTTTTGATTTTTGCCTCTGTAAATGAGCAGCATAGACTGAGACTGTTGACACTTGACAGCTGTTAGTTTATAACTTCCCAGAGTTGGTATCTGAGTGCTCCTGGCAATTCCAAAATATATATTTCTATATGTTGACTAATCTCAGCCCAAAGATATAATTAGAATAAATAGATCTTTTGGATGGTCAAGGATGGTAATAGAGATAATATAATACTTTTCATATTTCTATTCAAGGAAACATTACTCTAAGCAGGAAAAGTGTGGGAGAAATATTTGGGTCTGTCTCTTCCTATTCCCTTCTTTTTCCTCTTCCTCCTCCTTCTGCTCCCTGAGTAGTTGAGTGAACTGGGGAGAAGAGCTGGGGGGTGGGACTCAGCATTATCACTGTAGGAATAGCTGCATCCCAGAATATATCCTGAGTGTCCTGCCTTAGGAGAGGCCTGGGGCTGGGTGGTGGGCTCCATTCAGAGAAAGTACTGGTACTTGCAGATCCAAGTTGTTCCAATTTGACTGTACCAGGAAACATGTCATTTCCGTGTTTAGCTACCTCCTTTCCAGTGATATATTTTTCAATGACTTCTAAATCCAGAGGGGCAAGTGAGCTGTTATTTATGTGACCTCACCCCACAAAGTCCCAATAACTATCTTAAGGTCTATTTGAATTGTTTAGAAGAAAAATGCTCAAGCCCTATGTGGCTTATTTACACTACGATGCAGTCCTGTAGCCACGCCAGACCACAGGGCTCCAAAATTTCCAAGGACCTATAAAGAGATATTCCCCACTAAAAGGTGTAAGTCTTCAGGCTCCAGATGCCCAGCCACTGCTTTCTGAGCCAAACCTCTATGGTAGAAGACCTTTTCATTGGAATGTGACTGCCTCCACCATTCCTCCTTGCCTCAGCAAAAGGTTCTCTGTTCCAGCTCTGAAATCCTGAGGAACTATCCATCTTGTTTTTATTTAAACATCCTAACCCCAAAATAACTTGTAGGATGAAAGGGGGTCTTGTTTCAGCTCCACTTGGCCTATTTCACGTGGCTACAAGAATTTTCTATGCACTTTTTCTCAGCACTCCCTACACAGAGCTAATCAGAAAAATGTTCTCTCTTCTCAACTTCACATTAGCTGTTTAAACATCCCACAGTAGCCCTGCAGCTGAGGTGATTGCTCACATCATTGTCACAGTAATTATATTTTATGTCCTCCAGTCCCTCTACTAGTTCTTGCAAGTGGGTTGAGATAAATTTGAGATTTTCTCATAAGGAACATATTAAGCTGTCTAGATAATAAAAGTTAAACCAGCATTTGATTCCCTGTACAATAAAGTATTGTCAAGCTTCCTCTTGCGTATAATAATTGCATGTAAATCGGTGTGATGCCTTTACTCATGATGGTGCTCCGGCCTATAGAATTTAGGTCCCTTTTAGCCACCCAAAGGACACAGGTAATCGATAGTAATGAAGATATATATCTTTGAGTTGATGGGACCTGCCAGGGAGCCATTGATTTCACAAATGGTTTCTTTTCCAGATTGCAAAAGGAACGGATAAGTCATTTCCTCTAATCACCACGGCACTTCACACTGGAGCTGAGCCCTCTTTCCCATCGATCCACCTCACTCCTAGCCCTCACTCTAGCCTAAGGCAAGGCAGAAATTTCCTTTGAAACACTTCAAAACCCTCCAAATGATCCTGGTGAGGTCCAAAGAAGTACACCTCTTTTTCTGGATTTTTTTTTTTTTATAACACTAAGACTAGTGCATCAGCTATTGAAAAGGAGGATTATTAGATTGGAAATGTAAGAGGAAAAGATGTCTGCCTCTCATGTTCTGCTTTAAAACAGAGAGATCACAATCTACTTTTATATAAGGAATGCTGTTCTCCTAAGGGTATCAGCTGACATTGCAGACGAAGTGATTAAAATAATGTGTGAGTATAGAAATCCATCATTTGCATTGTTCTCATTTAGATAGCATACTAATATTTATCCTGAAATATTAAAAATAAGAATCATTGCAGATGAGTTGCACTTTCAAAATTGTTTCTCCCCTGAAATTGGATTGATACCATTTTTCAGAGATATTTAACATATGCACAGCTGAAAAAAACAGGGCAGAAAAACCATATCTAGAAAAGATCAAGAGCTCAAAAAATAGCTTCTCAGGTACAGAAAGGACACACAAGCCCTCTACTTAAAAGGAAATACAACAAATACTGATGTACCCACTGTTCTAAGTGAACCATACTTTGCAATATTTACTTCAAGAGCTCTTTTATTTAAGGAAACAGGCACACACATTACAGAGAAAATTGCCATCTCCTCTTTTTCCAACCTCAGGTACATTTACATCTCTCCAATCCCAGAGATAAACTCTTCTAAAATAAAATATGTTTAATTCACACATATAAACATACAATGTGTATATATTAACATATATTCATTAAATGTTGCATTATGATTGCTTGCCATTTTAAATTTAAGTAACTGGTATCAAAATGTTATCCTTTTTTCTCATTCAACACTGTTTTAAGTGTGCATGTTGACATATAAGAATGTTTATTTACTTTGGTATTGCACAACATTCCATCTTCATCAATATACCACAATTTATTAGTCTCCATTCTCTCACTGACGGACATCTAAGTCATTTCCAATTTTTTTGTTATTAAAAAAATGCCTCAGAGAAAATTTTTTGGCATGGCTTCCTGATACACATGTATAAAAATTTCAATAGGATGGAAACCCAGAAGCCAAATGGAAGGTCATAGGATA